>NC_091466.1:17160243-18360243 GCF_027789765.1 Dendropsophus ebraccatus | reverse complement strand
TGTGTGCGCAGACAGGTTTTATATTAATGTCTCCCCTGGGGCAGTGCAGTGTCTATATGGCGGTGTCATCCATGTGTCTATATGGCGGTGTCATCCATGTGTCTATATGGCGGTGTCATCCATGTGTCTATATGGCGGTGTCATCCATGTGTCTATATGGCGGTGTCATCCATGTGTCTATATGGCGGTGTCATCCATGTGTCTATATGGCGGTGTCATCCATGTGTCTATATGGCGGTGTCATCCATGTGTCTATATGGCGGTGTCATCCATGTGTCTATATGGCGGTGTCATCCATGTGTCTATATGGCGGTGTCATCCATGTGTCTATATGGCGGTGTCATCCATGTGTCTATATGGCGGTGTCATCCATGTGTCCAGGGCCGGCTCCAGCTTTTTGTGGGCCCTTGGGCGACAGAGCCTCGGCGGGCCCCTTTGAGGAGCAAATCATGGAGAGACAGGCGAGGAAAGATTTGCAGCAGAAGAAACATGCGGCTGCTGCATATCTTTCTCCTCCTGTATCTCCTGATCTCTGCAGTAGTCAGGACTCTGGAGGAGTCAGACACAGTGACAGGAATATATATATATATATATCATGCTGGTGCTGCTAGTTCTCTAGTATACAGCTCCTTCTGTGTGTGTGTGTGTGTGTATATACATACATACACATAGAGCAGGAGCTGTATACTAGAGAACTAGCAGCACCAGCATTATATATATATATATATATATATATATATATATATATATATTTATAATATGAACATGGTGAGACCTCTAGTTCTCCTATATACAGGCCCTGCAGTGATATACAGTGTGTGTGTATATATATACACACACACACACACACACACACACACACACACACACACACACACACACTGTATATCACTGCAGGGCCTGAATATAGGAGAACTAGAGGTCTCACCATGTTCATATGATAGATAGGAGATAGGGAAATAGATAGATAGATAGGGAAATAGATAGATAGATAGGAGATACAGATATCTAGTTGTTTTGTGTATAGAGGTTCTGCTGTAATATATATATATATATATATATATATATATATATATATATATATATATATATATATATATATACTGCTGTAATAGATATAGATATATTACAGCAGGACCTCTATACACAAAACAAGTAGAAGAACCAGCACATACAGGACACTTAGTTTGCAGAGCCTACCTGCTGCCCTCTATCAGGTCATGTGTCCGATCACATGACCCGTGACATCATCAAAGGTCCTTCAGACTCAAAGGTCCTCTTTCCTACTCGGCTGTAGGGAAGATTTGTGATGGAAGACAGGTGCTCGGGGGCCCCAGTATGGATCGGCGGGCCCCTAACTGTCACATGCGGCCTCTAGGGGCCCAGTCCCCTTTGTTACTACACTTTTTTTTCTTTTTTACTAACAAAAAAAATGTAGTAACAAACGGGAGTGGGCCCCTAGAGGAGCTGGGGGCCCCGGCATTTGCCCTACTTAGCCGGGTGCTGACGCCGGCCCTGCATGTGTCTATATGGCGGTGTCATCCATGTGTCTATATGGCGGTGTCATCTATGTGTCTATATGGCGGTGTACTCCATCCACTTACATAGCCAGAAGCTTCACTCGCTCTTCCTTCTTGCGAGCAAAACGCTCCATCTTGCTTTCAGGCTTGAGCTCCCTTTCAAAATCTCCTGTTGACTCCTCCCTTAAACACAAATCATGATATATTTAACATTATAAAGACTGGGAGACGGTAGTGGGGGGTCTGACCTCAGAGACCCCACTGATCAGGAGAATGGGGTCCTCAGTCCTGTGAATGAATAGAATGACAGGGTACATGGAGCCGACCCTAGAGAACCTTTTAGAAACCAATTCTGGAAGGTTCTCTGCGCTCTAGTACCAGTGTAAGGGGAGCGCACCATGTGATGGTGGATAGGAGAGGTTGGGGTCCTACCTTATGGGTTGGAGACGGGGAACCCAGATGTTTTTTTCTATGTAGCCATCACTGGTAGAGAAGAGAACTGGGGTTAGGAGAACAGAACAGAAATAGAATCTACAGAAAATATTCTCTATCCACGTATAATGAGGAGACCACCATACCAGAAAACCTGAGGGGCCGAGCGCACCGCGGAGATCCATCTGCAGGAGAAGCCATGGTAAGAAACACAGCACAAGTCTCCACAACACAGAAGCCGCCATATTTGTTACTCACGTCTCATCCGGTCCCTCGTCCTCATCCTCAATCCTGTTACAGAGAAAAGAAGAGAATGAATAACGGAGCCGCCCTCACATCTCATCTCTAACTGAGGTAACAACGGCCGCGAGAGACGCAAACAGGAGGAAGACTTACTTACCAGGGTTTGTGGTCATCTACAGCTAGAGAGGAAGAAACAGACGAGATTTACTAAGATATTCAATATAAGGGACATCCAACCCCTCCACCATGATGGTGTGTGTGTGTGGGGGGGGGCATAGTGGGGGGGATAGAGGATAGCGGCAGCGGAGAGGGTGGATAGCGGCAGAGGGGGTGACATGGTGGAGGGTGGCAGGGTGTGATGGTGGCAGAGGGTGGCAGGGTGTGACGGGAGGTGGTCGGGGTAATAGCGGGGAGATGGAGGTACTTACATAGCAAGACGCTTTCTGCAGACTATAGGGAGAAAACAGGGAGAAGTGAGTGCAGGAGGCATTGGGAGGTCTCAGCTGGTTCATTGTATTAGAGATACACACATATATACAGAGGAGTGTATACATATATAATAGATACCTCCTCCAGATCACTGATGATACCTGTCTATATATGTATATATACAGTGGTACCTTGGTTTAGGAGTAACTATACTTCCCTCATCCCGCCGAGTCCCGCTTCTGGATCCGGTCGGGTCACGGAGATCTCAGCCGCTGCAGCCCGGCACGCGCTGAGAGATGAATCCAACGCTCATAGTGAATGACGGAGAGTCCAGCGCTCTGTCATTCTCTATGAGCGTTGGACTCATCTCTCAGCGCGCGCGCGCCGGGCTGCAGCGGCTGTTATCTCCATGACCCGACCGGATCAGGTGAGTATAGGGGGCTGTAGCGGGGGGCCGGGAGCCCGTCATCCCGGCACGGGGGGATGACAGGTTCCCTTTAAGAGCTCAGTTTTTCAAAATTGTGACTTGGTTTAAGAGCATTGTTTTGGTTTAAGAGCTCCCTGTACTGGGTGGGAGCGCGAGTTGGGGAGGAGCATGGTCTGCATAGCGGGGTCTACAGTACTGTACTCTGACCAAGGAAGTCTCCCCCATCTTCCAAATCATAGCAGATCCACTTCAGGCTGGGGCTTGCATCAGGGGACAGGACTGTGGAGGTAATCTCATCATAGCTGTTACCACTCTCTTCCCAGACAGAGAGTGCTGCATGTATGTGCCCACATATGTCCTGCTCATTTCCTTCATGCTCCCTGCAGTCTGTCAGTCCTGATTGGTCCATGCTGAACCCACCCCCATCCCTATTGCTGTCATGTGACCACACAGACCTCTGACAGCAGCCCTGCTTCTCTATTCTAGCCTGTTGTACTACGCTACTGCACTCCATCCTGTATCTACAAAATGCTGCTGTGCTATCAGGTTTATGCAGTTACTATACATTATACTCCACATGCTGATTGCTATACTGTACAATAACCTATAATATCACATATCCAGCTGTTTATAAATGATTGTTTTATTTGTTCTACATGTTATTCAGAATATAAAATCATTATTTTGGGGGTGTGGAACCAATTGTCTGCTTTTACATGATTTCTTATGGGAAAATTTGCTTTGGTTTAAGAGTGGATTAGGATTACAAGCACGGTCCCGGAACGAATTATGCTAATAATCCAAGGCACCATATATATATATATACACAGAGGAATATATACACATTTATCTTTCATATCACTGATACATATACACACACATATATACACAGTGGGAGATGAGGTTTGTAGAGTCGGGCAGGAGCAACAGTCAGAGACTGGGACAGAACTTATATTCTAGAACACGGAGGCTCCGAAAGTAAAAGTAAGACAGCGGCTACAGAGACAGATATAAGAAATCCTCCTGCTCCTCTAATAGCTATACAGGAGAGCAGCCACAGTAACCCCCAGGATGTTACCACACACCTCAGCCTGCCCCCTCCCAGGACAGATCCTTGCACAGCCTCCTCTTATGAGGCCAGTGATGAGCAGCCTCCTACTATTATAAGGCCAGCGATGAGTGTCAGCCTCCTCTTATAAGGCCAGCGATGAGCGGCGGCCTCCTCCCCCCACCTCCTCCTATAAGGCCAGCAATGAGCGGCAGCCTCCTCCTGCCTCCTCTTATAAGGCCAGCAATGAGCGGCGGCCTCCTCCTATAAGGCCAGTGATGAGTGGCAGCCGCCTCCCTCCTCCTCCTATAAGGCCAGCAATGAGCGGCGGCCTCCTCCTGCCTCCTCTTATAAGGCCAGCAATGAGCGGCGGCCTCCTCCTGCCTCCTCTTATAAGGCCAGTGATGAGTGGCAGCCGCCTCCCTCCTCCTCCTATAAGGCCAGCAATGAGCGGCGGCCTCCTCCTGCCTCCTCTTATAAGGCCAGTGATGAGTGGCAGCCGCCTCCCTCCTCCTCCTATAAGGCCAGCAATGAGCGGCGGCCTCCTCCTGCCTCCTCTTATAAGGCCAGCAATGAGCGGCGGCCTCCTCCTGCCTCCTCTTATAAGGCCAGTGATGAGTGGCAGCCGCCTCCCTCCTCCTCCTCCTATAAGGCCAGCAATGAGCGGCAGCCTCCTCCTGCCTCCTCTTATAAGGCCAGCAATGAGCGGTGGCCTCCTCCTGCCTCCTCTTATAAGGCCAGTGATGAGTGGCAGCCGCCTCCCTCCTCCTCCTATAAGGCCAGCAATGAGCGGCGGCCTCCTCCTGCCGCCTCTTATAAAGCCAGTGATGAGTGACCTGCACCTGTGCTGAGTTGGGCCAGACATGAAAACCCAGACTGGCCAGAGGGGAATGACAAGCCCCACTACCAACATTCCATACAAATCCAGGCCGGTCTCCAGCCACTACAAGGAGGCCCATAGGAAGTAGTTTGCTGTGGATATTCAGCCTTCCTGGATTCCTCCATCTCTTCCCCAGCTTTCCCGGGATCAGACATGGACTGGAGCCTGGTGCACATGTATGACAGGTATCAGGGAGATATATAGCCAGCCCCAACCACCAGTCCTGTCACTGTCTCACTATATATATATATATATATATATATATATATATATATATATATATATATATGTTAGTTTTGCTGGGACTATCCTGATTTTGAAGGCACAATTTTAGCAAATTAAAGGAGTACTCTGTCCAAAAACTATTTTTTAATGTTATTTCATTAGTAAAATTAGATGAATTCCTAATATACACTAGTTATGGGAAATGCACATATAGGGGAGGTTTATCAAACTGGGGTAAAGTAGAATTGCCTTAGTTGCCCCTAGCAACCAATCAGATTCCACCTTTTATTTTTCAAAGATTCTGTGAGGAATAAACGGTGGGATCTGATTGGTTGCTAGGGGCAACTGAGCCAGTTCTACCAAATTCCTAATACAGCGGTCCCTCAACACATACGATATTAATTGGTTTTGGGCAGAAAAGCACAGGAATGGCCATTACATGTAATTTCTACATATACTGCGCCCCTGCTGGATGCTGCAGGTATATACTGGGGAGTCATGCTGTCACATTTTTTTTATTTTTTTTTTAGAGCAATTGTAGCCTGTCTGATCTAGTAAATTGTGGGAAATGGCACTATATGTTTTATATATATATATATATATATATATATATATAGCCCTATATGTTATGTACATAGCCCTATATGTATGTATATATATATATATATATATATATATATATATATATATATAAATATAGCCCTATATGTTATAAATATAGCCCTATATGTTATAAATATAGCCCTATATGTTATAAATATAGCCCTATATGTTATATATATAGCACTATATGTTTATATATATATAGCCCTCTATGATATTTACATAGCCCTATATGTTATATAGCACTATATGTTATGTATATAGCCCTATATATTATATACATAGCCCTATATCATATACAGTGGTGCTTTGGATTACAAGCATAATCCGTTCCGGAACCGTGCTTGTAATCCAAATCCACTCTTAAACCAAAGCAAATTTTGCCATAAGAAATCATAGAAATGCAGACAATTGTTTCCTCCCCCCCCCCAAAAAATAATAATTTGCTATTCTGAATAACATGTAAAACTAATGAAACAAACATTCAGAAAACAGCAGAATATGTGATATTATAAGTTACTGTACAGTAATGGAGAGGATGGGAAACACAAGGGCTGACAGAGACTGCAGGGAGCATGAAGGAATGGGCAGGACAGATGTGGGCACATACATGCAGCACTCTCTGTCCGGGGAGAGAGGGGTTACAGCTATGGAGAGATTACCCCCACAGTCCTGTCCCCTGATGTAAGCCCCAGCCTGAAGTGGATCTGCTATAATTTGGAAGGTGAGGGAGACTTCCTGGGTTAGAGTACAGTGCTGTAGACCCCGCTATGCAGACCATGCCCCTACCCCACTCGCGCTCCCACTTAGTTCAGGGAGCTCTTAAACCAAAGCAATGCTCTTAAACCAAGTCACAATTTTGAAAAACTGTGAGCTTTTAAACCAAAACACTCTTAAACCAAGTTACTCTTAAACCAAGGTACCACTGTATGCATATATATATATATATATATATATATATATATATATATATATATGAGAGAGAGAGCACTACATGTTATGTACATAGCCCTATATGTTATATACTATAGCCCTATATGTTATATATATATATATATATATATATATATATATATATATATATATATATATATATCCCTATATGTGAATTTCCCATAACTAGTGTATATTAGGAATTTGTCTAAATTTGCTACTATGTGGGGCACTCTATGGGGGATTGGCTACTATGCGGGGCACTCTATGGGGGATTGGCTACTATGTGGGGCACTATATGGAGGGATTGGCTACTATGTGGGGCACTATATGGGGATTGGCTACTATGTGGGGCACTATATGGGGATTGGCTACTATGTGGGGCACTATATGGGGATTGGCTACTATGTGGGGCACTATATGGGGGGATTGGCTACTATGTGGGGTACTATATGGGGGATTGGCTACTATGTGGGGCACTATATGGGGGCATAGGCTACTATGTGGGGCACTATATGGGGGCATAGGCTACTATGTGGGGCTCTATATGGGGGCATTGGATACTATGTGGGGGATTAGATACTATGTGGGGCACTATGTGGGGGATTGGATACTATGGGGCACTATAATGGGGGACTGGATACTATATAGGGCATTTTTGGGGGGATTGGATACTGTATAGGGCACTATTCAGTCAGCAGCATGTGGTGACTGTAGGGGAGTGACTATGGAGGGTTGCTATGGGGGCGTGGCTACGGAGGGTCGCTATGGGGGCGTGGCTATGGGAACTGCGGCGCACATGTCCCTCTTTGCAAAAGTTGGAAGGTATGGGTGATATAGTGTGTGGGTGGGGTCAGGTGATATAGTGTGGGGGGGTCTAGTGGGGTAGTCTAGTGACCCCCACAATGCTTAGGGTAACACTAAAATACCAGGAGAGGCAATAAAGTAATCCAAACGACTAGCATGTAATATAATCCAACACACACGACACTTAAATATACAAAATAAGTACAAAATAGCAGTAATATGAATACATCAAAAAGTGCTTTGTGCCATAATTAACCATTATATGGAATAACATGCTATCCTCCTGGCATAATATCGCCTAAACCCAGTTGTCACTGTCAGATTCCGTTCTGCAGATATGGGTTGGCATTGGCTGGCACCTTCTTGCTACCGTGGGCACCGCTCTCTCCCAGCACAGGAATCCTTGCCTCTGCCAGGACAGCTTTCTCCTCCTAGCTGGCGGCTTTGGATGCTGCACACACTGCGCGCAGTCTGCCCCATTTTTGACGCTCTGTCCGTTTGTGCAGCACGTGGTGTGTAAGACGTTAATGTAAGTGTGATGTTCTCTTACTGGCAGTGTCCCCGGCCGAGCGTCACACATGGGGCAGACCGTGCACATCATAGCAGTGTGCGCAGCATCCGGAGGAGGAGAGAGCCGTTCCCGGCAGCAGCAGCACAGCGCTGAGCACACTGGAGGGGAGCTGGGTGCAGCCTGCAGGACTCCTGAGATCTCCACTCTGTGTTCTGTGTGGCGGGAGGATGAGTGCGCTCTGACACTCCTTGGTCTGTGCGGGCAGGAGGATGGGTGCGCTCTGACACTCCGTGGTCTGTGCTGGCGGGAGGATGGGTGCGCTCTGACACTCCATGGTCTGTGCGGGCAGGAGGATGGGTGCGCTCTGACACTCCGTGGTCTGTGCTGGTGGGAGGATGGGTGCACTCTGACACTCCGTGGTCTGTGCTGGCGGGAGGATGGGTGCGCTCTGACACTCCGTGGTCTGTGCTGGCGGGAGGATGGGTGCGCTCTGACACTCCGTGGTCTGTGCTGGCGGGAGGATGGGTGTGCTCTGACACTCCGTGGTCTGTGCGGGCTGAAGGATGGGTGTGCTCTGACACTCTGTGGTCTGTGCGGGCAGGAGGATGGGTGCGCTCTGACACTCCGTGGACTGTGCGGGCAGGAGGATGGGTGTGGTCTGTGCGGGCAGGAGGATGGGTGCGCTCTGACACTCCGTGGACTGTGCGGGCAGGAGGATGGGTGCACTCTGACACTCTGTGGTCTGTGCGGGCAGGAGGATGGGTGTGGTCTGTGTGGGCAGGAGGATGGGTGCACTCTGACACTCGTGGTCAGTGCGGGCAGGAGGATGGGTGCGCTCTGACACTCTGTGCCAGTACCAACCTGTGCAGCACAATACCGCAAATACCATCCTGGCAAAGTTAAGGTCAGTTGACCAACGCCAGAGATGGTATCGGTATTTTCACAGTATATCGCCCAGCCCATATATATAATATAATATATATATATATATATATATATATGTGTGTTAGATACTCCCTTCTATATATACCTGTACAATGATACAGAGGGGTATAAACAGTTATGATAGGGATATCCCCCATATCAGATTATACCTGTCTGTATATATGTGTGTGTGTGTGTATGTATATACAGGTACCTGGGGGAAGATTTATGGTGCTGCACTATACTTGGATTCTCCTTGTTGCCCATAGCAACCAATCATAGATCTGCTTTTACTTCTCACACTGCTCTGGTATTATGAAAGATTAGCTGGTATTGATCTGTGATTGGCTGGTATGGAGCTGTAATTGGCTGGTATGGAGCTGTGATTGGTTGCTATGGGCCTGTGATTGGTTGCTATGGAGCTGAGATTGGGTTTATGTGATGTGGTTGGTGTGTGCAATGGTGGCAGCGCCCCCTTTAGGCTGACACATGACTGCAGTGGATACACAGTGCGAACAGGCTCTTACCTTCATATCCAACATGGTGTGTGCTCTCTAGTCCTCAATAATAGAAGAACAAGAAAACCTGAAGAAGAAGCCAGAAACCTCTTATTCTATGCATCTCCAACAAATGTAAGTTCTACTGGGAGAGATTTGGGGGACACCAGGATTGTTGGTGCAGAGGGCTCAGTATAGGGCGGGGGAGGGGCAGAGGATGGGGGCAATAAGGAGATACTTACACTACGACTCCTACTCCAACTCTGAGGATTTCCGAGCTCTGCAGCAGCTTATACCACCTGTGTGATGTCATCATGTGCTGCTGAGGTCACTCTGTGATGTCACAAAGGCCTACACTGTGCTGGGAAGAAAGCAGAGAGCCAATCAGAGAACAGATCATTGCTAGGTGTGATAGATAGATAGATAGATAGATAGATAGATAGGAGATATAATAGATAATAGATAGATAGATAGATAGATAGATAGATAGATAGATAGGAGATATAATAGATAGATAGATAGATAGATAGATAGAAGAGAGAGAATACCCCTTTAAGGGCATGTTCATACTTAATCCTTTGTGGATTTGATGCTGCCGATTACATCTATTGAAATAAATATTCGCAGCATGAAATCCTGAGTGGAGTAAGTACATGTGGCTGCATCCTGACGATTTACCTCCATCTGTGAACCAGTGCTATGTTCTTGCCCCCCGGGTTATATGATAGCAGGGCCGTTTCTAGAGGCGGACTGGCCGGGCGACCGCACAGGGTGTCGACAGCTAGGGGGCGCTGGTGTCACCCCCGACCGCCCTCTCCATCATCTGTCCCTCCCTCCTACCTTATCACCTGCACAGACTGCCGTGGCACCGCCCGCACGCTTCGCTCAGCTTGTGGCCGGAGGCTGCATTCTGCCTCTGGCCACAAGAGGCCGCTCTCTCCCCCTAGAGCTCCTGTGCTTGAGTGATGTCACTCCTGTGCTTGTGCTCAGAGCGGGGAGAGAAGACACGGGGATCTAACAGGGGAGATGGCTACATAGGGGGGATCTAACAGGGGAGATGGCTACATAGGGGGGATATAACAGGGGAGATGGCTGCGTAGGGGGGATCTTACAGGAGATGGCTACATGGGGGTATATAACAGGGGAGATTGCTGCATAGGGGGGATATAACAGGGGAGATGGCTACATGGGGGGATCTAACAGGGGAGATGGGTGCATGAGGGGGTAAGGGGGGTAGCCTACATAGGGAGGGATACTTCTAAGTAAAATGGGGATGCTGATATGGAGGGGGCTGCTGCTAAGTAACAAGGGGATGCTTACCTAATTACCAAGGTAGATACGTAAATTGGGGTGAGGGGGCTAAATCACAGTGGGGATGCCTACATAGCAGGTGAGTGAGGCTAAATAAGAGAGGAGATGTCTAAAAGAGGCAGGGGGCTAACTACCAGGGGGGAGCGCCTACCATGGGGATGCTATCTGCTGGTGGGCTAACTAACTACCTAAACTGGGATGTCTCCCACATTTGGGGTTACTATGTATGGGGGGAGGGGTGTTAACTATCAGGGAGATTACTTACAGGGGGTATGGCTAAATGCCTAAGGGGGTGGGGGCTAACTAGCGGGGGATTACCTACAGAGGGAATACTACATACTGGTGGGCTTACTATTGTGGAGACTACCTTCAGGGGATTAGCTACATTGCGGACACTACCTATTGGGGGAGGGAGGCCAACCTGCACAGGGAGGCCTAACTTCTATACAGATGCACACAGGGGGGCCTGTGGACATTATTACTATATGAGGGCACAGTAGGGGATCCTACATACAGGGGGCAACCCATATACCTACTGACTTTTGGCACATGACACAAAAAAGTGGAAGTTGTTGAAAAAGTGCGGAGCCTGAGATGTTTGGCAGGTTCAGAAGAGATGAATTGTAGCTGCAAGAAATCATCATGGAGGCCTGGGCCAGAAGGAGAGGAAAAGGAAAGTGACGCCTCAGACCAAAGAAGACGTCACGTGTGAGCTAATAAATGACTTTTTCTTTTGCCTCAAGTTGAAAAGGGGAAAATAACAATGCTGTATGCCATAATACACACACTGCTTCTCCCTGGCAACATCCCCCTCCCACATCACCTGGGGGGGGGGGGGGGGGGGGGGCTTTTAGCAAGATTCGCCCTGTAGTTAAAATGACCTAGAAACGGCCCTGTATGATAGTAGTATACACCTGCCCGTTATATTGCTGGTTATATGATAGTAGTATACACCTGCCCATTATGTTGCTGGTTATATGATAGTAGTATACCCCCCCCATATTGCTGGTTATATGATAGTTGTATACACCCGCCCCTTATATTGCTGGTTATATGATAGTAGTATACACCCCCCCCCCCCATATTGCTGGTTATATGATAGTAGTATACACCTGACTGTTATATTGCTAGTTATATGATAGTAGTATACCCCCCCCCCCTTATATTGCTGGTTATATGATAGTAGTATACACCCCCCCTTATATTGCTGGTTATATGATAGTAGTATACCCCCCCATATTGCTGGTTATATGATAGTTGTATACACCCGCCCCTTATATTGCTGGTTATATGATCGTAGTATACCCCCCCCCCCCTTATATTGCTGGTTATATGATAGTAGTATACACCCCCCCCCATATTGCTGGTTATGTGATAGTAGTATACACCTGACCGTTATATTGCTAGTTATATGATAGTAGTATACCCCCCCCCTTATATTGCTGGTTATGATAGTAGTATACACCCCCCCCCCCCCATATTGCTGGTTATATGATAGTAGTATACACCTGACCGTTATATTGCTAGTTATATGATAGTAGTATACCCCCCCCCTTATATTGCTGGTTATATGATAGTAGTATACACCCCCCATATTGCTGGTTATATGATAGTAGTATACACCTGCCTGTTATATTGCTGGTTATATGATAGTAGTATACCCCTCCATATTGCTGGTTATATGATAGTTGTATACACCCGCCCCTTATATTGCTGGTTATATGATCGTAGTATACCCCCCCCTTATATTGCTGGTTATATGATAGTAGTATACACCCCCACCCCCCATATTGCTGGTTATATGATAGTAGTATACCCCCCCCCCCCTTATATTGCTGGTTATGATAGTAGTATACACCCCCCCCCATATTGCTGGTTATATGATAGTAGTATACACCTGACCGTTATATTGCTAGTTATATGATAGTAGTATACCCCCCCCCCTTATATTGCTGGTTATATGATAGTAGTATACACCACTCCATATTGCTGGTTATATGATAGTAGTATGCACCTGACCGTTCTATTGCTAGTTATATGATAGTAGTATACCCCCCCCTCCTTATATTGCTGGTTATATGATAGTAGTATACACCCCCCCCTTATATTGCTGGTTATATGATAATAGTATACACCTGCCCGTTATATTGCTGGTTATATGATAGTAGTATACCCCCCCATATTGCTGGTTATATGATAGTAGTATACACCCGCCCCTTATATTGCTGGTTATATGATAGTAGTATACACCCCCTCCCTTATATTGCTGGTTATATGATAGTAGTATACCCCCCCTCCCTTATATTGCTGGTTATATGATAATAGTAGACCCCCCCCCTTATATTGCTGATTATATGATAGCAGTATACACCCCCCCCCCTTATATTGCTGGTTATATGATAGTAGTATACACCCCCCCCCCCCCCCCCCTTATATTGCAGGTTATATGACAGTAGTAGTACACACCCACCCCTTATATTGCTGGTTATATGGTAGCAGGGCCGCTTTAACCAGAGGGCACATGGTGCACGTGCACCGGGCCCACTGGTTAAAGGGGCCCACCCTGAGCAGGGTTCGGCCTTTGCTCTGTGCGACCAGTGCAGTTGCACAGGGCTCTGGCCACCAGCCTACCAGGGCGGCGCCATCAGGATGGGTAAGTTACCCATCCATTAGCCCCCGGCAGGCCCCCCCCCCTGCCTGCTGCTGCGGTCAGCACAGTAGCTATGAGCGCTCGTAATGAGCGCTCATAAAGTCAGGCAGCAGCAGCGGCACTGACCGGGTGGGAGCCATTGGCTCCCTCCCAGCCAGTCACTCTGTGGCTGCAGGCAGTGCTTTGTCTGCGGTCACAAGAGGCCGCTCTGCCATAGTGGTATTGGCGCTCGAGTGACGTCACTGAGCGCTGACACCGCGTGGGGGGAGAGCGGCCTCTTGTGACTGCAAGCAAAGCATTGCCTGCGGCCACAAAAGTGGTTAGGTGAAGTGAAGAGGAGACGCGTGGACTCAGGTGAGTATAAATTGTTTTGGTTTTTTTTTGTTATATGCTAATGGAAGGGGGAGGACAAAGGGGGCTATATACCAGGGGGGCAGGGGACCTGTATACCACTGGGGGGCAGGGCCGTAGCTGGGGGGGGGGCAAGGAGGGCAGCTGCCCCGGGTGCTGAGACCAGGGGGGGTGCCATCACAGGGAGCAGAGAGAGAGGATGGCAGTGGATGAGGCAGCCTGGAAGCGTCCTGCTCTCTGTCAGTGTGAGGAGGCAGGGGGGATTTTTGCTTGATCAAAAGAGGTATTTTCCATACTGTCCTGTCTCCTGGCTGCTGATTAGCTATAATTTGCGCAAAATCGCTGTATTTTTACCGAGATTTTGTGCAAATCAGGGCTAAACAGCAGCCAGGAGATAGTACAGTAAAGAGATGGTGAAGGACCTTGCCATGTGACTATGATGTCACCGCAGGTCCTGTATGTATACTGCACTATGGAGGAGGAAGAAAGAAGATACAGGTGTGTGGGAAGGGGAGGACAATCAGGGGTGCACAGTCTGGGGAGGGGGACAGGTGGGTACAGGGTGATACTTGTCTGGGGAGGGGAGGGCACACAAGAGAGTTGGGGTCCAGTGTCTGTTTAGGGGTCTGGTCTGGTTGTACATTATTCCATACTTAACCCCTTAATAACTGCCCTATCCAAATATATATCACATTTATATAAACCTCACCTACTATCTGCAGGGGTAGGGAACCTTGGCTCTCCAGCTGATGCAGAACTACAACTCCCATCATGTCTGGACAGCCAAAGTTTTAGCTTTGTCCATGTATGATGGGCGTTGTAGTTTTGCAACAGCTGGCGAGGCAAGGTTCCCTACACCGATCTATAAAGCACCTGTATCTGTATATACAGGGACCATGATACAAGAGTCACTTTTCTAAAATATTTCTATTTTGAATTTGGTTATGGCATAACTTACTGGAGGTGACGGAATACCTTACTGGAGGTGACGGAATACCTTACTGGAGGTGTTACTGCTGTTGTCTCCGCTGCTGAGTGGAGGTAATTAAACCTCGAGAAATCCTCGGTTCTATAGAACTCGAACATTTACCAACCTGCCGCATTAGATTGCTGATGACTTCCCGGTCTGTGGGGAAGGAGGAGACAGCCCTGGTACCGCCTGGAATTCCTATTACCTAGGCTGAATCCTGGAATTCCAGTCAGTACCGGGCACTCTCCTCCTTCCCCACAGACCGGGAAGGCATCAGCAATCTAATGCGGCAGGTTGGTTAATGTTCGAGTTCTATAGAACCTAGGATTTCTATGTCCTTTTTTCTGCACGTCCTTCTGCATGTCCTTTTTTCTGCATTGAGATTTTAATGCAGTGAACAGAGACTGAACCTTTTTCTACTTTTTCAGTATAAATACAGGGTTGTCAGGACAGGGGAGGTAGGGACAAGACACGACAGCCCTACAGCTGAGCCCACCCACTGTCCCTACCTACTTGCCTCAAACGGCCCTAGGTAGTCGTGGACAACCACGAAGGCGGTCCCTGCTCTGTTGTAAGTGAAACACAGAACGAGACAGACAAACACAAAGGATAGCCAACAAGTCAAAGTCAGCCAAACAGGTAACAGAGTACAAAATCAGTAAACAATCGGATAGTCAAAGGTCAGACAGGAGGTCGCGCAAGCAGAGGAATTAGGAACGGGGATCACAGAAATAGACAGGGGGAGCTGGGATCAGGGTATGAACCTTAAAGTGACTCTGTACCCACAATCTGACCCCCAAACCACTTGTACCTTCGGATAGCTGCTTTTAATCCAAGATTTGTCCTGCGGTCCATTTGGCAGGTGATGGGGAGTATCTGTGCCCTAACTTTGCACTCCCCCTCTGTCCCTCCTCCCCACCCTCTTCATCATTAGCAATGCTACTGGAATATTTTCCCCATGCTTAACATTGCACAGGTCCTTAACGATCCAGCCCATGTGCCGGGCTAAACAGGTGGGGTATTGGAGGCAATCTGCCTGGAGCATTCCTAATGATGAGGAGGGCAGGGAGGAGGGACAGAGAGGTTGTGCCAGCCTAATGCATACACAATCCAGGCCACTCCCATAGGGCATGGGGGTGCCAGTTTAAAAGTAAACTTTTAGCATAATAACTGCATCATCTGCCAAACGGACTGCAGGACAGATCTTGGATTAAAAGCAGCTATCCGAAGGTACAAACGCTGAGAGACTGCCTCCGCTTTCATTTATGAGGATCAAGAGCCCGGTCTGGATCCCCATTGGACCGGCGCTCTGATCTTCAAGGTTCCAGACAGGCAGAGGAAAACGTCAATCACAAAGAATTGCTCAGGTGCAGCAATCAAGTCTAGCAGGGCTAAGTGTAACTCTTGCATTGCCAGAAGCTGAGAAGCAATTGAGTGTGTCACACAAAAACAAAAACCAGGTCCAGTTCACACCAGGCTACTCCAATACCTGACAACGGTACTCCGTATTGACATTCCTGGAGATAATCTGGAACATATACATATACAGATAACCTCACTGCTTGGTATATAGCAATGCATGTGTTGTCTCCAAAATAAGAGGTTGCGTGTCAGCAGCAATTTAATTACTGTCATGCGAGATGGAATATTAAATTATCCCTAACATCTCCGACATGTTGCTGCGGTCCTGTAATACTTGTTATGTCTATGTCGTTTTTGCAGCAGCACGGAAACCATCAAACATATAATAACTATACAGAATAACTATCCCCCCCCCCCTTTTATAACCAAACTAATTTGTTAAATATATGAGAATATATAATCACCTTGTTCTTCTTGGTTTCCAAAGCACATTTCTAATCACTTCCTTTTGCAGGTTGCCAGGATTCTTTAAATAATGGATTTGACAGAACATGTGTTTTCTTTTTTTCTGTTTTGTTGCCAAAAAGTTTTTTCTTCTTGAAAAAGGGTTGTGCGGCATGTGGTCAAAATTTTCTACAAATTCCTAATAGGGTCATTGGCAAGGTTACAGTAGAACAGGAGCTAGATCTGCACGGAAATGTTATACATGGCACGCTACCAGTGCTACAGGCTGTACTTTATACATTTTATAATAGTACCAAAAAGTTTAGTACAGAAATTATATTTTTAAAGAGGACTAGTCACATTAAGGGTACGTTCACACAGCAGCAGATCCGCAGCAGATTTCATTTAAATAACTGAACACAGCATCAAATCTGCACATCAAATCTGCTGCGGATCCTGTAGGTGTGAACGCACCCTAAGGCTATGTTCACACTACGTAAAACTACGGCTGTAGTTCTTGCCGCAGAACTACGGCCGTAGTTTTGAGGAGTTGAACATAGTCTTATATGCAATGGGATCCCAGCCGGAGCGTACACACATCGTATGCGCTCTGGTCGGGATCCCATGCGGCGCCGGAAAAAACTGACCAGTCAGTTTTCTGTGGCCGGAATTCAGTGAATTGCGGCCGCAAAAAGACCTGTCAGTTCACACAGTGAAGCAAGCGGACTTTGAGAAGCTCTGATGCGGGCGTGCGCTGATGCACCCGCATCAGAGCTCTGCGGCCGGACGGATCATCCAGCCGGTACTTAAGTACCAGCCGCGATGATCTGCGCAAAGACCGGCCGTTCCGTGACCTGGCCGGGGTCACGGAATGGCCGGTCTGTTACGTAGTGTGAACATAGCTTAAAGAAGCAGTCCCATCTCCTCGCATCTTGTTATAGAACAGGAGGAACTGAGCAGATTCATATATAGCGTTGTGGGAAAATATTCCATATAACTTTTTTTTATAACATCTTTTATTAATTTAAAGGAGTTATCTGCCTGTCCTTCTCCCTGGCACTCCACTTCCTCCCTCTGGCCATTCAATCCAATAACGTCCATTTGTCCAATAGCTGGCCAATGTCACTGCAACATCAGTATGCAATCACCCCCTCTCATCTACCTTCTGAGACAACCAGACTGAAAAAGTGGAACACCGGGGAGCATAACAGGTAGGATCTTTTCTACTCCCTAAACAACCCCTTTAAACTTTAGCTCATTTTAAGCCTAGGGGTCCAGTGGGCAGTCCTACCCAGTGATTGCATGCTCATACTAACAATGCTGTCAATCACTGAGTAGGACCACCCACTGGACTCCTAAACCTAGAATTGGCAGAGACTTAAAATTAATAAAATACAAGTTATATATCAATCTACTCGGCTCCTTCCACTCTGTAACATGATGACAGTAGATTGGATAGCATTTTTATGGTAAAAGCTTCTGATATTAAAGGTACATCTACAATTGGACGGCCACCTATTTCATGGACAGGGGTTCTTTGTAGGATTCATAGAGAGGTAAAAGATGTGGGGAAAAGCTGGAACCTGCTGATATTGTGGCCCAGAGACCTGACAGTACATGTAATATGTAATGATATTATAATAAATAATAAGCAATAATACTACATCCTAATAAAAAGTTCTTTATTTTTTTTTTTGCCCTTAATTTATTTTACTTAAATATATGCTGCAAGTAATACATTAAAATGTTAATAACCTTGTTATTGGGGCCAATGAGGAGATAAAATAACACAAAGTGCATTTCTCTAAATTTGTCTTCAGGTCCTCCGTTTCCTTTGCTCGGGCACTTCTGTGCGGATGAGATATCAGCTACTCACACTTTTGGTCTCTACCTCAGGACCGGTGCCAAAATTCACAAATGAAAGGTCAGAAGCTAAAGGAAAGATTATTAAAAAACCCTATTAAATAAGCGGCGGGAAAGATATATACCTTCTGGGAATAAAAGATTTGCGTAGAAGAGAAAAGCAATTTCATGAAATAAAAATGTCAGCGGCAGAATACATAACAAGATGAAAACATTCAAGTAGTAAAACAAGAAGGTGGCGACGAGACTTGCGGCTGGCTGTGAGTGACTTTGCTGGGGAGGGATTTGGGCTGCCCCGGAGGAAGGGACTGTAAGTAGTACAATGGAGGCAGGCTGGGGTGGTGGGCCCCATAGCAGCTGTGTGGTCTGCCTCCATGGTAGCTATGCCACTCTATTTTACACTGTAGAGCACAATAACAGACAATTGCCTGAACCTGATCTGAAATGAACTGGCCCTGTTACCCCATTCCAGCCTCATAACTGTGTAGTTAAATCAAATAAACATATCGCAATGCAATTATCCCTTTAAGCTTTCTATTCATCAGATGAGAAATTGATAAGGTTTATCCGCATTGCCGAAGACTAGATAAATAATGCTAAATATTTAATAACAATTCCGTCATATTCAACCTTAATAAGCCCCGCTGAAAATATCTCTGGGAGTCCTTACAAAGCAATGACCTGGGATTAACTGCAGCCCATTCTAATAATTACTAGCTGCAGCTCGCATTCTGAAACCACTGTAATTCTTCTACTCGGAGATTCTGCCTATTGGAACATTGAGTTTTCTGAGGTTAATGCTTTATGTAGTCTCTTAATTACAGAAAAGTTTTCCTATAAGATATCAGGGAAAGTTTCCCCGTAATGTTATCTTCATCAGGAACAGCTAGAATTCATTAAACCATTAGCTTTCTGTAATTGGTTTTTATGGGAAAAAATGTATGTGAGTGTTTTAGCGTCCAGGTGTCCTGTTAATTATTTATGGTTGTGTTAATTACTGTAGTACAAGACGTTTCTCTGAAAGTTAGGTCCGCGCTGTTTTTGTAACATCCGTGATGACTCGGGATGTTCTTGGCATTGCGCTAAAGTGGAATCAATTATTCACCAGTCAGGCAGTTCATTTTACGAAATCAAATCTTATGAAGGAAAGAAGTGACGGTGGAGACAACAACGGCCTATTAGGGTGATATCGTTTCAGTGCTCTTTATCCTGAAGACAATGATCAGCAAGGCAATCCAGGATAACATGGGAGGAGTTCACTCATCTTCTCTTAAAGGGGTTGACCACTTTATACTGATTATTATATAACTCACTTATATGTGTTCCTGCAGCCACACTGTTTGCCGCGCTGTCCCTCCGATACTGTGAAGGCTGGTGCTGTCTATGTAATGGCCGTGTATGAAGGAGCATGTGACATGTACATCACACTTCATCATCCTCTGTGCCTGTATATACCTGTGGAGGACACAGGGTCACATGCTTTTCCATGTATGGTCATATCATAGATCGCGGTGCACAGGATCGGCACAATGGGAGGGGGGCATGGCAGCCTCTACCTGCAGCATCGGGGACAGCAGTGACATCAAATTTATTTTCTAACACAACAAATATTTAGTATAAAGTGGACAAACCCTTTAAGTTTATTGATTATTCATTATCTACCTAATCAGGGAGGACCTGGCAGGATTGAGGCCTATGGAGAACACCCATATGCTTATAGTTGCAATTATTCTAAGAAGAAGCAAGAAACTGAAAAAAAGGGAAAATGCATTCTTGCAACAATTGCACAAGCCTTGTATTTATTTGTATCCTTGACTTCTATCTTCTGCTTTAATTTACACAATTTTTTTGCTGTGAATTATAAGGAATGTGCCAAGACATGGGAAGCCATTCCCTTCCCAATAAGCTCCACCCACTTAATTATCCAATGGATAGAGGAATAGTAAGAGATCGCGGAGGGTCCGACCCCTGAACCCCCGACGATCTCCATATAGGACCCTGCTGGCTCTGTTATGAATAGAGCCCCAGGTCGGCCCCCGGGCGGCTCTATTCATTCCTTAGGAGCAACGGAAAGAACCAAATGTGCCGGAAGAGCAATGTCCGCTCTGTTGGCTCTTTCCATCGGCTCCATAGGAATAAATAGAGCTGTGAGTCACATGTCGACCCGGGGCTCTGTTCATAACTAAGCTGGCGGGGTCCGATACGGAGATTGCTGGGGGGTTAGTACATTTTTCCCAGGATACCTCTTTAACAATTTGGTTTGGTTCTGCCGGTAGACAACATTATGCTTTTTCTTAGGCAGCTAATATTGAGGACAATAAATGGGACTGCTGTACACTTCCCTCCATGTCATAGCCAATATGATCCCTAATATATTTGTAAATCACTTCATGTGCCCAAAATGACTCCTTACCTAGCTACCTTGTGTCCCCCATCCATCCACTATGCACTCATCATCCACACACTATGCACAATCACTTGAGACAACACAAACATACATTGACAGAGACACTGACTGACTGACACTTACTGAGACACCAACTGATTGACTGACACTGACTGACACACTCAGACACTGACACACAGCACTTACAGCTCAGTCTTCTCTCTCTTCCTCTATGTCGGACTTCTCTTCCCACTGTAAGGTTGAGGACCTTCCACCGATCATGTGATCAGGTCCATCACCCTTTTCTGTGAAGGTGCTGCTCCATCTCATGTGTCTTCTGATGTTTAGCCGCTCATCCTGCACAACAGTAATCAGGCTGAACATTAGAACACCTGGCCCCTCTCCCTCTCTGGGCCCCTAGAAGTGCTGTGGTCCACCGGCACTTGCCCGGGTAAGCCCTGTGCTGACACCGGCCCTGTAGCCATACGTAGTAGAAAACACATAAGGGAGACTCCTGAGGATGGATGTCATTTCTCCTCCTTCCAATCACACAGGTACTCTGCCAGTTGTTAGGAAAGTACTGCAGGAAATAGATGGGAATCCTCATTGATTTCCACAGTCGGATATTATACATTGTGATTTTCAGTTATTTGCCTATTAACAATTTTATATTCTGTTTATTACATTGTTTTTTTTTTATTACAGTATAATAATGTGTCCCTACCTCCCTTCTATGTTACATTCTCTGTCTATGTTACATCCAGACACAGATGCAGCAATAGTCCATCTGCTTTCTAATCCAATGGAATATTTTCTAAGTAAACAGTATTACATTGATGTGCTCCATTTAATGCTTCTTAGAGAGTGCGTGTGTGTACTGTCCTCTAGTTCACTTGTCTCTCCGAATTCTCTTCAGCTGGGTAGATGGCTGCCTGCAGCGGCCTCTAGGCGCTTGTGAGGGGTAGAGAAAGTTTAAGTGAAATAATGCGTCTTCCGCGCAGTATATTTCCTGGGAGAACTGACTTGGTCGGCGGAGTGAGTATGATTTCTTGGCTTGCTGCTCACTGATTCCCAACTGGCTCCAGATACCAGAGTGCACAGTGTGCGGACATCTTTAGAGTTCTTTTTCGGCACCATTCATGGGTTCAGTAAAGATACTGTAGTCAGGGTTCCACCTTAATAATAGACTTTACCCTAAATGTAGGAAACTGGTGTTGTGTTACATTTCGCATTCTTCCTGTTAAATTATAATATACAGCATAAACACAAGGCGTCTCAGCTAACAATATTTCATACTGTGCCCCAAGCCAAGTGTACCATCTGCCAGTCAAAGCTAAACTAAAAACAGTCGCCTAAGTTCTATGCAGATATACAGTGTACAGAGTAATACTAATGGTAAATGAAATGTTTTGTTGTCTACGCTATTACTTGTATAGTATGGTTATTAAAGGGATACTCTGGCGAAAATCTTTTCCTTTAAAGCGACTCTGTACCCACAATCTGTCCCCCCAAACCACTTGTAACTTCAGATAGCTGCTTTTAATCGAAGATCTGTCCTGGGGTCCGTTCGGCAGGTGATGCAGTTATTGTCCTAAACAACAACTTTTAACCTTACAGCCCCGTGCCCTACGGGCTTGGCTTAGAATATCTGTGCCCTAACCTTGCACCACCCCTCTGTCCCTCCTCCCCACCCTCTTCATCATTAGGAATGCCACTGGAACATTTTCTCCATGCTGAACATTGCACAGGTGTCTTAACGATCCAGCCCATGTGCCGCGCTGACACAGGTGAGGAATAGTAGACAATCTGCCTGGAGAATTCCTAATAATGAGGAGGGCGGGGAGGAAGGATAGAGAGGTTGTGCCAGCCTAATGCATACACAATCTAGGCCACTCCCGTAGGGCACAGGGCTGCCAGTTTAAAAGTTGTATTTTAGAACAATAACTGCATCACCTGCCGAACAGACCGCAGGACAGATCTTGGATTAAAAGCAGCTATCTGAAGGTACAAGTGGTTTGAGGGCTCACATTGTGGGTACAGAGTTGCTTTAAATCAACTTGTATCAGAAAGTTATATAGATTTGAAATTTTTTTCCCACCAGTCAGTCTCCTTAGTAGGCCGGATCCAACGTAAAGCCCTACTCTTAGTAAGTGCTCACACAAGACAAAGACAGGACAAACAATACACAATATAGGAAGGTTAAAGGGGTAGTGCGGCGCTAAGAAATTATTCACAGAATAACACACATTACAAAGTTATACAACTTTGTAATGTATGTTATGTCTGTGAATCGCCCCGTTCCCCGTGTCCCACCACCCCCACCCGTGTACACGGAAGTGTTGGTGCATTATACATTACCTGATCCATGTCGAGCCCGTCCGCTATCTTGTGGCAAACGTCATCTTCGGACGGACGGCTGAATTGCTGCCGCCGCCCCCCCTCCGCCGCGTCACAACTGTGCTCAGCCGCGATTGGCTGAGCACAGTTATGCTCAGCCAATCGCAGCTGATGACGCGGCAGAGGAGGGACGGCGGCAGCGATTCGGCCGGCCGTCTAAAGATGACGTTTGGCACAAGATGGCGGACATGCGCGACACGGATCAGGTAATGTATAATGCACCAACACTTCCGTGTACACGTGCGGGGGTGGTGGGACACGGGGAACGGGGCGATTCACAGACATAACATATAATTGTATAACTTTGTAATGTGTGTTATTCTGTGAATAATTTCTTAGCGCCACACTACCCCTTTAAACAAGCTGGGTCAGGAACAGTCCGACGTTGCAGTACCAATACAGAAAGCAGGGGAGAAGTCAGAGGAACAAAGCCAAGGATCAGATAATCCAGACAGCAAAACCAGATAACAACAGATGTTACACAGCAGAGCGCCAGCTTCTGACAGGGGATTTGCTACTGCTCCGGACAGTTCCTTTCACAGACAGAGTTGGTAGCAGAGAGCACTGTGTCAGACTGGAGAAAATACACCCTTTCTTGCAGGACATACAGAAGCTGATAAGTACTGGAAGACTTGAGAATTTTTAATAGAAGCAAACAACAAATCTATATAACCTTCTGAAAGAAGAAAAAATCCAGAATTCCTCTTTAATTAAGGCCTACTATACTATTAACTTTTGCTAATTCTATTATCAACTATGCATCCTGTGGGACAGGAGAGCTGACCATACAATGCAAGCATCCCCAGAATTCTCTGTTACTGAATGTGGATGTGCAGAAGCTGAAAATATGCACAGTGAAGACGTGTCTCGCTCAGTGTGCGCTCAGGAATGGCTGCCAATCAATACCAATCAATGTCTGTGGGTGCGTAAAGGACTGGGATTTCCTGTGTTTGGTCTATTTTATTGATTAAATAAAGACTAAATATTGTCAAGGAGGGCGCATGGACAGCAGTTTGACAGGAAGGGAGACACCTAGTGGCCATATGTATAGAAAAATATAAAGAGAATATATTGAAAAATTGATTATTTAAAAATCATGAGACTACTGATGCCAGCATTAGACATCAAAGGTCATATAGCAGAAGGTACCACAGCATCAACGTGTAATGATTCCAAGTGTGAAAATCTGTGCAAAGATTCCAGTATTTGGGTACATGATCACTTAAATGGGCACCATTGCAAGAATGAGCCTGAAGAAGTGAGTACTAAGAGTATTTTCTCCCAGCTCTGTGTAAGTCTATGAGACTGCCTCGGGTGTATGTACAAAGGGGGGTGGAATAAACTTGGCGACAGGCCCCCTGTAATGTAATTTCAGTTCTTTGGATGGACATGCGCTGAGCCGTATATATATGCATAAAACTGGAAAAGCAATTTAGGTGTTCAGTAATTGTATTTTAGTCCAAATCCCTAGCTATTGATGTTTCTAAATGAGATCGGCCTGCCACAGATTGTACTTTATGTATAACCACAATCGGAAGCCCGGTATAACAAAGGAGAGCATCCTGTTTGTCATCTCCCTCTTTATACTGTACATCTCATTTATAATGAAAAGTCAGAATTGTCAGGAAGAAAAGAATGTTCCAGGTTATTGCGGTATACAGGTCTAAAGAAAACCAATGCAGCATGTTTGCATATCCAGATTATTGCCATTCAGCTCTGTACCGCTATGTAGCCGCATCTCTATACCCAAATGTTTATACATGTGGAGAAAATAAGATATGATGAATGCTATTATCACTATTGCTATACTCGCTCTATAGTTTATCATGATTCACATAGTAAACCTGTCCCTGTAGATAAGGACGATGGAAGATTAAGAATATTTTAATATCATTATCACAGATAGAAGCTACCGCATCTACATCAGATACAGTATGTGTGTATTATTGATCTGTGGGTGTTATATACTCACCTGTCTGGGGTCCTGTTGTGTTGACTTTATAGTTGGCTTCACGGTGTTCTCATGGCAGCCAGCAGCACACTTACTGTAGGTGGATGGTTGGCCTAGCAGTGATCCTAAACACTCAATAGGGGCTCTGGCCAATAGGGGCTCTGGCTTGGTGTCCAATCCTGGGGCTTTCATGCTGTAGGTAAGTGACTATGGTTTATATAATCTACTGGCTCCTATATACTTTATTCTGCTGTCTTATTGTTTCCTTGGCTCTTGACTGTTTTGGACCATGTACCTGGGAAACCCCTTGTCCTCTGATTTTGTCTGTACATGCCCCCGGCTTCTGACCATTGGACTGTTTCCTATTCAACCCTTTGCCCACCTTGTATCTGTGCATGCTTTCCTGGCTTTTAATCCCAGCTGACAGAACTAAGACCTTCTCGGGTTCCCTGGGTTTTTTGTAGTCTTGACTTGTGCAAGGGGTTAGACGAATCCAATCTGCTGATAGCCCCTTATAGCGCCAGGGATGCTGTGCAGGAGGGTATGTGTGTTACTTTCCTCCTCTTCACCGGTCCTGCAGAGTGTTGTTGTTGAATATTGGTAGCTTCTTTGTGTTCATATGACCATCGTTGTACCTGAACCTACTGAATGGTTTATCACTACAGTGGGAATATCTATCTATGAAGGTGTTAAAGAGGTTTTCCACTTAAAACGAACTTGTCATCTGACACGTCCCACTGATTTTTATATTCCCCTGCTTTTTCTCTGGGGTACGAGTCCAATGTGGTACGTGCCTGGTCTGGCAAAGGACTTTTTCAATTTGCAGACATAGTTGATCCGCTATCCAGAACTCTTCTCCCCTTCAGAAGCTGTCTAAGAAGTTTAACCTACCTAATGCAGAACGTTTTACCTACTTGTGTTTACGCCATTTCATGGTTGCTGTTTTGGGCTCCATTACAATGTCCAAGCCCTCACATTTGAGCAGCTTGTCCGAGCAGGCACTTCCATGAATGGCTTAATCTTGGCAATTTATAATATTCTGAACTTTCCCCCAGAGGACGCTCCTATCCACCACAAATATATGGATAAGTGGGGACTATTCTGGGCTGGAGCATTTCACCGGAATGTTGGCGGACAATCTGGGACAGAGCAGCTTCACCAACAATATACACTCACCTGCCACTTTATTAGGTACACCTGTCCAACTGCAAGTTACCACTTAATTTCTAATCAGCCAATCACATGGCGGCAACTCAGTGCATTTAGGCATGTAGACATGGTCAAGACAATCTCCTGCAGTTCAAACCGAGCATCAGTATGGGGAAGAAAGGTGATTTGAGTGCCTTTGAACGTGGCATGGTTGTTGGTGCCAGAAGGGCTGGTCTGAGTATTTCAGAAACTGCTGATCTACTGGGATTTTCACGCACAACCATCTCTAGGGTTTACAGAAAATGGTCCGAAAAAGAAAAAACATCCAGTGAGCGGCAGTTCTGTGGGCGGAAATGCCTTGTTGATGCCAGAGGTCAGAGGAGAATGGGCAGACTGGTTCGAGCTGATAGAAAGGTAACAGTGACTCAAACAGCCAACCGTTACAACCAAGGTAGGCAGAAGAGCATCTCTGAACACACAGTACGTCGAACTTTGAGGCAGATGGGCTACAGCAGCAGAAGACCACACCGGGTGCCACTCCTTTCAGCTAAGAACAGGAAACTGAGGCTACAATTTGCACAAGCTCATCGAAATTGGACAGTAGAAGATTGGAAAAACGTTGCCTGGTCTAATGAGTCTCTATTTCTGCTGCGACATTCAGATGGTAGGGTCAGAATTTGGCATCAACCACATGAAAGCATGGATCCATCCTGCCTTGTATCAACGGTTCAGGCTGGTGGTGGTGGTGTCATGGTGTGGGGAATATTTTCTTGGCACTCTTTGGGCCCCTTGGTACCAATTGAGCATCGTTGCAACGCCACAGCCTACCTGAGTATTGTTGCTGACCATGTCCATCCCTTTATGACCACAATGTACCCAACATCTGATGGCTACTTTCAGCAGGATAATGCGCCATTTCATAAAGCTAGAATCATCTCAGACTGTTTTCTTGAACATGACAATGAGTTCACTGTACTCCAATGGCCTCCACAGTCACCAGATCTCAATCCAATAGAGCATCTTTGGGATGTGGTGGAACCGGAGATTTGCATCATGGATGTGCAGCCGAGAAATCTGCGGCAACTGTGTGATGCCATCATGTCAATATGGACCAAAATCTCTAGAAATGCTTCCAGCACCTTGTTGAATCTATGCCACGAAGAATTGAGGCAAAAGGGGGTCCAACCCGTTACTAGCATGGTGTACCTAATAAAGTGGCCGGTGAGTGTAAACTTAGAAAGACTTCAGAGCTTCTGCATAAACTGAACAGTGCCATTCCATCACTTTGCTGGCGGTGCTCCAGAGCAGTTGGGTCTCTTTTCCATACTTTTTGGGCATGCCCAGGGCCGTATCTACTACTAGGCACACGTAGTCCGGAGCCTAGGAGAGCACCTTTCAGGGGGCAGCACCAGGGAGCAGGGGAAAGGAGACAACTTTTTTTTTAAGTCTCTCATGGTATGGCGGTGTTATCCAGTCACAGTATGGCAGTATTGGTCAGGTCTGGTATGGCGGTGTTATCCAGTCACAGTATGGTGGTATTGGTCAGGTCTGGTATGGCGGTGTTATCCAGTCACAGTATGGCGGTATTGGTCAGGTCTGGTATGGCGGTGTTATCCAGTCACAGTATGGCAGTATTGGTCAGGTCTGGTATGGCGGTGTTATCCAGTCACAGTATGGCGGTATTGGTCAGGTCTGGTGTGACGCCTGGAGCTATTACCTACCTATCTACCAATCCTGTGGTGAGAATTTCCTAACACAATATGCAGGCGGCTCTAATGATTGATTCAATGTGGAAATTTGTTTATGTTTTAAGCAGTTAAAAACCATGAAAAACATGATTAAGACAATGTTCCTACATGTAGAGAAATCCATGTGGCCGAAACCACACTCGCATTTCTTCCCTAGTAGTCATGTGCTGTTACCAGGATTATTGGCCATACGCCTATTGGCTACGGCATGAGGGTCTGGCATCTGCTGCATGTGGTGACGTACAGTAAATGTGGGGACGCGGCCTAAGACTGATCAGATATCAATATGATGTTCAGAAACTAGAAAATCCTGATGGTAATTGGTGAGTGAAGATGGGGCGTCTGCAGGTGTAGTGCCTAGGGCAGCAGCAGCTGGTAATACGGCCCTGGGCATGCCCCATTATCTAAGGATTTGGGCTAGAAGTTGCCGGATTGTCTGCCTCAGTCCTGGAGAAAACTATAGCATTAGAATCGGTAGTTTATCTGCTTCATCTCTCAGCCAAGACTCTCGGTAAAAAAGCCACTAAGTTTTTCCTGCTCATTCTTGGCAGCCCATTTCTGGAAAAGAATCTCCCCTCCTTCTTTTAATGATCCGGTCTCACGGATTAAGTAACTTAGATCCTTAGATTACCTTTCTGTCTCCCTGAACAACAGAACGGATCTCTCTGACGCGGTTTGGTCCCCTTGGGACTCTTATGTTGCTAGAAACAATATATAACATATGTTGCACCACTGTTTTCATTCGGTCCTGCCTAATTCTCTTCCCCAATGTTTTTCGCCTTCTGTTTGTCTGGAGTCTTTATGTGTTTATGTCTGTTTTCTCCTTATCTGTTTATGTGATCGGATTGCTATTGATGAGCCATACGTCACCTTGAGCCTATCCACTCCTAGTTTGTTTTTTCTTGACAAAGCTTTCCACACTGCTTGGATATGCCTTTCCTTTTTGAGTTGTTTATAATAATGTTATGAATACTGCCTAAATCTTGATTGTTGCCCTTATATGACTACTGTGTGTTATAAAATAATAAAAACTTAATAGAAATTACAGTTTAAAAAAAAAAAACTTGTCTCCTATCAACAGGATATGGGACAAGTAAGAGACCGCAGCGGTCCAACCTCCGTACCCGCGGGAATCTCCAGATCGGCCCCCGATATAGATTCTGTCTAGATATGAGCAAACCTGGAGCATGTTCGAGTCGATCCGAACCCGATCGTTCGGCATTTGATTAGCGGTGACGGCTGAAGTTGGATAAAGCCCTAAGGCTATGTGGAAATCATGGATATAGTCATTGGCTGTATCCATGTTTTCCAGACAACCTTAGAGCTTTATCCAAGTTCAGCAGCCCCCGCTAATCAAATACCGAACGTTCGGGTTCGGATCGACTCGAACCCGAACCCGGTTCACTCATCTCTAATTCTGACCTATAATTGTCGGCCACCGACTGCACACCGCTACGTGTAATAGCGGTGTGTGGCCGGCGGCTGATGATTTGCAAAATAAATACATTACCTACCCATGGTCCAGGGCTCCTCTTGCTCCTCTTCTCCCCGGGTCCCGTGTGCTTCAGAGCGGCCTGTCTTAGCTGAGAGGCAGCTCAGCCAATTACAGGCCGGGACTGCCGCGAGCAGTGATTGGCTAAGCAACCTGTCAATTAAGACAGGCCGCTCTAAAGCTGCAGCACGCGGCATCTGGGGAGAAGCGAACCGCAGGAGGAAGCCTGGACCCGGGATAGGTAATGTATGCCAGTTTAGCAAGGGCTGCAAGGACATCAGTAACGATGTCCAGGCAGCCCTTGTTAAATGATTATCAGGCCGTGCAATAAGCCCAGTAAACGAGCACCGATCTAGCAGATCAGCGCATGTTTACTGTTATTATCGGGCCCCCATCGGCCCATGTATTAGTACCCTTAGGTATCCTGCACATGCCCGTGGACATTTTTACAGTCAGGAAATACTGATCAGGAAACCTTTCAGGAGGCTTCAGGAAACTATCAGTATTTGCTGACTGTAAAAACCTAACAGGAAAAAAAAATGTACTTACCTGTTGCACGGCTGCAGCGGCGCTCCTCCCTTTCTCTCTTATCGCTCTGCAAATGATGTACAGTTAAAGGGCCAGCATCAGCACCCAGCGTCACTTATATTTTTTTATATTTATTATACTAGTTAAATGAATAAAGTAAGAATAGTAGAGAAGGGATGCCAATATATGACAAGAATACAACAATATACTGTACATTCCACTAGTGAGCTGTTGTTAGATCAGCAGGATACACATTCAGGACTATTTTCTTTGTGTTCTTTTCATAGCTAACCAAACGTCAGCTTTTATTACTTGCTAGAGTTGTGTTTTTACTAAAGAAGTTACACAATCTATACAAGAAACCAAGGACAAACTCGGCACAAAGCCTTAAAGTCAGGAATAATGAAACAATATGTACAGAAAGAGGAAATGATCCGCCAGTCAGTAGGGAAGCTGAGGATAAGTAGTCAAAAGTCCTAATAAAAAATCGGTAGATCACATAGATTTAGAGTCGCCTATAAAAGACCATGTAAAGCAGCATATAACAACATTGTAGATGAGATAGACTACTGGAAGTAAGACCGACAGGGATGAGGATATGATAAAAAGACATAGCAGGGTGGTTGGTAAGACAACAGCAGGTGGAGTACATCAAATTACAATAAAATACAATCAGCCAGGCGGAGCGTATCAGGCGCAGGCAGGCATCCCCTGCAGATACGAGTCAATGAACCTAGGTCTGCATTAGAGCCACAGCCGAGGCTGCAGATAGATGGGCTAAAGCAACATAATAGGGCTGGAGTGCATCACTACTGTAAATGAGTTTCCTTTCTACAGTGTCCATATGGAGGAGTTAGCAGCTGGATCCCATATACACTGCTGGTAGTTCTCTGCCTAGGAATCATTCTCTTCAGCGTATATGCACGTTTTCTTATATTATTCTTTATAGTCCTACAGCGGTTTTATTATATCAGAGATAAATAATTGTGCAGATATTGTTTATCCCTAAAAAATAAGATGAGACAAACTCCGGTATAAGCAAAAATCCCCCAAATTTACTGTTATTTTCTCTTTTTAAAGTGCCTTGTACCTTCAGATAGCTGCTTTTAACCCAAGATCTGTCCTGGAGTCCGTTTGGCAGGTGATGCAGTTACTGTCCAAAAAAACTACTTTTAAACTGGCAGCCCGTGCCCTACGGGAGTGGCCTAGATTGTGTATGCATTAGGTTGGCACACCCTCTCTGTACCTTCTCATCATTAGGAATGCTCCAGGCAGATTGTCTCCTATTCATCAGCTGTGTCACCCCGGCACATGGGCTGGATCGTTAAGACACCTGTGCAAATGTTCAGCATGGAGAAAATGTTCCAGTGGTATTCCTAATGATGAAGAAGGTGGGGAGGAGGGACGGAGGGGTGGTGCAAAGTTAGGGCACAGATATTCTAAGCCAAGCCCGTAGGGCACAGGGCTGTAAGGTTAAAAGTTGTTTTTTAGGACAATAACTGCATCACCTGCCGAACGGACCCCAGGACAGATCGTCGATTAAAAGCAGCTATCTGAAGTTACAAGTGGTTTGGGGGGGGGTCAGATTGTGGGTACAGAATTACTTTAAATTTCACAGTCATGCCAAGATGCAGCTTTTAGCACATACTATATGACCTGCCAGGGTGTATTGCAGTTTCTTCTTTCGAGTGACATCTAACAACATTTGTTGGAAAAATATTCAGAAATGTATTTTACAATGTTGGGTATTGACTCTCTATGTACTGAACTTAAAGTGCAACCCTGGCGGGTCCAAAAAAAAAAAAACACAGACACACACACTTCATACTCACCATCCCTCCGGTGACGATCGCCACTTGAATCTCCCACCGGCCGCCGTCTTCGGAACTCCGTCACTTCCGGGTTCAAGCTGAGCAAGCTGGATGCCATGTGATGCGGTCCAGCCAATGAAAAGGCTGCTGGTGCGCAATTGCACCAGCAGTATTTTCATGTCCCATTCACTTTACCAGAAGACGCCGAGGAGGAAGACCTGGGAGGCTGGCGGCATTCCGAGGCCGAGAATTCTGCCGCAGAATTCCGCCACTTTTGCTCCGTGTGCACGTAGCCTTAAACAAGCATTAAATTAATACTAATGGGACGCACATCAGTATTGTGTAAATACGGGATTTGCAGCCAACAGTGAAGAATTAATGGGTCACATGACCTGACTGAGTCTCGTCAAGGCTCATTAACCAAGGGCTAATATTAATGATCAGCACTTGTTTGTCCAGCTGTTCTACTGTGTAAAAGGGCCTTTAAATAGGTAGCCGATTGGGTTATGGGCAACTTATATATTACCTACTATGGCCCACACTGCCCATGCCACCTCCTGCCCACAGTGCACATGCCACCTCCTGCCCACAGTGCACATGCCACATCCAGCCCACAGTGCATATGCCAACCCCAGCCCACAGTGCACATGCCACATCCAGCCCACAGTGCATATGCCACCTCCATACCACCGTGCACAAGCCACCCCCATCCCACAATGCACATGCCACCTCCGTCCCAAAGTGCACGTCACCTCCTGCCCACAGTGCACATGCCACCTCCTGCCCACAGTGCACATGCCACATCCAGCCCACAGTGCATATGCCAACCCCAGCCCACAGTGCACATGCCACATCCAGCCCACAGTGCATATGCCACCTCCATACCACCGTGCACAAGCCACCCCCATCCCACAATGCACATGCCACCTCCGTCCCAAAGTGCACGTCACCTCCGTCCCACAGTGCATATGCCACCTCCAGCACACAGTTTTCAAACAACCAACTTCGCACTGCATTGGATAACAATCCAACTACACACAGTTCGCACTCAACGAATCCGCAACATCAGCAGTCCATAACCAAAGAAATTGTGTGGTACAAAATAGTAGTATAATCTACTAGGCGATATTACCTTGTCTTCCCGTAGTTCCACGTTAGTGTGATGTCCCTCTACTGGGAGAAAGACACATACTCACAGTGTGCACTTTTGTTGCTTTTTATTTTTCTTAGCTTTATCTTGCAGGGTATATCGCAGTAAATGCTCACAGGCTGAGTAGTTCATTTACACATGCCAAACACTATGGCCTCCCGCCGAACGTTTCGGAGGACAGGACTCCTCCTTCCTCATGCATGAGGATATACCCTGCAATATAAAGCTAAGAAAAATAAAAAGCAACAAAAGTGCACACTGTGAGTATGTGTCTTTCTCCCAGTAGAGGGACATCACACTAACGTGGAACTACGGGATGACAAGGTAATATCGCCTAGTAGATTATACTACTATTTTGTACCACACAATTTCTTTGGTTATGACCTCCAGCACACAGTACACATGCCACCTCCAGCCCACAGTGCACATGCCACCTCCTGCCCACAGTGCACATGCCACCTCCTGCCCACAGTGCACATGCCACCTCCAGCCCACAGTGCACATGCTACCTCCAGCCCACACTGCACATGCTACCTCGCTTTGTGTAACAGAAGACAACGATCAGCTGACATGCACGATGTCGGCTGATTATTGTCTTTCAACAGGCTGGAACGCTAATGGCAATGATCTGCTGCCATCTCTCCGTGTAATAGTAGTGGCGGCAGCAGACCGCTGCTGACTCCTATGGGCTGCCCGGATGATCTGACGATTGCCCGGGCAGCCCCCATGCAGCTCCCCGTGGCCCCCCTGGCTCTTACATGCTCCTCCTCGCATGGTGTCAGCAAGCGAGCGCTGACATGACAGGTCAGCACTCGCTTGCTCTCCACTTCGCTTTGTGTTATAGGGGGTTAATAAGTAGAAGTCTGGAGGAGCACTGAATTATACTCTCTTCAGTAGGTAACAATTTCATGCCACCCTCAGCGACTCGCGTTAAACAAATAGCTAGGGCATCATTCTAGACTCTAACGTTGAAATACCAGACATGCCATATATTACAGCACATAATAGGAGTACTAAATGATACATGGAAAAACTATTTGTAACATTTGCGCATTAATAGAAGGGCATCCGTATATTACAAATGTCTGCTATGCCGATGCCGCGGTTAACAATCGGCTGATCATAGTATTAGGGAACACATGGAAGTGATCCTTATTTCGTGATTCTGTATAAATTCTGCTGATAAAAGACGGTGAAATATGTTCCTGCAATAATAACTAAACCCCATTAGTTGAACACACAGAAGTTTTTGTCATTGAGCAACAAATAGAAGAATAGGGTCGCCCATTTATACAATTTGTTTTTCTATTTCAAATGTTTTCTTGTATTTTATGAATGTTACTGGCATAAAAAAAAACTAAAAGCCAATTTAACATGGCAGAAAATAGACAAAGACATAGCAAGCAGGGAAGTTCTATTATGTGAACCACTAGATACTGTAGATTTCATGAAGAACGTCTTCTCATAAACAAAAAGTTGTGAAGAAGGGAAAAAAGAGATGCAGGAAACATAGGACATAGTGGAGGAGAGAATGAAAATAGGAAGAAGAGGGAAAAAAGTTGGGGGGGGGGGGCATAAAAAGGCAGGAAACCTGTGGAAATTGTTATGCCCACACACCTTCAATAAATGACGGCCGAACAATCAGTTATCTCTCCTGCCCATCCTCTCCATACACAAGAACGTTCGGCACAGCCAAGCATTCCTGCATTCTATATGGGGAGAGGAAGGGTAAGCCATGGCAAGAGAGCTCTTGTTCTTTCCATGGACAATGGGGTCGGGAGGTGATCTTCCATCATGCCCAACCCCTATCGGTCCTCATTTGGGAGAACCCCACAGACCTTAGGGTGGTATTACAAGGACCGATGGGGCCCGATAATACCAGTAAACTAGCGCCGATCTGCTAGAATGGCGCTCGATTACTGGACCTCTTATACGGCCCGATAGTCATTTAACAAGGGCTTGCTTAAACTATATACTTTACCTATCCATGGCCCATTGGCTGATCGTTGTATTTATTACACGGAGCGATATCGGACGAATTCGCCGATTCGCCCGATTATCGTTCCGTGTAATAGTACCCTTAGATTGATGACCGCAGCTGGTAGAGCCAACTAGAGTCTAAGGTGTTTGGCGACCTTTAGCTCTAACTCGGGAGAGATAAGAATAGTTTAAGATAAAAATTATTGTTTGTCAAGGAGGATGCTAGAGACTTGTTTGGTAATAAAGAATCCATCTTTTCTGGCTATATCCTCTTCTAAGGGGACTGATCTTTTCTTCCATGAATGGCCAAACGTTGGCTTAGCCGGCAGAAGGAGAAATTGGGTTGGCGGAAGACTGAGGGCCTAATTGGGTAAAAGAGAAACTCAAAGGTTGCCATTGAGTATAAGATTTAACAAGGTGCGGATGAGGTCATATAGTGACCACAAATGGACCCTCATGGGGTAAGTCCACCATATATATATGCAGCATGTCCCCAGCTTCAGGGCAGTCTCTAAGGCAAGAGGAAGGGTAGCCTGGAACACAATGCATTATCCTTGGGAAAGGGAGGGTGTTGCTAAGTACCAACTAAGGTCCCGAATCATTTGGCCACATGGTAAACTATCTTTTTGTGTTTTCATGTTTTTGTTGCTGCAATACAATGTGACCATTAACAAATAAACAGCTGCCAATACTTTTTGGGGGGGGGTTTCCACGACTGCTGTAAATTCATTTACATATGGTGCAAATTATCCGGTGCCAGGAGAAGTTTGATTAATTTTTAATCTTCTTCCAGTCAAAGCGAGCGTTCATATTAGATTGGAAAATCAACGTGCAGGTCATCGTCTTATCACAGGAGAGGTCAGAACACAAAGAAGAGTCTCAGCTGGTGGGAAGGCGAGGGAGATGTGGTCACGGATTGTATAATATGTCTTATTCTGGTTTTTTGGATTAAGCGCCGACAAGATCAATGAAAGTAGACTTTGAGTATCAGGACTTTTATCTGTAGGACACATTTCTACAAAAGTCATACCACATGCCAGGCGGAGAGAAATGCTCTTCAGTAACAGCACGGTTATCATTCCAAAATTGGATATATACTGGGGTTTGGATGAGTAGTTTCATTGCATTCCTTAAGGTGGTTAGATTTCAATGTCTCGTATGGGAAAAGTAATAGTAATCTCGGCTGTATATTTCAGTAATGACTATTCTCTGCCAGAGCTGTCAATAAATGGAAATCTGCAGATATGGAAAGAAGTGTCATTTTGGGTTATTTCCATGCTAATCTCATAGCTGTAAGTGTTCTACAACAATATAAGAGGTCTGATACAATTATTATTGGGCTTTTATCGACCTTTGGGTTAAACAGTGGCTTAGCTTGTGCTGTTTCTCCCTTAATAAGACAGAGCACTCCTGAATCACTCTGCCCGATCGTAGTAAAACAATATGGCTTTACAGTTACAGCTGCACAGTCCTCTCTATCCCTTCTCTGCACTCATAGAGATAACTGAGTAGTGGTACACAGGGCTGTATTAACAGCTGCTGCTGCCCTAGGCACTAAACCTGAAGACTCCCCATCTTCACGCACCTATTGGCGATACCAGACCTGACCAATACCACCATACCCCCCACCCCCCTGGAAAAGACACCAGATTTACTGGCAAGTCTGAACAGGAGGAGGGAAACTACAAAAAATAAAAACAAAAACATTTTTTTTCTGTACCCCTTCTCCCTGGTGCTGCCCCCCTGCAAGGTGCTGCCCTAGGCACCGGACCACGGGTGCCTAGTGGTAAATACGGCCCTGGTGGTACAGCTGCATCGTTGGTAATCCCCTTCCTGCACTCATCTTCTGATCATAAAGAACTGTATGGCCAGTTATAACTGGACAGAACTCTCTATCCCCTCTACTCATCTTTGTGAGAACTGTGTAATGATACAATTAAAGGGAAACTGGGATTAGAAGCATTTAGTGCACTGAGGGCGGGGCTACCACCTTCAGAGAACTGATCAGCCTCAGCTGCCCACCACCCACTTCTAATGAATATTGGGGTGGCGCTCTGTAGTGACGTCACTGAATATGAATATTCATTGGGAGAGGCAGCCAGCTGGGGCAGATTGGTGGACTAAGGGTGGTAGTCCCTCTCCAGTGCACTAAATGGCCTCATTTACATATAAAACAAACTGCAATTTTCCAAAAAATGTAGCTGAGGATCAAGGTAAGAAAATTACCCTCATCCTCATCCCCACTTGTGCTCTAGGGACATAACAGCAGGTGGGATGCTTTTAACCTGCTGATAGATTCCCTTTAAGGCTGCACAGTCCTCCTTACTCCTCCTTGCACTCACCTCTATGGCCAGGCAAACACATGCCAAAATATGGCTTAAAAGCAAGGTCATAAACAGTTCAAAAAAGAGGACCAACACTTAAAGGGAACCTGTCAGCCGTGATGCCCTGGCGGAGCCTGTCCGACCACCCATTGGAGCCCGGCATACGTAACCCTCCACAGAAGTACCGCTCCTGGATCCGGTCCCTGGGCGGAGAAATCGCAGCCCGAGGCTGAGTAGTAGAGATGAGTCCGACGTCCATAGAAAATTACTGCTCCAGTCATTTTCAATCATAATAAACAGGGGGTGAATGGCCATTTTACTGTTTTGGTCAATAGAGCCCAATTGTAAAAAGTGCCACCATACAATAAAACAGCCCAAAATACAAAGTGGAAACATTACCTAACTATTCTGGTCATAACTATATTTTCCATGAGCCAGACCCTCTGCTTACATATTACAGTAAAGTCTAGCGTCACACCTCCATTGGCATCTAGGTCTATGCTTATAGTCGCATACAGTTCCCCACAGTCTAGACCAGTCATGAACCTTAACATGTTGCGATCCTAGCCTTACAGCCTTATTACACCAAATGATTATTGGCCATACTTGGCTTATTACCAGCCATTCTGGGCGATAATCCTTTGGTGTAATAGCGTATGTTAAAAGACCAGCCAACATATCAATTCTTTGGGTGATTTCGTATTGCACTTGACAAATCACATTGAGTCAATGGGACATGGAGAACTTCAAGTGGAACCCACTGTGTTGGCTGTGTTTGAAATTCCTTGCTTACTTCCATAGTGTGGACATACCCTTATATTGTGCCATGTAATATGGCCTCTAATCTGGGCATTGAGTTTCCGCTGTTATACTGGTCTTAAAGTGGTCATTAGCCCATTTATTCCCCTTGCTTTTCATAGAATTCTTTAAGATCAAAGACATTCCTCCATTTCCCCAAGCATGGCCCATAGCATGGACTATTCTGATCGTGTTTTTTTTTTACATAAATGACATTTGCAGCTTATCTTCCCCCATTGTCTATCTGATAGTGATTTAGGTAGGAAATAGCTGTCTACAAGGTCTGCGTGTCCTTGGAGATTGCTGATGTTTCTGTCAACAATCTTAAGTCCTTGGTTATTGTCCTCAGGTCCTGCTTCTCTTATTGTATTCAGAATACAAGATGAATGTGTGCACTAACATTATGCAGCTCTTATTACCTATGTGCATCCATCATGACATAATAAAAATCTAAAGCAAACCAGGTTGTGAATATAATAGGGAGTAGTGCAGCCTGGAATATTGTCTGCCTCTTATCTTTCCCTTTATACTTTACCTATATATGGTGACTGTCCTCATTTTACAGCACTTTACAGCAGCTATCACAAAGCACTGTACCAAAAGTAAAAATGTCATTGTAATATATATACCTGGCCACCTTCCAGCAATGTCCTATTATAGTTAATGTCATGTAACTTACGGATATCCTGTTGTCAGCTCTTTGGTATTTGTTTTTGACCCAGATTGCTTGTTGTGACCTATCTTCCCACAATGTACATTGTCTGGATTGCGGACCTCTGTTTCCTGACATTGCCTACCCACTTTCACTGTGTTTTTGGCTTCGGTATACCTGTGAACTTAAAGGGGTTATCCAAGATTAAAGAATATAGCTATTTTCTTTAAAAAAAAATGACTCTATCCACTGCAATTGGACTAAGCTGCAATACCACACACTAACGGAGGACAAGAGTGGTGCTGTTTCCGGAGGAAACCAGCTATATTTTAAAATCCTGGAAAACCCTTTCATATTTCACAACACCTTTTGCTGTTGCTATTCTTTTCTTTTAAAAAAGAAAAAAAAAAACATTGGGGAAGATTTATCAAACATGGTGTAAAGTGAAACTGGCTCAGTTGCCCCTAGCAACCAATCAGATTCCACCTTTCATTTTCCAAAGAGTCTGTGAGGAATGAAAGGTGGAATCTGATTGGTTCCTAGGGGCAACTGAGACACTTTTCATTGTTTCACTTTTCATTGTCTGCTTTTGGTCATATTTTTAGCAATGTTTTGGGCTACAACAAAAATGGCTGCTTTCAGATCTTCAAAATATGTTCAAATATAGCGTGGCACATAAATGGCTGAGGAGTCTTTGGCACCTAATTCTACAGCCATAACATTAAACATAAGCTGTTTTTCATATAATTAAAAAAACATGTATGAATTATTATTTTTTTATTTTTTGGCATTTTGGGGGATATCTACTTTGATTATCTGCCTGATTCCCTCTACATAAGGGGTGTTGTCTCACAGTTATAACTAATCAGCCATTTCCAAGATAAAGTGACAAGTACCCAATTTGTAAGTGTCCCAGTGAATGGTTCCCCTCCAATCACAAGATGTCAGACCTCCATGTAAATAGAGAGGTGGCTAAGCACTCAACTCTCTAAAGGCCTACCAAAGATAACCAAGTTCTTTTGTTCCATTGTTTTTAGTTAGTTGTTTGTCAGGCAGAAGAAATGACATGTTTTCTTTCTTGACCTTTACCAGCTCAGTGTATTTCTAGCTTTTTTTTTTATCACATTGTACAACCAAGAGCCAAGTCAGAGTAAGGGCCCTCCCTGTTACACGGAGCGATAATCTGCAGATAGACAGATTATCGCTCCGTGTAATATAGACAACGATCAACTGATGAAAACGACCATTGGCTGATCATGTCTTTTGGACCTGCCTAAAAATTGTTGGCTGCCAGGCGCACATTGCTATGTGCAAATAATGATGTGTGGCCTGCCCATGTTCCCTGGTGTTCTTCTTGCTTCCGCCTGCACTGAAGCTTCTACAACGGTCTTTGAAGTGACAATCACTGGCCGCGACGCTGACATGGCTTAGCCAGTGATTGTCTGAGCAGCCTATCCCTTCAGAGACTGCAGGCAAAACGAGAAGAAGATCGTAGAAAGGTATGCATAAAGTTTATGATTTTACAGGCAAGGGCTGCACGGACATCACTAGCTATATATATTATTACACGTAAAGATATTGAGGGGGAATCGAGTACTGATTTGTCAGGTCAACGCTTGCTTCCCCCTCGTTCCCTGCTCGCTCCCTGTTCTATTACATTCACAGACAGAGCGGAGAGCTGCGTGAGGGTCTGCATGGACAATTGTCAGACGTCCAGGTGGCCTATTAAAGTCAGCGGCAGTCTGCTGCCTTACTCCTATTTCACAATGTAACAAGCAGCAGACCTCCACTGCCATGATCGGCCAGGGCCGTAACTACCACCATAGCAGCCATAGCCGCTGCTACAGGGCCCACTGCATCAGAGGCCTCATCCTTGCAATAGGCCTCCTGAGCTGTCATCATACTACCCAGGGAGATGCCTACCATTGGGGACACTATGTACTGGGGGGTAGGATACTAAGGGAGATGCCTATTTTGAGGGACACTATCTACAGGGGAATACCAGGGGTGATTCCATTGTTGGGGGCAGTATCTACTGGGGGGGGGGGGATACCAGGGGAGATGCCTAAAATTTGCTTTCTACTGGGTGGTGGGTTAACAAACAGGAGGATTATCTACAGTGGGATGGGGGGAGAGGGGGCCCAATAAAAAAATTGGTATGGGGCCCGGCCCTTGTGATCGGCCCCTGTTGAAAGACTACGTTTAGCTGACATTGTGCATGTTGACTGATCGTGGTCTTTTAACATGTCCTATTACACCGAATGATTGTTGGCTGGAACGGCTGGTAATCAGCCATGAATGGCCTACAGTTGTTTGGTGTAATAGCACCTTAACCCTCCTATTAACATGCATGGTATATCCATAGAGGGGGAGATAAGTGGCAGCACAATGGCAGGATCTGACAGGTGAAAAACCTAACCTGCTGGCTACTTGTTCTCTCCAGTATCAACCATCACAAGGGGCTCTCTACTAGGCCCCATAGCCACAAGGTAAAGTGATAAAGTGATGGGGGTCTGCCATATAAGCAGCAGTAAATACAGTCTCTTAGATAGATGTAACACCGACGGCGGGGATGAAGATACTTGAATAGGAAATGTTTAAAGGCAACAGACTGTAAAGAACATTGTTATTCACCAAGATTAAAGTATACATCAGAGACGTCTCCTCAGTCTGTTCTAAGTGTCTTCTCGGTGATCAGTCTATTGGAGACGTCTTTGAGGTTTAATGTTTTTATCTTGAACTAAGCTGCATTTTGTATAAAGATTACAGACTCCTTGACGTAGCTTATATATCTCCGGCCTACCGTATACTGCACACTAGTTACCTGTAGAAAAGCCGTCTGACCAGCTCTGTAATACCGCTCTCTGGACAGACATTACGCTTAAGGGCGCACATTTTTCTCTTTTAGTGTGACTTGTGTACAAGAACATCTTTGCCCTCCAGGTAAATCCATGCATTTGTACTTATTACTATGGGCTGTTTTTATAACTTCTTTTAAACTCTTCCTATTTTTACGCTTCATCTGTAGATGACACCTCTCTGTTTTTCTTTAGCCTCACTTCAGTCTTTCCTTTTTTTGTTTTAAGGGAGTATGCGGGGGGGGGGGGGGGGGGGGGGCTATATGGACATGGGTTCATATAAGAAAAATATGGCAGAAAGTTATGCCAACATATACTAGAGCGCACCCACAGCAGACCAATAAACTGAATAGGGTTTGTTATTCTGTGGAACTCAAATATGAAGTGAATAAGTCTGCTGTGGGTAGATTGTGGTACATTGCTGACATATTGTTTTTTTTCTAATGTGAATCTGACTTAACACTGCTCAGTATTGCTCTATAATGTTCTCTACACTGCTGCTGCTTCTGAGGGTGGGCCACAGAGATATAAGGGAGCAGGATGCTTTTGTGTGTGAAGTGTAATGGAGATGTTTTTGGAAAAAATATTTTTACAAAAGTTTTTGTGTAGCCTCAACGTCACACAATAGGAACAGACTAGGGCTACACTCTGACATTGGCCACACAACACATGTCACAGGACAAAATGGTTGCATGTGGTGGTGTTGTGCCCGCAGGTTGCCACAACTATCTTGGTTCTATTTTTAGTCACTTTTATGAGCTGATACAACATGATGTAGGAGATGAACGCAACTCGAGCCTGGTCAAGTCCGATCATTTGGCATTTGAATACTAATGGCTAAAGAAGTTGGATGCAGTACTAGGGAGTCCTGGAAAACATGGATGCAACCAAAGGCCAAATGGCAGGATAAAAGAGCTGGATATCCATGTTTTCCTAAGCTGCATCCAACTTTTTCAGCCACTGGTATTCAGATGCCGAACGATCGGATTCGAACATGCTTGAGTTGCGCTCATCTCTAGTTGGGACACATGGCATGTGGCTAAAGTTGTCATGAAGCCCTAAAGGGTTCAATATGGCAAAAAAACATTGCAAAAATGTAAAAATGCCCAAAAATAAAACTGCATGGAAAAGTAACCTCAGAAAATGGCCAAAAAGAAAGGATGGAAATAGGAATCAATTAACAGCCTATGGCTGTATCCATGTTTTTCAGGACGCCCTCCCAACTGGACTCCACCAAACTTCTCCAGCCACCGGGAGTCTAATGGCGAGCATTTGGGTACAGAGAACGTTGCCGAACCCGAACAGTTTGACAACTTTGTTCACCTCTACTCACTTGTTGTGCCTGCATGCTGATTGCATTGGGAAATCTCTTGACCCATATGGTGACTGTATTCAATGGGAAATGGATTCCGTAGGCTGTGTTCTAACTACGTTCTTTTTTTTTCGCAATTATTTGCAGATGTCATTTTCATTTAGGAGATTGTCTTTTCGCGCGAAAATGGAAACATAATTTTATTGTGTGGATGAGGCCTTATTGTATGCATTTAGAGTACTATGCAAAAAAGTCAGTGGAGCCACCGTCACGAGTCTCAAAACACGGGACTAGCCAGAAATCTCTCCAAGGTAGGACCTGGCAAAGGGATGGCTGCTGTATGGAGACCACCAAAACTACCATTCAGAGTACTAAGCATCAACCCCCATGTTACACCTGTGTGACCTCCCTCATAGCACTGTGCAGGTACCTGCAGCAGTAAATACTGTACGGCCTTCTCAGTGATCTGTTGTGATTCTTCGGATTTCTATAAATAACATTTAATGACTGTGTAGACAATGCTCAGTGAGCTGAACACATCGGCAGCAGCTGCACAAATCACTCTGCTAGTCTGCTACTATGTATCCCAGGCTGGGCAGCTCAGGGAGCATTGTCTGGACCGGATAAACATATCAGATTTTGCTATAAATTGACAAATATTTGTCTCTGTATATACAGTATTGGCGGTAAATGCTCTTTCTTGCAAAGGTTTAGTTTTGTGCCTATGTTGTGTACAATACCAATATGTGCGCTTTAAACCTTTTTAGAATAGCATTAAAATTTTACTAGGACTCATTAAGATATTAAAGCTGAGCTGTGATTGGCTGGTATAGGGGGCAAAACCAGATAAATAGCCCATCCCCCCCCCCCCCCAAAAAAAAAAACACCGTAAAAAATGGCCCAAGAAAAGTCTAGTGCACTTAGTAATACTGACAGGTGTTTTCTCACTGAAATAAGTTGAATTCAGTGGGAGAGAAGAAACAAAAAAAAAAAAAACTGTGTGGGAACATAACCTCATGCAAAAAAAAAAAAAGTGAACATAGCCTAAGGTCAGTTTTACAGAAGCTTATGGAAATATGTCTATAATATGAATTTGTAGTGTATATAAGATGAAGTACGTCATCAGTATTCCATCCAGGTTTTCTTTCCTTCTAGACGGGAAATATTTGTAATTCATTGGGCATAATCCAACTGCAAGAAGATTAAAAGTATGCTGTATACTGTAAAGTATGTTCTAAAATACTGTATGTGCATATTGTATATAACTATGTGAATAGCCCTATAGATTACCATTAGCCCCATATTACAGATCACAAAAAAAACAGAGATAACTTGTGTGAAAGAGGGCATGGTATTTTGGTGAGTGTTCTTAGCCCAAACCACCTACGAATCATGTTGGGCAAAGACTTTTTCATCCCCCTATACACAAGTAGGGTGGAGTGGACTTGGAGAACTGATCGGGTTTGGCAATATTCTCCGAACCAGAACACTTGGCTTTTAACTCCCGATGGCTAAAGAAGTTGTATGCCATCCTAGGGAGTCCTGGGAAACATTAATACAACCATAGGCATACATACTCACAGATACAGGACATACAAACAGTCAGATACACACAGCACTTACAGCTCTCAGTTTTACCCCTCTTCCTCTTTGTAGTCGGCTGATCGCTCACATGGTAACATTAAGGGCCTGCAGGTCATGTGACTCAGGTCCTTCAGCTTCTCCCTTTTAGTGTGCAGGATTTGGGAGACTTCACTCTGCCTCATGGATGGAGAAGCCCTAAAGAGGAGAAGAACGTTGACAGGTCCTGTTCCTCTATTTTGTTCCTTTTAATATTTATCACTACATTGAGCAGCTGAACATTACAGCGGCGGGCTCCTCTCCCTCGTAATACGGATGCACATGCGGTGTGTCCACCACACTACTGTTCTTTGTTAGGGCACTATTTAGGCTTCTCTATCCCTAGCTGTCCCTAGAATTTATGCATGACCCTAAACCCTCGCTTTATAAAGGAACAGATATCAGTATGGCCCTACAGATATGTTTGCTGCCCTACATAATATGGTGGAGCCATATAAATCTAACACATAAAGCATTATACAAATGCAATAGTCAGACCTTGTAAATAGTATCTCCCATCGACTTTTCTTTCCTAAGTTATATTATTATTGCTGTTTTTCCTCTGTAATTCAAGCTTTAAAGTCTGACCTTTCCAATTGTATTTTTATGTCTTATCGGGTCTTGTTATTTTTTTCTCCTCTCACATAGGTCAATAAATAAGTAATGCTTCGTCTCCTGTGACAATATGTGCTGAGAAGTTTTCTGAATTTAAAGATTTATCTTCTACTTTCATGTTTTTTTTTTCTTTTTAGTTCAGTTGCACATTTCTGTCCAGTGTCGGGCCTCTGTATAGTGGTGGGTTACATAAATTTAGACTTTCTGTTATAATCAATAATCAGGATTGGCATATCTATCTATCTATCTATCTATCTATCTATCTATCTATCTATCTATCTATCTCCTATCTATCTATTATCTATCTATCTCCTATCTATCTATCTATCTCCTATCTATCTATTATCTATCTATCTCCTATCTATCTATCTATCTATCTATCTATCTATCTATCTCCTATCTATCTATCTATCATCTATCTATCTATCATCTATCTATCTATCTATCTATCTATCTATCTATCTATCTATCTCCTATCTATCTATCTCCTATCTATTTCCTATCTATCTATTATCTATCTATCTATCTATCTATCTATCTATTATCTATCTATCTATCTATCTATCTATCTATCTCCTATCTATCTATCTCCTATCTATCTATTATCTATCTATCTATCTATCTATCTCCTATCTATCTATCTATCTATCTATCTATCTATCTATCATCTATCTATCTATCTCCTATCTATCTATCTATCTATCTATCTATCTATCTATCTATCTATCTATCTATCTATCTATCTCCTATCTATCTATCTATCATCTATCTATCATCTATCTATCTATCTATCTATCTATCTATCTATCTATCTCCTATCTATCTATCTATCTCCTATCTATCTATTTCCTATCTATCTATTATCTATCTATCTATCTATCTATTATCTATCTATCTATCTATCTCCTATCTATCTATCTCCTATCTATCTATTATCTATCTATTATCTATCTATCTATCTCCTATCTATCTATCTATCTATCTATCTATCTATCTATCTATCTATCTATTATCTATCTATCTATCTCCTATCTATCTATTTCCTATCTATTTCCTATCTATCTATCTATCTATCTATCTATCTATCTATCTATCTATCTATCTATCTTCTATCTATCTATCTCCTATCTATCTATTATCTATCTATCTCCTATCTATCTATCTATCTATCTATCTATCTATCTATCTATTATCTATCTATCTCCTATCTATCTATCTATCTATCTATCTATCTCCTATCGATCTATCTATCTCCTATCTATCTATCTATCTATCTATTATCTATCTATCTCCTATCTATCTATCTATCTATCTATCTATCTATCTCCTATCTATCTATCTATCTATCTATCTATCTATCTATCGCATATATGTGATACACTTTGATGAATATGGTGTATTCTTAGACTGTCGGGTTTAGGTGTATCCCTTAATCTGGGACACTGTTGTAAGGAGGGTTGTATTTGCCAGGAGGCAAGCTGAGCATCTCGCCTCAGGCAGCAGCTTGCAGAGTTCCTGAGTAATGGCATGTTCCATAAAGTGGCTATAAATTATACTTTCTAGCTTCTTCTATTACACACCACCCCCCTTGTCTGCCTTGTTTTGTACTCAGTCCCACATCTGCCATGAGGCAAGAGGAGCATCTTTCCTCAGGTGGCAAATTACAGAGCTCTTAAAGGGGTATGGTATTATTTGGTTACTTTACAACTATTATAAAGAGGTCTATGGATACTGTTATAAACTGAAGATTTTCTGCATACAAAACTTTCTAAAGCTAAAATCAACCCTGTTGGCTCCCCTAATCCCATAGCCTGCAAATAATGGCTGGAAACAGATATGGAAGGCAAGGCAGCCAGGGCTGGGAATTCAGAAATAATTTGTATAACTATTATATAAGAGTATACAGTATATTTTGCTTTTACTGTTATACACTGCACATTTTCTGCACAGAAACCTTCTCTACTTTTCATTGGGGGGCACGCAATTTCAGTTTTCGCCTCAGGCAGCAGAATAAATGGGTCCTGGATGTAAGTCTATGATATACTGGTTACTGGTCTATGTTAGAGATGCCTCAGTGTCAGAATGCTCCCCAGATAATAAGCTGATAACACGGCGCCCCCGCTGTTAGGACCCCCACTAACAATTGTTATGTAGGAGAGAAGGCAATTTTCCTGTACAACCATCACAGGGGAAATTAAGCATTACATAGTAAAATCAATGAGCTGTGTGTATAAGGCCTAGACATTGCAGATCTTTCAGAGCGAAGCCCTTTTTGTAGCTGATCTCTGATTTGAATGAAGGATCCCCTCTATTAAAGAGAGGGCATATTTGCATTGCTACGCCAGTACTGCGCCCCAATGGGAAAATCTATTGTCAGAACTTCTGAACCTTTCCCGATTGGGTTTGTATGTATGTTTGTATGTCCTTATCAATGAAAATATATAGTTTAAGCAAAGTAAAGAAAAAATCTTGGTTCATACCAGCCTAATGTGGACACCTGTTTATATCCATATACAGCTACAAATCCCAGTTTGATTATAGATCTGATGGCTGGAGCTGAGAGCTGTCGGTTCAGGTGATCATACACGGTGGTTGAGTGGCAACTTGCGGCTGCAATATGGATGAAAAATATAGGCCATGCCCCTTTGAGCAATGAAAAAGACCCCTCTTACTTATTCTTTTCAGTCTGACACGTCTCCCTGCTGCCACCTCTGTCTGAGCCAGGAACTGCCCAGGGCAGGAGAGGTTTTCTATGGGGATTTACTACTGCTCTGGACAGTTCCTGACATGGACAGAGGTGGCAGCAGAGAGCACTGTGCCAGACTGGAAAGAGTACACTACTTCCTGCAGGGCATAAAGCAGCTGATAAGTACTGGAAGACTTGAGGTTTTTTAATAGAAGTAATTTACAAATCTGTATAACATTCTGGCACCATTTGATTAAAAAACAAACAAACAAACTATTTTTATTTTGCCAAAGTACCCCTTTAAGTAACTACTAACATCCATAATGGAAAGGCTTTTCCTGTATATTTAAGGGGTAAGTTCACCAAAAAATTCTTTTAAACCAACTGGTGCCAGAAAGTGCCAGAAATTTGTAATTAACTTGTATTAAAAAATCTCAGTCTTCTAGTACTTACCAGCTGCTGTATGTCCTGCAGGAAGAGGTGTATTCTCTCCAGTCTGACACAGTGCTCTCTGCTGCCATCTCTGTCCATGTCAGGAACTGTCCAGAGCAGTAGCAAATCCCCATAGAAAACCTCTCCTGCTCTGGACACTTCCTGACATGGACAGAGATGGCAGCAGAGAGCACTGTGTCAGACTGGAAAGAACACACCACTTCCTGTGGGACATGCAGCAGCTAATAATAATGGAAGACTGGAGATTTTTTAATAGAGTAGATTTAATAGATCTTGTTGATTTGAAAGAAATTTTTTTTTTTGTGAACTCCCCCTTTAAGGACTTCATTCTGTATTTCTGTAGTCATTATAGCTTACTTTATAGTCTTTATATGTTTTACATACTGATATAATACTGACAATGCTGTGTTAGATCATTCCTGTAAATGTAATACTACCCCATCAGGTGACCGGAGATAGGCCTATATAGTTATATGCAGCACTGCGGGGACATTACTGCAATCCTATATATGCATTCCGTGCAGCACATCATCTTCTTCCAGTCTGACAGCTGGAAACCTTGTATATTCAGCAGTGTCACACTAGGTTAAGCTGTCGAGTCCCAGACACATATAAGTTCTTAATCATTAACATAGTCACAATTCTCATAAGTAAAATATTGATTGGATTTTGTTCTTCGGCTCATATAACCGCGGCGATGTGCACGGCAAACCTGGTAATGTTTTACTGTCAGAATGCGAAGACGAGACCGTCAGCGGCTCAGAACACTGAACATTAGCAGTGAGATGGAATAAGCAGCACGGCTGATGGGACGGTCTCCATATGAAGGACAAGATATAAAGAGTTGTCCTCTACGAACATAGAACGGATAGACAGCAGCAATGGAGAAGTCTATATAGATGAAAAAAAGACTAAAAAAATGCCTTGACTAGGCCTGGCCTAGCTAACATTAGATGTTGGATTGGCAGACAGACATCACTTTAAGTATTAGGCTGTAGAACATATCCTTTCACTATAAACCCTCAACTTAAAGTGAATGTACCACTAGGTACATCACTTTGTGTGTTTTACATTAACAGATTGGCGCCCGTATGGGGATGCCAGTGGCGTGGGTTTTTTTGGAGCTGCGCACAGTGCTGGTCTATTCTCAAGCACTGGACAGGCATGGAGCACTGGAGATGGACCCGGCGGGCCCTAGTGTGACGCTCCCCTATCCCTCTTTGACATGGCTCCATTGAGTCTAATGGAGTCATGACACAGAGGGGAGGGGGTTTTGTCATGCCGCCCTGGTACTTGTAAACAGTTCATGTAAAAAAAAAACGTCAAACAAATGTACCTAGTGGCACATTCTCTTTAAGTTCCACACTCTCAACAAACTTTGCATGAAGCAACAGTATAAGGAAATATTAGAAATATTGTAATATATCTTATCAGAGACAATTGCCTCTTTTCCCGCTCACCATTCATTCTACACAATCCGCTCATATCTGTCTGGCAGGGAATAAACTCACTGGAGTGTCAGGTTATAGCTGCTCATAGAAGTCTGTGGAGTGGGAAGGAGGAGTGGGTGGAAGGAGGCGGGAGCAGAGTGAGACATACAGATATGGCTGCAACTTGTAGTGACTGCTATAGCTCAGTACTGCTCTCAGTGGCGTAACTACCAGGGTCGCAGCAGTCGCCGCTGCGACCCGGCCCGCCACAAGGGGGGGCCCGCGGGGCCCGCTGGGCCCCTGAAGCCCCCCCCCCTCATCAATCACTCTTGTGACCGCAAGCATTGTGTTGCTTGCGGTCACAAGAGGCCGCCTCCGTCTGGGGAAGAGGGGGACCATCTATAGGGGGGGAGGGGACCATCTATAAGGGGGGGAAGAGGGGGACCATCTATAAGGGGGGGGGGGAGAGGGAACCATCTATAAGGGGGGGAAGAGGGGGATCATCTATAAGGGGGGAAAGAGGGGGATCATCTATAAGGGGGGGAAGAGGGGGGCCATCTATAAGGGGGGGGAGAGGGGGACCATCTATAAGGGGGGAAAGAGGGGGATCATCTATAAGGGGGGGAAGAGGGGGGCCATCTATAAGGGGGGGAGAGAGGGGGACCATCTATAAGGGGGGGGGGGGAGAGAGGACCATCTATAAGGGGGGGGGAGAGGGGACCATCTATATAAGGAGAGGGGAGAGTGGGCCATCTATAAGGGGGGGAAGGGGCCATCTATAGGAGGGTGGGAGAGGGGGCTATCTATAAGGGGGCAATATATAAGGGGGGGAAGGGGCCATCTATAAGGGGGGGCATCTATAAGGGGGGCAACATAGGGGGAGAGGGGGCTTTCTATAAGAGGGGATATACAGAGGGGGCATCTATAAGGAGCCTACATAGTAGGAGGCATATACTATAAGGGGGATACACAGAGGGGGCATCTATAAGGAGGCTACATAGTAGGAGGCATATACTATAAGGGGGGATACACAGAGTGGGGACCATCTATAAGGAGGCTACATATAGGGCATACACTATAAGGAGGTCACATAGTGTCAGGGTTACCCCCTAAATGAGGCCAATACAAATGTGCAGTTTGTAGAGAGATTACGATGGTGTCAGAGTGAGGAGTCTAATATGTCTGTCTGGCAGATTCTGTGGATTCGTGGCTCGGAGAAGTTCTCATAATGGCCGAGAGCAGATGGAGAAGAAGATGAAGAGGGAAGAACTCTGATCAGAGAAGACGTCCCCTGTGAGTCACCTGATGTAACTGCACTGTAATGTATATGGTGTCTAGAGCCTGTGTGGAGCTGCGTCCACCTCTATATGACTGGATGCGGTGATACGTGTACAGTGGATGTTATTCAGTAGCAGCGGTGGTGTTAGTAGGTGGTGGTGTTAGTAGCAGCGTTGGTGTTAGTCAGTATGTGGTGGTGTTAGTCAGTAGCAGCGGAGGTGTTAGTCAGTATGTGGTGGTGTTAGTCAGTATGTGGTGGTGTTAGTCAGTAGCAGTGGTGGTGTTAGACAGTATGTGGTGGAATTATTTGTTACTTGCTATCTGGTACTATGTTTTATTGGTCTTAGTATACAGGATTTGGTCAGTAACAATATGGCGGTAATATGTGTGGTGATAATATTTTCTCTTCCTATCTTAAGATCGTTATTTGTAATATCTGTCTTGGTGTATATATGTATATATATATATATATATATATATATATATATAATATACACATATACCAATAGCATCACTTGGTCGAGGAAGGGGGGGGGCCCAAGTTGACCTCTCGCACCAGGGCCCAGGAGTCATTAGCTACGCCCCTGACTGCTCTATAATGTTCTCCATGCTGCTGCTTCTCTGTGGGTGTGCTATAGAGATATAAGGGGCCAGGATTGTCTCTTCTGTGTCAAAGCAGCAAGTATAGACCCACAAACTCAGTAAAAGCTGAAATTTAGAAAATTCTGGTGAAAATACTATGTACAAATAATTTAATGGGCAGAAATGGCTCTATTTCTTGTTCATGTACTTACAGCTCATCCAGGAAAATGACCCGTAATTGCAGATACACTTTACATATTAGTGATGGAAGTCTGGGGAACTCATAAGTACACGGACCTGGTGCCTTGTCTATTTTAGTGTTTTTAAGGCAGTGCTGAACTTTTTTCCTGCATCCATTTATTTCCCTATTTTTTTTTATTTTTTATAATTGAAGTCGCTGTTGACATTCATATTGAAAAGCTTTTCTGAGAAGAGATTCTATATTTGCCATAGACTAATGAATAAGCACTTCTGTGATGGATGTAGGGTCAGGCAGCCCCGTTATTGCTTTTTATTGAGATGCTGCGAGTCTTACTGATACATTTACCATAAAAATTACATACTACATGAGCCCCTCCGACACACATAGCCCAATAATAATAATAATAATAATAATAATAACTACAGCAAAGTAATACTTGTATGAAGGTACAACGGGGGGCAGCAGAAAGACTATAATTCATGTAAAAGGATGTAAATTAAAATAACGCCCTTTGTACAATTTAGAGATGCTTTACCGCAAGTCCCATGGGAATAGACACAGTGGTCTGGAGCAGACCCTGTTTAGTAGAATCGGAGTGTTAGTTACTAAGGTTGAAAGAGGGCCATTAAGGGCATAAGTAAATGCATATGGGTCCTGGTGCAATAATTCAAACCCCCCCCCCCCCCCCCCCCCAACACACACAAGAAAGCCACAGGCGGCAAAACTACAAGTCCCATCATTGACTGTGAAAAGAGTGCAATGGGGATTGTATTTAAGCCCATATTAATCTCCCCCCTGGTAATGCTCTCCTCTCCTGGCTCCTGCTGTGCTCTGGCCTCTTCTGGTCAGGTCTGGATGATGTGTAATGAAGGCGGAGCTAATGACTGCTCTGCCAGTGCTGGGTGGCAGGGCAGGGAGCACAGGGCTCCTCTCCTGTCACTCAGCTATTCAGTTGTATCAGTGATGTGCAGCAATGTGCTGATACAGTTGAATAGGGAGAGAGATGCTCACCACAATTCACCTGATCCAGCTGTCATTTTCACAGCCAATTCAGGAGAACAGCACGTGGTGAGGGGGCACCATCCTTGAGGTTTGACGAAGGGTGTTTAGGGCTCCCAAAATGCCTTACCTGTGGATAAATAAAATGGTGTTTGCTATATACAGCCTGCGTGGAAGAATTTTCCTTTTTCTACTCCTGCGATATCCCATAGCCGTCGCACAGTGTGAATGCTCTGCATAGTGGTTGTGACCTTAGACAACCACACGAGTGGGCTGTGACTCCTCCATCCTTCTTATAGGTCTAGATCCAGTGTAACCCTATGGGATGCTCTGCCTTTTGGTTTTCTGTAAAGTTTTGGATGGCTTTTCCACCATGTGGTAAGTGTCTACTTTCAGAAAGGAAATTCCTTTTTTATTTTATAATCCAGGTTTTATTTGTTGTCAAAAGTGGGATAACTCTATGATTCCAGCCCCTTATACAATCAGGTAACTGGTAGACATGAGCACAACGTGAGCACAGTCTGTAGCCATGTTTTCCTAGATTCCCTAGGGCCGCATCCAACTTCTTCAGCCACCGGTAATCAAATGCCGAACAATTGGACTAGAGCATGTTGTGCTAATCTCTAGTAACTGGTATAAGGCTACGCTGACATGTATGTCACAGGCTATTTGGGACCTTACAGATTCCAGACATCAATAGAGCCTGAAAGACTTCTATGTTGGGTTTCCATTATGGTGACCGTTAACTGGATGCAACCAGATAAAATATAAGGGGACATATACTATCATTGGGTCTATGACATACGCCTGGGAGAAGGCACAGATTTGCCCCATCTCCCTAGTGTACACCTGTCCTTACCTTACCTTGCAGGGTGGAGCACGGGGCGGGGGGGGGGGGGGGGCTGTTGGTGTGGCAAGGCGGGAAGGAGGCTGATTTACCATGATTTACACCCGCTCCCGGTCGCAAATCATGACACAAATCTAGATCTGCTGGAAGCAGGTGTAGGTTTGTTGCCCAGAGACTGCACATGGTCACTCTTAGTAAATGTGGCTGAAAAAAGGGGATGGGGCTTTATTTAAGACGGGTGTGCTCATACACCAATCTTCATAAATGTCCCCAATAGTGTATGGCTGTTACTATCCTTTAATACTGTTGACCTTTTACACTGCTGTGTGCCCAGCTCCCATGATGGCCAGTCTTCAGTGGATGGTTTATTGAGCTATACAGACTATATGTATATATATATATATATCTATATGTATATATATATATATATATATATATATATATATATATATTTTTTTTTTTCAGATTTACCAATCCTGTAACCTAATAATCATGGCACCACCAATACTTCATTTTTGCCCGTATAAAATGACCCTTATTTGCCCTTCTTGTTCAGCCACAGAGATAAACCTAAAGAAATCTTCTGCATATGATATACGGTATTTTTGTGGTTATTTATTAAATAACGCCGCACCTTCCATGTCCTATTTTAGACACAATTTTCTGTTGATCTGTTGCTTTCTGACATCTTAAGTCAAAGTGAATCAATCACGCGGCCTCTTGTAGCTCCGGTAAGTTGATGAAACATGGCAGCAGCTCTCCACATCTGTTATTTTCAGTATAACATTGTGGGCAGACACTCCCTTCTGGAGAGCTGTTATGTGCGGGTCAGTGCTGCTGATGGGAAACTGCAAGCAGAAGATGCCTCTTCTCCAACCATGTACCAAGGAGGAGATTAGAATGGAAAAGAGCACATCTATCACCAGCCTTACACTAAGGACTAGATTGCCTTTGGAAGTGATCATTAGGGATTGAAGACTCTTCCATCTAGGAGATAAAGGTTAACGGGAAATATTTTCCTCTGCACCATGAAAAAGTGGAGAACAGCTTTCTGGTACATGGAAATGTATGAGGGTAAGAAGGAGGCATAAGGGGGTATAAGGAAATATTAGAGATTTATTATTGCATATGTGAATGTGAAGATTAGTGGTCCCAAAGGTAAGGCATTGTGTGTATGTATTCAGTCGCTTCGCTGTGAAATAAGTTTGGGTCCAACCATTTCACTTGAGAAGCCAAAAAGTGGGTGGCATGCAGAAGTACCACATGGTGTCAGTGTAAATACACCTGTTCTAAAAGGGCCTCTGAATCTGCAACATTAAGGGTATATTCACACGGGCGGGCTCGCAGCGAGATTCTCGCTGCGAGCCCGGCAGGTCCTGGCAGTTCCCATACACTACATACTTGCTGCGGTCTAAACGACCGCAGCGAGTATGTAATTATACCGCCCTTAACCCCTTCTGCTCCCGGCCGGCTCCCCCGCTGTAAGCAGCATACATTACCTGTCCTTGCTGCACGGGTCCGGCGTCCTGCTCTCCCGCCCGGCCAATCAGTGGCTGCAGCTGGGCAACACACTAATTGGCCGGACAGGAGAGCAGGACGTCGGACCCGTGCAGCAAGGACAGGTAAAGTATGCTTACAGCGGGGGAGCCGGGCGGGAGCAGAAGGGATTAAGGGCGGTATAATTACATACTCGCTGTGGTCGTTTAGACCGCAGCAAGTATGTAGTGTATGGGAACTGCCAGGACCTGCCGGGCTCGCAGCGAGAATCTCGCTGCGAGCCCGCCCGTGTGAATATACCCTAAAGGGGTTATCCAGCGCTACAAAAACATGGCCACTTTCCCCCTACTGTTGTCTACAGTTTTGGTGGGGTTTTGAAACTCAGTTCCATTGAAGTAAATAGAGCTTAATTGCAAACCACACAAGAGTAGGGGGAAAGTGGCCATGTTTTTGTAGCACTGGATAACCCCTTTAAGCACAAAGAGCCCACAGGTAGGTCAGATTATTCAAGGCTCTTTAGCAAGGAGGAGGGAGAGGGAAGACACTTGATAACAGAAGCATTTTTCTCTGATAAGATATATCACAATTTTTTTTTTTCGTTTTTAATCTTTACTTGTACTATTGCTCTATGCAAAGTTACCTAAACCAAGTGCCTATTTAAAGGGGTACTCCAGCGTGGGGACTATTTTGGGATCTGGCCGGAGAGAAAAGACGTCCACTCACCTTCCTGGATCCAGCGGCAGGTCCCATATCGCGGCACTCCGGTCCCCGGTCCCCGGCCGCTTCCTGGTGTCTGATGCGGGTTAGAGACATGACGTCTCAGGTCCGCTCAGTCAGTCAGTGACAGAGGCGGGATCCGAACGAACTTGAAACGGAACCCGCCTTTGTCCTGAGCGGACTAGAGGCGTCACATCTCAGGCCCGCGTCAGACACCAGGAAGCAACCGGGGACCGGAGCGCCGCGATACGGGACCCGCCGCTGGATCCAGGAAGGTGAGTGGACGTCTTTTCTCTCAGCCACCTCCTCCCCGGCCAGATCCCAAAATAGCCCCCACACTGGAGCACCCCTTTAAAGCTATCCCTGAGCATATGTGAACCTTTTCTTTATATATATATATAAATATATATATATATATATCTTTCTGGATGTAATAACACTTTCTTCACATAATGTGGTCCTCACAGGGTGGCACACTTTCACTAGGCTACAAGATAGGCACATTATTGGTGGCTTTAGTTGTCTTTCTACTAAGTCCATCTACGAGTGCTTTCTAGCATGGCAGTACATCCTGCAGGCTACACATCATGGTGTAGGATCCTCAGGATAAACTGTATTGTTGAAAAGTAACTATCAGTAAGTTCTGGTATATGAACCTGCTGATAGTTTGTGGGAGCTGTTGAACTTCTCTTGATAATATATCATAACGTCATAATGAACAGAGAAGAATACAAAACCATAGACTGATAAATTTGGCTTTTCCCTTATGTCCAAAGTGAATCTGGGCTGACAGGAGCTGCAGATTAACTTGGATGATTTTATCAGCACCCCATTCCTGTTCTCTGGTGTAGGGTAGGGTTCTACAGGGTTGAACTTGGTACCTCCTCCCGCAGAACCTTCTAGCAGCTTTTATTAGGAGGGGGAGGTCATGTGACCTACCTCTCATACATATATATATATATATATATATATATATATATATATATATATATATATAATTTTATTTTTTTCACCAAAGATGGTAGCACAGAGAATATAAACCATTGCACACATCAACTGCAATGTATGCACACATTAGGTAATACAAAGACATACAATACACATATTTAGAGTGGAGATACTCATACTGGGTTATATAGACTGCCGTGGATCTACGGCCCCATAACAACCCATAGCTCAGGTATTGGGATACTGCAAAAAACTGCATATAAATGGCCTGTCGTCAGTCATTACATGGTCATGAGCAGAAGCAGAAGCAAAGTGGATGGCAATAAACTTCCTACATGCACACAATATAAAGTATTACTAAGCGATTGGTATTATTGAGGGATGATCTCACCAAAAACAACAGCACTAAGTGAAGCCATGCAGATGCTAAGATATCACAATTACACTGTGTTCATTACACATGGATGGTTACATGAAGAACTCAATATGGCCGACTGCCAAGTACGGCTCCTCTTTGTTACTGTTGAAAAGAGAAAATAGTTTATTCAGGTTTATTTAGGAGGACATGTATTTAATATCTAAACCAGAAGCTTCACCCCCCCCCCTTTTTTGTATCATGTTAGGGAATGTGCCCGAAGCAGTGATGAGTCGGACCGTCTTAGGCTTATTTAGGAGGGGCCGTGCCTACTTGACTGGTATCTGCCTCTTGAATCAAGTGGCGTCTCTTTTAGCACTCTCAAATTCTTCTCCTACTGGCAGCGGCATACAATGGGAAGTCACTGTTGACGCAGCTTGTTTGGCACTTGTAGAGACTGTGACTGGCATAGGCTGGTAGTGGCAGCATTGTGGGGCGAGGCTCTGAGTTTCGGAACGTTAGTTAGCACTTCTGAGAACTCTTCAGTTGGGTCTGATCCCTGTGAGAAGCTGCTGCTTTGAGGCCACACTATGGAGCTCGGCAGCGTCTGGCCCATTAACATAGAAACTTAGAAGATTGTCTGCAGAAAAAGACCACTGGGTCCATCTAGTCTGCCCTATTAGTACTTCCCTTCTTATTATCTTAGGATAGATGTATGTTTATCCCAGGCAGGTTACATTCTGTTATTGTAGATTTACCAACCACCTCTGCTGGAAGTTTGTTCCAAGCATCTACTACTCTTTCAGTAAAGTAATATTTTCTCATGTTGCTTCTGATCTTTCCCTCAACTAACCTCTCACTGTTTCCTCTTGTTCTTGACTTCAGCCTTTTTCTAAAAAAACCCTCCTGAATCTTATTAATCTTTAAACATATATAAAGGTTTCGATCATGTCCCCATCCCCCCCTTTCTCTTCTTTCCTCCAGACTATACAGATTCAAATCCTTAAATCTTTCCTGATATGTTTTATGCGTGACACCCTCCACCATTTTTGTAGCCCGTCTTTGGACCCGTAATGTTTAATCAATATCCTTAATTAGGTGAGGTCTCTATTCACTACCGCCTGGTTGCACTGGTGACCCATTTTAAGGCTGTCAGAAATTACTACCCCTAAATCCTTCTCTTCTGAAGTCTTTGCCAACTCAGAACCACCGATATGATACTTCTTCTCCCCACATTAGGAACCAAATTTATCAAACAGTGTTAGGGTATGTGCACACGAGCATTCTTTGGACGGACGACGGAATCCGCCCGTGCACGGAATTAAGTCTATGACATGGGCGAAGATGCGGGCGCGAGCAGCAGATTCTGCTACGGTTTTTACATCGCTTTTCCGAAGTGTGCACAAATCCTAAAACAGAAACAAGTGTAAACTGCCCTTAGCGACCAATCACAGCTCAGTGTTTAGCTCTAGGAAAATAATTACCCTCATCACTATGGCATCCAAAGACGAAGGGCCCCATCCCTGTATTGCATCTGGCATGGTAAAAGTTAAACCCACCATCTCAGCCATCTATGACTTTGGCTGCTGCTGACGCTGACACAACTGGCATCAAACACCATATTTCAGTGCACATCCCCCATATATATGTGCCGGATGTTGCTAAGGGGTTAAAATTACCTTTGCCTTCTGATAGAGGGATAATCCTAGTCATACGACTGCAAATCTTCTTTCTATTGGCATTTCTATCAGGTCAGTAAATAAATAGAGCACTGTTATAGAGCCATCGTGATCATGCCGAGCTTCCCCCATACTAACAGCCAGTGGATCTCATATTTTTAATAACAATTCAGAGTCATATATTTCCACAGCTTAACATTTACTCCATTAAATGTCATAGGAAAAAGATTGCGCTTCCTCAAGTATAGAAAGAAATGTTTAAGCTAAACCAATGATATTTGTCTCCAACGGGAAAGAAATGACAATGTGGATCTACGGTTAATAGACGGCAAAGATGTGGCCAACTGACCAGGCCATGGTGGATGGAAGGTATCATACATCAGGGCATTATATACTGTGCGGTAACATGTGACTAAAAAATAAGGCTTGGTTCACACTGCTGTTTTTTTTTTTTTTTGCAAAAACGGATGAAAAAACGGATGCATATCTGTGTATCCCTTTTGACCCGTTTTTCCATTGTCTTCTTTTTTAGCGTACAGAAAAACGTGGTCGACCACGTTATTGTGTACGCCGAAAAAAATGGTTGTGCTTTGATCCATTTTTTTATAATGGAAAAACAGATCAAAGCAGATGCACACAAATACATTCGTTTTTGCAGTCAGTTTTTTTTGCAAAAATCCATACAAAGCAAAAGAAAAAAGACATAAAGACGCCAACGCACTTCAGGCTGTGACTACAGGCTTTTGTGGGCCCACAGCCTCAGTGGGTCCCTCATCCACACACTATGCACAATCACTTGAGACACCACTAACATAAACAAACACACATTATTGACACAGACACTGACTTTCACTGACTAACTGACTGACATTGACACACTCAGACACTGCCTGATACTGACACTGACAGACTCAGACACTAACTAACTCATTGACATGCAGCACTTACAGCTCAGTCTTCTCTCTCTTCCTCTCTGTCAGGCTGATCTCATCTCCACACTGTAATGTTGAGGACCCTCCGGTCATGTGATCAGGTCCTTCACCCTTTCCTCTCTCTCTGCAGGTCCTTCTCCTGTCTCCTGCATCTTCTAATGTTCAGTGCTCATCCTGCACTACAGTAAATGGGCTGAACATTAGAACGCTGGGTCCCTCTACCTCTATGGGCCCCTAGAGGCGCTGGGGGCCCCAGCAATTGCCCGGGTAAGCCCAGTGTCACTATTAACCCTTTTTTATGCAATGCATCCTATACAAATGGGGTAGCAACCTATTTGCAATGGAGTAAGTAAAGACTTTAACCAAGACAAGAAGTATCTCTATGTAGCAGATTCATTTAAAATTAAAAGAGAAAACTAAAAAAAAAAATGAACCCTTGAGTTAAAGGGAACCTGTTACATTGACTGATTGTGACAATCTTCAGGCAGCATGTTATTGAAGTGATATATAGTTTAATGGGAAAAGTTCCATATTCACTTGTCATTTATTCATGTAACTCTCTGCTCATTCTGGGCTAAGTGTAGGCAGGTCTACTGACAACTATCTGTGCTTAAGTGCACATATATAGAGAACCGCCAGTCACTTATTGGGACCGCCCACATGACTACTTAGCCCAGAATGAATGAATATGTACATAAATAAGTGACAAGGTATCCGGGAACTTTTCCCAGAAAAAGACAGTATATAACAGTCTGCTCAGCTCCACATGCTCTATAACATGGTGCTGGCAGATTGGTCTGCATTATCAATGTGACTGCTTACTACTCTAAGGGAATGTATGGCCTAGATTTATTTTACTAATTAGATCCAGACCCTTTTTTTTTTTTAGACTTTGTTTCTATTTATGACTGTATTTTTTTTTAATGTTAAAGGGGCTGCTACACTGCTTGAGCTGTTTTTAACAACATTTAGTTATATGCTTTACAGCAAGCCCCATAGACATAGACGACAATAGGCAGGACCTGTCCCCTTATGTAAAATATGCTGAGCGTACTCTGTGACCTTTGAAGAGGTCATTCAACAGGGAGCTGCTATTGTCTTCAGGCCCTTTTACATCAGCCGATTATCATCAATGGGTATACCTTTGAGTGCTCAATTAGACAATAGTCGGCCCGTGCCAAGTGCCAGCAATCAGCTGATTGGATCTTTTGTGCAGATTGGCTCCTTCGACCTGTGTCGAAGCCATGAGCCACACATCGTCCTGTGTAAATGTGGGGTATGTGAGGCTGATGGCGATAAAGGGAAACATACATAAAACATACTTACTTCTGCTCACGTCCAGCTGCTGTGTCTTCAGCTTGTCAATCATTCCAGAGAAGGCGGGGCCTGAAGACACAACAGCCGGATGGGAGAGCCAGAGAAACAGGATGCAGAATTACAGCAGCAGTGGTAAGTATGTACTGCTCTGTGATACGGAAACTGACAGCATAGATTCACACATATCTGCGCTGTCAGTTTCCTAGGCTGTACAAATGATACAAGGATCGTTTGTGCAGCCCCACCCCTCAATTTTTTGTACTGTGTAAAGACACTGCTGATCTCACTGATCAGCACTTCTTTGTGCCCCCTGTGGATGACTAAACACGACTTCTAAAAGGGCCCTAAGATGTACAGTGATACTTCTGAATACATCTTTGTGCTTTGCTTGGGAGGGATTAGCCAAGTATTCATTATTCTTTTGATCTTTACTACTTGTTTCCGGAGAATACCTCAGAGATAGACCTTAGGAGAGTCCCACATTACTTCTATATCCCCATCGGTAGCATTATTCTCCAGAATATTAGCCAGCTCTCTCCTACATGTAATAATTTCATGCTGATTTAAAGTCTGCAGCCAATATACCAAAAAATGTAATATACAAAATATACATAAACGCTCAGCACATCTACCATTGTAATAAAGTTTTCAATAACCAGTCCAGCCATCTATAGGGCTCTTTAGGATTCTCAAAAAAAGAGGGTTTTACCCTAATGCCCAATTCTCGATCCTGCTGGGAACAGAGTTGTGTATCGGCATCTATTAGCCTTTTTTTGACCTCATAGAGAAGCTGTGCCAAATGGTTGGTTTTGCATGTGCCATTAGGATAAAATATCACACAATTTATGTTTTTCCGCTCCCTCATAAAATGATGTATTTAATCACAGTAGTGATGAATTACCTTCCGAGTCCTAGAATAGCAGCTATACGGTAAACAGTGCAGCTGCCGGCCAGGTGTGCGGCAGTCAGAGACGGCTAGTCATCCAGGCAGAAAAGGTTTTAAAAGGCTGTCAGCAAGAATCTACTGTAGTAGTATATCTGTCACCCTCCCCTAGTTGTGAACACGATGAAGGCAGACTCTCTGGGGTCTCTACTACTGAACACCCTACCTCCTCATAGAGAGGAATGTAAGGCTCTATAGTTACTGTCCTGCACTCCACCTTAAGATCAATGCATGGAAAGACCAGGAAGCTGAACTATCAGTGTTCAGCCTCCTGCTACAGTCCGGGCAACACTGAAGCATGTGTCGTAGACCACAAGGGAATGTGTCATTAACCCTTTGCCTGCCTTTAGAGCCAGGGTCGTAAATAGAATTGGCTTGGCCCCATAGCAAACTTTTGATTGGGCCCCCCTTCCCCGACTGACCACAAAACCATCAAGTATAGTCATAACCTTTAACATTTAACTGCAAGTTCTTGTCAGGCGCGCTTGCAATTCAATTTGGCAGCTATTGGATATTACCACAACATGGTTTGCCATGGTTTTCAGTGCTCCTGGCATCCATCCACCCCCTTTCTCCACTCAGAAGGCATACTTCAGTAATGATCAGGGGGAGAAAGTGGAGCGCAATGGAGCAGGCGTGACCTCTTCTGATCCCCAAATATCCCCTTTTAACCTCTTCACTGTGCTACGTCCCCAGGGGTAAAGACGATAAGGGGGATTTATCAAACTGGTGTAAAGTAGAATTGTCTTAATTGCCCCTAGCAACCAATCAGATTCCACCTTTAAATTTCAATGCACAATGGCAGCTGATCGGGTGTTTCACTGGCCTACAGCGCACCGCTCTGTGCAATAGAAGCAGGTGGACGCCGACTTCAATAGGCCACCTAAACAATCTAAGGTTTGTTTGGGCGGCCCCTCCCACTGCTTCCTGTTTGCCGTCTCGGTGTGCAATAGGACTTTGGAAAGTTAGTGTATACATAAAATGAAGCACCTCGAACGTTTAAGCTTTAGTTAGCAAATTAAACCTATGGTATTGCAATCTTTATTGCCTATCATCAGATGATGGTAGATATTTCTCATTACCAAAAGGAAAAAGAAGGAAACAATTACGTTACTTTCTAATGGCTGTGGGATGTTTAAAGATTTTGGTGGTGTTTAAGGCTTTAAGCTCCATTAGGTTTAATGAGTCCAGTGGGTGAGGTCAGAGCCGTTAAAAAACAGCATTAAATCTCATAAACATGCACAGAACCCATCGCCATTTCTCATAGTGCTGAATGGACTATTTTTATACTGCCCTGGTTTTTGGAAAATGAGTAGAAGATATAGATGGTCGGCCCTTAATAAATCAAAAGCTCAGCTGTCCTTCCTGATGATAAGTTTCCATGAAGTCTTTGTAGACAGTCAAACCTTGGTGTCATGGCACAATACCCTATGGATACCTATACGACCACCGTCTCCAGAGTTCTGCTCAAACTAAGATGTGTGAGAATGAAGTCATAGTCAGATTCTTTTACCAACATGGGTCACCTAGAATGGGAACATCATCTATCTAACAGGATGGGACCCTTCCATTACTGCTTAAGGTCTCTCTCCATCACCTTCTCTGCTTCATCGTAGCTTTTTCTTACCAAAAAAGATGTTACCTCCTACCTAAGCCTTTTAACCAGTATTTTTTGTTTTATTCTGTTTCTGCAAAAATCAAAAAACTTTTTATAATGTCTGCCTTAGAGAGTTCAGATCTTTTGAGACAGAGTTCATGACAAGAAATGGTTTAATAGTGAAAGGGTATTGGCGCTCAATGACTTAAATGGGTTTTCTGGCAATTTTTTTATGTGCTTAGGTAGCTGAAACGCATAAAATGAAACTACACTTACCTGTTATGGTTCCTCTATTCCGATGCACAGCACTTCCAGGATCTGGTTTGCATGAGACGTTGCCAGTTTTCAGCCATTAAGCAGTTTCAGAAACGTCCCATCTCTTCTGCACAGGGAGATTATTAGAGAAGCCCGTGCAGCCCTTTCTTTATAATAATATTATCCTCCATCTGTGCCTCTGCATCCCCCTGCTGCCACTACTGAACTCGTCTCGGCAGTGACAGCCCACTCAGCCAAACACTGACCAAGATGGGACAGCACCATGGCCAGTCATTGACTGAGTGGGCTGCCACTGCAGAAACGGGTTAAAGGGTCGCTATCAGTAGGTTAGACAAGTCTATTGCACATGGGGCACCGAGGAGGCCCCTTGGCGCCGTTCCTGTGCTGTTAGCCATGTAATCCTTGGTCCGGAGCCTCATTAAAAGCATACCCTCACCCCCATGGCGCAAGCTGGCCCGCTCCCTCTAATGATAATCAATGGAGCAGACAAGCCAGCTTGCGCGATTGGGACAGGCAGGGCTCCTAATGGTTCTCTGGACCGAAGATTACACTGCTAACAGCATGTGAACAGCGCCATACCTTCCTTCTCGACGTCCCGTGTGCAATAGGGGGCTATCAGCAGGTTAGATTTATCTTCCCCTTTAGGTGGTGCCAGCGGTCAGCGGGTGATGTGGCAGGAGGACACCAGGGGAGTGTGGAGAGGTAAGCATAACTACATCTTTATTATTTTCTATATACCATTTCATCCGCCATCGGCTGAACATCACCTATTAAACAGCTAAATGCGTGGCTACTGGCCAACAATGAAAAACAACGATCAGCTAACGAGCAAATAATTGCACAAACAATCCAGTGATCATTCATTTGGCCCTGGCTGCCCAATACTGAGCAGTGTAATGTGCTCCACATATGATCACTGATTGAAGAGATCAGCGCTCATATTAGGTGGGGGGTTGAACTGTGTAATACAACCATAGGCCGGGTTCACACTACGTGGCCAGGTCACAGAATGGCTGGTGTCATCCCGGTGAAGTGATGATCTTCATTTGTGCTGAATTAGGATGCGGCCGCATCCGCGTGTGTCCACATCCGAATTAACCATAGCTAATAGAGATGAGCGAACCTCGAGCATGCTCTAATCCATTCGAACCCGATCGTTCGGCATTTGATTAGCTGGGGCTGCTAAAGTTGGATAAAGCGCTAAGGTTGTCTGGAAAACATGGATACAGCCAATTACTATATCCATGTTTTCTATATAGCCTTAGGGCTTTATCCAACTTCATCAGCCACCGCTAATCAAATGCCGAACGATCGGGTTCGGATGGACTCGAGCATGCTTGAGGTTCGCTCATCTCTAATAGCCGACAATGGAGAGTGCAGCCGGAGCCACACTCTCCATTGTGTGAGCTGTCAGTGTTGTACAGCCGCTATTCAATGAATAGCGGCTGCACAAAACTGACAAGTTAGTTCTTTGTGTGGCTACTAGGGATCCCGGACAGAGTGTTTACTATGGGGAAGATTTATCAAACATGGTGTAAAGTGATTCTACCTTTCATTTTCCAAAGAGTCTGTGAGGAATGAAAGGTGTAATCTGATTGGTTGCTAGGGGCGACTGAGCCAGTTTCACTTTACACCATATTTGATAAATCTCCCCCTATGTGTATACACTCCGGCCAGGATTCCCTCCGATTGCAGTACAACTTTTTGTATTAATCACGGCCGTTGTTGCAAATCGGCAGAACTTAATACAGAACTTACATTGTGTGAACATGGCTGTATAAGCGCACAAGCCCTCCCTTATACAGAAGTTTTCACTGTGGGTAAAGCACTCAATACATTTGACTGGTTATTGTGCCTGGTAAATGAGTGTAAGACTGCTAAAGGTATAATAAATAGGCTTTAGTGTTATTTACACAGTATTAAAACCAATGAATGAACACGGCTGTGGCAATTAAATAAAGCGAGTCCCAGAGATAGAGATTTACGGTTTATTATACTGTGCGGTTTTTAACTTTCGGGATAATATCTATCTAAGATTCCTTTTCAATATCACCTTTATGCACATGGTTCTATAACCAATGCCTTTCTTGTAAGTATTGCATATATATATATATATATATATATATATATATATATATATACAGTATATTAGCTCTTTAATACACATGACATTTTTGCATGATTTTATGACCGCTTAATATATTGTAGCTTTGACATGAGCGGATTCCTAGCACTCCGCAGCAATAATAATGCATTCTTTAAATGCATATTATTCTAGTGCTGCCACAATCCCTGGATATTTAGCTCCTCCATTATCCTGGATATGTAGTAGGAGTGTCGTGCAAGTCGCATAAGTATGCAAAGGAGCTAGAAGATACTAATGGAAGTTGATTATTAAAACCTATGCTCTTTATCATTCTGCCTGTAAGAATTATTACCCTAATATCGTCTGATGCAATGGGGGACGGAACGTAAAATCAATTAAAACTTGAGCGAAGATAAATGTTAAGTGGCATCCCCCGTCGAAAATGCAGAGAAGCCGCACTATCTGCAACACGAGTCTAGAATGTTTAATCAATGTACAGAGATTCACCAAGAGGTTACATCCATTTATCAAGCCACCACCAAGATTAGCTCCCAGCCAGTGTTAGTGTTAGGGAAGGGGGCCATTTATCATGCTGTATGCACACCGCCATACCTGGCTGCACACTTAGGATGCAGACTATGCTAAGCCACTGATCTTAGAAAACAGCAGGTTGCGCAGACGGAATTTAAAGTTCCCCACAAACATCAATGGAATTTTATGCTTAGGCGCATTTGAGAAATCTGTTCGGATGAGGAGCATATACGCAATTCCATAGGGGTGTTCTGCATCCGATTGATGTTCTCTCTAAGGTTCATTTTGTTTGCATGAAAACATAAAAACATCTGTCTAACATGTCTCTTTATACTGTTTATATTACATTTATAGCTGAAGAAACTCCCAAGAAATTACACCCCTAACATTCTTCCCTCCTTTGATCCTCTTCTGTCTAATTCTGCAATTTAACCCATGATAACTATGTCAGTGATTTTTCTGTATATGTCCCAGATGATTTATCATTTCCCCATTCAGATCTGTCTGTAAGGCAACTGACTGCAGCAGGAGAACTCCCCCACTGCTCCATCTATGATATGAGACCAGGCACACAAAGCACGGCCCTTGTGTGTCCCTCCATTTAGCTACAGAGATATAAGGAACAGTATCCCCGTTACTGTGTGTAATATATGGGAGCTCACTGAATCTGTGCTGAGAGATACTTAAGTGTTGAGGTAGAGAAGCAGTGCTGGTTTGGTTTAGTGTTGAGAAGAGTAGAAGAATTCAGAGGAGGTGAGAGGAGTTTGTTGGGAGAGCCCCAACCCAGTGTAGTAATGTGCTCTGCCGGAACTTGAAATACTTGAAGAAGAATACTGCCCATGTTTCGACCTTACTGTCGCTAGAACCACCTTCTGCCCTGCAATGTCGCGTTACCCGTCCTAGGAGGGTGAAACAAGCCCCAGTCTTGATAGAGTACGTAGACCTTGATTACGGTTGCTTTGCTCTATCCAGGTCAGTTCCTCTGTCTAGGATACCGTCCTGCTCTGTTAAGAAAGGTTCTTGGCGTGGGCTGGGGTGATCTCTGACTGGTCCTCTTTTAGCTGCTTAACAGGTATAGATCGTTGAAAAAAAAGTCTCTGTGTTCTCCATACATGTGTGTCTGTCCATTACCACAACCACAACTGGACTAAACTGTCCCCTAGGGGCTGTGTGTGTATGTATAAAGAACAGGGATAGGTAGAGAAAAGAGAGCACCTCCCATTGGCTGGCACAGACCATGTGGTACAAAAAACAGTAACCCTATTGTGACTACAGCTGTGCAATATATAACAGAGTTTAAACATAACACTGGCACCTTGTGGTAAAAGTAGAGAATGCACCTTCATTACCACTGAAGGGATAACTTTCTGATCGGTGCCTAAAGCACTTAAAGGACAACTCCGATGAAAAGCTTTTTCCTAGTAATTGAAATCACTCAATCACCTATCTGACCCTCTTCCCTATCTTTTGCCCTCATCAGCCCTCCACCAGAAAGTGAAGTAAACTCATTTTTACCTAATGACTGTAGACCCCAGGCTTTTATGTGGCAGCCATTTTGTGACAATGACATCATCATGAGGAAGGCGGGTCTAAGCCTTTGTCAGATGACTCATGTTGCTCAGCTCTGATTGGCTGAGCAAGCTGTAAGCCATCTAACAGTTCTAAAGAGTCAGTTCCACATCACAGAAGACAAAGTGCATCATGGGAAAGCCCAAACCAGGAAGTAAAGAAAAAATGAAGACACCAACTGGAGCTTCAGGTCAGTTTTTTTATCAGTGCCGAGTTGTCCTTTAACTGTGGGACACCACATACACATTGTGACATTGTGGCATATCTGTATACTGCCATGCAGTGTCAACCTGTAGTGTAGCCTGTGCATATATCTATGTATCTCATGTCTGTCTGTCTGTCATCTATCTATCTATCTATCTAATCTTCTGCAATGTGCTAATGCATACATGTGTCAAAATGTCATCTGTGCTGCCCAGACAAGAGCGAAGACATCAGCCTGACCCATGTACTTCTACAGATAACCGTCTACTCCTGACATTCGGACTGCACCGGCCTTATAATAAAGCATTAATTAGAATAAGACAAGTCCCTGACATCACTTAATGAATAGAGCCTCGGTGCATTACATTAGAGGATCAGTGGGAAGCGCAGGCAAATATCTCAAGACTAAATGGGTCAACTTGACATCTCAGGATGAGACAAAATCCTTGCAGAGAGAACATGAGAAGGGACGGAAAGGGCACAGTTATTGTACGGCGGTGAGAATTCATCCCATGTAACTAAGGTTACATCTTGTGCCTTTATACCGGCCCTTATGGGTTACTCACCTTATCGAAATCCTAAACTGTGATATTGATAACACAGCAGATATTCAATAGCTATGACTTTCTAACATAGTGAAAAGGACAATGCTCTTCGTGTTATCAGTAGAGCTGAGTACACCAAAGAACAAAAAAAACAATGGAAGAACACAAGGCTGACCTTTCCTGACAAAGACATCCCATCCCAGGCCTGCAAAGCACCCCCCTCCTGAGCACAGATATCACAAGCTTATTCTTCTTCAGCTGTTTTCTTCCGCTTCTCTTGTTTTTTTTTTTCTTATTCTAAAGATGAAGAATTTTCCTATGCTACCTACACATAGTTTCCTGTATGCCGATGTTTTATACCATTTGCCATCTAATACACTGTAACTGTGATTGTATATGGTATGGCTGGAAGCTACATGGTTAAAGAGACTCTGTCAGTAAGTTTATGATGACCTATCTAAGGGTAGCATGAAATAGTGACCGAGAAGCTGAACAGAATGATGTATCACTTACATTGTTCTGCGCAGCTGATTCAGAGATATCATCCTAAATAATAAGAACAATAAGTAGTGCTCTCCATTATGTGCGTGAGCCCAGTAGTCCTGGATATTCATGAGCAGCAGCAAACTCTGCACCCCAGTCACTGATAGGCAGTTGTCTATGTGCGCTCTATATAGGCAGTCAACTGTCAATCAGCAGCTATAGGGCGGGGGAGCGGTGTGGCAAGAACCCCATTCTCCTGCATATTAGGAGAACGGCTAAAGATAATAATGTAAGTAATACACCAATCTGTTTAACATTTCTGTCTTTAGTTTATTATACTGACATCATTGAAAGCAACATAAACCTACTGACAGATTCCTTTAATGCCTACACATACACATAAACGTAGTTATTGATTCTACCAGTAAGTGCAAAGAATTGTGACTGTAAAAGTGCACACTTCTGACGAGCAGTTGGCGCAAGGAGGTCACGGTAGGGAAGTCAGCTACGCGTTTCGAGGCAACTATGCCTCTTTGTCAAGCCAGGAGAGATATGCATATCTCTCCTGGCTTGACAAAGGCGTTGTGCTCTAGGCGCAACCATACCAGGTGCGATCCTCACCGGTTGTCTATTCTCCCATTTACCAATACAGATTCACCCAGGGAGCGCCTTCTTGTGTTTTCAGCCTCTTCCATATTGATTCTACCAGAGGAGGGAAGAGCTGGTCCTGCCTTTCTACCAATGAAGTAGTCTGGGTTTGGTGAATGCCAGGAGATCATTACCCGCCTGACTGCATTGTGCCTGACGTAAAGTCTGATGGAGGAGCATAATACTATAGGGCTGTTTTTCAGGGGTCAGTCTAGGCACCTCAGTTCCAGTGAAGAGAACGTATCAATACATGTTAGACAACCAATAGTTTTGGTCCGGCTCTTTTTAGTTGCTGCATGACTGCCCCAGTGCACACAGCAAGGTCTATAAAGACATGGAAGGGAGTGTGAAAGACCCAAACCCTGAAAAGGCTTGATCGAACATCTGGAAAAGCTAGGTTCGATTGAACTTGAACCTTGTTGAACCTTCCACATTTAATTGCTGATGCCTTCACGGTCCGTGCGGAAGAAGGAGACTGCCCGGGTACTGCCTGGAATTCCGGGATACAGACTATTACCTAGGCTTAATCCCGGAATTCCTGGCGGTCCCCGGGATGTCTCCTCCTTCCGCACGGAGTGTGAAGAAATCAGCAATCAAATGAGGAAGGTCCGACTAGGTTCAAGTTCGATCGAACCTAGCTTTTCCCCGATGTTTGATTAAGCCTAACCCTGACCTCAACCCCATCCAACACCTTTAGAATGAACTAGAATGGAGATTGTAAGCCCAGCCCTCTAGTCCAGCAGCAGTGACCTGACTAGAGATGAGCGAACCTTGAGCATGCTCGAGTCCATCTGAACCCGATCGTTCGGCATTTGATTAGCGGTGGCTGCTGAACTTGGATAAAGCCCTAAGGCTATGTGGAAAACATGGATATAGTCATTGGCTGTATCCATGTTTTCCAGACAACCTTAGAGCTTTATCCAAGTTCAGCAGCCCCAGCTAATCAAATGCCGAACGTTCGGGTTCGGATCAACTCGAGACCTCACACATGTGCTTCTGGATGAATGGGGATAATGCTCACAAACACCTCCAAAGTCTTGTAGAACGTCTTCCCAGAAGAGTGAAATCTGCTATACCTATAATAAATAACATGCACAGGAGGGGAGCAGTTCCCTAATATTTTTGCTGGCCATATTGGTGTCATCTTATTTATGGCTAATGTATTGGCAAACATAGATCATTAACACCACAGTTCTGGAAACTTATCTCCATCCACATTTACTTAGACTCTTCATTATAGATTTCTTCCGATCAGTAGGCAGAAGGATTACCTCCCCTCACAGTGTGATAAGCTGTAATTTTCTGTCTGCTAATGCGGTGTAGGAAATGACCAGAAAGATAGCGCATTACTTCTAGAGGAATTCTTTATCTGATGCCCCAAATTATCACACCACCAGTTGGTGAAGCGTGTTGTTCCACAGAAAGGACAGGATCGAAGCATTTACTACAAGGCCAACCATCGTCAGATGCCAAACACGACCTGGATTCACTGCTTAAGCAGGGGCGTAACTACCACTGTAGCAGCCATAGCAGCTGCTATGGGGCCCACCGCATCAGGGGACCCTGTTTCCTATTCCTGCAATGCACTGGTCCCCCTGAGCTGTCATCATTTTCAGCATCAGGTGGCCAAGTGGGCCTCCCAGGTCCCTTTTAACTGCAAGCACCCCTGACAAGCCCTTGCAGTTATGACTAAACTTGACGGTTGAGTCGGGAAGGGGGGCCCCAATCAAAAGTTTGCTATGGGGCCCAGCCATTTCTAGTTACGCCCCTGTTTAAGATAATATGGTTCCAGCCTGTAGAAGATCAGGTTTCTCATTCACACTACTGCAAACAAAAGTGACGTCTGGAAAGATGGTGGATAGCTCACCTTGTAGATGGTTATAATCTTTTACCAAGAGGTACACTACCCCAAAGTAGCCCTCGAGAACTTTTTCTATAGGGCAGCAGGTGAAGCAAGACCCAGTGTGTAATCACATCCTACCTGTAGTAGCCGTGGCCCCGGTCACTGTATAATGGTATTGAACCAGCCGGTGGGCTCTGGTGTTTTGGGGCTATTTGTCCAGGCCTGGCAATCAGACCTTAGATAGTACTGTTGTGAGGTGCAGAGTGTGGGTGCAGGTGCAGCAGCAGAGATGGCAGAGTCCCACTTTAAACAATGCTCAACTTTACTGGAACTTATCTTCAGTGCAATACACATGGTAACAGTGCTAAGGTATTTAGTGCAAAATCTATGGTAACAATAATAGCTTGAAGTAGAGTAAGAAGAATGAACAGGAGATAGGGATAGGATAGGAGGGCCCTTGCCTAAATAGTAAGTCCTCTGCCGGGATGTAGGTGAAGAGTGTGAAATATCTTGAAGAACTCCTTGCACTCACGTATAGATAAGTCCTAGTTATCTTATCTGACCACCTTCTGCCTCTCAGTATCAGAGACCACCCTGATGGGTATTATGAGTCCCAGACCTCTGGGGGTATATAACTAGTAGTTTCCTTCCTACTTACTCAAGCATTGTTCAGTAGAGAGCGGCCTACTTGCACTATGCTCTACTGCGGATCAGCCTTTTCTTCTTCTCATTAAGGAGGTGATTGTCCTAAAGATAAAGAATCCTTGACGTAGGCAAAGGGGTTTCTCCTCTAACTCAGGGTACCCCAGGGTTAGATTCAGCAGTGCATAACTGCACTAAAGAATAAGTCTGTTCTCTCTCTTGTCTGGAACTAGACTGACTCACTGACCTGGAAGTGGTGTGTAAGAGTGTATGAAGCAGGCTAAACCTTCCTTCAAGAACTGCAGCTGTGCACAGGGAGAGTGAGACACCTAGTGGTTGGAGTGGAGCACAGCAGCTAACTGTGACACCTAACAGAAACACTTTTACCTGGGTGTGTAAAGACAAAGAAAACATGTGGTGGGACACTACATAGTCCTTACATATCTAGCGTGTGCTGCGTTTTGCAGCAATCTGATATTTCTATCTGGCTGTATTTTTGTGTTGTTCTCAGTTTGTTGTATTTGCATCTTGTTTCTGTACAGAAATGGATCCCTAGATACTTCAGACCCTGTTTAGCTATTTTTAGACTTATAGATCGCTTTCATCCAGTAATAACTTGCTTTCTTTGAGAAAATTATCTCTGATCTAGCAGAAATGATTTCATGTTGTGAGACTTGGGTAAATAAAGTATACCGCATAGCAAGCATTACAGCGATGTATCTGGCACTCCAAAAAATCTGCATTGTTCATGTGACTGTGTAGCCAATCACTGGTCTCAAGCAGCTGTCTTATTGGGATCCCTGTGGGGGCTGTGTTTGGGTGTCACCACCCAGTATATTGTTTCATATGTTTTACATACAGTAGTACCTCTATTTTTGAACCGAGGAGTGTCCCCCCATAGGAAATAATGTAAATGCATTTAATTGGTCCCAGCACCCACCAATAATTACCTACAGTACCCATTAATTGGCGGAAGACAGAAGAGGAGGGCGCCGGTAGAGCTACAACAGGGGAGTGTGTGGGAGGTAAGATTTTTTGTTTTTTTTCCATTATTTGATGTGGGTGGTTTGGACATCCGTTGGCCCCAGGAGGTCGCCCAAACCACCTGCATTATAATCCTTGCACTAAGGGGGTCTGGCCAGTTGCGTGGTCTGCTGATATGGTAGCTATGCCAAATATGCAGTGTGCAAGTGTATGTGTATAAAGTGTGTTTCTGTGTATAATGTGCTCAGTATGTGTGTTGTGTGTGTAAAGGATGCACAGTATGTGTGTATGATGTATGTATATGTGTATGCATGTACAGTATGGGTGTATATGATGCATGTACAGTATGGGTGTATATGATGCATGTACAGTATGGCTGTATATGATGCATGTACAGTATGTGTGTATATGATGCATGTACAGTATGGGTGTATATGATGCATGTACAGTATGGGTGTATATGATGCATGTACAGTATGGGTGTATATGATGCATGTACAATATGGCTGTATATGATGCATGTACAGTATGTGTGTATATGATGCATGCACAGTATGGCTGTATATGATGCATGTACAGTATGGGTGTATATGATGTATGTACAGTATGTGTGTATATGATGCATGTACAGTATGGGTGTATATGATGCATGTAGAGTATGTGCGTGTATGATGCATATACAGTATGTGTGTATATTATGCATGTACAGTATGGGTGTACAGTATATGATGCATGTACAGTATGTGTGTATATGATGCATGTACAGTATGGGTGTATATGATGCATGTACAGTATGGGTGTTTATGATGCATGTACAGTATGGGTGTTTATGATGCATGTACAGTATGGGTGTATATGATGCATGTACAGTATGGGTGTATATGATGCATGTACAGTATGTGTGTATATGATGCATGTACAGTATGGGTGTATATTATGCATGTAGAGTATGTGTGTATATGATGCATGTACAGTATGTGTGTATATGATGCATGTACAGTATGTGTGTAGGAGTCACATGTACAGTATATATGCAGTATGTATATGTGTAGTCTATATAACAGTGTGAACAGGATCCTATGTTGCACCTGGGTTTTGGGTGTGTTTCACTACAGCCGCTCCACAGCTTTCACAATCACGTATCAGTCCATAATGAAACACATACAATACTTCTTTTCAAATGCTCAAATCTTGATTATTAGCAAATTCCAGCACATACAAATGTACAATAGTAAATAACATTATATCACCCAGTGCATACAGCGCGGCTTCAGAGAACATCTGTTTGTCCAGGTTCAGTCTTTGACATATCAGGTGTTGTTCACAGAGGCGAGATGATACATGTGCAATGTTTCAAGAGAAAACGCTCTTTGACAAGCCTTGAAACGTTGCATCATGGATCATCTCGCCTCTGTGAACAACGCCTGAGATGTCAAAGACTGAACTTGGAGGAATAGATGTTTTCTGAAGCTGCGTCGTGTGAGCTGGGTGATATAGATGGATGTTATGTACTAATGTACATTTGTATGTGCTGGAATTTACTAATAATGACGATTTGAGCATTTGAAAAGAAGTAATGTATGTGTTTCTTTATGGACTGGTATATATACACTCACCGGCCACTTTATTAGGTACACCTGTCCAACTGCACGTTACCACTTAATTTCTAATCAGCCAATCACATGGCGGCAACTCAGTGCATTTAGGCATGTAGACATGGTCAAGACAATCTCCTGCAGTTCAAACCGAGCATCAGTATGGGGAAGAAAGGTGATTTGAGGGCCTTTGAACGTGGCATGGTTGTTGGTGCCTGAAGGGCTGGTCTGAGTATTTCAGAAACTGCTGATCTACTGGGATTTTCACGTACAACCATCTCTAGGGTTTACAGAGAATGGTCCGAAAAAGAAAAAACATCCAGTGAGCGGCAGTTCTGTGGGTGGAAATGCCTTGTTGATGCCAGAGGTCAGAGGAGAATGGGCAGACTGGTTCGAGCTGATAGAAAGGCAACAGTGACTCAAATAGCCAACCGTTACAACCAAGGTAGGCAGAAGAGCATCTCTGAACGCACAGTACGTCCAACTTTGAGGCAGATGGGCTACAGCAGCAGAAGACCACACCGGGTGCCACTCCGCTCAGCTAAGAACAGGAAACTGAGGCTACAATTTGCACAAGCTCATTGAAATTGGACAGTAGAAGATTGGAAAAACGTTGCCTGGTCTGATGAGTCTCGATTTCTGCTGCGACATTCGGATGGTAGGGTCAGAATTTGGCGTCAACAACATGAAAGCATGGATCCATCCTGCCTTGTATCAACGGTTCAGGCTGGTGGTGGTGGTGTCATGGTGTGGGGAATATTTTCTTGGCACTCTTTGGGCCCCTTGGTACCAATTGAGCATCGTTGCAACGCCACAGCCTACCTGAGTATTGTTGCTGACCATGTCCATCCCTTTATGACCACAATGTACCCAACATCTGATGGCTACTTTCAGCAGGATAATGCGCCATGTCATAAAGCTAGAATCATCTCAGACTGGTTTCTTGAACATGACAATGAGTTTACTGTACTCCAATGGCCTCCACAGTCACCAGATCTCAATCCAATAGAGCATCTTTGGGATGTGGTGGAACGGGAGATTCGCATCATGGATGTGCAGCCGACAAATCTGCGGCAACTGTGTGATGCCATCATGTCAATATAGACCAAAATCTCTGAGGAAGCTTCCAGCACCTTGTTATATCTATGCCACCAAGAATTGAGGCAGTTCTGAAGGCAAAAGGGGGTCCAACCCGTTACTAGCATGGTGTACCTAATAAAGTGGCCGGTGAGTGTATGTGCATGCATGTTTAGTATGTGTGTATATGATGTATGTATATGGTGTATGTATGCGTGTACAGTATGTGTGTATATGGTGTATGCCTGCACAGTATATGTGTATACAATGTATGTATATGGTGTATATATGTACAGTATGTGTGTAGATGTAAGCCCCAGAGAAAAGCAGGAACCTGGACAGGTTATCCCTAGAACAACAACCTCCATCATGCCCTGCTGACAGTTCTTTAAGGGAGTTATAGTTTTGCAGCATGTGGCTCTCCAGGTTGAAGCACTACAACCTCGTCATGGTCTGCTGGCAGTTCACAATGGGAGTTGTAGTTTTGCATTCTCTCCAGGTTGCAGCACTCCAACCTCATCATGTTCTGCTGGCAGTTCGTGACGGGAGTTGTAGGTTTTCAGCTGGAGAGTCAAAGATTGGTAGACAATGATTAAAAAATGACAGTACAGTCCATTAATTATAGGGGACAGTGGTACCGTACATGAGGGGGAGGCAGTGGTACCGTACATGAGGGGGAGGCAGTGGTAAAGTACGAGGGAGAGGCAGTGGTACAGTACATGAGAGAGGCAGTGAAAGTTCAATAAGGGTGCGTTCAGATGTACAGGATCCACAGCAGATTTGATGGTGCAGATTTGATGCTGTGTTTGGTTATTTAGATCAAATCTGCTGCAGATCTGCTGCGGACCTGCAGCAGAAAATCTGCTGCGATACAGTGTGTGAAGCTACCCTAAGACACGGTGGCACATTGGAGGGTGTCACTTTAAAGCCATCGGATATGACTTTTTTGTCTGGCTGTGCTAATCTGATGGGATTGGAGGGGGGGGGGGGGGAGTTAAAATTTTGCACCAGGGCCCATCACCCTTTAGCTACGCCCCTGCATCAGTGGCACCTCCAAAGTACTACCTGCCCAGGGTGAGTACAACCCAATCTTCCTTCTGCTAGCCCAAGCATGGGAAGCCAATGGGCTACCAGCAATGTCACACAGTTGCCCAGACTAAAACCCATAGCAATTACATCAATGGCAGCTCAGCAAGTGTTTTACAGCTGATGATATCATTGGACCATTTCAATGCAGAATTATGTGGGATAAAAAACCAACTTGTATACATGTAGAACTTGCCATTTATAGTTTTTTTGGTAAAAGATTCAGCTCTGCTACATCAGTGCAGAAATTACAATATTGCATCAACTATACCGACCAACTTTTAATTTTGCTGCAGAAATTTCTGGTGAATGGAGGGAAGTGGTATCGGCTTAATGTGTGTAATAATGATGTCTTTAATGACTTGTTATTTCCTGCCTATTGAGATGGCAATAACACAGTTATATATTGATTATAGGCCTATGTGTAACACTTAATGGGCAGCTGAATTGCACCAGCATTGTGCCACCTCCTTATCACATGCCGCCAGCTTTGCCTGCCCTAGCCGGGTGTTAGAAGAAGCCTCCTCATTCTTTATGTCTTATCTCCTCCATGGTGAGGATAAAATGCATTAGAAATTCAGACTAGAAACACAGTAAACAAAACATTTCCATTAATGGATGAGACTCGCTGGCAGATAAGAGAATTGTTTAGCCACGCTCGATTTGGTCCTTACTTGCTAACTTTGAGTAGACGGTGGGGGTCGCTTACTTGTCCTATTTAAATGAACGCCCATTTAGCATGAAAGAACTGGAAACATATTTACATTGAGTTCCTAGGAATGCTGCAGATTTTCTTATCCGTTAGAGACTCTGGTCAACTATGGATATACTACAGGGCCCATGCAGTTCATCTATCAAGCCGTGCCTGCTACCCTTTGATCCTAGACCAGTGAGATCCTACCAGGATTCCATGTAACTTGGCCAATACAAGGGTTAAAATTGGGTTTCAGGGACACCCTATAGTAATAAGTAAAGATGAGCGAATAACAGTAAGCTCAGGTATTGATTCTGCATTTGACTCCCAGTGGCTGGAGAAGATGGATGCAGCTCCAGGGCTGCCTGAAAACATACTGTAGATACAGGTGCGGCGCACGCTCGACCGGTCACTTGTCAGATGGTATTGTGTTACGCCACTACTGTGGTGGTTGGTTGGAGTATAGCTCAGCCAGATGGTAGGTTGTTGTGACGCCAGTGCTGTTTGGGCACACAGGTATGGGGGTACACCTACTTTTATTTTAAGATGGCTGGCTATACCCTTTGCCCTGTGGTCGGTGAGCTGCCGGGCTGTGAGGGGGTCCCGTTGGGACCCACCCGGACTATCTGTACCGCCACCCACAGAAAGGTGAGATGACCCAAGGATGGTGTAACGACTGTGTAGGTGTCTGAACAATAATCACTGAGTCCCGTTATCATAAATAAACTCTTCTTTACTGAAGGAACACTTAATACACCAGCTCACAAAAGACTTCTGACTTGACTGGACAGAATCTGTTGAGAGCTTCCGAGGTAGACTGATAGTGCTGGCTTGGTTGCGTGCTGAGAAGAGTGAAGAGTTCAGAGTAGTGGAGAGGAGTAAGTCGTGAGAATGCAGAGTAGCAGAGGAGAGTTTGTCTTGAGAGTTCAGAGTAGCAAAGAGAAGTTTGTCTCGAGAATCCCAACCCAGGGTAGAGGTGTGCTCTGCTGGAACTTTAGAAGAAGTAGAATACTTAAGAATACTTGAAAGTAGAAGACTACTTGTGCCACTGTTTCGACATCTGTTGTGATACCACCTATTGCCCTACAGTGTCGAGTTACCCGTCCCTCTAGGGTGACACAAGCCCCAGACCTTGTTACCTGAGTTGAGCAGAGTGGCCAAAATTACCTGGTTACACTTGCACTGCGAGATAGAGTACGTAGGCTTGTAGCAACTTTTCTCTATCCGGATCAGTCCCTCTTGTTTCAGGATAGTGATCCCTGACTTGTCCTCTCTCGAGTAGTTTAAACCTGCATAACTAGAATAAGAGTTGCTTTTAGGAAGAAAGTCTCTGCGTCTCCCATGTGTGTCCGTCCACTACCGCACAGACTAGACTACACTGGACTTGTTCTTTCGTCCCTTACAGGGGACCAGGGCCCAGCTAAACTACAGCAGGAACTGTCTTGTCTTGCGTCCTCTCTCTAGACTTAGATAAGACTCCCTAAGTGTGGGTGTGTCTCTCCATGTGACAACTTCCTACAGGGTGTGTAACACCTCCTGTGAGTTGTGGAGAAGAGAGTGTAAAAAAAGAAAGGAGAATAGAGATAGGTGGAGAATAGAGAGGTGGAGAAGAGAAAAGAGCTCTTACTGTTGCACAGATTACAAACAAACAATAACCCCTTGTTCACTACAGCTGTGCAATATACAAGTGCATAGACAAGTAATAGCGACACTGGTATTGGCAAAACTTAGGCATAACTTCATTACCACTTTACTTGAAGTACAGATTTTTGCGAGGGGTGTATAGACTAGCAACACTTGTGGTGGGACACCACACAGGGTTTCGCCAACCTGAATTTACTTAGTTTGCTCATGTCTAGTAATAGGGTTAGGATTAACAGTATTAGACTGACTGTCAAAGAAAAGTAGAAGCAGACAGCACCGCTACAGCAGTCTCCGGCAGCTGGGTTCAGCGTGGGGATGAGCTGTGAATAGAATCCCGGTTCGGCAGTATAGAGTAGTGCTTAGCTCATGAGAAAACATGGCAAGAAACAACAGTAGAAAACAAGTAGCGAGCACTCACCAATGACTTGAGTTTCACAGCTGTTTTGTTTTTTAGGCAACTTCATAAATGCAGGGAGGGGTGTGTGAATGGAGCAGGCACGTCCTTACTAGTAGACTACAATTGTTTTATGCGTACTGCGCTTCTTCTGGTCTAGGAGCAACAGTATTAGACTGACTGTGTCACACCTGTTGATTACCTAGACTAAGGATTCTTTTATAAGGGTGGGTTCACATTGAGGAATTCTCGCGGATAAACTCTGCGGAATTCCGCCGGCTGTACGCGCGCCTTTCCGCCGTCTCCATAGACACCATTCTATGGGCTGTCTGGTTCCACATTCCGCCAAAAGAATTGACATGTCAGTTCTTTCGGCGTAATGCGGAATCAGCCAGCCCATAGAATGGTGTCTATAGAGCCGGCGTAAAGGCGCACGTCCGTGAGCGCGTGCAGCTGGCGGAATTCCGCGGAGTTTATCCGCGAGAATTCCTTAATGTGAACCCACCCTAAGGCCCGATGTGAAGCAGGAAAGGATCGCCAATCAGAGAGATCAGCACTCATTTGCTGAGCCATTACGCAAGGCTTGATTAATCGAACAGCCAGGTTACAAAATTGATAGTTGGCTATTTAAATGCATTTTTATTGGCTGCACATTTCCTGTACAAACTACACAAAAAATTGAATTCAGACAATATACAAGCATTTGCTCATTCATCAGTTGACTGCTGGCTCTTTTAGCTATGTTCACACATGGCGTTTCTTTTCCCCATGTGCTCCTGGTATTTTTAGCTGCAATTTTACCTGCTATTTTCCTACAATTTGTGGCAAAATAAGGAGAGACTGTGGCAAGGGGATACTAATGTGCTCGACGCATTGTCAATGGGTCTATAAACTTACATTAGTTGAACACAGTCTAACTGTGATTATGTTTGGTCCATTTCTCGAAGGTATACGCTGTATGTGGTCAACCATACAAATCAATGGGGAAGAGAGTATATTTTATCTAGAGATACTGCTGCCATGTTGGTAAACATAATAAACATGTTATGCTTACCTCTCCTTTAAGGAGTCGTCCGGGCTTAGAACAACATGGCTGCTTTGTTCCAGAAACAGCAGGTGGGTTTTTGCCACTAAAGTAATAGAGATAAATTGTAATAGCTGTGTATTTCTATTCCTGGATGACTCCTTTAATTTAAATAGGTTTATTTTAGCCTTGTTCTTTTATAAGACATATAGTATACAAGGTATTAAAAAAAAGTATTGAAGTACAATATATGGCTGTAATTTGTAGTACCTTTTTAGCACATGTGTAATTTGTAGGAATTTTCTACCTTTTCGGGTCTCTGGCTAGGTTTACATTTCAGGTCTCCCATCCGTCCCATAGATCAAAAGGAAGATACAGCGTGGCCGGAGCAGGACGCATGTGTGACACTGTCAGAAAGATGGTGAATATGCCATCACACAGCAGTGCTAATGGTAAGTATGCACTGCTGATGTGATCAGCATCTGAAAATTGGCAGCACGGACATATGGTTATTCATGCTGTCAATTTCCCCTTTCAAAATGGCCACACAAACGATACATCATTTGTGCAGCCTGGACCCTTCATTACTGTGCAATGTAACGGCACTGCAAACAAGCGGCCAATCTTGCTGATCGGGGCTCGTTTTCGGTCGTGGATGGCCAAGAACCTTTAGGTCTAAAAGGACCCCTAGAGAGCAGAGCTTTGTAGCTTTTATTCTATGCCTGTGGTTTTATTTGTGTGCCAGTATATAGTCTAGTCCAGGATTATTGCCATTTTGTAAGCATTTAGAACAGGAACTTCTTCCTCTCATGTCAATATACCGTGAGTGATGAGATTTGGTGCTCTATATCGGTTAGGGTCCATTAACACAGAAAGATTATCTACCAAAGATTTGAAGCCAAAGCCAGGAATGGATTTGAAAAGAAGAGAAATCTCAGGCTATCCTCCTGTATGACCTGATCTCTGTTTATAGTCTGTTTCTGGCTTTAAATCTTTGCCAGATAATCTTTCTGTGTAAATGGACCCTAATGCTGGGTTTACACGGAGCGATTATCGGGCAAATTTTCGCGATAACGATCGAATTCGAACGATAATCGTACGTGTAAACGCGGCGAACGATCGAAAAATCGTTCATTTTGATCTTTTAACAGGTTCTTAAATCGCCGTTCGTAAAAAATTCGCCGAACGTTCCGTGTAAACAGTCGTTCAAGGATTTTCTCTATGTGTGAGATAGGCTTAAGCGATCGCAAAACGATCGCAAAACGAATTTTCTGTACGATATGTGGTACAGTCTAAACGCTGATCGTTATAAAAAAAAATTGTTACTTCAAAATCGTTAATCGTACGATCGGGCAAATTATCACTCCGTGTAAACCGAGCATTAGGTGCTCATACACCTTCGTCTGCCAAACAATCATTTGGCTGAAAGTTCCCTCTCTCGCTTTACCCGTACACATCAGCATTCTATAAGCCAAACGTTCATGTGTTCTCTATGGGGCGGTAATGCGCAGTCAGAATACTCCGAGAACAAAAGGGCCGACCATACAGCCTGCAGTGGGTGTGGATGACTTTAGTATAAAGTGTACTGGGGCCTTTAGATTTTCTTTATAATGTTATCTCATTTTTGTTTAGTTTAATTAAGGACATTTATGGTTCTAAGTAATACATTATCTTAAGGCATAATGACATAACAAAGCATTAGATCCATCCCACCCAGGAGCCGCCAGCGTAGTGACTTCTGCTGATATTTGTCCCAGTAGTAAGTGGCGCAGTAGCGAGAAGAGAGTTGTGTTTTGCTGAGACATAATCCTTATCATGAAAAGGAATTTCCTTTGTAAGTTGTGAGAGTATGTGGAACACTAAGGGTTCACACTGCGTTTTTGCAATCCGTTTTTTGCAAAAAACGGATGAAAAACACTGATGCATCCGTTTTTCCATTGACTTCCATTTGAAAAAAAACGGATCCGTTTTTTTTTGGACGGACACAAAAACGTACCTGACACTACCTTTGTGTCCGTTAAAAAAAACGGATCCGTTTTGATCTTTTTTTTTTTTTTTACAATAGAAAAACGGATCAAAACGGATGCACACAAATGCAATCGCGGCTGAGCAGCTGATGATGCGCCAGAGGGGGGCTGGAGCGGTCCGGCTGGCCTCCCGAAGATGACGTCATTGTCACAAGATGGTGGACGGGGGTCGACACGAATGCGGTAAGTATAATGCACTTCCGGGTCTGGTGTGGGTGGGGGGAAACACGGGGAAGGGGGTCATTCACATACAGAACACATATTACAAAGTTGTATAAATATATAGCGCCGCACTACCCCTTTAAGCTATTGGTTGAACAATCCAATCCCCCTATTCGGCCGATACTTGTCTTGTGTAATAGAAGACAATGATCAGCCGACATGAACGATGTCAGATGATTGTTGTCTGACGTCTTTCAACATGTTAAAAGATAAACAACTTTGATAGCAGCGATTTGCTCATGTTGCTCCGTGTAATAGGAGCGGTAGCAGAAGACTGCTGCTATCTTCTATGGGCTTCCTGGACGATCTAGCAATCACCCGGGTGGCCCCCCTGGCTCTTACCCGCTTGTCACCGACGTGTGTAATAGTGCCGGCAGCGAGCAGGGAACGAGGAGCAAGCTCCTCTACATCCACTCCCGCTTCAGTTCATTTTCTGAAAGGTTTGTTCCTAGCTTAACCCTTAGAGGACCCGGCCAATTTCAATTTTTGCATTTTCGTTTTTTCCTCCTTGTGCTTTTAAGCACTTGCATTTTTCCACCTAGAGACCCACATGAGCCCTTATTTTTTGCGTCACTAATTGTACTTTGCAAGTACAGGCTGATTTTTTTCATAAAGTACACTGCAAAACCAGAAAAGAATTCAAAGTGTGGTGAAATTGAAAAAAAAAAAAACGCATTTAGTTAATTTGGGGGGTATTTGTTTTTACGCCATTAGCCCTGGGGTAAAACTGACTTGTTATATATGTTCCTCAAGTCGTTACGATTACAACGATATATAACATGTATAACTTTTATATTATCTGATGGCCTGTAAAAAATTCAAACCATTGTTAACAAATATATGTTCCTTAAAATCGCTCCATTCCCAGGCTTATAGCGCTTTTATCCTTTGGTCTATGGGGCTGTGTCAGGTGTCATTTTTTTGCGGCATGATGTGCTCTTTCTATCGCTACCTTGATTGCGCATATACGACTTTTTGATCGCTTTTTTTTTTACAATTTTTCTAGATTTGATGCGACCAAAAATGCACAATTTTGCACTTTAGGATTTTTTTGCGCTTACGCCGTTCACCGTGCGAGATCAGGAATGTGATAAATTAATAGTTTGGGTGATTACGCACGCGGCGATACCAAACATGTTTATTTATTTATTTATTTACTTTTATTTATAACATGGGAAAAGGGGGGTGATTCTGACTTTTATTAGGGGAGGGGGCTTTTTATTAATAATAACACTTTTATTTTTACACTTATACTAGAAGCCCCCCTGGGGTTAGGGGGATTCCCCCTGGGGTTGGGGGTTATTTCCCCTGGGGGACTTCTATTATAAGTGCACTGATCTCTCATTGAGATATGCAGCATAGATCGATGAGATAGGCACATCGATTGCTTCCGGCTGCTGCAGCCGGAAGCAATCGAGTGCCGAGTCGGGATCAGCGCTATTACGGCGCTGACCCCGGATGGAGTAAGATGTGTGGATCGCTTCTCCCCACTAGACACCAGGGAAGTGCTGCAGTAATCGGATGCGGCTGTCCACTTTGAAAGCTGCATCCGATTACTGTATTAGCGGGCACGGTGATCGGACCGTGCCCGCTAATAGCCGCGGTCCCCGGCTACGAGCAGCACCCGGCACCGTGGCGGTTTAAAGGGCGGCCGCCGCGCGGCCCCGCTCTAAATGCGTGGAGGCGTTCCTGGACGTACGGCTACGTGCAGGGTCGCCTAGGGGTTAAAAGTGTCACTGCTGTTTCTTTTTTTTTTTTTTTTTGCAGAAATCAATAGTCCAAGTGATTTTAAGAAACTTTGTAAGTGGGTTTAATAGGCAAATATACCATTATCTGCATTCAAAAAGACTTTCCGCAGATCCCCCCCCCCTCTCCTCTCTCTCATCCACTGCTCATTATCAGGAAATCGCGACTCTTTTACATCAGTTGGGGCCTGTCTGTTCTATGAAGAGGGGAAGAGGAAGGAGGGAGATTAGTCGGCAGCAGGGAGCAGAGAACAAAAGGATTACACAGCGGGAACTGTGTGAATGCCGGTATTCAGAGGTCAGAGAAGTTAGTGCTGACTTCAGAGGAGATAGCCCGGTGATGTAGCTGTAAATTAACTCTTTGTTGTCCTGTTTTGGTGCCTCATCTCCCTCCACCCCTTCCCTCTCCATAGAAAACAATGAAGACAGGGGAGAGAGCTTCCAACTGCTTTTCCATGATAAAAATGCATTTTTCGGGAAATAAACCCAATTACAAAGTTTCTTAAAATCACCTGCCGTTGCTCCGTGTAATAGGAGCGGTAGCAGAAGACTGCTGCTATCTTCTATGGGCTTCCTGGACGATCTAGCAATCACCCGGGTGGCCCCCCTGGCTCTTACCCGCTTGTCACCGATGTGTGTAATAGTGCCGGCAGCGAGCAGGGAACGAGGAGCAAGCTCCTCTACATCACCCCATGTAATAGGGGCTTAATGTTTAACTTGGCTAATGTTTAACTCTGTTGTGAATGGGGAGGGTGGAGGTAAGATGGCACCAGCTTATTTCCCAGAAAACAAAATGATCAGGCAGTTGAAATCCATCATTCCTGACCCTGATCTACCCTGACTTCATCTGCCATGGTAATGTCAAAAACAGCAGATTGGTGTATGTGGGGCATTTAACGCTGCAAAGGTTTCTTTGAGATGAGATGAATATAAGCAATTGTATGCAGTTATAAAGGAGTTGTCCAGACTAAATTAAAAACAGGGCAGGCAGGGAGTGGTGAGAACAGAATAGTTATACTTACCCATCCTGGTACACTTACAGTGCTGCTGCTCCCATTCTTCCACTGGTCTCCTGTATCACCTGGTTCCTTAGACAGCACAGCCCAATAGGAACTGCTTACTCTGCTGCCTCAGTTATAAGTGGTCACATTCTCTCTGACATCACAGAAACCAGACGATACAGGAAACCAGTGGTAGACTTGGAGCAGCGGTGCTGTGGGGTTACCAGGATGGGTAAGTATAACTGTTCTGTTCTTAAAATCCCATCTGCTTTGTCTTTAATTTTGCCACATTATAGCTAGCCAACAGCTGTGCCAAAGAGAGAATGGCAGCAGTTACGCCCCTGCATGGAGGTGCTAGACAACTATGTCTACGATGATAGCCCAACTGACCCTAAATCCGCCAATGGTGGTAACAGATATCACGTGGGCTGGATTTTTACCGTATCTTATGCCTATTGAGAATTAGTCATTTACACAGTACTGAAGACAAGATGTCCTCCCTTGTTACACATGTAAGAGGGTTCTCTAGAACAAACTGCATAGCTGTTCACCTCCTGAGCACCAACTGTGCTGTCTGTACCTGGGGGACATTTATTATGCAAGCTAGTTTGGCAATGCAAAACAGATGGATTTTTGTCTTCTGCCAGTCAGCACCAACAATCCCTATAGTCAAATTTTGCTCCTAATAAATTCATATTTCTAGAAGATATTTTAAAGGGAAACTATCAGCAAGTCAGAAGCATCCAACCTGCTATTGTTTAAACAGCGCGCCGAGGATGAAGGTAAGTTCCTTCCGTCTTTGTGTACTTTGTTTAATCCATATGCTAATGAGGTGGTTCGGTGCACTGGGGGAGGGACTACCACCTCCAGACAGGTGGCCCCTTCTAATGAATATTTATTCCACACTCTGCAGTCAAGAGCAGAGCAAAAGGTATGTTCTGAATGCTTTTATTAATATCTATCTAGCGACCATGTGACCATCCCTAGAGGCTACAGTGCATAGGAATAAACAGACAGAATCCTTTCAAAAGAGGAGCACAACACCCATCATTTTGGTGACTACTGCTCCTAGGATGTTGAGAGGTGATTCTGTGTACAGCATCACAACTTAATCCCTGCCTGGCTGGCAAACTGAGCCCCCTCAGCAGTACAGACAGGGTCTCCTCCAGAGCAAAAGTTTTCTGCTCTAGACTAGGAAAGCCTGTTTGTAGCTGGGACCCAGCAATGCCCTGCTACTTACTGTACATAAAGGGGAGGTAAGTGGTGATGCTATTGCATCACCACTTAAAGGAGAAGTCCAGGCAGTCTTTTTTTTAACTAAGTGCCTAGGGGGGGGGGGGGGGGGGGGGGGGGGGGGGGGGGGGGGGGATTAAAATGCTCTCACCTCCCTTGCTCCAGAGCTGGTGGCCACATCCCACCGTTCCGGGACCCCGCTAGGGCCACAGACTGGCTGTGCAAACCTGACATGTCCTCGTCCGGGTCCCCAATCAGACCATGAAGTTGCTGGGGACTGGATCGGTGGTATGCAGTCACCAGCGCTGGAGCAGGGAGGTAAGAGCATGTTATTTCTTTTATCTTCCTCCTCTCCAGCACTTGTTAAAAAAATAGGTCAGTCAGGACTTCTCCTTTAACTCTTCACACTCTGTGGGCCAGGCTCTCTGCACCTGACCCATGGAGTGTAAAAACCAATTAAATGTATTTCTATGATTTCCTATGGAAAAACTCTACTTGGTTCTAGAACAGATTAAGTTCAAGAACAGAGGTATTACTGTGCCAGAATTTTGTTCATAATAACAATGTATTAAAGAGGTTGACTTTTGTTTTGTTGAAATGTCGTGGGTTTCTTTTGGATCCATAGATTTCCTACCACACTTCAACACCACAAACCAGCCAGACGTGTCCGATATAGGAAAATTAGACTTTGAGCCCCTGTGAGGACTGTGATGTGAGCCGTGACGGCCTCTGTATTGTGCTGCAGAATATGTTAGTGCTGTATAAGCAACATGTGTGTACAGTATATACAGTATTTTCACCTGGCAAAATAAAGTCTATGCTCTACCATAGAGTCCAGTAATCCTCCAACTGACTTTAATTCTAAGGCATCATTACATGACAGATGCAAGAAGACAGTATGGATGCTACAGAGATAATACAATCTAATCACAACAGCTTTGTGGTTGCACACAGTTTACTGGACAATTCTCAGGAACAATATGGAGGGACAGAACTGTTCTTCCCGTCCACCTCTGGATGAAACTTATGGAAACTATCACACAGGCGTCACTCGCTGCGGACTCTCTTGTGGACAATCTGTCATGCATAAGTGGATCCAGTAGGAGGAGGAATAGAAAGAAAGATCTATACATATGACTGCCTGCTGGATCCACTCCTGCTTTTCTGTAAGGTTTGTCCCTAGCTTAAAGTGTCACTGTCGTTTCATATTTTTTTTTTTTTTTTGCAGAAATCAATAGTCCAGGCAATTTTAAAAAACTTTGTAATTGGGTTTATTAGGCAAATATGCCATTATCTGCATTCAAAAAGACTTTCCCCAGGCCCCCCCTCCCTCCTCTCTCTCATTTACTGCTCATTATCAGGAAATCTTGACTCTTTTACATCAGTCTAGTCCTGTCTGTTCTATGGAGAGGGGAGGAGGGAGATTAGTCGGCAGCAGAGAACAAAGGATTACACAGCAGGAACTGTGTAAAGGCCGGTATTCAGAGGTCAGAGAAGTCAATGCTGACTTCAGAGGAGATAGTCCGTTGATGTAGCTGTAAATTAACTCTTTGTTGTCCTGTTTTGATGCCTTATCTCCCTCCACCCCTGCTCTTTCCATAGAAAACAATGAAGACAGGGTGGAGAGCTTCAAACTGCTTTTCCATGACAAAAATGCATTTTTCGGCTAATAAACCCAATTACAAAGTTTCTTAAAATCGCCTGTACTATTAATTTCTGCAAAAAAAAAATTTAAGTGACACTTCAAAGCCGCCGCCTTACTACACCACACGTTGTATAGTAATCTGATTGAGATAAATACACTTTTAACTGAATACTTGGAGAAGATGACACTGCAATGAGGAGCTGCTGACCGCTGGAAAATAATATAGGCTGTACAAGAGAAGTCATGTGGTGTGATTGCAAAGGAACCCAACATGTAGATTGCATCATTATATATATATATATATATATATATATATATATATATATATATATATATATATATATATATATATATATATATATATATATATATATAGTGAACACAAAGAGGTTTTTCAGGACGTCGTATGATCTGAAGAATAAAAGTGCTGTGGCCTCTTCACTCGACCTGCATGATGTGTGCACCTCTGCAAAGTACACATCCATGTAAATGGGGCTCAGTTTCCCTGTAGCGCAACCACAGTGCCTACTTATATCAAAGAGCTGTTAAAGGATATATGTTGTTACAAAAAACATTTGTCATAGAAAGTTGTGATTGGACTGGGTCTCCGTGTTCTGACCATTCTGAATGTGTGAACGAACCAGGGGAAGCCAATCCTCTCCTGGCTCTGTGTCACATGATTAGTCAGACACATAATGTAAGTCTATGGAGCCCGACCCTTTTACTTACACAGAGCGGGGAGTGGACTATGCTGCAGTGTGGTCCTCTCACCATTGGTTTTTATGATCAATCACCGCACCAATCAGAACTTTTGACATGTTTTTATGACATGTCAAAAGTTTTCTGAAACGACTGGTAGACTTTTAAGTAACGGACAGACAGACAGGGCCCCTCCAGCTAAAAGATCACAATCCTGAAACAGGACTTTTTAATTTCCTAAAAGGATTGTAGTCAGACAACCCCATTAAAGGGGTAGTGCGGCGGTAAACAATTATTCACAGAATAACACACATTACAAAGTTACACAACTTTGTAATGTATGTTATGTCTGTGAATGGCCCCCTTCCCGTGTCCCACCACCCCCACCCGTGTACCCGGAAGTGTGGTGCGCTATACATACCTGTCACGTGCCGACTCGTCTCCGATCTTCAGTCAGCGATGTCGTCTTCGGCCAAATCCCTCCGAGCGTCCTGAGTGCCGGCCGCCCTCTGCCGCGTCATCGGCTGCTCAGCCGCGATTGGCTGAGCATAACTGTGCTCAGCCAATCGCGGCTGAGCATCTGATGACGCTGAAGAGGGCGGCTGGCACTCAGGGCGCTCGGAGGGATTCGGCCGGGCCGTCCAAAGACGACATCGCTGACTGAAGATCGGAGACAAGTCGGCACGTGACAGGTATGTATAGCGCACCACACTTCCGGGTACACGGGTGGGGGTGGTGGGACACGGGAAAGGGGGCCATTCACAGACATAACATACATTACAAAGTTGTGTAACTTTGTAATGTGTGTTATTCTGTGAATAATTGTTTACCGCCGCACTACCCCTTTAAGTCCCTGAAAAACCCTTAAAATGAGTTATCCAGGGATACTATTTTGTTTTTTTAAATAAATTAGTGATAGCGCCTTTATTCTTCCCACAGCTGCTGTTCCAACCCTCCAGCTACCCGCTTATCGCTCTTTTTCTTGGTTCCTGCTCAGCCAATCACTGGGGCTGAGGCAGGTCACCACTTTGGCCAGTGGTTGTTTCTATAAAGGCTAGTCATTATAGGAACCAGGAAGAAGCAGCAACATGCAATAATCTAGAGCATCGGAACAGCAGCTGTAGGGGGGGATCGGAGAAAGTATTTTTTCATCACAACAAAAAAGAAAAAAAATATGGACAACCCCTTTAAGACTACCAGTAGTATTTCTTGTAGAAAATGAGATGTGTTGTTATTGTGAACCAAACCATCTCATGTCAGGAAGATTTCTTATCGAGACTGACCCAATTTCTACCCAACGATGGAGTCACGCCCAGTTGTGACTGTAGACGTGAGAGCTCCACTGCGACGCCCTGCAGCGGTTCACAGACGTACCTCTCCTCCTCAACAATGTGCAAGCAGCTATAAATAGGTCATTTTTTATATTATTTAATTGTTTGTTATCAAAGACAATGCCAAGAAACATGTGTTTAAGAATCATCTCATGGAGAATTTATACAAAAAAAAAAAACTCTTCCTACAGTAACAAACAGTGAATGGTTTTGTCAGTGTGATGGGCCATTTGTGTACTGAACAACAATGTGACCCTCGAAAGGTTTGCCTAAATCAAATGTCTTCATGTACACCATGTTGCTTCCTTTGGGCTCTTGGACTGGAGGATTTGCCATAGTCTCGTTGCTACTTAAGCTTGGAAATGGGCACAGTGCTTCAGGCTGTGCCGGATGACGGGTGAACCATTGGTAACAGGCATCATCGATTAAAACCTTGCAAATATAAAACTTCTTCATGTCACTCTAATTGCACAATATGGCAGTGTTAACGTCTGAGAGACTGTCACTTAATGGCAGAAGGAGAGCACCGTGCTCTACTGACCGGCCACATCCCGGGCAGGCTGAAACATTTATGAGAGTTTTGGACTGGAAATGTTCTGCACAGACGTTCAAGGAATAGAAACTTCCAGTAAAATCCCTTTCGTCGCACTGAATGTGAAACTTCTTGACATAACTTAGAACCGCAGTTCAGTCTCTCTGGCGTTTCGATGGGCACATAGTAGCTTCCAGTATCAGGCTGTCATCTCGTCTCATTTGTTGGCGTCTGGATATGTTGGGTATTTGACAGTTTCTAATTTTTCCTTAACCTTGTATGAGGGGTAAAGACCGGTCCGGCCTAGTTTACGATTAATGCCCTTTGAGTAGCCATCCCAGTGATTCCCGGCCACGCCGATAATGTCCCCAGGTTCCATAGGGATTTCGTCTGCATTTCTCGGATTGTGGGGATATATTGCGATTTGGTTATGAGCGTTCTGTCCTCCGAAATAATAAATATCATCCAGGGAATGGAAGTTAGCTGAAGCGTCAGGATGGAGGGTCTGCATGATCTCATAAGCCACACGGCACACCTGTGAAAAGAAGGAAAAATCATCAACAATCACAAAAATACATTTACATTTGATTTACTTCACTAGTTTAAAAACCTGTCACCCCAGCACCTGGGACAGAGCACGCCCGACCCCCCTGGTAGAGCCCCAGATACTTACCCACTCCTGCCGTACCCGCTGCAGAGAAATCGCTGCCCAGCGCTCTGCACGCTTAATATGTAGATTAGAAGAGATGAGTCCGATGTCCATAGAAAATCACCGGAGCAGTTATTTCCTATGGACATTGGACCAATCTCTTCTCACTCACATACAGAGCGCGCAGACCATCGGGCAGAGATTTCTCTGCAGCGGGACCGGCAGGAGTGGGTAAGTATCTGGGGCTCTACCAGGGGGTTGGGTGGGCTTTGCCACGGTAGCTGAGGTGACAGGTCTCCTTTAAGATCTTGGTTGGTACCAGTAGTCGACTTTCTCCAATCATTCAATTATCCCTGTTGTTTAAATCAAGTTTTTATGTATATATTTTTTTCTCTCAAATTTTTTATTTTTACAAAACCGCTGCTCACAGCTCAGCCTCCCCCCTTCGAAGGAGACAGAGCACGCCCAGGCAATAGGACAGCTTATCATTGTTGCTTAAGTCCATGGAGTTTGCTAGTAAGCAACTCTCTAAACGCTTTATAACCAAAAAAAACAACAAAACACAGCTCAGGCAAGATGGCTGCCCCCATAATAATGCAGAAAATTAAATAAAGATATAGGTAATATGTTCCCTTTAAGTTTAATCCCAAAAATGCCTTCTGTAGCTGAAGGAGAAATACAAAATGAATTGTTAGCTCCCCTATTCTTCAACAGGTTACAAACTAGCGTAACATAGACATGACATAGAGGCATAATATAGGGCCACAACTGTGTTTTTTCTGTTCTACTCACAGAAATTTGTACCAAAAAGGAAAAAAAAAACATATGGCATGCTCCATCATAACCTGTATGTACAGAGTCCATACATACCGCACGTAACAGAGCGCACGGTGGCCATACTAAGGAGCCATAATACTTCACTACATTATAAGCCTGACTCTTTTTTTTCAGTACAGGTATGAACACTCATCAACACTCATCATGATCAAGACTTCTGGCAAAAGTTTTTAAAATTACAGATACACTTATCTTTTTTATGTATTTGAAGAGAAAGGGAAATAAAGAAAAACAGATGGAATCCCATCCAATCCTATTGTCTCTATCAGATATACCACCACTCATCATACACATTACAGAAAAGTCAGGCACACACATTAGATTGATGTCGGGTCATGAAGACAGCGGTGGCCTACGAAATGGGTGGTCAGGGAAATAGCTGTTGGGTAAACAAGTGTTTGGTTAATAGCTAGTGAAGGTGTATGGGCACCTTTGGAATCAGTCGTGGTCCGAGATGATGTCTTATAAGTCTATGAAAAATTATTGATCATAATTTTCAAAGGATTCCCCGTGCTACTTAGTGGGGCCCACTGCTCTACAGCTCCAGTTGGGTATAATACGACTAGGACAGGACTTGTCTTTACTGGGACTGGTACCTATGTGCAAAGGCAACACGGCTCATCAGTCTGCTAGATGGCTGGCGGCTTCCAGTACACGATAGCTAGGTGTTCTAAACCATTGGGTCCAGAGTATATCCTGCGTCTAATACATCAGCAAGGGTTAACATTTCCCAATGACAATCTATAAACTTGTGCTAGCTGCCAAGAAATACATTTTTTGTCGAGATAATTACATTTAACAATACAAATCTGACAGTGTATCTAGGAAGAAACGCGTGTCCTCATTGCCATGCTCCGCACATTGATTTATATTATATTGTGCCGCATCAGCATTTACTGCAGAACAATTACATCCTCCCCGTGCCTGCCTTGTCATCTTTCTTGTCTGTGGAGAATCCAGTGACACATTCAATAGAGACACAATTGTGACGAATGGGGAGCGCTGGGAGAACAAATGTATCTGAACATTGCACAGGATTTGTATATAAACATAATATAAATGATTTGTACAGAGGGAAATAGAACAAATGCGACGGATCGCTCATTACTGAGTAGAAGCGGGGAACCCGCAGTCAATAGTCATACAATCTGCCATTTACTAATCTATTATACCCCCACTGTCACTAGGGAGTCGCTGCAGGTAAAAGCCGGGACCTGGGAAGCCTCTACTACACAGTATACAGATGTCAGCCTACATCAATCATTGAAAAGGTCAGTCTATTAACCGTATCTGTACGCAAGCCACGGCACGAAGACAGCAGCAAATGGGCCTGTGTCTAGAAGGGTGAGGTATGGGGATGTATAGCTCGGTGGTAAACAGATATGTAAACACCAAGACACACAATGTATCTGAGATGCGTTTCAAGCCGACGTAGATCAATTTACCATGATGATATGACTTACATGTGAAGCTGTGAGAGTAGAATTCATGCCACCTATTAGATGTACACATGTTCTGTCATTTTCTCTAGTGGATCCAAGGTACCCCTGTCTACCACTATGGCAGAATTCAAAATCAATGGGTAGTCTACTTTGGACAATCCCTTTTTTTGCTTCTTCCTCCCAGTCCCGCACAGCAGCTTCTGTGCGGCCTGTCTGAGCTGACAGACTGTCAATCACTGGCCGCGGCGGTCCTGGCCAGTGATTGGCTGAGCAGTCTGTCAGCCACAGGACTGGGAGGAAGAAGGAGCGCAGGAGAAGACCGTATTGCTGCGTGGAATCGGTGCCCGATGATTTAAGGTTTGAACCTAAATGAATGATCATCGGCTGATTGTTGTCTCTATTCAAAGGAGCGATGATCAGCCGAATCGGACTGATTCGGCCGATTATCACTCCGTGGAACAGGTCCCTTAGGTTTGGACCTAAAATCGTAGGTTCGTGTAATAGTGACATGCAGTTGCCAGCTGATGATTCCCCAAACACCTGACACCTTACCTCTTCCAGCTCCTGCTCTTCTCTCCTGTGCTCCTCAGCTTTACGGTCCTGGCATCTGCAGCGTCTGAGTGGCCTGTCAGCTGACACTGCTACTACTGGGACTAGAAAGCTGCGGAGCACAGGAGAGAAGACCAGGAGCGGGAAGAGGTAAGGTGTCAGGTGTTTGGGCAAGGACAACGCTAACGATGTCCATGCAGCCCTTACTGCCCGACTATCGGGCCATCTAAAAAGGTACAGTAAACAAGCACCAATCTAGCAGTGCCGACCTTGCATTATTTGTAGCTGCGCTGTCTCATTGACGTGAATTGCCCAGTGCTGCCGTTCTTGGCACCACAGCTCAACTGTAATGTTAAACTTTTTGTAATGTGTTGTACTGCGCTCCTAAAGTTTAGTTAAGGTAACAACACCCTAATGCCCCAGGCATCAATGGGGTGGGCTACATAAGTTTTGCACCTAAGCTGCACAATAGGATTTACAGGAAAAAGAATGGTGCCATAGGCTGTTTCCATGTTTTCCCAGACTCCCTAAGGTTGCATCCAACCTCTTCAGCCACTGGTAATCAAATTCAGAGTGAACTTGAGCATGCTTCCGACTCGGTCACCTCTAACAACCAGTGATGACTGTTTCCCGCCGCTGCCGCTCTTCTATTACACACCATGATCTACACGTTCATGGAGTCCCGACCGCTCTGGCTGCAGGGACATGATATACATTGGCTACTCTGTTTTGGCCCTTTTATAAAGCAGTAAAAGCTCTTCCCTTCGGAGCTAGTAGTGGAGATCTGTTTCATAGGTCTCGGGAAGCCCGGCTCATTGCTCATATGTTATTGAGAAACAGACTGGAAAAGATAGGTAAAAGCCGGTAATTATGGTCACGGCCGACACTTACTGACATTTGTACAATGTGTCTTTAAATGAAAGGCTACAGACCTTGTACATTAACCCCACAGCATAATGCGTCCATGGAGTTATAATGGAGGCATGAAGAAACGATAAAACGATGAGCAGAGAACTCAGGGTCTCTGTGCTATCCAAACTGCTGCTTTCTGAGCGGCTGCAACCAGGAGGCAGGGAACCAATGATACGTAAGGGATCTGCAGCTTCATTACACTGGTGGCCCATCCTGTGAAATGGCGCTCAATGTTATTAACCTGGTTATAAACCCTTTTTGACATGGAACAAATATTTAAAAAATGGAGTGTGGATGCTTTAGAAACAAAGAGAACCTCACCTGCCCAGATCCCCAGCAGCTGCTGTTCTGATGGTGTTCAGCTAGTCACTGACCGCAATGCTGACCAGGCTGCACAGGCACAGGGTAAGCAGGGAGCAGCAGAGACTGATCATCATCAGAACAGCAGCTGTTGGAGGATCAATATTGTCACACTAGGGTTATTTAAAAAAATGTTTTGCTGCTATATTAAGATTCCTAACTGTGTGAGGAGTCCAGGTGTTTTTTTATCACTTTTTCCTGCCCCAAAAAAACTGCACAATTCAGCAGACATTACATTTTGGCATTGGCTTTTATTTACTTTTTATTGTCTAATTTCACCGTGCATTATGCAATTACAGGATTATTTAATAGTCACTACAGATGCAGCAATATGACTTTCTTAGTCTTATTTATTTACATATTACAGGGAACCTATCACTTATAAGTATACTTTATGCTGACCTTGCTGAAATGACACAGACACATACAGGCTGTTTCCAGCGGGATAGACAGATACACAGAGAGGAACACCCCTGCTTAAGAATTAAGCACTGCAGGATAGGGAGTGGTACTAGGGAATAGGCGGTGCCAGCAACTGCCAAATGGGTGGTACTACCGAATGCAGTGCAACCGAATGGGTGGTGCCACCGAATGGGCGGTGCCAGCAACTGCCAAATGGGTGGTGCTACCGAATGCAGTGCAACCGAATGGGTGGTGCCAGCAACTGCCAAATGGGTGGTGCTACCGAATGCAGTGCAACCGAATGGGTGGTGCCACCGAATGGGTGGTGCCAGCAACTGCCAAATGGGTGGTACTACCAAATGCAGTGCAACCGAATGGGTGGTGCCACCGAATGGGCGGTGCCAGCAACTGCCAAATGGGTGGTGCTACCGAATGCAGTGCAACCGAATGGGTGGTGCCACCGAATGGGCGGTGCCAGCAACTGCCAAATGGGTGGTGCTACCGAATGCAGTGCAACCGAATGGGTGGTGCCACCGAATGGGCGGTGCCAGCAACTGCCAAATAGGTGGTGCTACCGAATGCAGTGCAACCGAATGGGTGGTGCCACCGAATGGGCGGTGCCAGCAACTGCCAAATGGGTGGTGCTACCGAATGCAGTGCAACCGAATGGGTGGTGCCACCGAATGGGCGGTGCCAGCAACTGCCAAATGGATGGTGCTACCGAATGCAGTGCAACCGAATGGGTGGTGCCACCGAATGGGCGGTGCCAGCAACTGCCAAATAGGTGGTGCTACCGAATGCAGTGCAACCGAATGGGTGGTGCCACCGAATGGGCGGTGCCAGCAACTGCCCAATGGGTGGTGCTACCGAATGCAGTGCAACCGAATGGCTGGTGCCAGCAACTGTCGAATGGGTGGTGCTACCGAATGCAGTGCTACCAAATGGGTGGGGACAGTGACTTGGTGGGTTGGGCCAGCTGTTGCTCTATCATGTGTATCCTAATAAGTGACAAACACATAGGATGGACACAGCCTGTCTGTGAATATACTGCAACAGTATACTTCCACTTGAAATTCCACTAGGCCAATAGAACATGGCCAATGTCCGCAATACCCACCCGTATTGTCCAAGATCATCTCATCTTCGAGGTAATGTAGGGCGAGAGCCTTCTTGCTGTGTCTATCTAGATGTCACAGTCAGCACCAAGTTATTTCCAACCTCAGCCATTAGAGAGAAGTCACTGCCGTATAATAATAAATGGTATAACTATGGGTCCAGGGCCATCACTATACTGTGTCCATGTCCACTCATTCAGAATTTCTTTAAAACTACTAAAGTTAGGAAATAAACAAATCTCACTTATAGAATATAAGGGACACCCATGGCTTGGCTTTCTTGGATCTTATGGCTTCTGAAGGGTTTGTGTAATTTGAAAGAACTGATTTTTTTTTTTTAAACAACACTTAAAGGGGGTTATGCAGGATGAGAAAAAAAGATGGATGCTGTTTTCACCCCAGAAACAGCGCCACTCTTGTCCTCATTCTGTGTGTGCTATTACAGCTCAGTTCCATTGAAGTAAATGGAGCAGAGGTGTAATACCACACACAACCTAAGGACAAACGTGGAGCTGGCAATCATGGATAACACCCTTTAATAAGGAGTTGGAAGTCCCAAATAAAAGACTTCCATCATTTAGTGGGGGACTGGTAAGTCAGGCTGAAGCGACTTGGCTGTGACACAGATTGTGCAGCCAAAAGTCGCCATGTTACACTGAAGGTATCATGCTGCATGGCAGCCAATGTAAGTGTAAGGGGTCAACAGGGCCAAATATTCCTTATAACCGTAGCCTAAATATGTCGCTCTGGAGGACCTGCCACAAGTGTTCATTATAGGGGCGGCCCACTGATTTAAAGGGGTTATCCAGAATTGGAAAAAAGTGTGTGTGTGGTATTTCAGCTTGGTGTCAATGAGGTAAATGGAGCAGAGCTGTAATTCCATAAACAACCTGAGGAGACAGAGGTGGTGCTATTTACGGAAGATAGTGGTTGTGCTTTTTTTTTTTTTTTATCTTGGATAACTGCTTTAAGGTCGCAATATGTAATGCTACATTTATCCTGTGGTGGCGCTGTTACCAGCAACGTACAGATAATTGCTGGCGGTGCAATGTCTCATCAGACCGTTGGTAAAGGAATCACTTCCTTTGTGGTTAAGCTTCAGACAGGAGACTTAGAATTAGCAGTTATTAAGATTGAAACGCTAGACCCAGGAATAAAGCTGGAAAACAGAGCGGCCCCATGATGCTACTCCATCCACACCTGGCCCATTCCTCATAAGACAAGGCTCCTAAACGCTACTGTCAGCTCCGCTACTCAAGTGTCACAATGACATTCAAGCGCGGCACAAGATGTCAGCTTCTCGCGTCAACACCCGGTGAAGAGGGCAAATGTGTCTGTGTATCTAGCAGGGTCACGCTGAAGGAAGTGTCAGGCTGGATTTCAGTATAGTGACAGCCTTATGTTAGCAATCTCTTATAGAAGCGGAGTGAGAAGTGACGACTCCAGCTAACAGTACCCAGGGCAGGTGATGTGCTACAGTACAGCTACAGAGGACTGCTTCCCGCCTTACTATGTGCAGGATTCTACTAGCAGCTCATTACTACTTCTTCCATACAATATACAAGATCCCAGGACACATAACTTGTATCTATATCCCAGGATTTGTGACATATCAGATATCTAGATCCCAGGACTTGTGACACATAATCCTATATCTAGATCCCAGAACTTATGACACATCCGATATCTAGATCCCAAAATTTGTGAACATACCCGATATCTAGATCCCAGAACTTATGACACATATTCTATATTTAGATCCCAGGACTTGGGACACATATCAGATATCTAGATCCCAAAATTTGTAAAACATATCTGATATATAGATCCCAGGACTTGTGACACATACCCGATATCTAGACCCCAAAACTTGTGACACATATCCAATATCTAGATCCCAGAACTTGTGACACATATCAGATATCTAGATCCCAGGACTTGTGACACATATCAGATATCTAGACCCCAGAAGTTGTGACACATATCCTATATCTAGACCCCAGAAGTTGTGACACATATCCTATATCTAGACCCCAGAAGTTGTGACACATATCCTATATCTAGACCCCAGAACTTGTGACACATACCCGATATCTAGACCCCACAACTTGTGAGACATATCCAATATCTAGATCCCAGAAGTTGTGACACATATCAGATATCTAGATCCCAGAAGTTGTGACACATATCCTATATCTAGACCCCAGAAGTTGTGACACATATCAGATATCTAGATCCTAGAACTTGTGACACATATCAGATATCTAGATCCCAGAACTTGTCACACATATCAGATATCTAGATCCCAGGACTTGTGACACATACCAGATATCTAGATCCCAGAACTTGTCACACATACCAGATATCTAGATCCCAGAAGTTGTGACACATATCCTATATCTAGACCCCAGAAGTTGTGACACATATCCTATATCTAGACCCCAGAAGTTGTGACACATATCAGATATCTAGATCCTAGAACTTGTGACACATATCAGATATCTAGATCCTAGAACTTGTGACACATATCAGATATCTAGATCCCAGAACTTGTCACACATACCAGATATCTAGACCCTAGAAGTTGTGACACATATCCTATATCTAGACCCCAGAAGTTGTGACACATATCCTATATCTAGACCCCAGAACTTGTGACACATATCAGATATCTAGATCCCAGAACTTGTCACACATACCAGATATCTAGATCCCAGAACTTGTCACACATATCCTATATCTAGACCCCAGAAGTTGTGACACATATCCTATATCTAGACCCCAGAAGTTGTGACACATATCCTATATCTAGACCCCAGAACTTGTCACACATACCAGATATCTAGAACCCAGAAGTAAAGATGTAATTTTGTCATGATATATATTTTTTAGATGGCTACACCGCTAACTCCCTGCGATTTTTTTATATAATTTATACGTCTCTTATATTATCTTTAACGCAGCACTATAACAGTAGTGCAGTCCTAAGGTAAAGGGTGGCTGGGTGATATCAGCAGCTTCATTGGCCCTAACCTGCTGATATCACCCAGACGCTCTTTACCTTAGGACTGCATTGATGTTATTCATATTTCTGTCGGTTCCGGTATTGTGCCGCTTTTTGATAATTTCGGATATGTTACGAACATTCTGGGCTATGCTCGTCCGCCCAGAGCACCTGCTCTGCCTGTTTATCCTGAACCACCCACTATGCTTATTCATATATGCATCGCTAGGTTCCCGTGCAAGTGCAGGAAGCAGCCTAATTTATTACTTTATTTACATTTATTTTGGGAGCAAACCCCTTTAAGCACATCTGACACGCTCCTTCGCCTTAGACAACTTTCCTTTATTTAATGGGCAGCCTTTATAGACAACAATAGGAGAAGCAGAAGGATGTCTGCAGCGAGGCTTATGCAGCAGGTCACCGCCATCTTCATTTATCAGTGCTATGGCTATTGTCTGCTTGGGATAAACTGTATGCGGGATACAGGCCAAAAGATGTATATTCCAATCTGAAGATACAATAACTCCTTCTGCTCCATACAAAGCAGGTATCAGTGCCTGGGACGATTATCGTGTGGAAAATCGTTAAACCGTACAAATTTAAACGATACTCGTCCTGCATAATTGCAGGCAATGATCGAGAAATGGTTCATGTGTCGCTGATCGTTGATTTAGATCTGACACTAAAATCATTGCTAATCCTTCGCTGTAGTGCCGCATTGGTTCACTAATCGTTCAGTGTAATCCCACATTGTTCCTTGTTTTGCTGGGATCAGATGGAGTAAACAATTGCAGTAAGGATGATTGTGATGATCGTAACTGACGACTATCGTTCTGTGTAATATGGGGAACGATTTCAGGTGAACGATAAACAAATCTTGTTTGCGAACGTTTATTGTTAATCATTAAAAATCGCTTTGTCTAATAGGACCCTGTTAGCATATTAAGGATTCAGTACACAACACGTCCTTTTACATTCAGCCAAAGACCCCCTTTAAGAAATGACATATAAGAGATTTACAGTTCTGCACTGGCTCATTGAACCTGATGCACATAATCGATACATAATACAAAGTAAAAACGTTGAAGACTATTAAAAAAAAAAAAAAAAAATAGTATTCCAATAATTTTCCCCTTTACCTGAGAGAGCCCTGAGAATATGCAGAGCACATTAAGGGAATGACAATGTGAATAGCATTATAGTGTGCGCCCATCCTTGGAGATTTATTACTTAGTGCAACCTGAAGGCTCCATCAATATCTCATCTATTAAATCAACATTAAACTAAATTATAAAACACTCAGAGCGCTCCTCGGAATTACCTGGCCGCCTTAAATAGAACTTTAGAAAATGCAAAATCAATCAACGGAGCCGAATCCATTTGCACACGACATAGCGTTGGGGGGTAGTCTCCACCCGGCAGCTCTCCAGCTGTTATATAACCACAACCCCCAGCGTACCCCGACCACCTACGAGTTGTAGTTCTACAACAGCTGGAGACAGCAGCCATGAGAGGAGTGAGCCGTGCCTTATAAATCAATTATTGAGGGAAGTTAATGAACAGTGGCTATTTACACACACAGTATATCCCATACTGACCTTCACTGTAGACCAGAACTGATTCCTTGTGACAGATGTGCACACCGCCGTCACTACAGACAGGTAGCAGAGACCATGAAAGGGATCAATAACTGCCCTATGGGAACACTGCATCAAATAAGTGGATGCTGATGGACCTTTGGTGGTTTGGCTCTGCTACATCATTGATGTGGCAATGACAAGCGTCAACTCCAGCTACAAAGCAGGACTGACCGGCCTCGGCAGTAGGAATCGAAGCCCAAGTGCAACATTGACTCACCTGTGAGGAGAAGGTGCACACGAGAAAGTCCGACTGGGATAAGAAATGGATGTCTAGGATAACGCCCCTCAAGGAATTTTCTGTGTAGCGATTGTGAAGACCGGCTGACCAGGATATGGAGTTGTCACTGATGAACTCATACTGGGGGTATCTGCAGGAGAAGCCACAAAGAAGAGCCTGTTAGAGAAGGCATATACTATACCTGATGGGAATTGGCATCAGCTGGAGGACGGCAGGTTCCCCGTATAAGTCTGGATGAGCCGTGTGACAATTTCCCGTGTTATTCTGGTGTCCGGATACGTATTGAAACATAGTAATAATCGAATAATTAAAAATGCAGAGAAAAATGAGAAGTAATGCTAACAGAACAAGCTCCTAATTCCTCTATAAGGATGAGGGGTTTTACACTGAGCGCTTTCATGTCCGCTCCATTTGCATTTTACGTATCATTTTCTCCCAATGAATAGGAGAGGTCTAATCACTCCGAAACCTTAGAGCGGCTTTATAATAATTAGGCTCTAATATATTTGAGCCACTTGTGGACTGGAACACATCTCCAGCCGTTCAGCCTATCCCCCCCCCCCCCCCCCCCATCATTCACGAGAGCCGTAGTGATCACTTGCTCGCCCCCCTTCTAGCGCCGTTATTACGAGATTTTCAGTCGCTTGCATTAAGCACTTCAACTAAAACTTGATTTGTAACATTAAAGATTTAACACTCCCCTGGTTTCCTGATAGTTACATTATGAAGAGAAGGGCCTGTGCTCCCAGCCATCGTCTACGCATCACTGATAAAGTATTCTGCATACCCAGGCTGATAATGAAGAAATACGGCTACGGGAGTCAAATGACCGTGGTCCGATACTGAGCAGCGAGGAGTTATAGAGGGGTCAGTACAAGGGCTTTATAACACCATCAGAAAAAAACCCTTTAAATGGCTGCCTGATTATAAAAGGGGGCCTTCAGGCCCTCCCTACCTGTGCTCTAGGGGACCTTACAGATTTATACATTACATGGACGGCCAATTCATTTTAGAAGATTTTTAGAAACCTAAATGTTCTAGTAAGATTAACCCTCTATGGTGTACAGCTACTGTATTTCAAATTCTCTAAATTACAAAGTGGAGCTTACACCTGAACTTCATTTCCCTCACTTGTCTGGTCCATCACAGGACAGCATATACTTCCCACTGTGTAATCCTTCAGTATTTCTGTGGTGTGCGGCATGGTTTTATATCCTTCAGGTACCACTGTATATGATACTGCAAGCTGCTATTATGTCGGTTCTGTCAAGCCCTTGATAGCCTAAACACCTCTACAACGGGTGCAGATCAGGCCTTCTGAAGGCATCTATCCTCATGCTACTAGATACCTCAACATAATAAACACAGTGTTTCTCTGAATATAAGACAAGGTCTTATATAATTTTATTTACTGTAAAAATGGCTAGGGCTTCATACTTTATACCTCACCCCCTGCAGCTGTTCCCCCATACTATATACATCCCCTCTGCAGATAGCCCCCCCCCCATACTGTATATCTCCCTCCCCCCTCTGTAGTTGGCCCACATACCTTTCATCCCCCCATATTTAATGTTCCCTACCGTGCATCTTCTTACCCCTCCTGCCTCCCCTACAGCTTGGGCTGAGCAGGTGGGGGCGGAGCATAAAAAGCCTGGTCCTGATTGGCTGATGCTCAGCACCCAGTGTCAGGGATCTGGTCAGCTGACTGTAACTAGGGCTTATTATTGGAGTAGCGCTTATATTTCAAGCCTACTCCAAAAAAAAACAAAAAACAAAATGAAGCAAGGTCTTATTTTCTGAGAAACATGTAGGAGAGAAGCAAAGTGACAATGCTTACAAATCTTATATGAGACCTAATAGCACCAAATTGGCTGTCATTCCACTGTCCTAGATGCAGATGTAACTAAGGAGGATACCCCGAGAACCCATAGTCACTAGTGTTTTAGTAATGTTGAACCCTTACTTGGATTTTGCCTCTTGCAGCAAGCCCGGATCATCTGTCGCTAAGTAAACACGTCTCTTGTCGATCTGCATTCTGCGAGCAAGGAGCTGGAAATGTTCTTCAACATGCACCATGTATTCTTCAATCGGGTGGAACGCTGCCTCCGTCCCCACTTTATCTGTTCTTCTAACATGAACGCTAAGGAAAAGAAAGAGCGGATAATGTGAGTAATATCTATCAGAGGAAGGCAGACGGATTCTGCCCTCCATAAACTATTAAGCAGGATCTCCACAGCAGTCAATATCAGGTTTCCATAACATATGCATCCATTCACCTGAATAAATGAGAACATACCGCTGCCTGGATATGACTAATAAAGGTCAGTCTAACATTGACAGCACTGCAGCAGTATACAGCTGATTCAGCATTGTTCATTCTACGACATAATCACACAAAGAACCTTCTTCATCCTATAGTCTGCAGTATGTCCCAATGAACCCCCATCACTATACAGTCTGCAGTATGTCCTAATGAACCCCCATCACTATATAGTCTGCAGTATGTCCCAATGAACCCCCAGTACTATACAGTCTGCAGTATGTCCCAATGTACCCCCATCACTATACAGTCTGCACTATGTCCCAATGAACCCCCATTACTATACAGTCTGCAGTATGTCCCAATGAACCCCCAGTACTATACAGTCTGCAGTATGTCCCAATGAACCCCCAGTACTATACAGTCTGCAGTATGTCCCAATGAACCCCCAGTACTATACAGTCTGCAGTATGTCCCAATGAACCCCCAGTACTATACAGTCTGCAGTATGTCCCAATGAACCCCCAGTACTATACAGTCTGCAGTATGTCCCAATGTACCCCCATCACTATACAGTCTGCACTATGTCCCAATGAACCATCATTACTATACAGTCTGCAGTATGTCCCAATGAACCCCCATCACTATACAGTCTGCAGTATACCCCCTGGTCCCTCCATCACTATACAGTCTGCAGTATGTCCCAATAAGCCCCCATTACTATACAGTCTGCAGTATGTCCCAATGAACCCCCATTACTATACAGTCTGCAGTATGTCCCAATAAGCCCCCATTACTATACAGTCTGCAGTATGTCCCAATGAACCCCCATTACTATACAGTCTGCAGTATGTCCCAATAAGCCCCCATTACTATACAGTCTGCAGTATGTCCCAATGAACCCCCATTACTATACAGTCTGCAGTATGTCCCAATGAACCCCCATTACTATACAGTCTGCAGTATGTCCCAATGAACCTCCATTACTATACAGTTTGCAGTATGTCCCAATGAACCTCCATTACTATACAGTTTGCAGTACACCCCCTGGTCCCTCCATTACTATACAGACTGCAGTACAGCCCCTGGTCCCTCCATTACTATACAGACTGCAGTACAGCCCCTGGTCCCTCCATTACTATACAAGCTGCAGTACAGCCCCTGGTCCCTCCATTACTATACAGTTTGCAGTACAGCCCCTGGTCCCTCCATTCCTATACAGACTGCAGTACAGCCCCTGGTCCCTCCATTACTATACAGACTGCAGTACACCCCCTGGTCCCTCCATTCCTATACAGACTGCAGTACAGCCCCTGGTCCCTCCATTACTATACAGACTGCAGTACACCCCCAGGTCCCTCCATTACTATACAGTTTGCAGTACACCCCCTGGTCCCTCCATTACTATACAGTTTGCAGTACACCCCCTGGTCCCTCCATTACTATACAGACTGCAGTACAGCCCCTGGTCCCTCCATTACTATACAGACTGCAGTACACCCCCTGGTCCCTCCATTACTATACAGGCTACAGTACAGCCCATGGTCCCTCCATTACTATACAGGCTGCAGTACACCCCCTGGTCCCTCCATTACTATACAGTTTGCAGTACACCCCCTGGTCCCTCCATTACTAAACAGACTGCAGTACAGCCCCTGGTCCCTCCATTACTATACAGGCTGCAGTACAGCCCCTGGTCCCTCCATTGCTATACAGTTTGCAGTACAGCCCCTGGTCCCTCCCATTACTATACAGTTTGCAGTACACCCCCTGGTCCCTCCATTACTAAACAGGCTGCAGTACAGCCCCTGGTCCCTCCATTACTATACAGTTTGCAGTACAGCCCCTGGTCCCTCCATTACTATACAGGCTGCAGGGCTGTAGTACACCCCCTGGTCCCACCATTACTATACAGTTTGCAGTACTCCCCCCCCCCCCCAGTCCCTCCATAACTGATTACTGTAGAGTCTGAGGTCCACTACTTACCCTATTACGGGATGCTTAAACCCTAGCTTTTTGGTGGCTTCCTCAATTTCTTTCTCCAGCCAAGGTTGCGGCCTGATTAAATACTTGACAAACTGGGAGACCCACCACACAGCTGGATCACCATGTAAACGCATTAAGCGATCTGCAAGATCCTCGGGCACTCCAAGCGGCAGGTAAGGAGGTCTGGGGTGAAGGCTGTCTACGATTGGCAATTCCACAACTTGAACATCTTTGTCATTTGCTTCACCTGCAAGAAGGAAAGGGGAAAGTAAATGGTAGAGAACAAAAACAAATGAAAGAATCATGGTGTCCGTAAGCACTTCACCAGTCTTGAGTATTGTCTTCAGAACCAACACAGGAGAGAGAGAAAGAGCAAAACTTTCTAGTAGCAGCAAATATGCTAACAACCCCTGTAATGGTGTGGATAAAGGAGCCAATTCAATACATTACAATCACATAGAGCACCCACATCCATCTTATGAGAACAGAGGAAACTTGCTCAGCCAACCACTGATGAAACTAGAATGTTCTAAGGCATGGTCTTTATGCATGTCCAGAAGGCAACATCCCATCTGGAACCCATCCATGGTGGTAGGAGAATCCATGCATTATTTCAGGTTGTCTTGCAGTGGCTTCAATGCATCGCATTTACTAGAACATACAATGGCTATAATACTGCTTGTACACTACATGCCATATATACTGTATAATTTGCGGCACTACACAGTTTGCACAACTCCTTTTAAAACCAATAGGAGTTACACAAACTACCACCTCTGGTGACTGGGAACAGGCCAAAGGGGGGTCGAGAAGCCCTAGATCTGAAGACCTTGATCCTGGACCTGGACATCTATCTAGGGGGCACTTATGGAATATCCTGTGGAAGCACTTCACTCCAGTTTTGAGAATCCCTATGATGCCAAAGTTTCACAGCAGAATACTGTCCAGAGTATGCCACCTTCTTGTGTCCTTCACAGAGTATAGTGTTGGTGCCATCTCATCCCTAGAGAAGCTTAAGACCCCCTCCCTCCCCCCGGGCTGCCTTCCTCCATTGCTCGCATGCCCATTATAGGTGGGCGAGGTAAAGCATGGGCACTCCGATTGGTCTGCAGATATACAATACACTGTGTGCCGACATCTTTATATCACAGCCAGCAGGAATGTAATGGGCAATCTGGATTACAGTAGCACTTCTGCAGGATACATCAGACAGGCTGGACTCCGCTTCACATCAATGAGACCATGGCGCCCATTTATCTGATGCCAGGTTACCGGATGTTGTTCCTTGAACAAAGAACTGACTGGTCACTTGCTGCCTAATATATCTCACCCCTTGACAGATGCCATTGTCTTGGTATAATATTATTCTTTTCACCTGTCATTTGCTTTTAAATTATATTATGCTGCATACAGGCACCACGAGCTGAAGTGGACTACGTATGGTTTTATACTGTCAGTATAGGAGGCAGTGTATGCATTGTACTGCGCAGGTACCCGCTGCAGGTCATGTGATGGGACACTGTCGCAGTAAGCAATGGAAGCAGATCTCCCCGCCACCACCACAGCTTATAGAAGACGTGTGTCCGGAGCTTATTGTAGGTATACCACTGAAAGATATCTGGATTCAGCTTTGGCCTTAGACCAGAAAGACACCAGAGTTGATAAGGTTGAAAAAAACAAAAAAGGCAAGAACCTAACTGAGTGGATCCGAAGAAGGAAGAAGACCCCAAGTACCCTATACTAGGAATAAAAATAAATTTCCACACCACAAATATTGAGAATAAATCTTTGGACCAACACCCTATGCCCAGAAATATAGTTGCCATAACTTATATTTTCTTACGAAAGGCATCCCGGCCCCACCAGAACATGTTCAATGAACAGACTAGAGATGGGCAAATTTACAGTAACAACTAAGTGAAGTGCTTTGCTATCTCTGCAATCCACTCATCAGTCTGCTGCTTTATAACTGACTGCCGCTCCTACCCAGGTACTGGGAAAAGCTGCAGCCAGTCCTGGGAAACTGGAAGAAGCTTCTCAGAACTGGATTCAGCTTTTCTTAGCAGCCGGCAGAGAGTTCGGAAAGTTCCATGGCCTAACTGCTCTTAAAGTTAAGAACCTTGTCTGTGATGATGGCAAAACCTTCTCTCCTCTACTTGTATGGTTACAGGTCCACACATAAATATATATATATATATATATATATATATATACAACAAAATCGCAATTGAAGACAGCGTCTTTTAGAATATCAAAAAAGTTTCTTCTTTTATTTTATTTTAGCCATATGCGTACAAAATATCAGACAACGTTTCGGCCCTTCAAAAATACATACTGAGCCTATTTTTGAAGGGCCGAAACGTTGTCTGATATTTTGTACGCATATGGCTAAAATAAAATAAAAGAAGAAACTTTTTTGATATTCTAAAAGACGCGGTCTTCAATTGCGATTTTGTTGTGGATAAAGTACTGGGAACGAGCCAACCTGGTGGAGGACTGTGCGTCTATATGGGAATACCGCTGCTTTCACCTGGGAGGAATTATATATATATATATATATATATATATATATATGTATAAATTCCACAATAGCACCGCTACTGATCTGATGAAGTGCACATGCGCGCGAAATGGCCGTCATGTCTATACTGTGAAGTGGTTTGGCGTCTGCTAAAAGTAATATGTTTCACTGAATTTTAACTACATCTGGAAAAAAGAACATTGCAACTGATTGGCGAGTGTCCTCAGCTTTCTTACCTTGCTCTCTGAATGGTATATATAGGTATATATATAATCAGTACTGTCCATCTATATAACTGTAAACTGAAATCAGATCACTCCCAAGATATTTCTTCCAAACTAAATAAACTCAAAACTATATAATCTCTTATAAAAAGTAGGTTTATGGCCGCATAAAGCGCATATGGAGGGACATAGCACATAGCACTTCTACCCCGTCCTAAATCATACAGAGACGTTTCCTTTTTGATTTGTTTTCCTTCCACTAAATCTGATATTCCTGGTGATACTCGCTGTGGGCAACTGAAATAGTATTGAAAACAGAACAGCAGGAAAATAGAAAATCTCCAAGAGATCAGCAAGAAAAAAAAGAAGTTTATTTTCACATCCTATATGTTTTATTACATTTATTTTGCTGTTATTTTAGGGTTAGGAAACATGCACATGCACTGATATCTAAGGTGTATGGACACCCTTAGATCATGGCAGATGAGTCCGAGCTGAACATGTGTGTTTAGGTTCTAAAATGTTATCCAACTCATTCCACATTTACATCACACAGAGGCCTCGACCATTCCTACCATAATAGATGGAGTGCATCATATTCTTGGTCACTACATGGTGACGCATACGACAATGCTCAGGCTTACACTGATACCGCCTACACAGGAAAGAATCCTTCCAGTGTGTTACATAGGGCAACCCCTCCCACTGCACAGATTCATCCAGTAGTGTCGGCAAATAATATACTGCTGCCCTTTTCACCGTACAGTGTTAGACCATCAATAATCTTTAGATTATATATATATATATATATATATATATATATATATATATATATATATATATATATATATATAATTTATTTGTTTTTATTCATTGCTTAGCATTTCAGCCACTATAACGTTCAGTCCACATATATGTTATACCTGCAAGACTCAGAGCAGCCCACAACCCTATAGAGTCCTGCAAAATTAATGTATATGTTTGTAACACTGACTAAATGCGGTCACTAACTGACTCCATTAAAGTCTATGGGCCCCTGGGGAACATGCTGCAGTAAGCACTGGAAATCTTTTTTTTTACAAGATGCCTTTGTACACTGTGAAAATGTCATGTGAACACAGCAGGGGCGTAGCTAGGATTCACAGGGCCCCATAGCAAAAAAATTTTTAAGGGGCCCCCCTCCCCTACGCACCACACAAAGCACAGCACTGCACTGCAGTGTGTAAGTGACCCAAAAGTTCTGAAGATAAGGACATATCTGCTTTACTGCTGGTGCACTGATAACCCCTGACCTTTGCACATTTTCCTTTCCTACTTAATTGCACAGCTGGAGAACAGAGGTCAGGGGTTATCAGAGCAGTGAAGCAGAGATCTCTGTCCTCTGCTTGTTAACCATTTTTTTTGTGTTGCAGCATATGAGTAAACATTGGGTCACTTACACACTGCAGTACATAAGGGGTTAAGCAGAAGAACACACACTCTTACCTTCTCCCCCAGGGCCCCCCTCCTGCACAGGCCCCATTGCAACTGCCCACCCTGCCTCTATGGTAGCTACGCCACTGGAACACAGCCTTATACCAATACACTGTGCTGCAGGAATGTGCCAAACCCAACGGCAGCGGGGAGCCGCCCCGCACCATCATCTCATCACTGAGACAGCCAAGCCAAACAAGCCCTTTAAGCTGACATGTTCACTCCTGGTATACCGGAGAATATGATCGGTGTTTAGGTACCAGTAAAGATGCCGCCACTTCAATAATAAGTACAAGGCACACGACATGATGAGAGCTTTCAGACTCCTGATGTAGGAGATCACAGGCGCGGCGCTCGCTGTCTCATGACAAGATGATGCTTCGCTTTCTGTCAGAAGATGGAGTAAATAAAAGGACACTTCATTTCCCATCTATACAGTGTGAAAGCAGCAACATATGTTCCATTAGCACAGCCTTGAGTTCTTTGTTCTTAATGACGCCTAAAAGCCGCAGCAGAGGATTATGGGAAGATAGTCACTTCCAGACTTTCTTACATCAGTCGCCCCATTGCCTCACACTATGTTTTTAAGGTTTGTGATGACTGTAATGAGGAGGCATAAATAGCAATCTGTCATCATAAGGCTTCTCTGGGGGTCTACAAGTGATCACCTGGAAAAGGTGTCTAAAAAAGAGGACCTGTCATGTGATGGACTATCTGAGGACACTGTAAGGGGCCTAGCTACACAGAAGCATCTATGGCAAATGTAACCCCCTCAGTTCCTTCTGTGTATTAGGGTCAAGGTATATCTACATTAGAAAGCGAAAATCCAGTGATTGAGAGTCTTGGCCATCAGTGTATTATCGAAGAGTGGAACAACGTGGCCTGGTTAGATAAACCAGACCGCCGCAATCTCCTATGGGCTCCCCGCGGCCCCATCGCACATAGCCACTCCCTGTCAGCGCATATAATATTGCCGGTAGTGAGCAGGGAACGAGAAGCAAGCGAGCCTTAATCTGACAGGTCGGCGCTCGCTTGCTCCTCCTGATCGGCCGTGAAATAGGTGCTTTACAGTGGAGTTCGCCTGGCTCTGCTGAATAGTCCATTGTTTTAGGCAGCATAAAATCTGTTCTAAGGCTCCAGTGCAGATGTGGACATAGCCTAGGGGTACGTACACATGGGTCAGATTCATTCTGACACATAACTCAGGGATCAGTCAGCAGAAATCGAGGCTTGCACTTGGATTTCTGCTACCAATTTGCAGTTCTGCAGTTAATGTGACACACATCCACACCAAAATGCTCCATTTTCTATCCAGAATACAGAGGAAATAAGCAGATTTTTTATGTGGTGTCAGCATCAAAAATCCGCACAAATTTATTTTTTTTCTTGTTTTTTTTTAGCAGGTGTCACACCTATGTGGCATGTGGAAGTCCTTGAAGCTGAACAATGGGAAAGCATAGTCACTGACAAGAAAGAGTTGAGACAACAGAGAAGAGTGGGTGACAGGAATAAGTTGGGTCAGTATCAGGTCCATCTATTTTTTTTTAATCTTTAGTGAAAGGGCACCGCAATGGGGACCTATGTGGCCCCAAGTTAAGCAAATCTTGACACGTGGGACTTTAAGGCCAATCACTCTTTAAGTACTTCTTCAAAATAATATTGATTAGTTTATTCTCTGGAAAGATAGCCGGAGCTTGCTGAACAAGTCTGTGACTCCTTCGATTCCAACCCTTGAAGCCTCCTCTACCCCATGAATGCAATAAAGAAGAAGAGCGTTGAACAGGTGATCAAGAGACTGATGACGTAGTGATTAAATATTAATGTATGCTTTCTTTGATGTATGTAATGTATCTTTCATATACTTATTATATACAGTATATTCAATTGCACGTGTAATGTTCGATCCAACATTTCATGACTGATCAAACATAAATCCAAATACTGTAAACATTTCTGACGGTATAATATTTCTATACACTGCACATCCCAGACCATTGGAGCTCTCACATCAAAACCATTGATTTTATTGATGCAAGCCATCCCAACGGGCTTAACCTTCTCTGTAGGCGTAAAGTTTACTGGATCTATAAATTTAATACTTTGTTTCCTCCTGCCCTTATCGCCTTGTCCCACTTCTCTTTAATAAAGGTTATTTTTGTGCTATATATATATATATCTCATAGTATATAGCCCTGACAAATTTTCAGTATAGCAGTTCTAGTGCCATATTATTACCAACAATGAGGTTGCAGTTCACACCTTCACATGTATTTTTGGAGTTTACCTACACTATGCAACTGTATCTAACCTATGTCCCTATAGCGCAGGGAAGAAGTTTCTTACCTTCATGCTCAGGATTTAAGCCATTTAATCCTTATGCTAATGAGTAATTTTGGTGCACAGGGGGTGGGATTACCATCCCCAGTGCACCGATCCCCACTGTTTGGCCTGCTCGGCTGATATTCATTAGAAGGGGCGGGCCAGCAGGGGTGGCCCATTGCACCGAGGGTGAGAGTGCCGCCCCCAGTGCACCAAAACCTAACTAAACCTGCTAAACTAATTAGCATAAAATACCATTCTATCAAGTTGGAATAACCTTATTTAAGCTGTAGTGCACTGTGTTGTATCGGGGTGATGTCCTATGGGCCTTTTGCATTAGAGATGAGCGAACTGGCCGAGGTTCGGGTTCGTATGAACCTGAACTCTCGGCTTCTGATTCCCGCTGTCTGCCCGTTCCGTGGAGAGGGTGGATACAGCCCGAGGACCGCCTAGAAAACTGGGATACAGCCTATGGGCTATGGTTGTATCCCAGTTTTCTAGGCGGTCCTCAGGCTGTATCCACCCTCTCCACGGAGCGGGCAGACAGCGGGAATCAGAAGCCGAGAGTTCAGGTTCATATGAACCCGAACCTCGGCCGGTCAGCTCATCTCTATTTTGCATCAATTCTTGATCAATCCTTTAGCAGGGAGAGGATCTAAGGCCTATGGAGTATTAAAGGAAAACTTTAATTCTAAAGAAATATGAAAATGAGTACATTAGGAGCACTGGGGGTGCTCCTGAGCTTCCCTAGAGAACAGTACGTCATGTCTGTTAGCCTCCATCAAGTATGTATAAGTAGGCGTGAATCTAGGAGGCAACAGTCAGGGCAAACGGTGCTCTGGGGGGCCGAGGAGCACCCCCAGTGCTCCTAACATACTTAAAGCGCCACTTTGCTAGATTGTTGCTCGTTTACTTGGCCTATTACACGGCCTGATAATCATTTAGCAAGGGCTGCACGGACATTGTTAGCGATGTCCATGCAGCCCTTACCCAAACAGTTACACATCACCTCTCTCCGGTCTTCTCCTGCGCTCTGCTTTCTCCCAGGTCCAGCACACTGCAGCTTAAGAGCAGCCAATGATTAGCTGAGCGGCCTTTCAGCTTTGAAGCTGCAGCGCACGGGATCGAGGAGGAAGCAGAGAGCGCAGAAGACCAGGAGGGTGCAGGGGTAAAATAAACTGTTTGTTGAATTGTCAGCCGCACATAGCTATGATTTTAGGTCCAGGTCTAAAAGAACGATCAGCTGACGAGCATCGGCTGAACGTTGTCTCTATTACACTGAGCAATTATTGCTCTGTGTAATAGGGCCCTTATAAGCACTGGAGGAGCAATGTCGGGAAGAGGAGGAAAAGGGCTACCGGGAGCTATCAGTAGATTTTCCTTTACAATGACAATAATATTAATCATAATCCAGAAATCCAATAATAAAGCACCTGGTTGGTCCAAAGTTTTGCACCACCAAAGCCCTGTGTATTTTTTTTACACATTATTCTAACTAAAGAAACCAAACAAGTGACTTTGTACAAGGGTAGGCGACTCACCTGGAATCAGACTCTACATTGTAAATTAACTCAAGATTTGATCTGTACTAACTTAATAGCTGCCGTCCTAAATCTCAAATGACACGACTGTCTTCAGTGACCTGTTTAGCTACAGCAGCGGGAACTGTGTCATATAACAGATGCAATGGCCGCTGCATTATGTTAAGAAAAACCATAAAAACTAGGACATGTCCCAAACCAGAAACTGATAGCTAAAACAAACACGTTAGAATAGCCGCAAGTCCAGGCTATTTATTTGCTTATTCAATCCAAGGCAATGAATCTGACTGTGAAACAAAGAGACTAATAGTACAAAATGAATGTTATACTCCCTGTGACTCTAATACTCTATTCAACCACAGAACAAAGACTGGCAAGAGAAAATACACAAAATAATCACACTGAAAAAACCAGCCCGACGTCATGCCAACAGGTAGAGAAAACGCCAATCTGTTATTGTGAGTCAATCACACGTCAAATCCCAAGCACCGTGTTAGCAGCTGAAATAATACGTATAAGAAATGTATTCTATAATTCCTGACCTTCTATCGCACAATTATAACTCATTTTATGGCCAAGCTGTGACAACCCTAGTAGAAACCACAGGTTATGTTCACTTCTGCAACCATTTATTTACTGTTCCGCGCATATAAAATAAAGGAAAAGCAACTATAGTCTGCAAATAAAATATGTTACAGCGTTGTGTAACCGGATCTATAGCGTACAGACACGAACACTATAATGTTGTCCGAACTGAGTGATCGGGACAGTCCCTGATGGCTTCTATCAATCAAGGATGGTGGAGTGGGGAGAAGCTATGGAAGACTGCTCCAACGACTCATGATTCAGTCGGCAATTTCCCTTTAGGTTACAAACCCACTTGGCGGGTCTGCAGCGAGTCCCCTTGCTGCGTATTTGCAGCGAGACTCGCTGCAGATCCCGGCCCTATGCTTTTAATGGCAGACAAACACGCAGCAGGGATGTACATCCCTGCTGCGAGTTTGTCTGCAGCCCGTCCCATTAACCCCCCGGCTGCCGGAGCTGATACTTCACCTGATCCCGGCTCCGGTGGTTCCCGATGTCTTCAGCAAGCCGGAGCGGGGACCAGGTGAAGTATATGCTCCAGCCAGCCGCCCGCAGCCCCGGCCGCCCGCACGCCCCACCGCAGCAACGATCGCACGCCCCACCGCAGCAACGATCGCACGCCCCTCCGCAGCACCGATCGCTTACACGCCCCCCTGCAGCCCCGGCCGCTCGATCGGGGGGGCGTGCGATCGTTGCTGCGGGGGGGGGGGGGGGGGGGGGTCGATCGGGCGACCGGGGCTGCGGGGGGGGGGGGGCGATCGGGCGGCCGGGGCTGCGGGCGGCTGGCTGGAGCATATACTTCACCTGGTCCCCGCTCCAGCTTGCTGAAGACATCGGGAACCGCCGGAGCGGGGATCAGGTGAAGTATCAGCTCCGGCGGCCGGGTGGTTAATGGGGTGGGCTGTCTGCCATTAAAAGTATAGGGCCGGGATCTGCAGCGAGTCTCGCTGCAAAAACGCAGCATGGAAACTCGCTGCAGACCCGCCAAGTGGGTTTGTACCCTTAAAGAGAATCTGTCAGCTCCTGGGCACTACCTGAGGTGCTGACAGTGTGCTGTAGCTGGCAGCCCCCAATGAGCATGGTGCCTTTTTGGTAATTTTCCGAGCAGCGGATTATGTACAATCTTATGTCTCCTACTGTAGGGAAGAGTCACAGAGCAGTTGTTTGTGCCACACACTTTGGCATGCATCCTCCTCCCTCTTCTCACACTGTTAAAATTGAGCAGATGGCCGTCATTTAATGGCAAATATTGGACGTGGTTTTAAAATAACAGTAATTATTTGCTATTAAATGGCAGCCATCCACTCAATTTCAGTGGGAACATAGCCTTTCTGTGTTTTCAACCCACTTCTGGTTTTGGTTGCAAAATACTGACCAAAATACTGAGCAAAAATACTGTGTGTGAACGTAGCCTTAAAAATAATACAATAATTAGAAAAAAAAAAGACATCTATTAAATTTCCATCAGGGAATTCGAACTAATAAATGAACTGCTGGCAGGTCTCTAGACAGGTTACCCCTAGACCAAAGCTCCAACACATTAGGGAGAAGAGATTCAATTATTTCTGAGTCTTTCTTTCAGACATAACCTGCCTACAGAGGACTGATCTGCAATCTGATAGCTGAGCGAGCAGGAGGCCGGGCAGCATTGATTATTCATGAAGAGGTAGAAAGATGCATGACAAGTGTGGCACGAACAACTGCTCTGTGACAGTAGGAGACATAAGATTGTACATAATCCGCTGCACAGAAAATTACCAAAAAGGCACCATGCTCACTGGGGGACTGCCAGCTACAGCACACTGTCAGCACCTCAGGTAGGGCCCAGGAACTGCCAGATTCCCTTTAAGAAGTAGAACAAACAAAAAAAGGGCAGATGAGTTGAGAAGCAGACTACACAGGCTTTGTTTGTAGTCTGTTACCATGGAGACTCACAAGTCATTAGTAGAGATGAGCGAACCGTCTGAGGTTCAGGTTTCTATGAACCTGAACTCTCAGCTTCTGATTCCCGCTGTCTGCCCGCTCCGTGGAGAGGGTGGATACAGCCTGAGGACTGCCTGGAAAACTGGGATACAGCCTATGGCTGTATCCTAGTTTCCCAGGCGGTCCTAAATATACAGGGCTTTGGTGGTGCAAAACTTTGGACCAACCAGGTGCTTTATTATTGGATTTCTGGATTATGATTAATATTATTGTCATTGTAAAGGAAAATCTACTGATAGCTCCCGGACACTCTCCGAAATAAGACAGGTCCCATTAACAATCCGTGAGGTCCATTAGACGCCACTGGTGTCCATTGTGCAACGGATTCTGCGCTCCGATAATGTAATAGGAGTGTGAACACGGGTTAGGCCGGGTTCACACTGAGTTTTTGCAATTTGCAAAAATGGATGAAAAAAATGGGCAGCAAAAACGTAGTGTGAACCTGGGCTTATAGTGGTTATACCATATGTATGAAACTAACTACATAAAGTTAACAAGGGTATATAAGGTTCATAACTCAGCTGCCTATTGAGACAAGCAGGCGGCAGGGTATTAGACCCTCAGATCTGTAGGTGATGTTTACGGTGAACGTTTCGTCTCTCTCTTTCTCTATGACTCACTACTAGTCTTATTGTCTCAAGTAAGGGATGGTTGGCACTGGCGCTTATGTTTCCACTCACACAAGGGTTAAGAGTGCACCGGGATGGGTAATGCAGAGTTGATGTTCATCTCCGTGCATCAAACGAGGCAAGGTTTCCACCCGCCTCCATAGCAATGAATAGAGCCACGGGTCACGTGCCGCGGGGCAAAAAGCCAATACAAGTTACTTTCTATTTAGTGGGAGCCACTTAGTGTGTGTACATGGGCGTTTGGCCCTAAGTGTATAGTGGTGAGATTTATTTTATAGTCTGGAATCTAAGATATAATAATCCGAAACAGGTTTATAGTCCATAACCCCCACCCCATTATAAATAAATTATCACCAAGCCATGTCTAGTACTTTCCGAAAAGAGCTTTATATGTCGGTAGTAGAATGCTAGAGCTGCGTATGCAGATAGATTATAAAAGAGGACAATGCAGAGAGGTATGGGCACCTCTATCATGGCTCTCCAGTGCACTAGTTATAGTTTGGTGCACTGGGAATACCCTAACCTGCTAATAGATTCACTTTAACCACTAGACCTCCCTGGCCAAGAAACTACAGAATTCCATAAATTCCAGGGTTGACTGCACCCCCATCACCACCAACAACGTAGACCTGGCATCACTGTTGGTTGACCTGTTTAATTGAATTCACTTAGTCAGGGAAGAGCACCCAGCTTGGCCGTTGGACCCATGTCTCCATTTAAACATTTGGGCCATTTGTGTCTGGCTTTGGCTTCAATGATCTGTCAGAGAAATCTGTGTGTGTGTAATAGGACCCATAGAGCTCTACAGGATGAATTATATAATGCTGCCATTAATCCCAAGCAACTGTTTTTTTTAGAAAAGCCTCCTAAGCGCATGTTCCTTTCTAAGACCCTTAAACATTTGGTCTAACTTTTTTTTAAAATTTAAACTATCAGGTCTCTTTTAGCTCAGCATTAACTCTAGATCCCGACTCCCCTTACTCTTCTTCCTCTGAAGATGAAAGCAGCTTCCTGTTATATGCAGTGCACTGTTTTTAGTTTTCGGTGTGGCCTTTCTAGGGGACCTAATGTAAAAAGACAAAAGTACAACTAGACGAGTCCCAATAATATAACCCTCCTCCACAAATGGAAAGGTGGGCACATGGAATGACTTAGCCCATCTGAGACATGGTACCTTTGTACATGGTGTACCGACTAATATTTGTCATTCAATATTATCAGAAGTTGGGAAAAGTGACTTTGTACTGTAGTCACCATTGCTCCATATATTAGGCTGGGGTCCTACTTCTTGTAGTATATGTTCCATAATCTCCTCCGAAGGAACAATGCATCACTTCTAAAATACGATTTCCTCATCCCAAATGTGATTTCCTCATCCCTGAGCACTTGTGCACAAAGAACTGATGACGCAGTTCCTAGGCACTCTGCACCATAGGCTGTATCCATGTTTTCTTTGCAGGCCTAGGGCTGCATCCGACTTCTGTAGCTGCAGGGTATCAACTGCCAATCGTCCAGAGAGCGTCGCCGAACACGAACTACATGACAGGTCCGCTCAACACTATTCATGAGGCATCACTTTCATCTGACCTGATAGACATTAATGCTGGAAAAAGTGGGATTCCCCTTCCACAAAGCCGGTTAAGGGTGCTCCTCTCCCTCTCTACATTTATACACAACCTGTGTGATCACTTCCTCTTCTCTTGCAGACTGGCTTATATGGTCTTTCCGGCTATGTGTACACTTAAAGGGGTATTCCCCCCAAAATTATTTTTGCATTAATACATTGCCCACCCCTAGCTTTCCATCTTTCCAATATCAATTTATTATGGATTTTGCACAGTTTTGCAGTTATCTAGATTCATTCACCCCCACCAAACACATAGAATCATCAAATTGCAGTCCAACCCGTCTCCACTCCCCGCTCCTGGCCCATACCCTCCGTGTCGGCATCACGTGTCCTCCTTCTCTTTAATGGGCTGGGTTAGTGCTTCTAATCCAGTCCACTGAAGTGAGGGAGGACACTGACAGTTGCTGCTAAGCTTTGTCTCCCTCTTTGACAGCAGAGTGTAACCCCCACCCCCCCCAAACCCAGCTCACCCCACTGTGTGCCGCCCACCCCCCTCGCCCTGGAGCTCATCCGCCCCACACCCTGTATCCCCCCCACCCGGACCCGCGGCGGCCACCAACACCACCGGCCAGGAGCTCACCGCCCATGCAGCTCACCCGGTGCCCCTGCTGGCTCTGCAGCTGCCAATTCCCCACCGCCCGGAGCTCACCTTGTGAGTGCAGCCCCCCCTCCCCCAGTGCGATCTCTTGCTGGCGCCCGTGACCCCCCCACATCCCTCCCTCCCTTCCTCAGTAGAGGATCTCCTGGCCCCGCAACGGCCACCTGCCTGGAGCTCACCCGGTGAGTGTAGTTCCCCCCTCCCTCAGCGCGATCTCCTGGCGGCCACCCGCAGCCCGTAACCCGCCTGTGCAGCCCGTAACCAGCCTGTCCCCCGCCCGTGCAGCCCGTCCCGCCCGTGCAGCCAGTCCGTGCCCCCCCCCCCCCCCCCCCCCCAGTAGCTCACCCCATGACTGCAGACCCCGGCACACAAGCTCCCGGCCCCACCATAACCCACCTCAGAGCAGCCGGCCAACCGACACCCGCACCCCCCTGCAACTCACCCAGTACATCAATATCTCAGCTCTGCTACATCGCCTTCACTATCTCAGCTCTGCTACATCGCAATCACTATCTCAGCTCTGCTACATCGCAATCACTATCTCAGCTCTGCTACATCGCAATCACTATCTCAGCTCTGCTACATCGCAAGCACTATCTCAGCTCTGCTACATCGCAAGCACTATCTCAGCTCTGCTACATCGCCATTCGTATCTCAGCTCTGCTACATTACCACCATCATCTCAGCTCTGCTACATCGCTATCTCAGCTCTGCTACATCGCAATCGCTATCTCAGTTCTGCTACATTACCACCATCATCTCAGCTCTGCTACATCGCCATCATCAGGCATAAGCATTGCATGATGGGAAATGTAGTTTTCTATCTTGATTATAGACCATCTTTTAGAAAAACTTGTAACTCAGGAACGGCAGCAGCTAGAAAGATGGGAGACGGCTCAAAATACTCAGGGGGGACTTGGTGAGTAAGAACAGCTAGTCATGGTCACTGACTCAAATGGAGGCCAAAAGAGTATTTTTGGCCTCAGTTGTGGCACTGTTTGCTGGCATATGTTACTCGTCCTGTTTTATTAAACACCTTTCCATAAACTATATATATATATATATATATATATATATATATATATATATATATATATATATTAATTAACATAGAGAATCCCTTGAAAGCAGTGATGGTTATTAACCTGGAAATTAATTTTCCTTTATGGCAACTAGCAACAGCTGAAGAAGTACACAGATACTGGTGAACATCCAACATAACACAGGGGAGCGGTACATGGCGCTACTGTAAGAGGCACATCTAGTCCACAACAGTTCTACTGCTAATGGAAATAAAACAATAAAGGATCTACTGGATTTAAAGGTACAGTCCATGCTTGGTGTACTTAAATTTTAATGTCACAGAGAGACTTCAAAGTCCCTTCTTGGCCCCTTCTTCCAATTTGAGAGCCCCAGTGCAGGGATTAAACTTAGGTCTCCATTGTGGTGCTGGGTAGAAGGACCAAGAAAATTGAGTCCAACACATAACTACCCACTAGCAAAGGGGACCGACAACAATCAGGACTGGGCCCTCTCTCTTCATGCCCAATAGCAGCCACATGATCTGTCCTTAGGGAGGGTTCCTCAGCTTATGGAAACTAAAGACTCTATTGGGGGTTATCTGAAAGGTCGTCCAAGAGGGTCTGCTGACTCAATATTAAAGTGTATGCCAGATTTACAGCTATAAGAGCCCCCTGCATGTAAATGTTTTATTTAGTACTCCGTCCAGGCTATATTTACTTGGTTATGTGCATAGGACTGTAATTTTAAAACCACTCAGAGCTCATGTATCAGTCTGCCTACTACAGGTAAAAGGAATATGGCACCTGTAAGGTACCCTGTATTTTCCAATGTATTGGCCCACTTATGGCCACCATATAACGGCTGAAGGGAATGGCAAGTACGACAAATGACACCACTGATACATGGCCACTCTGTTTTTTTAAGACACTAAGCAAGACAAATAAAAAAAGGGAAACAAAAGTAAAAAAAAATTTACACTTCTGTGCGTATGCTGCCTTGATGGGATCTGTGGATCCAGTGCAGTAGGCTGTTAAAGAGAAAGAACAGATGAGTCCATAGATTAACATTACAAGATCACAGAAAGATTCTACAGAGGGATTCTAAGAGGAAGCACAGGCAAGTGTCACTGGGGTTCACGGATACTAGTATGGAGGAAACGGGACAGCAAATACATCTGGGAAAAAGTGACATTATATTCATGATCAGTACACAGTTATACTATACGCCCATTACATGTGGTGCTTCTAAGGAGGATCAATAGCAAATGTCCTGGAAAATGTTAAAGCGATAGCTGCTTTTAATCCAAGACCTGTCCTGGGGTCCGTTCGGCAGGGGATGCAGTTATTGTCTTAAAAACAACTTTTAATCCTACAGCGCTGTGTCTAACGGCCGGGGCTTACATTTGTGTATGCATTAGGCTGGCCCAACCTCTCCTTCCCTCCTCCCCACCCTCCTCATCATTAGGAATGCTCCAGGCAGATTGCTTCCTATTCTCACCTGTGTGCATAATGAACATGGGCTGGATCGTTAATACACCTGTGCAAAGTTCAAACAGCAGTAAATGTTCCTGGATCATTCCTAATAATGAGGAGGGTGGGAAGGAAGGACGGAGAGGTGGTGCCAACCTAATGCATATACAAATGTAAGCCCCGGCCGTTACACACAGCGCTGCCAGATTAAAAATTGTTTTTTTTTAGGAGAATAACTGCATCCCCTGCCGAACGGACCCCAGGACAGATCTTGGATTAAAAGCAGCTATCTGAAGGTACAATTGGTTTGGGGAGGACAGATTGTGGGTACAGAGTCACTTTAAGCTGAAGCCTACCTATAGCCATGTTTGGCCTGGTCAAAACCTAGGCAGTAGGAAAGGAGACTGCCACAAGTTACAGAGAACCTGTCATCACCTTCATGCTGCCTGAACCTTGAGTCATTGGGACTCCCAGCATTACCTGCAGACCACGACTGATAGGCCTCTCCCTATACCCAAAACAGAGAGATCTTTCAAGGCTTGGTGGGGCAGAGAAGGGCAATGGGGACCTCCCTGAGGAAAATCAACCTGTCCAATACATGATGCATTTAGAGGGGTTATCCAGGCTTACAAAAACATGGCTGCTGTCTTCTAAAAACAGCAGCACTCTTGCTCTCAGTTTGGGTGTGGGCTTCACAGCTCATTTTCATTTGAGCGAATGGAGAGGAATACTGCAAACAACCTGAGGACAGGGGTGGTGCTGTTTTTTTTAAAGAAAATAGTTGTACTTTTTAAATTCCTGGATAATCCTTTTAGAGACTAGCGTGACCAGAGCTTGGGGACCAAGGATGAGCAAAAACTAAAAAAACTCAAATTGTGCAAGGCAAAATTTTAATAACACTTAAGTATTGGTTTTGTATTCGGCCTACATTACCCCGCTGTTGCTAAGAAAAAGTTTTACTCATCTTTAGTGTAAAATCGGCAATACAGGCTCTTGTTATTTACTTGCATAAAGTGCAACCAAGGAACCCAGGAGAGTGAACATATGGCTCTACGAATACTCCAATGTGTGCAATGTGTGTATATATATATCTGTAGCGTTCAGTTATCTCCCTCATGGTTTATCCAAGGACAATGTATACATAACATACTGTTTGTCCAGGTGCCCAAACATAACAACCTGTAGCTGCATTCCTACAACAGTACGGGCTTATTATTCCCACATTCCGTGAGACACAGAACCTACGGACAGGTAAGCGTTGTAGTGAAAACTATCCATGCCAGGCATTGTGTATCAATATATGATATGATGCCGGGAGCGGGTAAAGTGTTTGAATCTTCGCGACACTGTAGTGAAGCACCTGCCCAGCTGTGTCTTTATAGTGCCGCGAAGATTCAAACACTTTCCCTGCTCCCGGCATCATATTGATACACAATGTTGGATAGGGAAAGAGTCCACTACAGTACATACCTGTCCGCCGTTCTGTTCTATGTTTTACAGAACGTGGTAATATGACCTATGGTAAAGTACAGAGGACAAGGTGTGGCCACTTACATGTTAGGGCCATATTAGACAGCTCGATGACTCCTGTAAGCGAGCGCCGATCCGCTAGATCAGTGCTCGCTTACCGAGCCTATTAAGCAGCCCTTGCCCTTAAATTGTATACATTACCTCTCCACGGCCCCCTGTGTTCTTCTGCTTGCTTCCTGGAGCTGCCGCTTCAGAACGGGTCTCTTAACTGACAGGTCGCTTAACAAATCACTGTCCAGGACCGCCATGGCTGGTGATTGGCTGAGTCGCCTGAGACTACAGTGGCGGCTCCAGCAAGTGAGCAGATGGCAGAAGAACACCAGAGGCCGTGGACGGGTATGTAGAGAGGTCAGGACCAAAAGACATGATCAGCCGATGATTGCTGTCGTTGGCGGATCAAAGTCTCTATTACATGGCCTGATCCGTCCGATTATCGCGCTGTCAGATAGGGCTCCTAGAGAAGGGGTATATTATATACATATAATGATACAGTAACCAAGTCTGCCGACCTCCAGATATCATCCCGTTTAGGATTAAGGTGTGTGAATACATTATCATGGCATCTGAGCGGACGTTTGCGGAGGCTCCATCCTCCCAATCTTTGCACTGGTGAGGGAGAAATGAGGTGTAATAGCAGATCTGATTAGGATCAGAGGCATTAGCATTTTATTTGCCTGGATTCATTGTGCTGTGAAGAGCGAGCAAGAGAGACCAAGTGATAAGATCGCAAGCGGATTAATGAAGCAACAAGTCCCAGCTATTCCAATGCAATTATTCAGCAATGATTTTATGCAGTAGTAATACTATTGCTAATCACACTACTTTACTATGAGGAACACCTATTGCTGCTATAAAACCAACACTTCTAACACTGGGGGAGATGACCTGATACATAGTAACACATTTCGCTCACACAACCGCACGGCGCCTCAGTAGTGTAAGAAAACTAACTCAGCTCAGCTATATATATAGTATATAGATCCCAACTAGCGCATCAAAATACAAGAAGTCATACCATGTGCAGACACCATTTCTGAATCAGTTTTGTTTTTTTCCCATTTTTTTTTAACTAGTTTACAACTAAAAGGCATTTTGGGGTGATTACGGCTGTATTTTGAGGTGTTAATGGCTGAAAATACAGTAAATAATGAATGTAATTTTAAAGTGTCACTGTCGCAGAAATTAATAGTACAGGTGAGTTTAAGAAACTTTGTAATTGGAATTATTAGCCAAAAATAGGGTCATTTTTATCATGAAAAAGCAGTTTGAAGCTCTCCCCCCTGTCTTCATTGTTCTCTGTGGAGAGGGGAGGGGTGGAGGGAAATGAGGCACCAAAACAGGACAACAAAGAGTTAATTTACAGCTACATCACTGGGCTATCTCCTCTGACCTCTGATCACCGGCTTTCACACAGTTCTGGCTGTGTAATCCTTTGTTCTCTGCTCTCTGATGCGGACTAATCTCCCTCCTCCCCCCTCCCCTCTCCATAGGTTACACAGGGCTCGAATGATGTAAAAGAGTCGAGATTTCCTGATAATGAGCAGTGAATGAGAGAGAGGAGGGGGAGGGGGGACCTGGGGAAAGGCTTTTTGAAAGCAGATAATGGCATATTTGACTGATAAACCCAATAACAAAGTTTCTTAAAATCGCCTGGACTATTATTTCTGCAAAAAAAAAAAATGAAACAGCGACACTTTAATTAACTTTTTTACATGTCCTCAGACATGCCAAAAGTTACCGACCACACCAATCCTAAAGGCCCTATCACACTGAATGATTTTTGCTTAAGGGTGCCTTCACACACACTGGATCTGCAGCAGATTTAATGCCGTGTTCAGTTATTTAGATCAAATCAGCTGCGGATCTGCTGCAGAAAATCCACTGCGATCCGGTGTGTGTGAAGATACCCTAAAGATGTTTTATGACGATCAATCGCTAGAGCAATCTTATAAAAAAGATTCTGATGTAATTACATTCACCAATTGCTGCTATAAACGACCATTTTTGCATTTGTTAATCGTTTCTCAGGACGACCCACACAACTATGTTTTATCTGTGAACGACTTATTACACGAACAGATTTGCGAATGATCGGCGACGTACCAACCATAATTTTTTTTTTTAACATGTTGAAAGACAACAATGAACAATTTTTTTTCATTGTTTGATCTTTGGGCACTTAATTCTTGGTCATTATAGCGATTTTTTAGACAATAATTGCTTTGTAATAGGTCCTTTAGATACAGTTGGGTGGAGTGCGCTTACCCCTGCCTGGCAGGGGATCTGGCTCATTTGCTCCATAGACTCTAAGGGCCAGTTCACATGGAGAAAAGGCGTCTGAATTCCGCCTGCATCAGTATCCCACAGTGTCTCTATAGGAGGGATCCCGTGGCTTCGCTTCCGTCGCTCAAAGAACTGACATGTAGAGCCCTCCCATTGACACACTGAGGGAGAGGGGAATTTGCTCTGTGTGAACTGGCCCTAATGGAGCCAACAACCCCTTAAAGGAGTAGTGCGGTGTAAAACTTTTTTCACTAAATAGCACACATTATAAAGTTATACAACATTGTAATGTGTGTTTTTTATGTGAATGGCCCCCTTCCCCATGTTTCCACCCTCCGACGCTTGACCCAGAAGAGTAATACCGCATACTCACAGAATCACTGTCGACCCCTTTAGTCCCAGCTGCCATCTTTGGATGATCACATCATCTTCAGGAGGTCGGCCTGACTGCTCCAACCCTCCCTCATGCCGGCCCCCCTCCAGCGTGTCATCAGCTGCTCAGCCGCCATTGGCTGAGCATAACAGAAACCCAGATGTCTTCTGTTATGCTCAGCCAATCGCAGGAGGGCTAAAGTAGTCAGGCCAGTCTCCTCAGGAGTGACGTAATTGTCCCAAGATGGCAGCCGGGACTGAAGGGGTCGACAGTGATTCAGTGAGTATGCGGTATTACACTTCCAGGTCAAGTGTTGGGGGGTGGAAACATGGGGAAGGGGCCATTCCTATAAATAACACACATTACAATATTGTATAACTTTGTAATGTATTTTATTTCGTGAAAAAAGTTTTACACCGCACTACTCCTTTAAAATGACAGTAAATATAAAATTTTACTGCTGTAATAATAATGGCTGTAAAATTAGCATGTATTTGAACAAAAAAAAATGTTTTCCAATTGGATACAAAAGAATCCAAGAGGGTAAAATATGGCATTTCATGCCTGTGTTTAGAGCCAAATAACCAGCAAAAACTCTGTGACAACATAGGCTCACAGAATCTGCACACAGTCCCCAGGATATAATAAAATTACTGACAACTTTTTATTTTGTTTTCACAGAACGGAAGAAACCAACGCGTTTCAAGTTTACTTAACCCTAAAACAGATTTCACTCTGTGACCAGCACTGGCACTGTGCACTTCTGATACGGGGTGGACCATATACATAGTGGCAGGAATACATGCTCCATGGACCTGTGATGTCAATCCATAGCTGTATCTAAGTCCCATTTTACTGATTATAATAGCCACATGTATAGCAGACAGAATAGTGAACACCAGGCTGATTGTTCTCTCTGCTGTAAACCTCCCCATCGGCTCCACTTCCTTATAACGCAGATATTTGCCCCAGGTAAGTGTCTTGAGAAATTTCCTTCACAATATCAGGTTATAATTACTAGCGGCAGAATTCACAATTAACCAATTCTTCAGTCCAGACACAGCGCCCGCCCGTCTATAACAGAGGTCACCTTACCAGTGACTGGATTCTCCAGGAGAGAGAAGCTTCTCCTTTATATCTCACTGAGCAATTGGATCCAATCCCAAGTGGGCGGCTAACATGCCGTGAAGGCAACTACATAAACTTAGGGCGCAGGGAACAACAAACAGATGTGCCCTAGATAGTGGAAGCAACTTTCTTAACCCATTAAAGGAGTATCGCCCATCCAAAACGTTATTGCTACTAGTAAATGATCCATAGACGTCAAAACTCTAGACCCACGCCAATCCGGAGAACGTCCTCTCGCACAGTGGGGATCCCAGTCACCTGCTGCAAAGAATATGGCAACAGCTTCATTAACCCCGTAATTTGGCCTTCAGGGTGCAGTGGACTTTCTCCATTTGTCTACCAAAGTACATGAGATCCATCATTTTTTTTTCTTTTTCTATTGACGTAGTTGTATAAAAGCTTCTGTGTGTGTGATGGACTGTGTGTTTATATATATTTTGGGGGGTACATACAATGTATTGAAATATGCAAAAAAAAAATATATTTTTTTTATTTTGGGGGCTTTTTGATTGTTCTCTATCAAACATTTTTGTGAGGCGGACAGCAAACAATAGTTTTATGGCACTCACTGGGTAGTTTGCGAGGTTACATTTGTATTTCCCCTTTATATCTGTGTAACCCTGACAGCCATCCTAACAGGCTCTGCCAGAGATGTACTGCTGAAGCAAACTCACTTTGTTAAACCACCAAGACGTCTCAGTCACCACTGACCACAGCATCTAAGGGGATAAACAGCCGGGACCAGAGTTTTCTCTGATCCCTGTCATTATATTGGGTGACAGCTGCATAATACAGCCTGTGTTGGTAAATAATTCTTCAAGCACGGCCTCTGTGATGTACTATCAGCTCAAGTCGCTGGAATATAATAGTAAGCTGTGGCTCCATGGGAGATGTAGTATTACATAACAACCATTTAAGTGAATGTCCCTCAGAAAATTAAATGCCCATTTGGAGGATAGCCTTGAGCAGGGCACCATCACTAAGGGTGGGTTAACACTATGTAATCCGCATGGATAAGTTCTGGTGGATTCTGTCGCTCGTTCCCGTTCGCGGCGGCGCACCTCTCCGCCAGCTCCATAGACACCATTCTATGGCTGGGCAGATTCCGCCTTCTGACGAAATAACTGACGTGTCAATTCTTTCGGCGGACAGTGGAATCGGCCCAGGCATAGAATTGTGTCTATGGAGCCAGCAGAGAGGCACACTGCCATGAACGGGAACAAGCGACAGAATCCACCGGAACTTATCCTCGTGGATTCCGTAGTGTGAACCCACCCTTAGGGTATGTGCACACTGAGGAATTCTCGAGAAATTGTAGTGGAAAGTTTTCTGCTTGAAATTCCTCACCTATTCAGCTCTGGCAGAATAGGAGCAGAATTCGAGCAGAATGTAAGGAGAAATCAAGCTGTATTCAAGCGGAATTTAAGCCCCTATTGACTTCTGTAGGATTCCTCTAGCAGAATCCGCCCAAAGGCCCCGTTCACACTGAGCAAGAACGTCGCCTCGCCGCAGAATCCCTCAGCGCTCAGTGTGCTGCTTTGAGTGAATGAGAGGGCGTGTGCTCCTCTGCAGCTGCTGCTCTCCGCTCAATGACATGTCATTTCTTTGAGCGGAGAGCGGCGGCTGCGGAGGAGCGCGCGCCCTCTCATTCACTGACAGTGAGACACTGAGCACGGTGGAGCGCTCCGCCGCGCAATTCCGTCGTTTTTGATCAGTAAGAACGGGGCCAAAGAATTGACATGTCAATTCTTTGGGCAGAAAGCAGATCTGCAGCAGAAATTTCTGCTCTGAAATTCTGCAGTGTGAGCAACAGAGTGGAAATCCCATTGAACACAATAGGATATTACCCTGTTCATATTTTATGGGAGGAATTTCAAGCTGAAATATGAGCGGATTCCTCTTCCATTCCTCACCTATTCCTCAGTGTGCACATACCCTTATACAGCACATGGACAGGGTTCCTCCAGAGTTGCTGTGTCACACGTTCTGCACAGTTTGGCATGAAGAGGCGCTGTCGTGTTACCGAGACAACTGCGTTCCATGCATGAGCCCCTTTCTAATTATTAGGACTTGATCACGACCTCTCCAGTCCCCTCAGCAGAGAAACACTTCTTCACTTAAGCTTATTTACCACTTCTACAAAGATCAAGAACTGGTAGAGACACATTGTGTGTACTTGTTGTTTGTTCGGCGAGGCTGCCAGCCTGTATTCCGCCTCATAGCCCTGTACGTTCCCATTAATGTCAGGCTCCGCTGTGGCACTGCCAGTGACACTAATTGCCATCAACATTTCTGACGGAGAAAAAAAACCTCCCAGACAGCAACTTAATTCAGGACGGCAGATGCCAGAGAGGACTGGACGCTTTTACGACACTCTGGATTTAGTAAAAAGGAGATAACATAAAATTGCACTATACGTGCTGAAAAAAAAAGAAAAAAAGTCATGAATATTCATAGGCAAATAGACACCTCATCTATTCTCTGCACCTATTGTAATACACAGACCAGTGAGGTTAAATTAAAAATGGAAATATGGGTATACAGAATCAATGAGGACTGTGTAATACCTCATTTCCCCTGTAGGGGTGCTGCAGGGGAACTCGACACTTGGTTCTAAGCTCTTCATTTGTTTACTGTATCTGCATACTTACACCCACATTTCCGTATGGCCGCGTTTCTCAAGGTTTTTACATCAAGTACTCGGCACGATTTATTGAACGGTCTGATATAACGTGAATAACAATAATATGTAAAACGTGGAACGACTGACGTTAAAAGGTAAAACGATGGCTAAAAAGTTCCCAAATGAAAACTTTTCGGTCGAAAAATCTGCAAATCTACGGCTCACAGGAGATTATACGGAACACAAGTCATGCAAGGCTGCTCTCAGCGGATTGTGAGATGGGTGTTAATAAAGTAAATGGTTTCAAGGGCAGAGGCATCACAATCCATGAACATCATTGTGTCATCTACTACATGTGTCAGATCACTGGGAAAACAGAGGTCAATAGGAAAATGAAGGAGTTTTAGAACAGATGACTACACTTGTGCTCAACATTATTAGCCCCCCCTGAACACTAAGGACACTGAGTAATATATTTCCTAAAAGACAGTGTTTATTGAGACCGCTCGGCAAACAGGAACAACAACAACAAAAATTTGAATAACGACGCCTGGGTTGATTGCGTGAAACAAAGGACAAAATCTTTATAGAAAATCGTTGGAGAGCGCTAAAATTTGTTATCAGAAAACACAAACAGCAAAGAGACTTAGGGTGGTATTACACGGGCCGATAGGGGCCCGATAATACCTGTAAACGAGCAGCGATCTGCTAGATTGTCGCTCGTTTACTGGACCTATTACACGGCCCGATAATCGTTAAACAAGGGCTGCAGGGACATCGTTACTGATGTCCTTGCAGCCCTTAATTAACTATATACAATACCTATCCTCGTTCCAGGGCTGCTGCTGCGGTCTTCTTCTTCACGGGTCCTGCGCGCTCTAACTTCAGAGTGGCCTGTCAGCTGACAGGCCGCTCAGCCAATCACAGACCGCAGCAGCAGCCTTGGAACGTGGATAGGTAATGTATATCGTCAGTCGCGGTGCGCGGTCGGCACCCGACGAAAATAGGTCCAAACCTATATTAACGATCAGCCGATAATCGTTGTCATTGGCTGATCGTTGTATTTATTACATGGAGCGATAATCGGCCGAATCGGGACGATTATCGTTCCGTGTAATAGTACCCTAACGGCCCTAGTACACTAACTGATTATCGTCCATATTTGGTTGATCGACTTGGTGTAATAGCTAGTGTTAAAAGGCAACATTCAGCCAACATGAATGATGTTGGCTGATAGTTGTTGAAAACATTGAAAGCAAACTATGTCAATAGCAGCAGTGTGCTGACCATCGCTAAGTGGAACAGGAGCGGTGGCAGCAGACTGCCGCTCCCTTCTATGGCTACCTGGATGGCCCCAGCAGCCAATGCCGCCCCCTCCCCCCCCTTTACTCGCTTGTTGTTGGTGCGTGTAATAGGACCGACAGCGAGCGGGGAATGGGGAGCAAGCAAGTGCTGACCTGACAGGTTGGCACTCGCTTACTCCCAAAAATCAGGCTGTGTAATGGGCCCTTAAGAAAACTGTAGTGAAAGAATCTATGGGAAAATGTCGTAGCCGAAGATTATGCAACTATCATTATGGACGGTGCCGGGTTATATAATTGGTTTATTCTTTTTTAGAAATGACTACATGGATGTTGGCAAGTAGAGATGAGCAAACCTCAAGCATGCTAGAGTCCATCCAAACCCGAACTTTCGGCATTTGATTAGCGGTGGCTGCTGAAGTTGGATTAAGCCCTAAGGCTATGTAGAAAACATGGATATAGTCCCTGGCTGTATCCATGTTTTCCAGACAACCTTAGAGCTTTATCAAACTTCAGCAGCCACAGCTAATCAAATACCGAATGTTCGGGTTCGGATGGACTCGAGCATGCTCAAGGTTCGCTCATCTCTATTGACAATTCAACTTTTTTGTTGAATGCATTAGGGATAAGGATACAAAACTGTAACTTTCCTATACTATCAAGAATGCTAATAATATTGGGCACAAGTGTACATCGACAGCAACACAAGGGTCATAAGAAACATTCCAGATCATGAACACATCATTTCATTGCTTGCTCAATGACCATCAAAGTGATATAATGCAGATCTGCACGTCGCCAAAAGAGTAAGAGACTGACCTGACCAGTGTCCTGTGGACGTGCCAGACCTATCCGTACATGTGTCACTGACTGGCTTAAAGACTGTCTCCCAGCCACCCGTAGCGTATCTCCAACTCTGCGATTCCAGTATGAGAGTCCTCTGGGTGCCGAAGGCGATCATGAAGCAGTAGACCACATGGTGAAGCTGGCATCCATAGCCACAGCCTTTGTTGATATTACATACTAGTTTCTTTGCTTTGCTGCAATCCTTTGGGTTCTGTGGTTAAAACAAGGGAGGATTTTAATTAAAAAAAACAAACAAAAAAAACATTGTGCAAAAATGCAAAAAATGAAGAAGGTCCACAGCTTCATATGATAAAAAGGTTTGGAATCTTTATGTCATAACTTTAAAATGGTCATACAATTTTTTTTCAAAAAACACCCCAACGCATTTTGAGACAAGAATCTCTTAGCCGTGGCCAAGTGTCTCGAAACGCGTCGGCCTGTTTTTTTTTAATTGTATGACTATTTTGAAGATATGAAATAAAGATTCTAAACCTTTTTATTGTATGAAGCTGTTGAGCTTCTACATTTTTTGCACTTCTATTTACCGTGAAGGCCCATATATATTCACCTGCACTACGACTACTGGGGACCACCTATTACAACTAAAGAGCACATGGTGAGCTGGACTATCTGTATATATTTCTATTGTATACACCTCTACATTAAGAATGTGTTGTTCTACAAGTAAGGTTCTCCAAGGCCTGGGGATTAAATGATTGGAGAAAGTCTTCCAATCTCCTGCACATATTATTGGGATGGATAACATGGTCCATGTAGACAGACCACAGGTTCTAGCATTAGTATGCAGGGCTGTTAAGCTGGTTCCTTAAGGCCTTATTCCCACATTCTACAATTCACGGAAGCTATAGAGCTTGAAGCTGTGCGGTGGAATCACAGACCTCCTGGCATGGTGTATCACTAGTATCATTAGGATTGCAGGAGCTTCGAAAGTGTTTAAATCTTTGTGGGACTGTACTGATACAGCTGCACAGTTGTGTCAGTACAGTCCCATGAAGATTTAAATACTTTCGGAGCTCCCGGCATCATAATGATACACTCTGTAGCTTCTGTGAATCGCCAATAGTTGCAATAAGGCCTAACTGTGGCTACTGCTGTCCAGAACATTCCATCTATAGACCTGAAGCACAGCTGAAAACTTAGAGGTGTAATCCTCAAAGCTCTGCACACCAAGGCTTTACTACGCACATGGGTGTATTATTATTATAGTACGAGGGACATTTCTACTTCACATATGAATGACACATCTAAGCCCTAGAACCATCATCTATTGTGAGTATGAGTGGATCCTCTCTGCAAGTCAATACAAGGTGGCAGGCAGTTGTACAATTAGGGCTGGGCGATATGAACGATATGCAAAAATATTGTCATCAATTCGGATGACGATATAGATTTTCGGCATATCGTCATATCGCGATACATGCCCACGGAGCGGTAGTGAATAAGCTTCTCACTTACCACTCCGTGGTACCGCGCTGCAGGGCCTTTCGTTCACGCATCGTCAGCGCGCTAGCTGACTATGCGTGTGACGTTAGGTCTCTCCCAGTGCATGCTGGGAAGAAGACGCTTCCCGTCTCGCCTCGCGGACTCCATCAGCCAGCCCTGCAGGAAAGGTAAGTAGCAGAGGGGTCGGGGGGTGCAGATGGCTATGGCATGGGGCTTATGATGGCCCTGGCTGGGGGGACAAGATGTGGCAATGGCATGGGGCTTGGCTGCCACATAGGGAAAGCTGATGATGGCATAGGGGAGGGGGAGATGACTGGCACCGGGGGGGGGGGGGGGGCTGATGACTGGCAAGGGGGGGCTGATGACTGGCAAGGGGGGGCTGATAACTGGCAAGGGGGGGCTGATAACTGGCAAGGGGGGGCTGATAACTGGCACAGGGGAAGGCTGATGACTGGCAAGGGGGGCTGATGACTGGCAAGGGGGGGGTGATAACTGGCACAAGGATAAAGATCTGTTATACAATACACATCTTAAAAAATTCTTAAAGTGTTGTAATTTGTATACACACACAAAGAAATTGATATATCGTGATATATCGTTATATATATTAAAATAAATAATAGGCCATATCGCCCAGCCCTATGTACAATATAGCACAAATCTTATTTATAGTACAAAATATTAAAGACACATACAGAGGACAGCTACATAAGTCTAATAATACTCTGTGCTATGGTCAAGCAGAAAAAAAGTTATTTGATGTGCACCTCCAAAGCAAGTGTCCAGGAGGCGGGCTTTTCTCTGTTGGGTTTCCCTGGCCCCTCCTCCCAGTTTTGGGTGAAGACAAGAGGAGTGGCCATGGACGTTCCCAATGCCAAGAGATCGGGACATCTGACCTGATAAGCCCACCTCCTGGTCGCTTGACTGTAAAATCACACTCATTATTTTATAGTCACTCCCATTATTAAAATGAAGACCACGCCCATCTGACTATTAACTAGAATGGAAAGGTGCATTTAGAAACTGTAAAAAGGTGTATGATCAGGGTACTCAGTGCTTGTTGATGGCAGAAACAACATCTGATGTTTATTTTTTACATGGGGGGGTGCATGGGGTAGGGGTTTGGCTGGCTACAGGTCCTTTATGTGTCCATCATACGACTAAAACAATGAAAGACTCTATTGAATGACAGACACCGGAGGATCTGCTGCAGAGATTGATTCTGTTCTGAAATTGATGACCGATGGCCACAAAAGACCTTATAGCCAAAGCTGATGAGAACCCCCAATATAAAAAAGACAATGTCCATGTCTATTATATAATGGCAATATATGTAATTCTATCTAAATATAAAAATATCAGACATAATACTAAATCTTGCTCACAAAAGAGAAAGAAGTTTGAGACTAAAGTAAAAGTTGGAGCGTAGTTTAGCTTGTTAGCTAGATGGCTCTTAACTAGATACCAAGGTGACCTTGTGTGGCACGCGCTGCATGAATAACACAAGGCTGTGTTCTTACATATGCATGAAACTCTTGATATGAGTCCAACTGGGAAAATGTACTGGCAGCATTGTGAATGAGAGCACTAAGAGCCTTAATGACAGTGCGGCTCATGCCGAGGGTGCGCTCTTTATAAGATTACAATTGCGGGCTACAAATAATAAAGCAACAAAGGAGATCAAAAGAAGAGCAATGCGGTGGGATTCATGACGTCACACGCGCAATACGGGAGCACTTTAAGATTAAGTTAGTCTTTGGAAGAAAATACAACGACAATGGCAATAATAACCAAATGGGTAAAACCATAGAAGTGAATAACAGGGATTATCTGGCACCTGCTGGGGTGAGAGACGTTGGGCAGCAAGAGAACAGTCAGTCGTGAGGTTGATGCGTTGGAAGCAGGAGAAATGAGCAAGTGTAAGTATGTGAGCAACTGTGACAAGGGTATGATGGCGAGATGACTGGGCCACAGTATCTCCAATGTGGCAGCTCTTGTGGGGTGTTCATGGTATATCGTGGTCAGTGTCTACCAATGTGACTCCAAAGAAGGAGAACTGGGGACCCAAGGTTTACTGATGTATGCAGAAGGAGAAAGCTAGCCCATCTGGTCTGATTCTACGGAACAGCTAATGTAAAGAACCTGTCAAGAGTGTCCATACTGCTGACTGTTTACTGTCAAAAGTGTCTACAATGGGGATGTGAACATCAGAACTAGAGCATGGAGCAATTGAATAAGAGGGCCTGGTCTGACAGAACATGTTTTACATCATGTGGATGACTGTGCGCCTCCTAGAGATGATCGAACAAGCGCTGATGTTCAGGTTTGTACAAACTCGAACCATCAGTATTTGACTCCGCAGTCTTCCCGTTTCGTGGGGAAGGTGAAAACAGCCCGAGTCCCGCCTGGAAAACAGGAATACAGCCTGGGCCATAGGTTGTATTCCTGTTTTCCAGGAGGGACTCGGGCTGTCTCCACCTTCCCCGAGGAACGGGAACACTGCAGGAGTCAAATACCGATGGTTCGAGTTCGTACGAACCTGAACCTTAGCGCTGTCCGATCATCTTTAGTGCCTTCATGTCTGGGAAAGAAATGGAACCAGGATGCACTATGGGAAGAAGACAAGCCGATAGCGGTAGTGTAACAATCCAGGCACTTCTCTAATGGGAAACTTTGGATCCTGGCATTATGTGGGTGTTACCACCTACCTAAACAGGACCTAATGCAGGACTTGTGGAGTTTGGCGGCATGACAATACGAAGCTTTAATGGCATGGCTGATCGGAGTATGTTCATTTTATATTATATAATATTAAGGAAACTATATGACTGTGAGCTGCTGAAATTCTCCACTACTCCCCTGCACACTGCTGGGTACAGATAGTCTTGGCACAGTTTGAGGATAGTGGTTGGACACTTACTGCATTAACCTCAAGGACGTCACACACAAACTGAGAATAATAATGGCACTGTTTCAGGAACAAGCATCTATTCTTTTTCTGATCCCGCATAACCCCTTTAACATTGCTGTAGGCCCTGTGGACCAATTTTCTTTCTTTTTCTTTTTAAATACATTTTTGTGGGACGTTCAGTCCTTGATAATGTAAAAATTTTGTTTTGTGCCAAATTTGATCCACTTCTTGGTGAGAGCTTCACTGTGTTCCATGATATATCTCCTACGCCTCACGCTTCTGACTGATACTTCCCTTTGATGTGTTGTAAGCTGTTCACAGACGATGACTTTTGGTGTAAAATGCTACAAAAAAAAATATATATCTGGGAAATAGAACAGCTGGACTTTATATGGGGTTAAAAAGAACCAGTGTAAATGATGGCCGCCACATACAGACTACTGTGGAACATGGGTATAAAAGTTATTGGCTAATTCATCCCCAATTATAAGCGGCCGTTCACACTGATGCACCACCTTATTTTAGCTCAGTTATTTTTATTTCCCTCTCTAAGTGCTATTAGTTTGTTTTTAAGTGGAATTGTACAGATTATGTGTCACACAGAAGGTGGAAATAAATATAAAATCCTTTTTTTTGTTAACGTGACAAAAAATGGGCTGTGTAGAGTTTTATAGCCACTGGGTAATCATGGTTGGGAGGTCTACACCCCAAACAAGTCTATGAAACCTCACAACTACATAATGTGAGAGGGGGGCTACTGACTACACGGCATGTAGGTGGTTAAAGGGCTGGGATCTGAATCTTGTCTCATCCTGGCTGCAGCCGGCACCTGATACACATGAAGGCAGGCTAAGCCTCTGATACTCCGCCACAATAGGGGTATTGCCTTCTCAAATAACATAGTTATACTTGTAGGACTCATCAAGTTATTGATGTTATTTTTGCAAATACGATTATTCAGCAAACTTGCCTCCTCCTCCTGATATGCTGCTCTTTCCCACCTATTGTTGACAGCTCATTGTCTAGGTTACCAACCACCACTCTGCTCTAAAAGCAGTGGTCTGGCTGGTATGTGTATATATATATATATATATATTTACCTATACAGTACATATATAGAGATAGATATAGTGAATATATATACATACACACACACTATGGCTATATATACACCAGTGAAACCACTGCTTTAAGAGCAGAATGGTGGTCGGAAACGAGTAGCTTACCAGGAGAAGGAATGTATTTTTATCATGAAAAAGCAGTTTGAAGCTGTTGCCCCTTTCTTCATTGTTCTCTATGGAGAGGGGAGGGGTGGAGGGAGATGAGACACCAAAACAGGATAACAAAGAGTTGATTTACAGCTACATCACTGGGCTATCTCCTCTGACAGTAAGCGCTGACCTCTCTGACCTCTGAATACCAGCTTTCACACAGGCCCCACTGTGTAATCCTTTGTTCTCTGCTCTCTGCTGGTGTCTAATCTCCCTCCTCCCCTCTCCATAGAACAGACAAGGGCCCGACTGATGTAAAAGAGTCGAGATTTCCTGATAATGAGCAGGGGGGACCTGGGGAAAGTCTTTCTGAACGCTGATAATGCCATATTTGCCTAATAAACCCAATTACAAAGTTTCCTAAAATCGCCTGGACTATTAATTTCTGCAAAAAAAAAAAAAAAAACTCCAAAAAAACGACAGATGAGCCCTACAAGTATAACTATTTTAGCCAACATGGGACTATCCTTTTAAAGCAAATCTGTGACTACCTGACCGCTTACAAAACTGGCAGCACAGCTCGATAAATATCAGTGAAAGCATTTAGAGCATTATTGGTGTTTTTATTTATTTATTTTTTTAATGAAAATAGTGTCGAGAGGCGGAGCCTATAGTTCTCTTCTGCGCCCTAGCACCGTTATGCCTCACTGTGTTGTATGCAGCAGTGTGCATCTCTGATTATGCAAGAGGCAGTATATGTAACAAGCAGGGAATTCCTAGCCTAGTTTCAGGGGCGTTAGCTGTGTGTTATGTATATTACAGATGATATCTCCTAGAGACAAAGGCGTCTCACACACAACACATCCTAGGGGTCGGCTGACTGCTTTTACTGGCCGTACATTTTAGCAGCGAATGAATGGCCGTTTGTGTAATACACGGCAGGGCTAGGTCTGCCGGCATGGGATCTGCTATTACCTAACGTCTGCCTACCTTCCCAGTGCTAAATATTATCGGATCAAATGTTCAGTTCTATGCTATATAAGTGGGGGTTCAATGGATAGGCTATAAAGGCTCTGGACTGGAAAGCCGCTGTACGGCATTGTTCTATTCGTTCAGAGCCCGTTATATTACGCTATACATAATTCAACGTTTTTAAGAAAAATTTCCTTAAATTGAAATTCACAAATCTAAAAATGTGACAACTAGTAATTACTTTTCATCAGACTGAAGGAGGCGAATTCATGTTCCCTCTTCTCCAAGAATGCGGAGAAGTGGTAAGCACTGGAAGCTGCCATGTTCAAAACTTTCCTGCAATTTTCACGCCTGGGGGCATGAAACTCGACTAATATTAACGACAAAGAAATAATATATGAGGCCGTCAATCATTGGTAACAGGAGCTGCCTGGGAAAAAATGAGGAGAAAACTATTTTTTTTTTTTACTCGGGGGGATCAGAAATCTAATTTCTACAGCAGATGATTTTTCCTGGACTTGTGAATAGAAAGAGAATGATATAATGAAGTTGTATACAGCGTCTACTAACACGGGAGCTACCGGAGGGGCCAGACCGACAGGATGATACAGAACAGCAACAGAAGACATAGAGTAGTATATAATACCCACAACAGGGTAGCTACATTCAGGAGAGTTCAATTTGTTCTCATGACGTTTGGGTATTATGGAGTCTATGCATTGGTCCCAGCAGTTCCCCTTACTGGTCATGAACCTTAAAGAGACACTAAGAGTAGCATAAACTAGTGACAGAGAAGCTGAACAGAATGATGTATCACTTACATTGTTCTGTGCAGCTGATCCAGAGATCTCCTCCTGAATAACATGGACAATAAGTAGTCCTCTTCATTATGTGCATGAGCCCAGTAGCCCTGGATATTCATGAGAAGCAGAAAACTCCACCCACCAGCTGCTGATTGGCAGTTATCTATCCAAGCTGTGTATACGCAGTCATTTATCATTCAGAAGCTGGAGGGAGGGGGAGGGGTGTGGCAAGAATCCTATTCTCCTGCATATTAGAAGAACGGCCGAACATAATGATGTAAGTAATAAACCGAACTGATCAGCATTTCTCTCACTAGTTTATGCTGCCCTCATTTAAGGCGGCATAAACGTAGACTCCCTTTAAAGGCATGGGGTAAGATCACATCTGTTCCCTCTGTGGCTCCGACACGTAAGGATATCCAGGCATAATTCAGCCATAGATTTCCAAGGCCCACAGGTGGTCACCTAGTGATTCAACGTGGGTCACTTTTGAGTGTATATGTGTTTAAGCTCAGACCCAGCAAACTCGGCAACCAGCCAAGTACAACCTGTATATAGACAGAAAATAACCCCAATGTAATCACTAGAGGACAACGTTCAGGCCATTAAAGTCAATGCATGAACACATCAACACACCACGTTGACATTTTGTCGACATATTGATGCCATGGAGGTGGTGTGAATCCCTTAGGGAAAAAAAAGTCTCTTTGCTGGATATGACCTGGACCCAGGGAATCTTCGATATTACCGTAAGTGTGAGAATATTAGGGAAGCGCATTCACATGTCCATTATTAGTTATCTTTGCTCAGTGCCATACCCAGTATGAGCCAATGGAAAGATGACCGATGCATCCAGCTTCTTGCATGCAGTGTTCCCACCTGGGATTACTCCACATCACCAAACAATGAACGACCCCCTTACACGGTACCTAATGTCTATATAGTACTAATGCATATAGATAAGGAAAGAAATGTACTTATCACCTGAATGTAGGCAATCCGTCGTTGTACCAGTTCGGTCAAATCTTTGGCCTCTCTTTCTCGCCAATCGCCTGCACCATCAGTCTGACTGAGGTAGTAGAGATCTGTCATGACTGACCTGGGGAGCAGACAATGATATGGTGAACACACAGGCCGGTGCAGAAATCTACCATTAAAATGACCCACTCACTCTATTTGCTTTGGTTCTCCCATTTTATTACAGTCCACATGGTAGCAGAAATGTAAACGGCTAAAGGGTTTGTATGGTTGGAGGACGAGACTTAAAGGTCCAGATTATGAGGATAGTTAGTAGCACCAGATAGATTAGACTGCAGCTTTGTTTCAAGCAGATGTGTAATGATTACACACGTGGTTCTACTAGATCATGGGAGAGGATGTAAAAGTGCATCCCAATTGCCCTATACAAAGGCTCTCAGAAGCTACTTTAGGGTAGTGTATCTCTTGGTGAGAGATCTCCAACTGCTAGACATGTCTCTATGTTGGGGTGCACTATTGGACTAAGAGGAGCAGCATGGTCTTTTCAAAAAACTGCCAGCCATCTAAGGCCTTCTCATCAAGCTGTTAGGAGGAGTTGGGAAAAGTGGTTGTGTGAGGGAAAACATGGCGGGCAAACCCCCGCCACTATCATTTGTAGTCACATTGTGAGCGCAAAACTGCTATAGACTGGATCCATATCCTTTTCAGCCATGAATCCTGTTCAGGAGGTATGGCGGCTTCATGGTAAGCGCTTTATTCCAGCCTGTTGTTGTTGTTGTTGGGGTGACACATTGCCCCCTGCTGGTGTGATGATCTGAGCCATCGTATAGGACAGTCTGTTACTCCAAGCAATGACACGAGAGACACTAACAGTTCAGGTATATGTACAGGACATGTGTTGTCTCTCATGGTTTCCAGCTGCAGCATGATGGACACCTACACACCGCAAGGGTTCCCCAGGATTGTCCCAGACTGTAACACTTCCTTGTCTGCCCGGTTATATCGGCCACAAAGCATTAGTAGCGTGCCAGTTTTGGCCACCTTACCAGTCTACAGGATCTACAGGCTCAGCTACAATATCTGTGGGCATATGCCATACAGAACATGTATCCTCCATGTCTAACTGTATCTTGTATCCAGACTGAAGGGGCCCAACAGCGTCCTAGAGCCTCCTTTACATTGTGCATTTCTCCCCAATAAACACTTCCCCAATATTATTGTAATCACTTCCATATCATCATTACATCACACATATATCATTATATTCACACACACAGAAAGTTTAAAAAAAATGTAACAAATTCTTGGTGCTTTATTTTTCTTGAGTGTATTAGGCTGAGTCCACACACTGCAGTTTTGCTGTCCGTTTAATGGAGCAAGGCTGGGTTCACGAATGGAAAAAACGGATGCATGTGTGTGCATCCGTTTTGATCTGTTTTTCCATTAGGCTGGGTTCACACTGTGTTTTTGCAATCCGTTTATCGTATACGTTTTATGGAAAAAAACGGATGCAATTGTGTGTCTTCCGTTTGGATCCATTTTCCATTGACTTCCATTATAAAAAAAAAAGAAAACGAACTGAAAGGGATGCGTTTTTTTTTTAACGTACAGAAAAGTAGGGTTGACACTACTGTTATGTACGTTAAAAAAAACGCATCCGTTTTGATCCGTTTGCTTTTTATAACGGTTATAAGTCGATGGAAAACGGACGACACGCAATTGCATCCGTTTTTTGCATAAAACGTATACGTTAGGCAGATTGCAAAAACGCAGTGTGAACCGAGTCTTAAATTCCATTATAAAAAATTAAAAAAAAAGGATCAAAACGGATCTATTTTTTTTTAATGGACACAATGGACACGTTTTATGCAAAAAACGGATTGCAAAAACGTAGTGTGAACCCAGCCTAAAACAGATAGAAAAAAAATGATGAAAAAACAGATGCATTTGTGTTTTTCCACAGCCTTAGCCAATATACGATACATAAATGGACGTGTTAGCCGTAATATGTATAATCCAGGCGCTCGGAGACACTTACAATCCATGGTCAGTGTAAAGATGCTTCATACACCGTATAAACAATCAGCGGGATCAATGGCGTTTTGTAAGCAGAAACCGAGCCATTCATTTAATTGACTCACTATGGAATTTCTCACAGTGCAATCTGCATCCTAAGAGGAAATGAAAAGCTTTCTATTCTGTAGAAATATTATGAGAGTCCATAGGGAGACCTTTATGTCGTCTATACATCCGAATACATTTCACTACATGAAAAATAACAACGAAAACGAAAAACTCCGCTGTGCCTAAGACCCATACCAGCGTGAAAAGATGGTGTCTGGAGTATACAGATACTGGCGGCATTCTGGGGGCATCTATAACTACCAGGTGGGTGTTATGCATGATGGAAGGACCCCGCCGTGACATTATCCCCAGTTCTTTTTGATTATTTTAGTAGTTACCTGCAGTAGGTCTGAGATTCTTGCCAGAAGAATGAATCCATGTTGGATATGAGCTTAGTCGGGCTGTTGGTATGGCTGGTGTATACCCAAGGTTATTTAAGGAACCGGCTCTGTGCAGTTGATCAGTTTCACCATTCAGTGTGTCTGTGCTCTCTTTACGTTGTTAAAGTGTTCTTAAAGGAACTCTGTCAGCAGGTTTAGGTTTTCCTATCTCAGGGTATCAAACTAGTGACAGAGAAGCTGAACAGAATGATGCATCACTTAGATTGTTCTGTGCAGCTGATCCAGAGATATCCTCCTGAATAACATGGACAATAAGTGGTCTTCTCCATTGTGTGATTGAGCTGGATATTCATGAGAAGCAGAAAGCTCCACCCACCAGCTGCTGATTGGCAGTTATCTATCCATGCTGTGTATAGGCAGTCAGCTGTCAATCAGCAGGTGAAGGGCGGGAACAGTGGCGTGGCACAAATCCCATTCTCCTGCATATTAGGAGAACAGCTGAACAGATTTAAATAAGTAATACACCCATCTGTTCAACATTTCTATCTCTAGTTTATGCTGTTCTCATTAAGGGTGGAATAAACCTACTGACAGATACCCTTTAAAGGGGTAGTCCACCAAAAAAGAGATTTGTAATTCACTTCTATTAAAAAATCTTAAGTCTTCCAGTACTTATTAGCTGCTGTGTGTCCAGCAGGAAGTGGTGTTTTCTTTCCTGTCTGACCCCGTGCTCTCTGTTGCCTCCTCTGTCCATGTCAGGAACTGTCCAAAGCAGGAGCAAATCCCCATAGAAAACCTCTCCTGCTCTCCAGACTGGAAATAATACAACTTCCTGTTGGGCATACAGCAGCTGATAAGTACTGGAAGGCTTGAGATTTTTTAATAGAAGTAAATTACAAATCTCTGGCACTTCATGGTAGCAGTTGATATGAAAGAAAAATTTTTTGGGTGGACTACCCCTTTAAGGACCGCATACACCTCCAACAACTGACGGCCAAGCCTCTGGCCTTTAGTTATCTCTCCCGTTCCCTCCTGATACACAGGAACGTTCAAGCACAGCCATGTGTTCCTGTGTTCTCTACGGGGAGAAAAGCTGCAGCAATAGAGCTCTGGCTGTGGCTTATCTCCCCCAAAACAAAGGTGTCAAGCTGTAATTTTTCATCACGCCTAACTGACCCCTATGTCCACCGACATCCGTTGGTAGATGTCAGGAGATCCCTATACAGGTGATCAAACCGTTATCGTATTCCGCTTGAAATTCCGCCAGTACATTATGTGCTGAGCAATGTCCCATTGTGTTCAATGGGATTTCGCACAGTGGAATTTATGCATGGAATGTTCCGCCACAGATCCGCTTTCTGCCCATAGAACTGCCATGTCAATTCTTCGGGCGGATTCTGCTACAGAAATCCCATAGAAGTCATTGGTGCTTTGAATTTCCGATTTGCGCACAAATTCTGTGCCAATTCCACCAGAGCTAAGGTTTCAAGCAGAGAATTTTCCTCTTCAATTCCTCCCGTACTTACCCTCCCATAGAGGAACATGTACAAACATATATATAAAAACACACATACCTTTGCTGATCACCCATGTCAATCAGTAATTCATCTACACGTCTTTGGAGTTCATTTCGGTCCAAATGTTTCAATTTCTTTAGCTCACTTTGGACAAAATACCAGAATTCCTTGGCTCCATTATCTATGGCCCTTCTTAAGATTTCATGATCTTTCCCCATGCCAGTCACTAAAGTAAAAAAAAAAAAAAAAGTCAGCACTGAGGCCATGTTCAGAAGACGAATTTTACAAGCAGATTCCAATGTGGATTTAAGTCCAAGTAAAATCCCTATGAAATCTGCATTCCATTCATTTCAATTATTTTTTTTTTCTGCCATGGAGTCTTACATTTTTTTTTTTTAAATCAACTAGTGTCAGAAAGTTATATAGATTCGTAATTTACTTCTATTTACTAAACTCTCGTCTTCCAGCACTTATCAGCTGCTGTATGTCCTGCAGGAAGGGGTGTATTCTTTCCAGTCTGACACAGTGATCTCTGCTGCCAGCTCTGTCCCCATAGAAAGCCTCTCCTGCTCTGGACAGTTCCTGACATGAACAGAGGTGGCAGCAGAGAGCACTGTGTCAGACTGGAAAAAATACTTCACATCCTGCATGACATACAGACGCTGATAAGTACTGGAAGATTTGAGATTTTTAAATGGAAGTAAAACTACAAATCTATATAACTTTCTGATAACAGTTGATTTGAAAAAAAAAAAAAAAAAAAATTTTTTACTGGAGTACGCCTTTAAGAACAAACAACCTCTTATAACACCTTCTCACTTTTAGGTCCAAGATGAGTTTAGAACAATCAGATTTTTGATACAGCAGCGCTCCACTTCTGCTGCATTAACATAAATATACCACATAATACCGACCACCACTAGAGGGAGCTCACTGCACACTAGTATACATTAACCCTTATAAAAACAGTATGACATGCTTCCTCTAGTTGTGGCTGCAGGTAACCATGTAATACTAACAGTATAATATTCTACCTCCAGTCGCGGTTGCAGGATGGTTTTATATCAATGTAGGACATGAACTCACGGAGGACGCTGAATAAGTCACATTGGTCTGACTACACACAAATGTTACCAAACTACAATCTGAAGGCTGATCTCAGAGTCTGTGGTCATAGACGCAGCACACCGTGTACCTGTGATCTATAGAGGCATTGTATGTTTATGGAACACGCCTTGATATGTGTCATTTATTATTTGTGATCAGGCCTGAATAAGGCAGATGTGCGTGGGTGTATGCGGCGGATAAGGGAGTATCACCCTGTAATCTCCACTCACTATGTATCCTGCACTATGGAATATGCTGGAGCTATATCCATAACCTACATAGACCACAGGAAGAGACTATTTATAACCGAGCGCTCGTTTCCTGAGCTCACCCACAGGAAGTGCAGAGGAGCAGAGACTACTACAGAGAGGACTGGAGCCTCAGCACACACACGGCCATTGGTCAGCCCAAGGCCATCACCAGGACTTTGTTCAGCCTTGCATTGAGCATAGCCCAACAGGCTTTACAAGTCTTGAGAGTGACTGTCAGGTTGTGGGGCTGCCTCAGCAGTGATGCCCATGTCCCTAAAGTTACAAAGACAGTACCCCCCCCCCAATCGGTGGTATAGCTTTAGCTGTGGAACTGAAAGGGTTAACAGCTGGGACTTGTGTATTCCACACCCCACAGTTGCAGTATTGCCTTTTAGGGTCCTTTTGAATGTAACAATCTTTATCCGTCCGCAGACTCAAGTGATTGGTACATGAGGTATATGAGCAAGATCGGTGCTTGTGTGCGATGCCTTTAGACGGCACAACTAATCCAGCGGCCAGGCCGCACAAACAATCACTGTTATCGTTTGTGCAGACATCTATCTATTGCTATGGGCCGCACATCCCATTTACACAAGGGTGGATATTTTAAGTGTCACTGTCGTTTCATTTTTTTTATGCAGAAATCAATAGTCCAGGCGATTTTAAGAAACTTGGCAATTGGGTTTATTAGGCAAATCTGCCATTATCTGCATTCAAAAAGACTTTCCCCAGGCCCCCCCCCCCCCTTTCCCCACTCACTGCTCATTATGAGGAAATCTCGACTGGTTTACATCAGTCGCCCTGTGTAACCTATGGAGAGGGGAGGGGGAGGAGGGAGATTAGTCACCAGCAGAGAGCAGAGAACAAAGGGTTACACAGTGTGAAAGCCGCTATTCAGAGGTCAGTGCTGACTTCAGAGGAGATAGCCCGGTGATGTAGCTGTAAATTAACTCTTTGTTGTCCTGTTTTGGTGCCTCATCTCCCTTCACCCCTCCCCTCTCCATAGGGAACAATGAAGACAGGGGGGAGAGCTTCAAACTGCTTTTCCATGATAAAAATGCATTTTTCGGCTAATAACCAAATTACAAAGTTTCTTTGTATCGCCTGGACTATTGATATCAGCAAAGAAAAATTGAAACGACAGTGACACTTTAGACCTGCCCAAAAGATGCGATCGGCCGAGGATTGGGCATTTTCCAGCTCATAAGCCGATTGCTGTAACTTTTACACGGACTGATCGGCCTAAGGAACGTTTCTAGCGACACTCCTGGCCGATAACTGGCTCATGTAAGAGCGCATTTAGGCTCTTTCCGGACTGTGTTGTGCAGGGTCCCTTAAAAAGGTATAGGTCAGGTGTGACAAGAGCGCTACAGGCTAATGTCTATGCATTGCGGCGTGAGACCTACCATGCCTCCTTCATGTAATATTGGCAAGAGATGTGGATGTAGCTGAACATGCTGTGGGCCCTCAGGCACTGCAGATGTATCACCCTGGTATGATAACTAATAAAACGTCCCTGTCATTATAAAAAGAATGTCTGACATGTTACAGAGAGATGGTCGTGGTTAGTGTTTAGACCCCCTGATTTCTATATAGTGCTGGAAGAAGCACACTGCTGAGAGCTTCTCTCCCCAGCATCCCTTGATATCAGCATCTGTACACAAGATGAGCTCAATAGATGAGATGATGGATATCGCAGGGAGTCAGGGGAGAAGTTCTCAGCTGTGCTCTTCTCCCAACCATATCTAGAGATCCTGACCAATCAGACGTCACTTTTCAATATAAAAAAAAAAAAAGTGCCTAGAACTAGATCCATCTTACCAGAACTGCTAGACTGCTGCTTATACATCTCTATCTGTTCTTTGGCCTTTAAAAGTTGCTCTTCTAATGCCCGTATCCTTCCGGCTGCAGCTCCTTGCTCCACTGGGCCTTCAGGTATCCTACAAATCAACAAAAAGCGCATATCAGTAATACCAGAGATCCACACACAGTAAAAGACTGATAGCATGAAATAAATCACAAGATTATGGCGAAATCTGAAGGAAAACTGCTGGGAAGACACAGGCAAGAACACTTGTTTCAGTCTTCCCATACACGTGCATGCCCCGCTCGGCTGAGCATGCACGTTACTCTGGCGGTGGCTTATTTCCCCTCGGGATAAAAAGGATTGGGCATATTAGAATATAGCTGAATTTTATATGTGAGCACAAAGAGGAGATCTCTATAAAAGAGGATACAAGCCACTCGTATGACCACAGAAATCAATAGAGGGAGTGCTCGGGTATAATACATAGAGAATGCTGCCTTCATTGTGCCCAGAGAGCTTATAAAGAGTCATATGAGAAGGGAAAGACGTAGGAGAGGTTTCTATGGCAGTTCAGTAGCCCACTGAGACCACAACAGTATAATCTAGCTGGCACCTTCTGTGCACCACGTCTAGGACGGTGTAATAACACAAGGACGGGTTCGTTGGTGCATGGAGATGATATCAGTCATCACCTTCCCTCTAAGTGTCGCTTCCTTTCTCTGTCTTTCAGCCGCTTAATGTTTCCTCCCGGAATGAACGTCTGAACTCTGTTTGCCGAGAGCAATTGTGGAGCCGACAAACAAAAACTAAATAAAGCGACTGCTTCATCTCTAGACCGAAAGGTTCCAGAGGACGTCTCCGCTTTATTAGAAAGGGCTTGTCTGCTCTAATAAAAAAATATAGCCTACTGACAAAGTGTGATTTAATAGAGAGTCAGACATTAGAGGTCGGCCCTTCTGGAGGACCTGACAGTCACCGATCTCACAGAAAACGGTGTAATGCTTTATTCAACCCGTGGGGGTGCTGTGGGGAAATTAAATGCTTCCTGTCAGCATTGCTCGAAGACTTAGGGCCCTATTCCACCAGACGATTATCGTTCAGATTATCGTTAAATCGTTTGAATCTAAACGATAATCGTTCGGTTGAAATGCAGTTAACGATTAACGACCGAACGAGAAGTCGTTGATCGCTTTATAAGACCTGGACCTATTTTTATCGTTGCTCGTTCACAAAACGTTCGCATTGAATAAGACATCGTTCGGTCGTTCGCAATAGACACAAACGCAATAGCGAAGAAATAGCGAAGAAAAACGATCGCAATTACGATCATAAGTAACGATTATCGTTCCATGGAAATGAGTGAACGTTTTCAGGTCTTTCGCAATAGCGGTCGTTTGAGATCGTTAATGATTATGCGAACGATAATCGTCCGGTGGAAAAGGGCCCTTAAGGTCCTATTCCACAGAGTGATAATCGACCCGATTCGGCCAATTATCGCTTCATGGAATAGAGACAACGATCAGCCGACGATCGTGTCAACGGCTGATCGTTTATTTAGGTTCAAACCTAAAATCATCAGGCACCAACCGTGGAATAGCGATGTGCGGCGGGTGACTGACAATCTCACAAGCTCCATGCTTTACCTAAGCATGTTTCAGGGCTTCTCCTGAGCTCCTCCTTCCTCCTGGTCCCGTGCACAGCAGCAGCTCTGGTGCGGCGTCTTAGCTGACAGACCGCTCAGCCAATCACTGGCCAGGACCGCCGCGGTCAGTGATTGGCTGAGCGGTCTGTCAGCTCAGACAGGCCGCACAGAAGCTGCTGCTGCGCGCCGAACCAGGAGGAAGAAGGAGCGCAGGAGAAGATCTGCAACATGCTTAGGTAATGTATGGTGTTTAAACAAGGGCTGCAAGGACATCGGTAAAGATGTCCCTGCAGCCCTCGCTAAACGATTATCGGGCAGTGTAATAGGCCCAGTTCACATTATTGATCGGGCCCCCATCGGCCCGTGGAATAGGACCCTTAGGTGTCAAGGCAGTGCGGATTATTGTGACTACTTTATACAAATAATCAAAATTCAAGTTTGTTAGTGTTCGTCCAAACCTGAACTCTTGCCATTTGTTTAACAGTGGTTGAAGAAGTTAGATAGAGCCCTAAGGCTGCCTAGAAAACATAGATTTCAGGCATAGGCAGTACTCATGGATTCCAGGACTCCCTAGGGCTGCACCTAACTTTTTCAGCCACAGGTATTCAAACGGCAAGAGTTCAGGTTTGGACAAACACGAACGTACTCAGATGCAAAGGATAGACCAGACACAAGGAGGTGGATCACCAAGGAGAGCTCATATACCTCATGTACCAAGACAGGATGTACCTAGTGGTACCTAGTGACCACCGACTGATGGTAGGGAAAAAGTATAGGAGCCTGGAACTAGATTCTCCCCCCCCCCCATCCGGGTGGGGTGGGGGTTTATTAGGTCTTCAGGTATTAGGTTTTCACCCAGGTCCCGTGATCGCGTTGTCTGGGTGCAGATAGAGGGACAGATGCCCAGAAAGCATCTTTTTGCTGCAATAATACTCTGATCGCATAATCTGAAGGGTTAAACTACAAGGATGGCAGGTTTCCTAGCTCCTGGAAGTCCTTCTGTCCTGCAACAGCCGAGCTCCCACAACATCTGGCACAGGAGACGACTATTCCTGCCCTGACAATGCTGTGCTGTACTGTGGTTATAAGGGGGTTAATCAGCATATATATATATATATATATATATATATATATACACACATACACACCCAGCAGGTGGGATGATATCAGATGGCATCATTACTTATAATTACGCTGTTCTGCCAATGCTATTATACATAGTAGCAGGGACAGAGCTAACATGGCAGAGAGCAGTAGTCATGTCATTGGTGCATGAACACTGTTACGGACCTTACGCCTTATAGCGACACCTGTCAAGCACCATATTCTTTCCTAAAACCAATACATCTAAGAGGCAAACCATTGGGCTGAACTCACGAGTCTCTCATGATATGGTAATGATATATAATGTGGCGTACCCACGGTGGTCTGGTTGACTCTATTGGGCCGAATAAAGTCTTCTGACAACTAGATTTGGTCCTGAAAAGGGTTTTAAAGTATTGGTCCTGAAAAGGGTTTTAAAGTATGTGTGAGACCTTGACCATTCTGGTAGCCAGCTTGATGGGTTCCATACAGCTTGACAGAAAACAATCCAAAAATATGAGATGCCAGAGGCAAATGAGTAGTTGCATCGGGAACCCGTCTCAGCGGATTTGTCCGGCAATTAACAAGGCCATTTCCAGTCCTATTAGTGTATTTAGCAACCCCGACACCAAGCGGGCAATATACACAAAATCAATGTCTTCGAGTGAAAATGAAACTGAATCTTTATAGCCATAAAAAGCAAACCTATTAGATGGAATAACTACGGAGGACTGAGAGAATTACATATGGCAAGAGGTATCATCCGGGGCACCGGGGATGCTGGTCTCTTATCTCTGGATGAAGCTACGGCTGAACGCCACTTACAAAAAGCCATTCTAGTCTGCGGCGGAGAATTAATTCCGAGTCTTAGAATAAAAGTAACCTCTAGATTAGTGCGGCTGCGATCAATTTTAATTGTGCTCAGTAGCTAGGAGGAAAAAAAAAATCAAAACTCATTACGGACTCGTAGACTACAAATTAGGTAACATGGCAACATATTCATCGAATGGAGGGGGAGGGGGGCCCGCGGTAAACAGTCTACTTTGCTTCAGATCAGATTCATAAGGAATGAGACCAAAGGAATCATAGGGCAGAAGTGATGGGTTAAGGAATACAGAACTGTGGGTGCCTAAGACTGGCAACACCAGGTGCCTCTTATTCCCTCTACAGACCTATCTGTGCCCATCAGTCCTATCTATGTTTAAAGGGGTATTAGACTCAAACATAACTTTTCACATGTTGCTGCCCATGGTGAGACTAACAATTCCTTCCATACTTGATACTTGTTATTATCTATTCAGTCTCCTTCCCCCAGTTTTGAGCTGCTGCTTTCTGCTGAAGACACAGAAATCTGTCTCCCCCTCCTCCACCCTCCTGTCTGAGACGCTGATGTAAACAAGTCCCTGACTGGCTTTATCTGTAACATTGTAACTTCTTTGTAATGCTGGGAGGGTTTTTCTGAAGTCAAGTTGCTGATGAACTCACTGTGATTAATCCTCCCAGCATTACAAAGAAACTACAATGTTGCAGATACAGCCTGTCAGGGACTTGTTTACATCAGACGTCTCAGAAGGGAGGGGGGAGAGACAGAGAGAGAGAGAGAAGCTCACACACAGATTTTTGTGTTTTCAGCAGAAAGCAGTAGCTCAGAAGTGGGAGAAGGAGACTGAATAGATTACAACAAGTATGGAAGGAATTGTTAGTCTCACCATGGGCAGCAACATATGAAAAGTTATGTTTGAGTGGAGTACTCTTTTAAACATTAAAGAACTGCAAAAAGGACAGTTCCCAAATATATAGTTCTTATCAAGAAATTGTCCTCCCTGCCAGAGGGAGCGCTCCAGGGAACGTGACCAAGTCTGCTGAAGCCATGTCTGTATCACCACCATTTGAATAAGACTAAATACAAAGAATATGGGGATCCATCCAGCGCCCCTATAACAACACAAGTAGTATTGTCATTAGGACAGTTTTGGACACGAAGGGGGAGGGGGACGCACGGCTGTAATATGGAAGCAAAACTGGTCCCATTACTCTTTGCTGAAACCACACTAAGGAATTTGTAGACCTCGGGCCTGTAAAATGATTCCTCGATACAGGATAAGTGTGGATAATGTATACCTTGTGGCCTAATAAGCCAGACACTAATGCCGCTCATACAAAGATGAAGGTTGTCACTATGTGCCGATGCTGGTGGGACTGGCCAACCATGTCATGTGTATGGCGATGGGATTCAGAGAAAAAGAAGGTATGAGCATGGTGTTATTAGGCAAGATAGTAGGTGCCTGGCAGCGGCTTATTCCTTTAGTCAAGCATTAGAACACATGCTCGTATACTGAAGGAGGACTAGCTGTCAGCTATGGATAATACCGCTACCACTGTGTTCATCTCCTGGAGCAGCGGAAGATGTTATGCGTGCAATGTACATGACATTACTTCTACCTCTATGACGATATCATATAGCCTGGGTAAATGCACTCCAGTAAGTATTTTTGTGCAGCAAACCAGTGTGAACAGTGCCTTAAAGGGTATAGGCCAGTGTAATCCTACATATCCTGTTGCTTAACTGGCTGTTTCTGGCTTCCGGACCACGTCTGATGCAGCAACTACATAGGAGGAGGTCAGGAAGGTCCCTAGATCTTGAGAAGGGGCCAGATAGGAACACCCCTTTAAGTGGGGCTGAGCTGCAATACCAAAAACAGACCACACTTAAAAGGAGGCGCTGTTCCCGGAAGAAAGCAGCCACGTTTTCCTTATCCCACATGTCCCCCTTTTTTAAAACAAATCTCTGTCTCCTGAATCCAGCAATAAAAAGTTGAAATCTCCCAGATAAAAAGAATAAGCGAACAATGTAACATATTAGGGAAGCTATTCACATTCTTCTGTCGTCGCCTAAAACGACTTGATAATTCTTTTCAGCTCCCCTTAAAACCCCGGCGCAACGCTACAAAGCCCAAACTTCCTATCGACAAAACAGCTTTGAACTCCCTATCATAGAGGAGACATTTGTGGAAAATCCTCCAGCTTCTTTGTGAACCGGAGAAGAACGTGGCCGTCTTAACGTTGCGAGCTTTAGACGGAGAATAAATCCAATTTCTTGTTCCTGAATAATCTTTTCTAATGTTTCGTGCTCATTAAAAATTACATGAAGGACATTGGCAGTCAATTAGAGAAGACTCCGTCGAAAGGTCAGAGAAGAAGAAGGGGAAAAAAAGAAAAAAAAAAAAGAATTGGCTAGGTACTCGAGCAAGAAGATTTCCCTAAAGGAAACCTTTATTAAGAGACGCGCAATGAACACGGAGAATTAGATGGAAAATTTTCATAATGAGGAAAAAAAAAAAAAAAAAAACACTTAAAGGAAAACTAAAGTGAAAAACAGCTGTTGCATCTGTTCTCAGTGTGTATACAGGAAACACGTCGGGAGTGTGCCTTAGTGCACTGCATACTGATGAAGAGGCCCAGGCTCTCGCCACATACTTACCACTACACCCAATGGTCTGATGGTGATTTCTGTGTATAGTAAACCTGTTGGGCTGTGGGAGGTCATACTTACCATCTTACTAGCCAACATACACCTTCGTATGAAAGCAATGACATGAGTAACTATATTGGCATAGAGTATGCGGACCATTGACTCCCACTAAAATTTTTTGCAAGCGATATGGTTTTATTTTTCCAGTATTTTTATGTGCTTTCTGCTGAAGATACAAAAATCTGTGTGTGAGCTTCTCTCACCGTATCCCCCCTCCCTGCTGAGACAGCTGATGTAAACAAGCCCCTATCTGCAACATTATAGCTTCTTTGTAATGCCAGGAAGGATAATCACAGTGAGTTGACCTAACAATAACCCTCCCAGCATTACAAAGAAGCTACAAAGTTGCAGATAAATTCTGCCAGGGACTTGTTTACATCATCTGTCTCAGAAGGGAGGGGGGAGGAGGGGGAGACAGAGAGAAAAGCTCACATACAGATTTTTGTGTCTTCAGCAGAAAGCAGCAGCTCAGGACTGGGGGAAGGAGACTGAACAGATAATAACAAGTATAGATGGAATTGTTAGTCTCACCATGGGCAACAATATATCAAAAGTTATGTTTGAGTGGAATACTGCTTTAACATACCATTGGTGCTTAGGGCCTGTAAACATGTATAAGTATAAAATAGGGGAAAACTTGTACACCTCTGACATGCCCAAAAAAACATGAGACACGAATGGACTCAAAGCCCTTTTACACAGGCCAATTATTGGCAACGAGTGTTCCTAGAAACGTTCATTCGTCCGATATTCAGCCAGTGTCACTGATCGGCCAAGGAACGGGAAAACGCATCTTTTGAGTGGCACTGAAAATGTATACCTATCCGAAGCACATCTCCCTGTGTAAATAGCGGATGTGTGTGTCTGATAGCAATATATTTAAATGGCCGCAATAACAATGCAGTGATGGTTTGGGTAGCCCGGCCACTCGATTAATCGTGCCTTGTAAAAGGCACTGCAAACAAGTACCGATCTCGCAGACTAGTGCTCAATTATGGAGTTAGGGGCTGTATAACCACAGTTGGTTAGCTTAAAGTGACTCTGTACCCACAATCTGCCCCCCCCCCCCCGCCCCCCCCCCCCCCCCCCCCCCCGCCCCCCCGCAAACCGCTTGTACCTTCAGATAGCTGCTTTTAATCCAAGATCTGTCCTGGGGTCCATTCAGCAGGTTAAGCAGTTATTGTGCCAGCCTAATGCACAGTCATACTAGGCTACGGCCGTAGGGCACAGGGCTGCAAGTTTAAAAGTTGTTTTTTAGGACAATAACTGCAATCACCTGCCGAACGGACCCCAGGACAGATCTTGGATTAAAAACAGCTATCCGAAGGTACAAGTGGTTTGGGGGGGGGGGGGGGGGGGGAGGGGGGTCAGATTGTGGGTACAGAGGCACTTTAAGAAAGTTTGGCGTTTTTTTAAAAAACAGCATCCTCTGGGGGGATTGATCGAAATTACTAACTTACCTCTCCTCAGTGCCCATGGTGAGCAGCGGCCGCAGGACCCCCTCCCGGAAGTAATTTTCCCCCGGGTTGTGATGACATCAGTTATCAGTCCAATCAGTGACTGGCTGAGCAGATAGTCCATCAGCCAGGTCATGGCATGGACACCCCAGAGATCCCAGAAGAGGTCCCACGGCCAGTCAGTCCGCTCACCACGGGCACGAGAGGTAAGTTTGTAATTGTGATCAATCCCCCACACACACACACACGTACACACAGAATGCCAGGTTTTAGAAAACGCCATACTTCTCCTTTAATAGCGATTAATCTAGCACTGCAAATTCTTCACGCCTGTGGACAGCCGAAGATCTGTAAACGCCTAAGGACCCTAACCAAGAAAGATTAGAAAAACATGGCCACTTTCTTCTAGAAACAGCACCCCTCTTGTCTCCAGTTTGGGTTGGGGTTATGCAACTGAGTGCCATTAAAGAGAATAAGCCCAATTGCAAAACCAAACCCCAACTGGAGACAGGAGTCTTGCTTTTCCTGGAAGAAAGCGGCCATGTTTTTCTAATGCTGGATAACCCCTTTAAGACTCAAATAAACTTACTTCCTTCTTAAACCTTATACCAAAGAGTAGATAAGGCCAGAAGAGAACAGGGAGACAGACAAGAATGCTGGGCCTCCCACAGGGAGAGACAAGCAGCTGCACTTGTATCTAACTTATCTGGAAGAAAAACAGCCATATAATCTAGCATAAAAAACTGTAAAAAGCTTAAACAAGATGTAAAGAACAACACTATCTAAAATGACCTATTCCGAAACTTTTTTCACAAAGAGGTGTGTCATTTTAGATAGTTTTAAGTTTTGGCTATATTTACACTAAACTACTGTAATTGTAGTGTCATTTTTGTGCAGATTTTTGTCAAAATTCGATTTTTAATGAAAGTTAATTATTTAAAAAAATAATAATAAAAAGAAGGAATATGTAAAATTACTAGAACGCTATAGTCAGGGGTGGGCACCCACCAGTCATATGCGGGGCCCCTGAAGGCTCTGGGCCAGAAACAACTCCTATGTCTGCCGAGAGCTGCACAGATTAATAGGCACTTAACATGAAACTTGAAGCTGTTTCCTCTAAGAAAAAGCTCAGACAAGCAGAACCCGTCCACCGGCAATATAGCTATAATAACCAGAAACTAGAACGGGCTTATTTTTAGATTTTTGTGATTACCCAGAGACTGTCAGGAAGGCGGCTGCAGGTGGCAGGCTACAAGGCCGGAAGCGTCGCTATAGGTGTATCTGAATATTAAGTATAAATACGTTTAATGGGCAGCACACTGGTCACCTGATCATCTAAAGCGCTTGGTTTCATGTTATTCGGAAAAGTTTCGGAATTCAGAACTTCTTACACCTATTAAAACCATAGGAGGAGGCGATTCCATCACTCGCAGCCGACACCAAACGCTTTTTCCACAGGCTGCTTCTCAGCTGAATAAGGACTTATAGGACTGCTTGTTTCCCATAATGTAGAAGACCAGTACCCAAGATACTCTAGTTCGTTGGTCGATCCCATCTTTTGTGTGGACTGTATGAATGTACTATCCCGTGGTTGTTCGTGAGCAAACCAAAAAAATAATTAAAGGGGTACTCCAGGCTGGGGGTCTTTTTTGCCTATGGCCGGGACGTCATTGCCCTCATCCACCTCCTCCCCGGTTCAAGCGCCGTGTCCCGGATCACGCCGCTCCAGCCACTTCCTGGTCACTGACGAGGGTTTAAGACGTGACGTTTCAAGTCCGCTCAGCCAGTCAGTGGCAGAGGTGGGATCCATGGCCATTATGTTCCAGAGACAGCACCACTCTTGTCTTCAGTTATAGTGCAGGTTTCATCAAAGTGAATGGAGCTTAAAAGGGGTATTGCGGTGAAAATGTTTTTCTTTCAAAATAGACTAATTTCGGAAAGTTAATATAGATTTGTAATTTACTTATATTTAAAAATCTCCAGTCTTTCAGTACTTTTCAATGCTGTATGTCCTGCAGGAAGTGGTGTATTCTCTCCAGTCTGGCACAGTGCTCTCTGCTGCCACCTCAGTCCTGACAGAAACTATCCAAAAGCCGGAAAAGTTTTCTATGGGGATTTTCTGTTCCTGACATGGACAGAGGTGGCAGCAGAGAGCACGGCGTCAGACTGGAAAGAATACACACCTTCCTGCAGGACATACAGCAGCTGATAAATACTGGAAGACTGGAGATTTTTAAATAGAAGTAAATTACAAAGCTATATAACTTTCTGACACCAGTTGATTTTAAAGAAAAAAAGTAATCGCTCGAGTACCCCTTTAATAGCAAACCACATCTGAACTGGAGACAAGAGCTGTGTTTTCGATGGAAGAAAGCGGCCATGTTTTTGTAGCACTGGATAATCCTTTTAGAGGGTTTGTCAGGGTTTATACTATTGATGGCCTATCCACAATGTCTGATTGGCAGGGTGCTGAATAACGGTATCACCACAATCTGCTGTTCAGAGTAACTGTTAAAAGGGAACCAAGGATGTGCCAAAGTTTTTTAATTTATATTTTAAGACCGTGCCATTTAAAGGAGAAGTCTGGCAAAAATTTAATTTACGGTATTTTATTGCCCCCCAAAATTTACACAAATCACCAATATACACTAAATTACGACAAATGCACATAAAGTGCTTTTTCATTGCACTTACTACTGCATCAAGGCTTCACTTCCTGGATAAACATGGTGATGTCACTTCCTGGATATCATGGTGATGTCACTTCCTGGATAACATGGTGATGTCACTTCCTGGATAACATGGTGATGTCACTTGCTGGATAACATGGTGATGTCACTTCCTGGATATCATGGTGATGTCACTTCCTGGATAACATGGTGATGTCACTTCCTGGATAACATGGTGATGTCACTTCCTGGATAACATGTGTCACTTGCTGTATAACATGGTGATGTCACTTCCTGGATAACATGGTGATGTCACTTGCTGTATAACATGGTGATGTCACTTCCTGGATAACATGGTGATGTCACTTCCTGGATAACATGGTGATGTCACTTCCTGGATAACATGGTGATGTCACTTCCTGGATAACATGTGTCACTTCCTGGATAACATGGTGATGTCACTTCCTGGATAACATGGTGATGTCACTTGCTGTATAACATGGTGATGTCACTTGCTGGATAACATGGTGATGTCACTTCCTGGATAACATGGTGATGTCACTTACTGGATAACATGGTGATGTCAATTCCTGGATAACATGGTGATGTCACTTCCTGGATAACATGGTGATGTCACTTCCTGGATAACATGATGATGTCACGACCCGACTCCCTTTAAAAGCATTTCCCGTAATAAGTGTATATTGGTGATTTGTATAACTTTTGGGGGGCAACACAATACTTTAATCAAAAATTTTGCCGGACTTCTCTTTTTAAGCCGGTATAAGTAGTGTGTAATACACTCAAGTTTTTTCCTATATACCAGTCCGACTGCTGCTCTCCTGGGATTATATTTACCTGTTTCTCTCTGCATACATAGACACAAAATCGTCTATTAAACCCTGATGCTATGCCGCACTCTATGTCAGAATACCGCTGTGATGGTGGTCGCCAACTTGCAGAACTAAAACTCAGGATGTGCCGGAAAGTGAAGTTTAGCGAGAGCCGTGGAGCTAGAGATGAGATGCCGCTGCTTTACAGTCTTCTTCCCAAACACATTTGTGGTGTCAGGTAATCTGCTATCCTCCGCTTAGTCATGGCCGCCATCGCCGCGCCTTCTTACTGGTGTTACAGAGCGGCTTGTGAAATAAGTCGCAGTGACTTATTACCCAGACGGCGGGTTCCAGAGATTACACCGGAGAGCTTCTTCCCCAGTTTTCTCCCTGGATACTATTTCCGCAGGTGGATTAAGAGGAGGATTAGACATCAGTACTTTTATTTGATCTTTTAATCAGAGTTATCTGATGGTTACACGCCGCATTTTATATCGATTTTTTTTTTTTTTAGATGTGGCAGGGAAAATGTAATTTGTCATGTTTTATTTCGCCTTATGTTATCGGATTCATTTAGTATCTTTGCTGGTGATGAATCTTATTTATAATAGGATAGCTGGGCAGTGTTCCTCCTTATTCCTTTAGAGGGATTTCCTCACTTAAAGGGTGTGTTGTCTAGTAATGGGGTACGTTCAACTGAATACTGGGACTGTATTGGGTATTATTGCGATGTTCATACACAATAGTCTCTCCAGTCACAGCAGATTATTACAGGTCACCTGCAGCTGGACTTCTAACCAATCCAGATAAACCCTTTAAGATTGCTTGTCAAAATGCAATACATGCTTGAGGGGGGGCACATACGTCCCACCAATCTGTACCATAGACTCTGGGAGCCACAGCCGTGCTGTCATGTCTACGTCCCTAAGCAGAGACAAAGCTCTGTGCACATTATTCTACCTGTTCTAACTACGGGCACTGCAGCAGATCTACAAGATACTGAATAAAGAGGTTAAAAAAAAATCTTCTGTCAAACTGCTTAAGTGATACACACACACTATATTTATTTATATATATATATATATATATATATATATATATATATATATATATATATAATCTGTTTATATGAAAGCCAGGTGACAACCAATATCTCGGCAGCAGCACACAGGTCTGGCATCAGTGACGCTCTCAAGGGCAATACGTACTGCTCCTGCTGGGGACACAGAACAAGTAGTGACAACCCATGCTGCACACCAAGGGGGATGTCTGATCACATCAACTCCTCTAAAGGAGCTGGAACAAGTACATGCATTACTTTATTAACCTTGTGCTGTTTCTCTGTTACATCCTGTACCATACTGCACAGCTGCACTCACTATTCTGCTGGTGGGGTCACTGTGTACATACATTATATTACTGATCCTGAGTTACATCCTATATTATACTCCAGAGCGGCACTCACTATTCTGCCAGTGGGGTCACAGTGTACACACATTACATTACTTATCCTGTCCTGATCCTGAGTTACATCCTGTACCATACTGCAGAGCTGCACTCACTATTCTGTCAGTAGGGTCACTGTGTATATACATTACATTACTTATCCTGTCCTGATCCTGAGTTACATCCTGTATTATACTGCAGAGCTGCACTCACTATTCTGCCAGTGGGGTCACTGTGTACATACATTACATATCATGTATTATACTCCAGGGCTGCACTCACTATTCTGCCAGTGGGGTCACTGTGTACATACATTACTTATCCTGTCCTGATCCTGAGTTACATCCTGTACCATACTGCAGAGCTGCACTCACTATTCTGTCAGTGGGGTCACTGTGTACATACATTACGGATCCTGTACTGATCCTGAGTTACATCCTGTACCATACTGCAGAGCTGCACTCACTATTCTGCCAGTGGGGTCACTGTGTACATACATTACGGATCCTGTACTGATCCTGAGTTACATCCTGTATTATACTATTTTGCTGGTCAGGTCACTGTATACAAACATTACATAACATCCTGTATTAAACTCCAGAGCCGTACTCCCTATTCAGCCGGTGGGGTCCCTGTATACATACATTACATATCCTGTATTATACTCCGGAGCTGCACTCCCTATCCTGCCGTTGGAGTTAGCAGGAATACCATTTTCCACCTCAGCTTGTGGTATTAATCAGATTTCATTATTAGAGATGAGCGAACCTGGTTTGGGTTCAAGTTGATCCGAACCCAAAGGTTTGGCATTTGATTAGCGGTGGCTGCTGAACTTGGATAAAGCTCTAAGGTTGTCTGGAAAACATGGATACAGCCAATGACTCGAGCATGCTCGAGGTTCGCTCATCTCTAATTATATCTTATTTGTTTCCAATCCCTAAATAAAACAACAACTTTTAACCTAATAAACCCACAAAAACACATTTACAAAAAATATAAAAACTCCCCCTGAAGCGGCGTGCTGGTGGGGAGATATAGAGAAGAACGTCTTATTGATCCGCCATTCAGAAGGAGCCATGGTAACAAGACACATCTCAAACTTTCTTTGGATAAAGCCCCCGCACTGGCGTCCTCTGTTAGCTGAACGTGGCGGCCGTATCGATCAGAGAAGCGGACATGTGAGGATGCCTGTCTGAGGGGGATTGGATATTAAGTGTCAGCCACCGCCGAGCAATAGCCGGGACCCGGCCGCCTGTGTACACAACCAGCTGAGACATAGAAACACATTTAGAGTGCGTTCACACCTACAGGATCCGCAGCAGATTTGATGGTGCAGATTTGATGCTGTGTTCAGTTATTTAAATGAAATCTGCTGCGGATCTGCTACGGATCCGGTAAGTGTGAACGTACCCTTATGCAGAGAGGCGTCCATCACCGAACCGCACAACCTGGGAACTTTACACACAAAACATTTACTCCTATTGTTTTTTTTTCTATAAGCTTGCTGGTTTCACATGTTCTTTATGATCTATCACCGGGACAGCAGACAGCGCCGTATAGTTTGTAGTGGCCAAACTGGGTTACTGCAGCTTAGCTTCCACTCACTTTAAAGGAGTTGTCCAGCGATAATCTTTTTCTTTCAAATCACCTGATATCAGAAAGTTATATATATTTGTAATTTACTTCTATTTAAAAAGTCTCAAGTCTTCCCATACTTATCAGCTGCTGTATGTCCTGCAGGAAATGGTGTTTTATTTTCAGTCTGATACAGTGCTCTCTGCTGACATCTCTGGCCGAGACAGGAACTGTCCAGAGCAGGAGAGGCTTTCTATAGGATTCATAGAAAACCGAGACAGAGTTCCTGTCTCGGCCAGAGATGTCAGCAGAGAACGCTGTGTCAGACTGAAAATAAAACAACTTTTTCTGCAGGACATACAGCAGCTGATAAGTATGGGAAGACTTGAGATTTTTTAATAGAAGTAAATTACAAATTATATAACTTTCTGACACCAGTTCATTTGTAAGAAAAAGGTTTTCGCTGGACAACCCCTTTAATGGGAGCTGAGGTGCAGTAACCCAGCATGGCCACTACACAATGTATGGAGCTGTCTGCTTCTGGTTTGTTCACTATATATGTGACCTGGCAAGCAGGTAATGGACCCCTGGCTCATCACATATTGATGACCTATCTTCCGAACATGGTGAAAACCCACACCCCATTTGGTTCTCAATGTTGCAGAACCCATCATGAGGATAGGAAATCAATCAACTCATCAAGAAAAATAAAACTCTTTAACCCTTTAAATGCAGACATATGTTTAGCCTTTGTAAAAGCATTGCATAATTCACTGAATAGTTCTTATGCATTATTTTTGTGTGTGTGTGTGTGTGTGTGTGTAGGGGGGGTGCTTTGAATTTACAATACTACACTTGGTGCAGTGCCCTAGATACGTACCGTATAAGTATATGCAAGACTGTCTACAACAGCAAGGCACCTTAATGGGTTAATGATGCACCCACCAAAGGCCAGTTTTCTTTCCCACAAACAATAAAATGTACACAGAACAGAAAACCCTGCCAGCAAAATATTATATATATTTATAAGGATGTGGTGGATTTAACCCTTTGTAGTACATGAAAACCATGAGGTTTAATGAGAACTGACTTCAATGGAGAGGCGGCTGCCCGCTCAATGTGGATGCGGCACTAAAACTGCTGTGTCTCAACATCAGTGGAAACTCCAACCGATGGACCCCCACCAACCCGACTGATGGCATATCATCAAAGTATATAGACATAGAAATGGCTCTGTGCTATAAAATAATATTATATGTACACATATATTACACCCCCCCCCCCCCCCCCCCCCGATATAACTCAATCCCCGCCGAGACGTCAACCACAGGAAGAACATAAAGCCTCCATGTACAAAGCGCCCGCTCTCTCTATACCACAAGCCGCGCTGTATCCAGGCAATGACCCATTTTATCTGAGTGGACATATTGCACATGACTCAGTGAATTTTGCTTTGGGCAACAACACATGTAAAATCGATGGCGTGGAATCTTCTCCGGTCTCGCTGCGGTGCGTGTTTGACTTTGGTAAAGGGGAAATGTAGAAAAGAGAAAAGATCAGAGAGGTTTTACAAGGAATTCTGTGAAGAGATTAAAGGAGACTATATACAGAGACTAGGGGGGGGTGGAAGGAGGTCGTGCGGTCGCATTAGGGCTGGGCGATTAATCGTATTAATTTGATTAATTCACCTACATTTTGAGAACTGATTTCAATTTCTTTAAAAATCGTAAATTCCCAGCCCGCACCTGGAGGTCCGACCCCGGACCCCATCCACCAAGATGCTGGAACGCACTCACAAAACTTGGAGCGGCTCCTTCGAGCACCAGAAACATGGAGCTGGTGCCCGCTTTGGTGTGAGCGTGTGCCTGTTACTGTGTGCCGCTCCACCCTAATAAGGCTCTACTACTACCCCAAATACTGCTCTACTACTACTACTACCCCCAATATACTACTCCTAATACTGCTCTACTACTACCCCCAATACTGCTCTACTACTTCCCCAATACTGCTCTACTACCCCCAATACTGCTCTACTACTACTACCCCCAATATACTACTCCTAATACTGCTCTACTACAACCCCCAATACTGCTCTACTACTTCCCCAATACTGCCCTACTACTACCCCCAATATACTACTCCTAATACTGCTCTACTACTTCCCCCAATACTGCTCTACTACTACTACTACCCCCAATATACTACTCCTAATACTGCTCTACTACTTCCCCCAATACTGCTCTACAACCTCCCCAATACTGCTCTACTACTACCCCAATACTACTCCCAATACTGCTCTACTACTTCCCCAATACTGCTCTACTACTACCCCCAATACTGCTCTACTACTACTACCCCCAATATACTACTCCTAATACTGCTCTACTACAACCCCCAATACTGCTCTACTACTTCCCCAATACTACTCCTAATACTGCTCTACTACTACCCCCAATACTGCTCTACTATTTCCTCAATACTGCTCTACTACTACTACTACCTCCAATACTGCTCTACTACTACCCCAATACTGCTCTACTATTTCCTCAATACTGCTCTACTACTACTACTACCTCCAATACTGCTCTACTACTACCCCAATACTACTCCTAATACTGCTCTACTACTACCCCCAATACTGCTCTACTATTTCCTCAATACTGCTCTACTACTACTACTACCCCCAATACTGCTCTACTACTACCCCAATACTACTCCTAATACTGCTCTACTACTACCCCCAATACTGCTCTACTATTACCCCCAATACAGCTCTACTACTACCCGCAATGCTGCTCTACTACTACCCCCAATACTGCTACTATCCTTATCTACTACTACACCCATCATCTTCTATGCTTCTACTTGACTACACCCCTTATCCACTATGCCTCTACTAGTACACCCATCATAATTAGCAAAAAAAAATAAAAAAATAAAAAAATTATATATATATATTTTTTTTTTTTGCCCATATCGTCCAGCCCTAGGTCGCATCCTCCTGCAAATATTGCCAAGTTTTTGACTACACTTTAAATCCAGGCATCCTAAATTGGCCATGTGACCCCGTGGCAAAGACATGTTGGCGGTGCAAAAAGGGGCAGCTAGAAGGAATCATATCGGGGATCCGGACATAACTGAGCCTCGGCTCAGTTTAAGGAAATACTATTACTTAAAAAAATAAATAAATAAAACGTTTTGACATCTCATCGACATACGTAAAAATTTTCTTTATTTGGGGTCTGAGCACCAATCTTTCCACCGATCATTACAATGAGCAGGAAGTGCTTGTGAAGGAGACCGATTCTAAGGAACGTCTATGGGTCCATCTCACGCAGCGAGGTTACACTCAGCACTCATTTTAGTGATCGGTAGGGGTCACATCACCCACACTCCAACCAATCAAAACTTTTCCTTTCTCAGTAATATGATGATAGTAACACTTTAAATAAGAGAGCAGAACGCTTTCTTTCCCGTCGGCTGTCTGCCAGCTAAAAATAAAGGAAGTCAGCAGAAACACCTCAGTGCTGTGAAAGGAGCGGCTGGAAATCCTGCAGCCTGACAGACACTGTAGACAGGTTTTATTGGTGTTTGCTCTATCAGTCATTTCTAGGTTTACAGGACACTGAATCATGTAGATATGTAGGCACACCACCTCAGCTCTGCTACATACAGCCGGATGGGTTTACAGGCCTGACGTATGAGGATACAGCCTGGAAGACACTACTTTGCTACTGAGGCGGCGTTCTTTATTTCACTTCCTCAAAAGCATAGAGAGAAATTACTTTGGCTGACGTCTGCATAAAATGCATTATGAAAGGAAAAAGCACTAATAACCTGGGCTGGCAGATCTGGACGCCATAATATTGTTAGTGCTGGAAAGCCTCAGGTCAGGCGTATATTGTGCTCAGGGCTGCAGACCTGGGCAGGTCATGAGATAAAACCTATTTTCTGTTAGAAAAGTGCTATGGAGACTGAGCTGTGCTGCAGCATGCACACCTGCTCCCTCCCCCACCCTGCTTGATTGATTGATTGATGTACAGGGCTTGGCTTCCTGCCTATAGTCTTGTATATCTATCGTGCAGGACATGGAAGGGTGTTGGAGGGAGAAGGCATGCATCCTACAGCTCAGCCCAGTGTCTATGACTCGTGCTTAGAAGGAAAACATGATTTTATAACTTTGTCGCCATCAGCTAAGAGACAGGTATCATTCGTTTTATCAGCCATCTATTATGTGGTTGGTAAATCTACAATAACAGAATTTAAACCTGCCTGGTATATACATATATCTATCCTAAGATTATAAGAATGAAAACAATATAAGGGCAGACTAGATGGACCCAGTGGTCTTTTTCTGCCGACAATCTTCTATGTTTCTATAATGCATTCAATTTTTGGCACAAAAACGTAGCATAATGAGTATGTACATATAGCATACATATACACAACATACGAGATAGCCTTCTTTGTATATGATATAGTTATGGAAGCTCCAGTGATAACCAGTAACTACCATAAACCAGGTAACCAATGAAGTTGTAGCTGAGAATTTCTTACCTGAGGGATTCTGCCATTCTTCTCAAGTCTTCATTCTGCTGCTTTAATCGTTCAAGTTTGGCCAATATCTTAGAGAGTTCTCTACTGGAATGGTCCGGATTATCATTATCTCTCACTAAATGTCCCCCAATGTAAAAGAGTAATGTCCCCCAGGCAAAGAGAATGAGCATTATCCAACGCCAGGATCCCGTCCATGGCCGCATCTTCAGCTTCTGCCCACAGGGTGCCGTCTCATGAAAGAAACATTGTATTCCCAAAGCCTTCCTCGTCATCCGCAGATCACCAGTCGCTCAGTGTACAAGCCATGGTCACCGTCAACGTCCTCCAAACAATCTGAAAGAACAGACCACAACCATGCCACAATTACAATAGGGAATCGTACTAATAACCTATGAAGGCAGAAAACATTAGACCTCACCTAATAAAATAATATTGGGATCCGAACCGCCACTGAGAACAGAACTTTACGCTGGGGATGGGAAACCTTCGGCCCTCCAGCTGTTGCAAAACTACAATTCCTATCATGCCTGGACGGCCAAAGCTAAAGGTTCCCCCAACCCTGCTCTACGCTAATGGAGGACTTAAAGGTCTTTTCTGCCGGCAGGTGATCTGTGTCTGATCTCTGGGTGCCCAATCATACCTGTGATCGGTGATCACGTGACCCCTCTTTAAAGGGACTGTTATCTCCAAAACACCCGCTAAACTTAAAGGGGTAGTGCGGCGGTAAACAATTATTCACAGAATAACACACATTACAAAGTTATACAACTTTGTAATGTATGTTATGTCTGTGAATGGCCCCCTTCCCCGTGTCCCACCACCCCCACCCGTGTACCCGAAAGTGTGGTGCGCTATACATACCTGTCACGTGCCGACTTGTCTCCGATCTTCAGTCTGCGATGTCGTCTTCGGACGGCCCGGCCGAATCCCTCCGAGCGTCCTGAGTGCCGGCCGCCCTCTTCAGCGTCATCAAATGCTCAGCCGCGATTGGCTGAGCACAGTTTGGCTCAGCCAGTCGCGGCTGAGCAGCTGATGACGCGGCAGAGGGCGGCCGGCACTCAGGACGCTCGGAGGAATTCGGCCGGGCCGTCCGAAGACGACATCGCAGACTGAAGATCGGAGACAAGTCGGCACGTGACAGGTATGTATAGCGCACCACACTTTCGGGTACACGGGTGGGGGTGGTGTGACACGGGGAAGGGGGCCATTCACAGACATAACATACATTACAAAGTTGTATAACTTTGTATAGTGTGTTATTCTGTGAATAATTGTTTACCGCCGCACTACCCCTTTAAGTTATCAGTAGATTATACATGAGTAGAGTAAACAATGCTGATTCTAGATCTGCAATTGTTATCTTTCTGAATAATTGCATTCCTTTGCTATAAGCCATAAATAAAGTCTAAGGGCTCAAGTAATTGGCCAATTCGTCCGGTTATCGCTCTGTGTAACAGAAACAACGATCAGCAGATGAAACGATCATCGGCTGATCGTTGGTTTAGGTTTGGACCCAAAATTGTTGGGCGTTGACCGCGCATTGCTACAGTGCATGTCTGACCACCCTCTTCATTCAAACGGTGGACACGGAACCCCGCTGTGCTCGGGATCCGTGGGAGTCTTGGCAGTGGGCCATCCTGCCATTGGACACTCCTTTAAGACTCTTCCATTGTGGTTCTATAGACCGAACACACAAGCATAGAAGAAAAAACTGTTTTTGTCTTCTGTTTTTTTACATAGTTTGATGTCTGCAGCCTAGTTACATTTATATATTTTGTAAAACAAGTTGTTTTTACAACATTCCCCGTGAAAAAAAAAAAATTGTAGATTTTCAATTTCTGCCAGAAAAACTGAGTATATTATGAATGATAAAATCTGTGGCACATCACACGATCAGGATCTGCTGTGAATGCAATGCTTGAGGAGTCAGTGCATTTACACCACATGGGAATTTACCCAAACATTGGGTGTTTTCAAAATGTGTGCCATACAGTAAAGTGATGTATGAATCCTTACATAAGGGCTTTGATAGACACTTGACCCACGCCAGGAGACAGAGAAGAGACAGTTGTCATTGCTTTAGAGAGGTTATCCAGATTTAAAAAAAACATGGCAGCTTACTTCTAGCAACCGCGCCACTCTTATTGTCAGCCTGGATGTGGTTTTACAGTCCAATTCTATTGAGATGAATTGTAATACCCCCCAAAACTTGAAGACAAGGGTGGTACTGTTTTTGCTAGAAAGTAGCTGAGTTTTTTTCTAATCCTATATAACCCCTTCAAAAAAGTAGAGAAGCCTTTTAAACAATGCATCTTGAGAAGCCCAGCATGCACATCCCAGCAGAGAGTCAATGACCACCAGGCCTCCTCCTTACCTACCAGTCCGGTCGCTCTTCACGCCTGTAACGGGGTAGAGATCAGAAGGCGGTGTGTGCGGAGTGTGGCAGCTGTGACTGTTCTTCAGGTGTCTGTAACAGAAGGAGAATAGATGACTATGATTAGACGTCTTAATTATTATGATCAGGTGGCAGGTGGCAGGTCCCAGCGCGGCCACTGAACACTTGCTTCTCACATTTACGCCATGAAGAAATAGCTAAAATCTAGAAAACAATAAAATACACACACAAAAAAAAAAAAACCTAAAAAATATAACCCTTGTCCCGCCTTAGGAATCATACCTAGCAGGAACTTGTCAAACAGTCAACATCTTGTTTGTCCGCACACCACTGACTTGTACTTTTGTGCTCATTCCCCTTCTCAAAATGTATCGGCGCCAATTCTGAGATTATCAAATCAATCCCCATCACCCGGCTCCACCGCGGAGCAGCCCAGAGTCGGCACATTCTCTGCCCAGTAGTGGAGGCAGAAACAATCGCTGTCTAAAAACGCTATTCCCCCGGCGATCCTCAGAACAAGAGAGCGGTGTTGTTTTTCCCCTTGTCGGGTCCACATGGGAGAAGTGATGAAGTAAACAGATTAAGGCTCAGGAGGAGGAGAAGGCAGACACGCACAACATCAGATCATAGCGGAGAGCTGCCTGGGTGTACAACCTGTTCAAAGCCTCGGGAAGACAGCAGGTTTTCTTATAAAAAAAAAGCCGAAATATGTGAAAAAATAAAGCGTGGAAATAGGAGATAAAGTTTACGTCCAGTATTCAGGCACAAAATGGATTAAAGGGGGACTCCAGAAAGTTATTCAGATTTGTAAACTACTTCCAGTACTTATCAGCTGCTGTATGTCCTGCATGAAGTGGTGTATTCTTTACAGTCTGACATACTGCTCTCTGCTGCCACCTCTGTCCATGTCAGAAACTAAAAATTATTAGACAAAAAACCACATATTCCAGTATCTGTTTCTGTTCAATACAAAAAAAAAAATGTATATATGTATGCTTATATGTATTATATATATATATATATATATATATATATATATATATATATATATATATATATATAAATGAATGATGAAACACCCTAGGAATTACTGATGCAATACGTTTGCTGAATTCCCTCATGTTACATCTTGATATCTCAGGACACCACCATGACAGAGCTGTGGATTGCCCTAGAGAATCGGTGAACATTTTCTATTAAATTCTCCCTACACTCCTTCTCAGCACTCAAAATTCAATTATATACAGTATGGCTGAGGGTGGTGGTGGGGGAAGGTACCCATACTCAGCTGGATTCCCTGCAGTTGATTTTCCAGCGCCTCCCGTTCCCCGCTTGTCACCACTTATTCCTGGCTCCTGTGATATGTCACTGTCCATTCAACCAATCACTAACCACAGCCGTGTACTTTCAGGAATTAAGAATCACTAAAAAAAGGAGGAAGTGATGACAACTGGGACCTGGCAGCCATCGGAGGGATCAGGGGAGGTGAGTAATGTACTCAGACCGAAATCTGGTGTAGATAAGAGGGTGGCCTGCTCGAAAGGACTTGAGACGTTTCAACATATTTTTTAAAGGGCTCTAAAAGGCTCATGTTTGGGATGTACACCAGGACAGCCATTTTAAAAGGGACCCAATCACTTCCCTTCCAAAGTCTGACTTGGCCTCAGTACCTTACAGCCCTCCAATGCTGTGCCTGGCTTTGTTGTTTCCTCCATCCCATTGCCTGGTAACTAGTCATGAGGGCGGAGCCGTAACTGCAGGTAGTCATGCTGCCCCCGCCCCCTTCCCAGTCACCTACGCTTGATTGGCAGCCTGACTGGCTTTTACATTAAGTTCCCAGCGCTCAGGCTGCCAATCAAGCGTAGGTGACTGGGAAGAGGGTGGGGTGCAAAACTACATGCCGCTGCAGCTCCGCCCTCATACTTAGTTACCAGGCAATGAGATGGAGGATTCAACAATGACATTTATAAAGGCCCTATTCCACGGGACGATTAACGGCTGTAACGGACAATATCGCCCGTTAATCGTCACGTCTAATAGAAGGCAACGATCAGCTAACATCAATGGAGCCGCGTCATAGAGGGGAGCTTCAGCACGGCCCGATACCACTGGATAGAACGGCGCCGGCTTACCCATGACAGCGGCGTTCTATCGGTGTGTTAAATTTAAGAAGATGTACCTGGTGGTACATCCTCTTTAAATTGCTGCCCGCTGGAGTCTGATACTGGGGCCAGGTCACACTCCAGGGAGGTAATTGGTTCCCTTTAAGGGTGCATTCACACTTACAGGATCTGCAGCAGATTTGATGGCAAAGATTTGAAGTTGCAGATTAAATGCAAAGTAACTCTGAGCAATCAAATCTGCTGCGGATCTGCTTCAGATTCAAATCTGCGCCATCAAATCTGCTGCACCCTAAGGGTGCGTTCACACGTACAGGATCTGCTGCAGACTTGATGCCTTGTTCAGTTACTTAGATGAAATCTGCTGCAGATCTGCACCTTAAAATCCGCTGTGATACGGTGTGTGTGTGTAGCTTCCCTTAATTACAAACAGCGCCTTGTATTTAAAGGTGACTTATATTCTAGGAGCGTAAGGGAAATAACATTGTGCGGAAACCTTTATCCTGAAATAATTCATGTAGCTCCTCACTAAATAAAAGTGTAAGACATTAAAAAGAATGAAGCGGAAATATCAATTATAGGAGGTGGGGTGGTGGAATGAGCGGCGGCCCGGTGAATATTCCTGGCAGATAAATACTGCTTAGCGCTCCTGGGAGCCGGGGCCATGTAATCGAACCTCGTCTGATTAATTACTGGAAACCTACCACAAATTGTGAGCGCTGCAAAGCCGTAAACTTTAGAGTAACACCAGACGTAAGCTTATAAAATATACATGAGGAAGGGAAAATAAATAAATTACCACATTACTTAATGAATGGAGGACCCCATATTACTAACTCATCCTAGGACGGCGGCACAAAGCCGAACGCCCTAATGGAACCGGAAAGTGCGCCACGTATTATAATAAATCACCACATGAAGATGACGGGGAAATGAGACTTTTTATTAACTGCATTAAAATAATCAATTAAACATGCAGAAAATGTTGGGTTAAAACGCATTGGATTCGACAGGGAATTCTGAGCAGAATCTGCAGCCCAGTTCACACGCAATGGAAAAATGTCAGCAGTTTTTTTTTTTGCAGCAGCAGTTGCTGACATGGACAGAGGTCACAGCAGAGGGCACGGTGTCAGACTGGAATGAATCCACTTCCTGCAGGGCATACTGCTGCTGATAAGTACTGGAAGACTTGAGATTTTTAAATAGAAGTAAAGTTCCTCTTAAAGCAGGGATGAGGAACGTTTGGCCCTCCAGCTGTTGCAAAACTACAATTCAACTACAAAGCTAAAGCTTTGGCTGCCCAGGAATGATGGGAATTGTAGTTTTGCAACAGCTGGAGGGCCGAATGTTCCCCATCCTTGCCTTAAAGTGTCTACAAGTGCTCCATTCTCGCATTGGGACTATGAGGGAGATTTATCAAACATGGTGTAAACTGAAACAGGCCCCGTTGCCCCTAGCAACCAATCAGATTCCACCTTTCATTTTCCAAAGAGTCTGTGAGGAATGAAAGGTGGAATCTGATTGGTTGCTAGGGGCAACGGGGCCTGTTTCACTTTACACCATGTTTGATAAATCTCCCCCATAATATGTACTTACACACATTTGCAAATAAAATAGAAAATAACAAATTCCCATCCAATAACTTATACTTTTTAATGTAAAAAGCAGTAAAACAAACATCAGATCCCCTGTAAGAACTGGGCCTAACCATCCCCCCCGGGCAGGCCTTGTAGATCTTCATCACAGTGATGATCAACCAGCTCAAACTAAATCCCTTCAATCCCGGTATTAGGCAGAGACAGTAACCAGATAAGTAACTTTCCTGGGCCCATAAAGCTGGGTAATGAGCGGCCTGATGATTACAGGCGGATGGGCTTACGTCACATTGTTTGGCTGGTTGTGTATGAACAACATGAAAAGGTCATTAAAAAGGCAACAAAACAAAGAAAACACCCATTTATTCACCGGTCTGCCCATAAAACGACTCAATCCGGGATTACTTACTGTTTGGGACTTAAAGGGATTGTCCAGCGAAAAACTTTTTCTTTCAAATCAACTGATATCAGAAAGTTATATAGATTTGTAATTTACTTCTAATAAAAAATATTAAGTCTTCCCATACTTATCAGCTGCTGTATGTTATACAGGAAATGTTGTTTTATTTTCAGTCTGACACACTGCTCTCTGCTGCCATCTCTGGCCGAGACAGGAACTTTGCCTCAGTTTTCTATGAATTCCCACAGAAAACCTCTCCTGCTCTGGACAGTTCCTGTCTTGGCCAGAGATGTCAGCAGAGAGCACTGTATCAGACCAACATTTCCTGCATGACATACAGCAGCTAATAAGTATGGGAAGACGTGAGATTTTTTTAATAGTAGTAAATTACAAATCTATATAACTTTCTGATACCAGTTGATTTAAAAGAAAAAAGTTTTTCGCTGGCGGAAACAGGTGAAAAAGGTAACCGAAACATACAATACTTTAGTGCTATAGAGGCCAAGAACGGGGTACTCCCGGGTATTTTTTTGAAACTGTCAGAAAGTTATATAAATTTATGAATAAACTATTTAAATATCTCAAGTCTTACAGTACTAATCAGCTGCTGTATGTCCTGCAGGAAGTGGTGTATTCTTTCCAGTCTGACACAGTGCTCTCTGCTGCCACCTCTGTCTATGTCAGGAACTGTCAAGAGCTGTAACAAATCCCCATAGAAAACCTCTCCGGCTCTAGACAGTTCCTGGACAGAGGTGGCAGCAGAGAGCACTGTGTCAGGCTGGAGAGAATACACCACTTCCTGCAGGACATACATCAGCTGATAAGTACTGGAGGACTTTTTAAATACAGGAGATAACTTCTTGGCTCAGATCGAATCACTGCGCTTTGAGATTGCTGTAACCTGGCATGTGATATTCCACAGATATCCATGGTGGCATACTATCCATTGGATCAGTCTCTCTTGAGCTCTCCCTATGTCCAAGCAGGGAAAAACTGATCAATCAAAGCTGAAGGACAAGACAAAATCCTCCATGGACCACTGTGATGGATTTGCGGCCATTGCCTTTTAAAAAATATTACTCAAGATTAGATAAAAATATTTAAAAAAAACAGCGCCACCTTAGGTTATGTGTGGTACTGCAGCTAAGCTCAATTCACTTCAAATGAACTGAATTGCAATGCCACACACAACCTGAAGACAAGAGTGGCGCTGTTTGTGGGAAAAGACATATGTTTTGCTACACCCCATCAAGCTTTTAGAAAGCCGTTCAATTTTCCAGAACTGTGAGGTCTAAGATTTATTGCTGCTCTTAAATGTTTTCCATTACCACGAGCTGCTCGAGTGCCTCATCATCTCTCTTGACCCCTGCAGCCCTCTTGGGAGGGATCGGTCACCGAGGTGAGCACTTTCCATAGAAAACAAGCTGTGTCTGCATGGAGACAACCAGCGGAGGTATTACATTGCCATAGATGGCGGTGGTATTATAGGGTGATACATTAATAATGGATGGAAGGCCGGTGATGGAAATAACCCTGGTGCGCTGGCTCTTTAATATTCTATCTGGTAGCCGGGCTGGCCGCAGCTCTCGCTTTCTCTCAGGGGGTCTGGTACACACAGAGCTTTTGAAGCGTTCGGCTTCTTTTTCGGGAAGGCTGTGATAAGACACACAAAGCGGAAGGATCACAGCCCCACTCTAATACTCCAGCCTGACAAATACACTGGAACGCTATGTACTTATTGTGGGAGCTGGAGCAGAACAGCCGCACACACTCTGATGTTACCATACACTGCAAGTCTAAGGGAAAGGACTAGAGACGAGAGCTCAAGGGATCTCACCATAGAGGACGGCTATTACAGGCGCTCATGGCAATGTCCCTATATACTTCTATTGCTTTACAGTCAGGAATAATACACCTGTAGGGCCTCAGTCACATATGCAGCACGCACTACTTTAGGAGTATTCATCGCCGCTTCCATACATATACAGGGGACTAACTGGCTCCGCACAAGTGGGTAGGGGAAGCTGGACTCACAGGCTTTCTATACGGGGGAAGCTGGACTCACAGGCTTTCTATACGGGGGAAGCTGGACTCACAGGCTTTCTATACGGGGGAAGCTGGACTCACAGGCTTTCTATACGGGGGAAGCTGGACTCACAGGCTTTCTATACGGGGGAAGCTGGACTCACAGGCTTTCTATACGGGGGAAGCTGGACTCACAGGCTTTCTATACGGGGGAAGCAGGACTCACAGGCTTTCTATACGGGGGAAGCTGGACTCACAGGCTTTCTATATGAGAGGACAGTGGGGAAGCAGGACTCACAGACTTTCTATATGAGAAGACAGTGGGTAAGCTGGACTCACAGGCTTTCTATATGGGGGAAGTTGGAGTTATAGATTTTCTATATGGGGAAAGCAGGACTCACAGGCATTCTATATGAGAAGACAGTGGGTAAGCTGGACTCACAGGCTTTCTATATGGGAGAAGCTGGAGTTATACATTTTCTTAAAGGGGAAAGCTGGACTTATAGACTTTTTATATGAGAGGACAGTGGGGAAGCAGGACTCACAGATGTTCTATATGGGGGAAGTTGGAGTCACTTTTTGTTTTAAGAATGGGAGGGAGGAAGCTTGACTAAACAGACTTTCTATACAAGTAAGAGGGGAAAGCATGGCTCACAGGCTTTCTAAAGGGGGGGGGGAGATCTGGAGTCACAGGCTTCTATATGACAAACTACTTTGCTGTAGACATAAAGGCAGAGATTTATCAAAGGGTGTAAAATAAAGAGCCAATCACAGCTCAGCTGTCTACATCCAAATTCACATAAAATCTATGTCCCACTGAGTTTATTGAATATTTCGGTTAACTTCATATTACTCTGCTGCTCTATAATATTCTCCATGCTGCTGCTGCTTCTTGGGATCCACTATAAAGACCTTAAAGAACAGGATCTCCTTCTAGATTTGTAGCATACAGGGGACGTTGTATCGCTCAGGCTCTACCCACTAGCTCAGGGGAAAAGGGGTAAAAATGGCAACTACAAGTTATGTAAGAAATAGTGCTGCTCCTCGTGTGCATATCTGGTAGCGTGGATATGGCGGCTGCGGCAATATTTTCGGATAGTGGCGGCTCCAGAGACGTTCTGCTTTGTTTATTAGAACCGCAGCTTCATTAATTAAATAAAAACACATTGACTGAAGGATTAAAGAGTCGCTCAAGTTTAATAAGAAGCTGAAATGGCAGTATTACCAATTCCCAGCGCACAGACGGCATTTTTTTTTCAGCAGACATAAGCAACAAATCAAAGACGAGACGTTTTAACCCTCTTAGAGGAGGAAGGGCCGCAACCACTCAGCGCCGGTCTAGGAGCAGAAGCGATACCTTCCTTTAAAGGGAATGACGGCTCTACATGGAGCTGACAACTTCAATTTAATGCTTATTTACAAGTACAAATCACAGTTCACGGCGGTTCGGGGGAGAATACTAAAATTTTGAAAGCCTGAGACGGAGATTTCTGTCAGATTTACAACCACGAACCCTCTCCAAATGGAACTGTGCTCTTTACGTTAACAACATAACTCTATTCCTTGTACCTTACAGCCTGCATTATATCACAGAACTGCGGACTGGTTGTCATTGGAAACAGTCAGCAAGGTAATCAACAAACCGCTGAGGATCCGCTGACATATCGTTTCCCCACTCAGCATGTGAATGAACGAAAACAAGAACACGCTCCATGTACAAGCAATACACAAACCTGCAGAATTGTGAATACAGCTCTGGATGATGACATTGGATTAGAAGCACATACATGAAGCAATGTACAGTACTTACTAAATTACTCAAATATGTAAATAAATCATTAAAAGGGCTTATCCAGGATTAGGAAAAAAGCAGAGCTACTTTCTTGCAAAAACAGCCAGAAGACACAACTTCGCCGGGATCCAGCAGAAGACGTAATATTCTCCCCAATATGAGCGCAGGTGAGTGTGGGCTTGTGCCCCTCTGGGTGATCTATAACATTTTATTCATAAGAACCCCACAATATTACACAAAGAGCGCCCTTCTCTTTTTTTTTTTTTTTTTTTTTGCAAAAACAGCAACACCCCTGTCCTCAGGCTGTGTGAGGTATTACAATTCAGCTCCATTCACTTCAATAGAACTGAGTTGCAAAACCCAGACCTAAACTAAGGACAAGAGTGAGGCTGTTTCTGGAACAAAGTAGACATGTTTTCCTAAGCCTGGACAACCCCTTTAAGTCTATCTTATTGTGATTAATATATATATTAATATATATATATATATATATATATTATATATATATACACATACATACATACATATATGTTAGGCTGTCAATTAAAGGGGTTATCCAGCGCTACACTTTTCCCCCTACTGTTGTCTCCAGTTCAGGTGCGGTTTGCAATTAAGCTCCATTCACTTCAATGGAACTGAGCTTCAAAACCCCACCCAAACTGGAGACAACAGTAGGGGGAAAGTGGCCATGTTTTTGTAGCGCTGGATAACCCCTTTAATGATCAGACCCGCCCATCAGACTCCTAGGCCCAGATATAACTGAATAAAGTGTGTGTTCTACTAAACATATACGTATATATCAATTTGCTCGGCTTCTCCTCCTCTATAACATGCGGCAGGCGGATCACACTGCATGTTTAACATGACAGGTTCCCTTTAAGTACTGGAAATACACAAATCATATTCCGCCAAGGATTATTATTCTACCTCCTCTAGCCTGTCATCCTATAAATCAACTACGTCTCAGCCCAGACAGAACTCACACACACCCGTCCACAGAGAGCTAAGCAAACAAGTTTATCTACAATGTACAGCTAGAAAGTAAACGTCGGTCAGGACACTACGATAATGCATGGAGTAACAGAACAGGCGACCGCAGGCACTCAGTCCGTTATATACTACTGGGTGTGATATACTGTATATATTCCTATGTGGGTGGAGAAGAAAAAAAAAGTGTAATCATCCTCAAATATCTCATGTATATATAATCTGTCCCCACTAATTAGAGTAAATGAGGGGTCTATTCCCGGCATCCCTTACAGTAGTATGCCCAGAACACCACACTCTTGAAAACAATGCGTTTAGGGAAGTACCATGTAAGCGCTCCCCTACAATCTCTTCATACCATTGACTTTTGTTGCAGTTTAGATTTTGTGACATGCTGGAGCCGAGTGAGGGGGGGGGGGGGGTCCTCGCGCTCACATTATAGGGACCGCTAAACAGCAAAATTGAATTTTTTGGAAATGAACCATGAACAAAAAAAATAAATAAATAAATAAAAATCTCTCACTTGACACCTGACAATCCAGTGAAGCTGGGATATACGGTATATACTGGAGGCAGCTGAAGCTTATCCTGATGGGACGTTATTTCACTTGAAGAACTTTCCCTGTGTTATATATCACACTCTGGCAGAGGGCGGCTGACCGCATCCGAGGGGTAAGCTGGATGTGCACCATAGAGAGCTGATGGCTTCATACGAACTCTGCCATTAAAGGGCATTAAAAAAAGACTAGCACATACCCAATGAGCATGGAATAGAAGCTTTGAAGTGGCAAATGCAGGGGCTTGGGCTGATATTTTCACACCGACCCTGGATTACACGTTTAACTATCCCACCCTAGTCCCACATCAGGTGATCATGCATCAGAGTCAGAGGCCTCGGATATTGGATGACCGCTGCAGCCACAAATCTTAGATTGCTGGCGGGATATACACACTTTCCAGGGAATCTGTCAGCCCCATGTCATGCTCAGAGCTGAAGTCAGCTAATAGGGAGATATAACAAGCGATACCTATCTTTTAGCTGATGAAAGTCTGCAAAGTTATAAAATCATGTTTTCCTTCCAAGCTCAAATGGCACAAGGACTGTGCTAAGCTGCAGCGTGCATGCCTCCTCCCTCTTCCACCCCTCTTTACCTAGCATGATGTAAGCTCAGTGCAGGAAGTATCACTGTACATCAGTCATATGACCAGTTATGCATGCTTTGTATATACCCCTTACCTTTTTGATGTGCATGCCATTACCAGCACTATGGACATACTGGTATTACTTTTCCTGATATCTATATAAATATGCACATATGATATCTGTATTGCAGAATAGAACAGATTTCCCCGTCATTTATCATTGCTCGGTTGCTGATAATCCAGCCCAGAGGTTGATACTCTTTTATATGGGAAGCATCAGATCCCATCGCGCCAGCACCACATGACTTCAAAGCCTGACCCTTTGTACCGACATTTTTATTTCTTAGAATTAGGCTTGAGTTTACCTCCGACGTGCTGGACATACCAAGGACCTGAAGCCTCATTACAGGATTATATGATGGCGGTAATATGCACACGCGGCACATTTCCTGCTCAGATGGTTTGCTAAAAGAAAGGTCATTTGCAACAAAAAAAAAAAAAAAAAAGATTAAACAAAGTCCCCAAAGTGTCATGTAGATCTATAAAAGTGAGGTGACCTATGTGAGCGCTCGGCGGCTAACCTGTGTCTAATCTTCCAGATTTAGCTAATGCAACATGAAAACAAGATGTAAACCACCAGAAGTAAAGCCGGTCCGATCCTCCCCTGCCCACTGTATCAGGGTTATCCCCCATAGTTTACACTGCAGCTCTTCTTCTGCGGCCTGGCCGCTTGGTGAACTCGCAGCCCCAGAAGGAGGACAATGAATGGATCTTTTCCTTCATAACAAGACGGAATTATAATAAAAGCTACAAGCAACTGAACAACCAGGGAGGAAGAAAAGAGGATTATAAAGAGAATATGTCCAGAGGCAAACTGACCTCAATAAGGGAAAGCAAGGATATCCCATCACAGAGTACAAGTCACCTGCTATGGAAGGTAGGGTGGGGGATAAAGTATCCAGGGGAGTACAAAGGAGGGGGGGGAAATTTCACAGTTTTAAAAGGGTACTCCGGGCTAGGGGTATTTCCCATGTATGGCCAGGGAGGGGGTGATATAGAAGCCGCCAGTCACTTACCTCCCCGGTTCCAGCACGGGGCCCAGATCGCGCCACCCCGCTTGACGTGGCGTCTCAAGGCCACTCAGCCATTCAGCGGTCATAGCAGGGTCTTGCCTTGCCCGCTGAATGGCTGAGATGCCTTAAGACGTCTCAAGCCGCAGCACAGACCAGGAAGCAGCAGCCGGGCGGGTGAATGGGGAGGCGCGATCCGGGACCCTTCAATGGAATCGGGGAGGTAAGTGACTGGCGGCCTCTATATCACCCCCTCCCCGGCCATACACGGAAAATACCCTTAGCCTAGAGTACCCTTTAACTGCCCCCTTGAACTGTATGGGCATGGTCAGGACACACACACATTGTTGAATAGAATAGAACCTACCCTTCACCCATTAGCCACCCCCTTCCCTCCATCCATCTCCTCCTCGGTTGAACTTGATCGACAGGTGTCTTTTTTTCAACCATACTAACTATATAACTGTGTAACAAAACACAACAATCACTGAACTCAGGGAGAACAGTGAAAAATTCCAATGGAGTACTCATTTACGAGTCTCCATTGATTGTCCCATACAAAATTTAAATATGCAAAAAAGGGGTCCGTGGAGCCTCAGTTACGAGTCTCAAAACACGGGAATAGCCAGATATCCCTCTCTCCGGAGAAGGAAGCCCAATGCCAAGGGGTGCCTCCTAGTGGGGAGAGCACCAAACCACCCTGATACGTAGTCCCTCAGGTCCTCACTCTGTTGCGAGCTTTGGGACCTAAATAGGGAAACACCAGGGTGGCCCCTGTGAGTTAGACCCTGTGGCCCCTGCTCCACACTGACGAGGGGCAAATACCCCGAAACTGCAGTCTGTGGATGGATGCCAAGCCTTGGTAACCCTTGTCTTATGTCGTTATACTCGCCACAGAGTTAGACTTTGAATCACAGGGGCCACCCTGGTGTTTCCCTATTTAGGTCCTAAAGCTCGCAACAGAGTGAGGACCTGAGGGACTACGTATCAGGGTGGTTTGGTGCTCTCCCCACTAGGAGGCACCCCTTGGCAATGGGCTTCCTTCTCTGGAGAGAGGGATATCTGGCTATTCCCGTGTTTTGAGACTCGTAACTGAGGCTCCACGGACCCCTTTTTTGCATATATAACTGTGTAGCTATGAATATTATGGCAGAGCCGCTCCTTACTCCACCATGCAGATAGATGCAATGCACAGCCAGCATCCAGGAGGCACAACCTGTGTATAGAGCAGGGATGTCAAACTCGTGGCTCTCCAGCTGTTGCAAAATTGCAATTCCCATCAAGCTAAAGCTTCGGCTGTGCAGGCATGATGGGAATTGTAGTTTTTGCAAGAGCTGGAGAGCCCTGAATTTGACACCTAGGGTATAGAGGTACTAAGTGGGTATTATGACTGTATTGATGATACTGAGGAGCACTATTATTTGGATAGGGCATTATTACCACTTAAAGGGGTACTCCGGGCGGGAGGGCTTTTTTCACTATGACCGTGGAGGTGATTGGGCTTGAAACATCACGTCTTAGACCAAGAAGTCTTTGAGGACCAGAGGCAAGAGCAGCATGATGCAGGACCCAGCGCTGGAATCAGGGAGCAAAGTGGACGTTGTTGCTTTCATCCACCCCCTCTATGCCCATAGAGGAAAAAAAGCCCCCTCCTTTAACAGGCAAATATTCATACATGGACAACGGCTCATGAGAACCTGGAAGCAGTGTCGACCAGCAAGGACAGGAGCCATGAGAACCGCAGCGGCAGGGGAGCGGGGCATGTGAGTATCATTGCTTTTTTTATTTTTCGCACCAACCTTGGATTTATATAGATATTAGTCGAGTAGTAAGTAAACCGTTGTTAGCGACACCTTTATAGGCCGACGTGAGTGACAGCGAAGGCAGCACAATGATAAATCTGTATGAATAAGAAGGCGGCGGTTATCACTGGCAGCGTACAGCTCTGAGGAACTATTACAGAGCTGTTCTCAGGTGTGCGGCTGCCGTGCAGGATAATTTGCTGTAATTACGTGTTGTCCTATTCCTCGACTCTCATCGTGTTGTCAGCTCATTTATTCTGTTTTCCTTTTATATCATTTTAAACTGTACAGAGGAAAAAAAAAAAAAAACTATGCTGTTGTCTCCGCATTATAAGGTAATATGTATAATAATAAGGAAACAAATAAATAATTAATATTGACTATACTCACAGAGCTTACGGTAGGCCGATGCAGCCTTTACTTCTCTCAGGGCTGTGAAGGAGATGTTAAAGGGATTTTCCAGGAATAGAAAAAGCACGTCTACTTTCCTGAAAAAACAGCACCATCCCTGTCCTCAGGTTGTGTGTGGTATTACAACTCAACTCAAATCACTTCAATAGGACTGAGCTGCAACACCAGACCCAAACTGAGGACTGAGAGAGTGCTGTTTCTGGAAGAAAGTGGCTATGTTGGATACCCCTTTAACTTGGCAATTTCCATTAAAGTCAGCTGAACCCAGCACTCATCTAATGTGTATGTGGGTCTCCTGACTCTCAGCCATAAGCTGAAATCCGACATGACATAGGTATAAAGCTATGTTTCGCCATCACCGACAGGTCACCTGAACCATAAGTGATCAGGGCGCTCTCTAGTGGCTTCTGCCTCTTCTGTAGGTACTGATTGGGTATAGGAGAGATCAGTCATACAGAGAGAGATCTATCAATAACGACTGGTGGGGCATGGGAAAACCAACGGGGACCACCTCAATGACTCGTGGTTCAGGCATTATGAAAGTGATAACAGGTTCCTTTAAAAAAAAAAAAAAAAGAATCCCATTTTATTATGAAACCTGTTAAAGCATGTACACATGTACACACAGCCAATCTAGCTGATGTGTTTCTTAGTCATACTGTAGCTATAGTGCATTATTGTTATAGGGAGATGTAGGTCAGTCTGCCCCAAGCAGGTGCACTCCCCCCTCCTAGATGAGTGAATCATAGTACATAACATATATAACATAACTGCATACATCACCGCACAAGAAGAAGTAAACATTGGCCTATTTTTTATTTTTTATATACAGGGTGGAGGGGGGGGGGGTTACGAACGATACGCCAGAGGCGTACGCCAAGGAGAAGGGGCAGATTCGCCCCTTCTCCCTGGCACACGCCTCCCGTGTGCCCCACTCACCCGATGGGCGGGCTGGCGGAGCTTGCGGGGGGCGTGATTAGGCGGGAAGGAGGCATGGCCTCCTCCCACGCCTCATTTATCATGATTTACGCCTGCTCACAGGTGCATATCATGACGCAAATCTACACCTGCTAAAAGCAGGTGTAGATTTTGTACGCCGGGCGCAGATGCGGCCGGATTCACTAAGAGGCGTACACCTCTTAGTGAATCCTGCCGCAAAAAAGGGGTCCGAGCTTAATATAAGTACAAGTAGGCCAGTCTTCATAAATCTCCCCCTATGTGTAATAGGGTTATCCGATGAGGGAGAGTTATCAAACATGGTGTAAAGTGAAACTGGCCCAGTTGCCCCTAGCAACCAATCAGATTCCACCTTTCATTCCTCACAGACACTTTGGAAAATGAAAGGAGGAATCTGATTGGTTGCTAGGGGCAACTGAGCCAGCTTCACTTACACCATGTTTGATGAGTCCCCCCCCTTCATAACCCTATTACATATACTGTCCACCCACTTTTGGACCACTGTGTGTGCATGCTTGCGTGTGTGCATATTATATATATATATTTTATTTATATATATATATATATATATATATATATATATATATATATATATATACACACACACACACACACAATTTTTTTTTTTTTTTTATTATTTGAGAAAATATATATATATATATATATTTTTTTTCTCAAATAATAAAAAAATAAAAAAAAATGTGTGTGTGTGTGTATATATATATATATATATATATATATATATATATATACACACACACAATTTTTTTTATTTTTTATTGTTTGAGAATATTATATATATATACATACACACACACACACACACATATATATATATATTATTATTATTATTTTTAGTATTATATATAAAGTGTCATTTCCCGGACATTACTAAATGACAGGTTTCTTTTATAGGACACAGAGATAATGGTATCCTTCTTACAATTACTATTACCTGTGATTATAGGACAATATAATACAATATCCTGCATCCCTAGCTGGGTATCTTATATAAGACGATGTAATTGGCCACATTATATACATTATATAGGGTGTACGTTCTATTCGGCTGTTGCCAGCAGTGAGTACACGTGCTATGGTCTCAGTAATCTGCTTCATTGAGAACACACACACAGCTATAGCTTGAAGAGGGACTGAAACACATCACTTAATCTTTTTTTATGTTTTTTGCTAATAAAATGTGATTTATAAAGGGGTTGTTCACCAAAACACTTTTTCTTTTAAGTCAACTGGTGCCGGAGAGTGCCAAAGACTTCTTTTAGAAAATCTTAAGTCGTCCAGTACTTATCAGCTGCTTTATGTCCTGCAGGAAGTGGTGTATTCTTTCTAGTCTGACACAGTGCTCTCTGCTGCCACCTCTGTCCATGCCAGGAACTGTCCAGAGTAGTAGCAAATCCCCATAGAAAACTTCTTCTGCTTTGCACTGAGGTGGCAGTAGAGAGCATTGTGTCAGACTGAAAATAAGACATACAGCAGCTAAAAAAGGATGGGAAGACTTGCGATTTTTAAATAGAAGTAAATTACAAATCTATATAACTTTCTGAAACCAGTTGATTTGAAAGAAAAAGATTTTCACTGGAGTACCCCAATAAAATCACCTGTGCTATTGATTTCTGCAAAATAAATAAATAAATGACATTTAGAGAAATAAAAGCTATTTTTTATGTAAATAGGGACACAAGGACAAAATTCAGATTGTAATGAATTTACTGAGATATAAAATACAGAGCTGTGGTTCAGTCGCCATTTTGGGGGTGACATTCACACTAAGCTTTGAAGGGTTGGTAGACCCCAGTAATATGTAAGAGGCCAAAAGCTTCTGCGGGGAGGGAGGACATATTGTGACTGACAGGTTTTGCTACAAGGTCACTGTGACTGCAAATGAATCACATTCCCTCAATTAATTCAGAATGAGCGGCTTTCTGGGGGTAAGCCCCTGGGATTAGCGTGTGTCCGCACATGTAATGGAAAGGATGCGAGGGCCCAGCGTGAGCGGCACCAACAAAGCCTCCCGTAATGAGTAAACATGAGAAGTGGAACAAACTCTAAACTTGGCTCCGATTTCAAGAGTGCGGAGCAGAGAGCGACGCAGAATCCCAATGATCTCCATTACCCGGCAGACATGACTTATTGATGGACTAAGAGCCGTCACAAGCCTTGTTATTTGACGCACATAGACTTGGGCATGCTCCGCTCCGCTTTATTACTGAACATGCATTGTGGGCTGGTGGGAATAATTTACTGGTTCACTAGACAAATATTTAGCGCAGACAAGCCTGTATCGGACACAAGTCACTTTGTTTCACGCTGCAAACATGATCTTATGGAAGGGTGGTCTGCACCAATTAAAATGCACTACATACATACGCTTAAAGGGATGAATCCTTCATGAAAAATCTAGCCTAGATTGGGGCTGGGCTTCTCACAGTTAGCCCTTTTGTCTAAGATAGAATAAATAACATAAAAAAAATAACAAATACTTACCTTCCTTGCTCCCCTGCCACCCCCATTCTCAAGGACACTTGCAGCATCAGAATTGACAAGTGCAGTTGCCCATTTAGCCAATGAGTAGCTGAGGTGGTACACCCATGCGGCTACGGACTGGTTGGGCGGGCAACCAGCCCCGGAAATATAATGCAGTGGGACTGGGAGCTCCATGAAAAATGGCGTCTGGAAAGGAAGAAGGTGGTGAGTATATGTTATTTCTCCATATAGCCCCTACCTGGGTATAAAAATAATAAGCCCGGTATTACCCCTTTAATCTTCAGAAGAGTAGTTTTTTAGGGCAGGAACAGATGTATCAAGTGGAAGGGGTATAAAGGGGAGTATATAATCTAGTATGGCTCCTCAAAAATAGGGATAAAAAGTATATATAGCCATAAGAGACATATGTCAAACGCTGCCGTCTACTTCCAGTCTATAACACATCATTGTGCGCCCCCATCCGAAAGGGAAAGTGCTTAATGTGTATAGCATTGTAAAGACTGCAAATTACAAGCGCCTAGAAAATATCCATACACCGCCTTTTAGTGAATATTTTTCAACCGACAAAATGTTCACATCCCAGCCGGGCCATTAAGAAGCCTAAATGGGTCATCAGAGCGGTAATATATGGCATAAAGGCATCAAAAATTCAAAGTCACGCTTGCCTGGGGCAGCAAAATTGTTTATACAATAGCATATAAATGATTGTAATTTCCAGCTTTCATCTTCTCTATATTTGCTGCGGGATTATTCCTCTCAGAGTAAATATTGGCGGTGTGCAGGATATTTGGCGTACTTAACTCTGACCTTGCTACTTGTATAAACATACAGGAAGACAAGAGCACCACCGCTGTTTTGCATAAATGCATAGACTTATAGGACAGAAGGAACTGCGCAGTCCTTCCTGGGACAAACAATGCACCAGTTATGGAGGGACTCTTTAAAGTGGGCCTGTCAGCAAGAAAACACATGGGAAAATAAGCAAATGGCTACATAGAGATGGTCATCAGGATTCCGTGCACACCCTGTTTATCTCCATAGTCTATTCCAGTGCGGAGATATAACACTTTTTTGTTATTATGCAAACGAGGCTCAAGTGCCCTGGGGGTGTTGGCCAATATGACAAGAGCCCAGGTAAGGCCAGAAAATCTCTGTTTTATCTAGTGGCAGTCAGTCAAAAAGGGTATTCAAATGCAAGTGGGAATGAAAAGGACATGAGCTGGACTTACTTGGACTCTTGCTGTGCTAAGGAACGCCCCCTGGACACTTGAGCCTCATTTGCATAATAAAGAACAGGCTAATATCTCAGCACTGGAGAGGATTATGGAGATAAACAAGGTATGCCTGGATTTGTGATAAGAAGCCCTATCTAGCCATGGGCTTATTTCTGCCGATAGTTCCACTTTAAGTAACATGTTAAAACATTAAATGTGACCATTAAATATTTAGTCACCTGACCAATTCAATTGTACAGTCTCTGGTGGGCATCCCAGTCTTTGTTGCCGACAAAGGAATACCGCAGCCAATCAGTGCCCTCGGTGGTTAAATATTATGCCATACTCGCAGTGATGTCAGTAGTATAACATGACCACTGAGACGGACGCTAATAAACAGAGACTGGGACAGGGTTTCAGTGCTGTAGCACCAAAGGATCAGACAGGTGAGTAAATATGACGGATAATCCCTTTATTCTCCATTTAGTGTCAAGATCAAACCTGATTGTGACCCTCCACAAGGAGGGCGCCATCACATGTACCCATGAACTGCCCAAGCCGATACCGCAAAGCAAATGGCCTGGGACCTGACAAAAGTGCTTCGGGTTATCTCCTGTAAATGACTGGTAAGCCGTATTTCTATGCTCATGTACAATATAGCGACAGACAAGAAATGACAAGATGCATATGAATACATGAAGAAAGTGATGGTAGTAACTGGTGTGTGTAATACAAAGGAAAGACACCTCGTCCTTTCATCCTGCACCTGGTTCACTTACTAACCGACTCGCATGTAAATCAATAGCCCACATGCTGTAATGAAGAAGGGAGAAGGAGTTAGTGTGTCTAATACTATCTGTACACAAAGCAATAGGAGAGTCCGCTCTCCCCTCCAGGTTCATGGTAGACAAACTGGTTTACACATAAAGGATTAGAGACACTTTCTATGTAGCCTCGGGAGGACAATTTCATGTGCACTAGAGGATGTAATGCGTCTGCGCTAGATATACGCTGGGGGCGTCGGATAACTAACTAAAGAGGACGCCTTTTAAGTGGAATCCTGAAAGCCTGGTAATCCGGCACAGAAAGTTACCAGAATCAGAGGCAGAAGGGTAAACAGAGGTCCAATCCAGAAATCCCTCTGATCAAAACCAGACCCCACGTAACAGGAGACATTTCCGGCTTCTTTCCCGAAGGCTCTCCTGGCTAGTCCTGTGTTTGGAGACTCTTCGATGAGGCTCCACGGACTCTTCTTTTGCTAACACCTCTAATAGGCACTCACATGCAGAGAGTTTAGGTGTGGACGGACCCGAATGTACTTAAAGTTCTCTCTAATCATTACCTATCAAATCCAAAATGGCGGCTTCCCAATTAAACTCCACCCACATTTTATAGTTTTTATTACGTTTTACAACTTTTGTAAACTTTCAAAATAATGTTTTTGCTCTGTCCAGGCCCCTATAACTTTAAATTTTGTTTGTGTCTACAGGGTTGTATGGGGCTATTTTTTTGCACCATCATTTAGTTCCTATCTGTGCCATTTCTGTAATGTTACAAAAACAAACAAGCTGTATATCAATAATTTGGGTGATTGTGAATGTCATTGCCAAATGTGTCATTTTAATTTTTTTAAATTTATTTTTTGTTTACCTTTCCTTTAATTATTTTGCATTTTAATTATAGTGGATTTTTTAAATATTTTTTAACACCTTTTTTTGAACTGCTGTGCCAATAAGCAACTGAGGCGAAACACTATAGTAACCCCAAACAGAATGGGCGCTGTGGAACAGGAGAGGTCCTGGGAGAATGGCGTCAGGAACAAAGATGGTAAGTATAGTTGTTATACAGCAGGTACAGTATATTTTTTAGAGCACACCTGTCAAACTACAATTCCCATCATGCCTGGGTAGCCAAAGCTAAAACTTTGGCTGCCCAGGCATGATGGGAATTGTAGTTTTGCAACAGCCAGAGGGCCTGAGTTTGACACCCCTGTTTTAGAGTATTACCACCACAACTACTACTACCCCCTTAAATGGGCATGAATCCCCTAGATGTTTTTTTTTCACTCATTATAGTCAGATACCAAAAGTTGTTCTATTATTATATTCTGTTTCTATTTTGTGTCAATTTTTTTTTATTTCACTTTTTGTACATTGTTATGGGGGGCGGCCATCTTGTCGTAGCTGTTTTAAACAGCATTTGGTGACATGCTTTACAGCAAGCCTCATGGACATAGACGACATTAGACAGATTCTGTTCCCTTGAGATGAATGTAAAGCATTACTGAGAGTAATCTGTGGTCTGTGAAGAGTTCTTTTCACGGGGAGCTACTATTGTCTCCTATCTACTGGTGTCACAAGTTGCCGTACAGATCACTTTACAGCAGCCGGCTATTATTATCACCACATACACAACAGGAAGTCTTGGTTTACTTTAAGCCCCAGTGGTGAGAATGAAAACTGCAAGATCTCAGGATTTTATAATATAGATAGTAATGTGGAAAATGAAAAAGGAAAAAAAAATGTTGCCAAAAATTCTTAAAAGATATGTTTGATAAAAAAAAACATTATTTAAACAATAAATCGTTTTCCGATGACACATTCCCTTTAAGTCTCACCCAAGTCTAAATCTTATTTTATTTTATAACAAGTTAGAATTGAGAGGAGAATGAGCCATCAGATGGGATGAGGACAGAACGGCACCAGGCAGCTTTCAGGGTATTGTTAGAAATGCAAGCTGCAGAAGCCAAACACTACAACAATGGTAAATCTGTTGGATTTCAAACAGCATATGCAACGCAGTAAGAGAAAGACGTTCAAAGGCAATGGCAAGCTTTAAACTAGGTGGGACACGCATGCTTCTATACCATGCTGCTTGCTGCGGTATCCGGTATGGTGAAATACAACATGACCCACTTATTAGGGCACAACAGAGAGGCCCCCCATGTACATTAGACATGTACTGTTGGTATTGTGTATGGGAATATGGAACGTTTTTCATCCCATTGGTAAAAGCCTGGCCGCCTTGTAGGCTCCATTGCACATTGTATAGGTTGATACAATACACTTCTCTTAGGTATAGGAAACAAACGTGGTCACCTGATGTGAAATATGATGTGTGCCATGCTAGTAATCCCTTGAAGTGTATTGCCAATGAGGTCTAGTTGGAGATCTGTGATGTCTTTGGCTGCCGGCCCGTGGTTAAGAAGCCACCACAAAGCACATATACCTACACCCTCCAACCGTAGGGAAGCCTGGGCGTTGTTTGCAGAGCCTTACTGATAAGGTCAGCGGCAGGAGAAGACGATGTAAGCCGCTGTACAGAAAGCCCGGCCTCAGGCAGTGTTTCTGATCTTTATTTATTAAATTTACAAGCCACAGGAATGCTAATGTATCCCCATGCCCGGCCTCCTCCAGCAATCTCTCAGTAGGAAGCCACCTGACGAAGGCAGGTTCAACGGGAACTGGTGGAAGGAGGACACGAGTGGCAAAGGATTAGTCTAACTAAACGCAGGCCCTTACGGTCACATAGAAAACCATTTTATAGATTGTAAAGATTGCTTATAATCTCTCTCCTCCATACATTTCGCCTTTCATTCTCATCAACCGTTCCCTATTCAAAGGGCGATGAATGAAGCCTACAGAAACCTATTCCGGGGAGACGCCATCGTACGGCCGCTACTTTCTAAGCATCAATATATCTAGGCAGGGCGGGAGCACGGAGGGCTTTCTTCTTCTGGATGGATACTCTAAGTAAGAGACTTTTAACCACATGCCTGTAGCGGGAGGAGGCCTGCTTTTGTAATGGACATCTTCTGCGCTGCTTTATTGGAGATGACAAGCCAGTGAGAATCGATTTGATTAGAGAAGATTATTCTGACCTCCAGTCAGGGGCCGGCTTCTTGCTCTTCACAGGAAAGCAAATTCATAAATTCCTAATCTGATCATGACAAGATGTTGGCTCATTATGTTACATCCTAGAGCGCCGCCTGCCTCCTCCATGTCTCCCAGCTCAGGCTGGTTATAAAGCTACGGCCCGTGTATACAGCACACCAATGAAGCAGCCCTGCTGTGTAACACGGGCTGAGCGCCTCATTCCCGACAGTCGGCCCATGTAGAAGGGCCAGCGATCAGCTGATGAACAAGCACACGCTCATTAGTCAGCGACTGGATCTTTTAGAGTATCGCTATTGGCCGCATGTTCTCCCTGTGTAAACACTGGATTGGCAGCACATACATTGTAATGGACGCACAAAGGATCCTGCGCTCGACTGGACAGCTGATCAGCGAGAACAATGTTTATAAAAAGCCTTAACAGTAAAGGTCCTATTACACGGGCTGATAAGGGTCCGATAATAACTGTAAACGAGCGCCCATCTGCTAGATCGGTGCTCGTTTACTGGGCCTATTACACGGCCCAATAATCGTTTAACAAGGGCTGTATGGACATTGTTACCGATGTCCTTGAAGCCCTTGCTTAAACTGCATACATTTACCTATCCATGCTGCAGGGCTCCTCTTGCGCTCTGCTTCTCACTGGGTCCCGCACGCTGCAGCCCTAAAGCGGCCTGTCTCAGCTGATAGGCCGCTTAGCCAATCACCGGCCGCAGAGGTCCCAGACAGTGATTGGTTGAGCGGCCTGTCAGCTCAGATAGGCCGCTCTGGAACTGCAGCGCGCGGGACCCGGGGAGAAGCAGAGAGCAAGAGGAGCCCTGCAGCATGGATAGGTAATGTATACAGCTTGAAAATAGTCAGCCGCCGGCCGCACACTGCTATTACACGTAGCAATGCATGGTCGGCACTCAACAATTATAGGTCCAAACCTATATCAACGATCAGCCGATGATCGCGGTCATCCGCTGATTGTTGTGTTTAATACATGGAGCTATAATCGGCCGGACAGGGCAGATTCGGCTGGTTATCATTCAGTGTATTAGGGCCCTAAGGAAAAAGGAGGGTAAAGGGTACCTATCATTCAAACAAACTTCTGACATGTCATATGTTTGTATCGGTCGAGGCTCGCTCTGCCTCTTCATCTCTGTTTCACTGCTAAAGTAGCAGTCGAAATTATAATGGAGCCCTATGGAACGTCTAGTAATCGCTGTGTCGGAAGTTCCATAGGGCTCCATTATAATTTCGTCCACCTCTACTTCAGCAGCGAGACAGAGATGAAGAGGAAGAGCAGGTGCTGCTGCGCGAGTCTGCCCCTTCATTCTAACGATCGGCGGGGGTCTCAGCACCCGCACCCCGGGAGTATAGGGAGTGACCTACCAATCAAGATGGTTTTGATAGGAGCAAAGCTGCCAGGGACCGCCCCAATGACGCATGGTTCAGGCAGCTTAAAAGTGATGACTTTCCTATGGTGGCTATAGTGAAGTCACTTTTATGTGATGGAGGGAGCCCCCTATCTTCTCCTCCTCCTGACCACCCTTGGGAGCAGTGATAGTGCAACAGGAAACTGACACACTTTCCGCCTTATAAAATAAGGGCTTATTCCCATCCCATGTAACTGAGTGCATGATGTATCAATATCATGTCGGGAGTGGGGAAACGGACTCTCCGCTGCACTCGGGACGTGGGAATAAGCCCTAAGTTGGGCAGCTGAAGATTTCTCAGGAAGAGGATAGGGAGACTGAGTACAGGGCCAAACTTCATGGCATATCCTTCTGCATCTAAGAAAGGGGCTATATGCCCAAGGACACATTGAACATGGCTGTTTGAATACAGACACTGTGACAACTGAGCTTCTTGGCCCAGATTTAGGATTTTTCATGCCCAAGGGATTGTGTCAGACACCCAAGTTTTTAATTATATTGCTGCATCCCCCTTATGGACAGTAACATCATTGGAACAGGCAACGTATAGCACTATATGACTACACCATTTTGTATATGCAGCCTTCTGGTAGATATAGTATATGCTAGGAGTTCTCCCAGATGGGCTTAATGCAATGTGAACCCAGACAGGACAATTATCAGCTGAACTCGAATGGGAATTGGTCATCTATGAAGGCCCTTACTAGACTTTACATGGTGGCACTGGCACCAGCACTTGTCTACTACTGCTGTTACCTTATCACAGGGCCGGCAGTGTGTCCGCCAGTGTGGCCATTCATGTCCCACAGTACAAGAGCATTACATTTCCAGTAAATAAACATTCCAGCCGGAGATTAGCAGTCAACAATGACTGGAGATTACGGCAGCTACACCCCCCCCCCTTTCCTTCTGAAAAGATGTCTACAAATGATTCAAAAGGAAAATGTTTAACAAATTACATTTTATACACAAGGCCGTATGTTACAGTATTATCCTTCATAGACCATTCATTTCCAGTGGTGCTATAAAGTGACTGAGCTGGGGTAGGGGGTGACCTCTTGGCACAGCGAGGGAGCATGACGGTGATTACCCGGACAGACAAGTGGACCGCTCATATTCCAGATTCCACCAGAAGAGAGGAGCAAACCTTCCAAAACTCAGCAGTGCAGCTTCTCAGCAGCCAGTGTATTGGAGCTGGGACACCTGCCTTTGACAGGAGTCCCTGCTCCTGTAACCCATTAGCTAGAAAGTAGAGATGAGCGAACCTCGAGCATGCTCAAGTCCATCCGAACCCGATCGTTCGGCATTTGATTAGCAGTGGAGCATTCTCGAGGTTCGCTCATCTCTACTAGAAATTAATCCCAAATTCTAAGAAATCAATTTTTTTTTTTTAATTCAGACCAATTTTTTGTCATTTCTATTCAGCAGTCTAGACCCACTGCAACAGCCACCTGCTACCAACAGCAGCTCATCTCAATGAACACCAATATCTATTACTTTGAACATGTAATCACTTTATGTCCTCTCTAGTAAGTGGTGGCATGAAACGCATTACATCCTCACTACTCTTGTTACACAGGACTCTCTTATAAGGGGTTGTCCAGCGAAACGTTTTCTTTCAAATCAACTGGTGTCAGAAAGTTATATAGACTTGTAATTTACTACTATTAAAAAAACTCAAGGCTTCCCGTACTTATTAGCTGCTGTATGTCCTGCAGGAAATGTTTTTTTTTTTTTCAGTTTGACACAGTGCTCTCTGCTGACATCTCTGGCCGAGACAGGAACTGTCCAGAGCAGGAGAGGTTTTTCTATGGGGATTCATAGAAAACTGAGACAAAGTTCCTGTCTCGGCCAGAGATGTCAGCAGAGAGCCCTGTGTCAGACTGAAAATAAAACAACATTTCCTGCAGGACATACAGTAGTTATTAAGTATGGGAAGACTAGATTTTTTTTTTTATAGAAGTAAATTACAAATCTATATAACTTTCTGACACCAGTTGATTAGAAAGAAAATGTTTTTAACTGGACAACCCCTTAAATATGCCCCATGAAGCACTCTACTACTCCACCACCATGCTGTGCAACCACCCGCCATTTACAACAGTGAACAAAAATAAAATTTACAATGAAATAGATCATGGCCCAATTTTTACCAGTTTTCTAGCATTGGTAAATCAGCTGCAGCATAGCCACTTATGGGTAACATTACAAGTATCAGACAGTAAGAACCAGTGTTAAGAAACATGGTGGATCTCTCTGGGTGTATTAGTTACACTGGTTGGGGCCCAAATGGTTCCTATACCCATCGAAAGCTACTGACGGTTGGAAAGCTTTTATATAGTTTGCATTTAACAACAAAGGCTTCAAAACACATCTGAGAACACCAAAGGTGGAATAACAAGACCATGAAAATACGTCTAACCCCTGCACAGAGTTACGCCATGTTCTCTCCTCTCACCACGTTCCAATCCTGCGGGTTGCATAGGGGAAGCTCTTTGAATACTAACGTTTCTTTTACATATGAGTTTGGAGATAATCCCTCAGGCCGCGGGACCCATGCAACCCTCCCCTTCTTCACCCTTCAGTGCCCACACCATACAGTACAATGCTGGAGGGCTGAGAGCATGTTTGGCACAGACACTGAAGCAGCAGGGGGCTGCAGAGGGATGCAAGGTCCTGAAGCCTTGAGCAGCAACATGGTTGATTTTATGGTCAGAGGGAGGGCAGCCACATGACAGCTGGAAACTGCACACAATACACAGAAAAATCACATTACATACAAAGATGCAAGCTGACAGAAGAAACCGCATCAAGTGGCTGGTGGAAATGTATGGAGACTTGTGCCAGGACAAGAGTTTACCCTTCAGGGATGTGGAACCAGCAGTGGGTGATCTCCAGACGTTCACTCCGACTCCCAACTCACAGTCAGATCTAACTATGAAGATGATGGTATCTTATACCCGCTACTGACTAAGCTAATGTGATCTCCAAGGAAACTCTGCGGATGACGTCACCAAAGCCTCTGCGGCTGCAGCAAGAGGGTTATATCGACGGCTTCAGATGTAAAGAGGCCATAACGGGCAGGGATCAGCACCTAGTATATATACACAGCTACTTACATGAGATATGGCCATACAGGTGTATGCAAACATGGCCTCGCTCACCTATGGTAATAGCAGATATGGTGGATGATAACAAGAGCATACAAAAGGAGAGGTGCCGTGTCCGGTCAAAGAAATGTTACTTATAAGGGAACAGCGTGACTTAAAATGGGCCTGACATTGGCTCGGAAACAAGGAGGGAGAAGCATGTGGCTAGGAACTTCCCTCCCTGTCTCGCTGATGCAGACAAGTCAAGTCTATAGAGCTCATCTCATCCAAGTTAAAGAGTGAATCGCTTAAAGGGGTACTCCAGAAGAGAAAAAAAACTGTTTTCAAATCAACTGGAGGCAGAAAGTTATATAGATTTGTAAGTTACTTCTATTATAAAGCGAATGTACCATCAGGTACATTTGCCTTAAAGTGTCACCGTCCTTTAAATTTTTTATTTTTTTCAGAAATCATTAGTACAGGAGATTTTAAGAAACGTTGTAATTGGGGTTATTGGCCGAAAAATGTATTTTTATCATGAGAAAGCAGTTTGAAGCTCTCCCCCTGTCTTCAAGGTTCTCTTATGGAGAGGGGAGGGGTGGAGGGAGATGAGGACACCAAAACAGGACAACAAAGTGTTAATTTACAGCTACATCACCGGCTATCTCCTCTGACAGTCAGCACTGACCTCTCTGGCCTCTGATACCGGCTTTCATGCAGCTTCCACTGTGTAATCCTTTGTTCTCTGCTCTCTGCTGCCAACTAATCTTCTTCCTCCCCCATACCCTCTCCATAGAACAGACAGGGGCATGCAACAAGACATAATTCCCTGATAATAAGCAGTAAATGAGAGAGAGGAGGGAGGGGGGGGACCTGGGGAAAGGCTTTTTGAATGCAGATAATGGCATATTTGGCTAATAAACCCAATTATAAAGTTTCTTAAAATTGCCTGTACTATTGATTTCTGCAAAATAAAAAAATAAGACAGTGACACTAAGTTTTGCCCATGGTTAGATCGGCGCTGATGCTGCTTTCCTTTTTCTGACCCACGGCCCAGTTCCCATGTACAGCGCTGTTCTATTCCCAGGTACTTGCTTGGACTGAAGCACTGGAGCCACTGAATCAATGGAGCAGCATTATAGAGGGGCGGGGGTTCACTCCTACTGGGGGTGGGCCAGCCCGCCTCCAGTGCCGATGCACGGAATAGAAAATCTCCTATCTTCCAGAAGTGGTGTATTCTTTCCAGTCTGACACAGTGCTCTCTGCTGCCACCTCTGTCCATGTCAGGAACTGTCCAGAGAAGCAGCAAATCCCCATAGAAAAGCTCTCTCTGCTCTGTGCAGTTCCTGACACAAACAGAGGTGGCAGTGTTGGCAATTTAGGAGATTGGGAAACCCCAACATTGGCAATTTGACTGATACACCACCTTAAAGTTTCTCCTCAAAGCTACTCTACCATGAGCGCTGTTGCTGGCGGCGCATGGCCTGAACACATCCGGGTATACATGGCACCTGTACGCTGCTTATATAGCCTGGAATGGGGAACACAGGGACCTTGAAATGTGCCGCAATGCTGCTGCTGAAGGAAGCCATTCCGATACCAGATGCCCACGCGGGAATTGTTATTTGTATCGTTTGCTAATGAAGTATAGCAGAAAATATTGCACTTGGCTCATCCCACGAATATAGCAATAATATCCATCTGCAACATCAAGCGTGCAAACTACCTGCTGTAGTCCTTGGATCATGAAGGTGAGCGTTTGCCGGTTAGTCTTCAGTAGAGCGTCGCTCCTTGGGCTAAAGAGAAAAGCTTAATAAACCAAAGAGTCATCAAAATCCATCACGTTTTAGTGCATCGCAATATTCCCATGCCTGTGTCTAGGTAATCCAATAGTCGCGCCCGCTAACTTCCCTGGCCTTAAAACCAAATAATTCCACCAACCTGACAGGTCCACCAACAAAGAGGAGTCATTCACCATGGTGGTTAATAAGTCAGATGAGCATCGATGGCCAGACCCAACAGACTAGAGAGACAATGTTCCCTATTCTAATTCTAATTGCAAAGTACCAATGTGAAGATGGCAATATACAAGATGTATACAGCCGAGGCAATGGCCTGTAATAACAGAGAGGAGCTATATTCCTGGCTCTGACACCGGCAAAGCCATTAGCTCTTAAAATCAATTGGCGGTGAAGTAATGACTGAACTTTCTTGAGGTTCGAGGCCTGGTTTAATAGAAGTTACAGCTCTATAGCGTAAAATACACACATAGGTTAGGAATAAGCACAGGACAAAGCGGGAGTTTACATAAACTTGCCAATTGCCGCTTCCAAGTTCCAGTATTAGAGGTAAGAGAATTTACATTGGCATCAGATTCCGCAGAATTTTTTGAGCCACGTTCGATTTATTCAAGTATGGTTCTCGTATTTTACCTATTGCACAGAACAATCTTGTGTTTCACTCTGAGGCCTACTGGTTTATCCTATGGACACTTATGGTCCTTTTACACGGAACGATTGATCGTTCGTTTTTGCACGATAACGGTCGAATTCGAACGATAATCGTACGTGTAAAGGCAGCGAACGATCAAACGACGAGCGATAAATCGTTCATTTTGATCTTTCAACATGTTCTCAAATCATCGTTGATCGTTCGCAAAAAATTCGCAGATCGTTCAGCGTAAACAGTCTTTCAACGATTTCACCTATGCGTGAGATAGGCTTAAACGATCGCAAAGCGATCGCATAGCGAATTTTCCGTACAATGTATCGTTCCGTCTAAACGCTGATCGTTATAAAAAAAAAACATTGTTCATTCAAAATCGTTAATTGTGCGAATTATCGCTCCATGTAAAAGTACCATTAGACTCAGTAAATTAGGGAAGCGGCCCTTTAAATTTCATGGTGCGTTTACACAGAGATTTATTTGACAAGATTTATCTGAGAAGAGGAGAAATCTCAGTCTTTTCTTTATGACCTGTTCCCTGTTTATAGGCTGTTCCTGGCTTTGGCTTTAAAAATCTGTCAGACAAATCTCTCTGTGTAAATGCAGTAATAAACAAAATGAATCATTCCACACCAAAAAATAAAAAATTAGCTATTGCTAACCAGGATTAATTCACCTATTATCTATCTGGCAGGCATTTGGCCATATGCCAATTTGTGTCACCAGATCTGCCATGAGGCGAGAAGAGCATCTTGCCTCGTGGGAAAAGACCCTGGGAAGTCCCTGAGGCTCAGCATATGTCATGGAGTGGCTACAGAACATACTGTCTACACACCACACTACACACCAAATTTATGTTACCAGATCTGCCATGAGGCAAGAAGAGCATCTTGCCTCGTGGGAAAAGATTACACAGTCCCTGAGGGTCAGCATATGTCATGGAGTGGCTACAGAACATACGGCCTACGCACCAGTATACAGAACATACTGTCTACACACCAAACCAAAGGGTGTCTTCACATCCCGGATCCGCAGCAGATCTGCAGCAGATTTGATGGTGCAGATTTGATGCTGTGTTCAGTTATTTAGATCAAACCTGCTGTGGATCTGTGAGAAGCTACCCTAATTCCGTATTCGTTCACTAATCGTTCAGTGTAATGGTGCGTTTACACAGAAAGATTTATCTGACAGATTTTGGAAGCCAAAGCCAGGAATGGATTTGAAAAGAGGATAGATCCCAGTCTTTCCTTTATGACCTGATACCTGTTTATAGTCTGTTCCTGGTTTTGGATTCAAAGATCTGTCAGATATATCTGTCTGTGTAAACGCACCATAATATGGTTAACTATAAACGATCTTGTTTGTAATTGTTTATCATTAAAAATCGCTTAAGGCCCTATTCCACCAACAGATCTGACGACAGATTATCTGCCAAAGATTTGAAGCCAAACCCAGGAACAGACTATACCCTGTCCAGCTGGTGCCGTATTACCATTGCCGGTCTCACTGCTCTGGGCTTCATGGTATTCGGACTGACGTGTGGGAAATGTCCAACGTTCTTGAGATCATGAGCATCTGTCCATAGATGTGTAGATGGTGGCATAACTCTTTTACGGTCCAAAATGGTGTATGTATGTTAACTATCTCCTACTTCGTACCAATTCCGACGTGTCTTTACTCACAATACATGACTCATATATTAAACACGTGTTATCATACTGATATCGTACAACGAGGCAAATAAGAGCTTTATTCCCTAAGGGTGGTGGCCCCTTTAAGTACGGCTCCCTTGTGCTAGGCAGGATTTGCATAGCTCCATCTTTACCTGGTGAATTGCAGGTCACTATCTGCAGCGCCCATATGCTGGCACGCTCCCGGTTTCCTCCAGGACTTGCACTATTTAGTCCGCCATGGCAGGGAGGCGACGCACTTAAAGTATGGCTGATACACTGTCCTCCGGCTCGTCTGATGTCCTGGATTAAATATTACAACTTGTTAGTGAGACATGTCTGATGATAGAAGAGTCGTCCTTAACCTAAAATCTAAGTAAAACCAATAAATAAGGACAACCCTGGCGTCATCTGTAATAAAGGATATGTGACGTCAGGCTTCCAGTTTTAGCACCAGACGCTACCTTATTCTGCCCACATAATACATGTCCTCCTTTACAGGGTGTGTATCATTTGTCACCTTTTTTATTGTTCCAAAGCTTCTAAAATAATAAATAATGCAACTCTGCACACAGTCCCGACAGCAAATATCCTGCCGTTATGTGTGTGCAGCTCCTCCGCAGAGTCCTCAGCCAATCACCTCCATGGATGCACAATGTAAACCAGAAGATTCTGCCGCCATAGTATCTTCCACTTGTCATCGACTCCTAGCCCCCTCTAATACCAAACACCTTGGTAAGGAGACATTTTTATTAACTATATCAGAGTCTATGACACTTTATTATACAGTGGGACACAGCAATAAAACATACATTATTACAAAGGGGGTGAATGGACACGATATGTCAGGGTATGTAGATACCATGGTAGATGGGGACTGACGCTCCACATGTTCCTCGGAGACGGAAGGCACAGGTGACAATAGAGCGCAGAACAAGTAGGAGAAATTGGTGGGAAAATGGAGAGGGCAGACTGGTGAAATGACAGCACAAGTACAGAACCGACATTGGACAACCCTCCTAGGCAGGCCGAGTATATAACTAATATCTGACAACCCTCCTAGGCAGGCCGAGTATATAACTAATATCTGACAACCCTCCCAGGTAGGCCGAGTATATAACTAATATCTGACAACCCTCCCAGGCAGGCAGAGTATATAACTAATATCTGACAACCCTCCCAGGCAGGCAGAGTATATAACTAATATCTGACAACCCTCCCAGGCAGGCCGAGTAGATAACTAATATCTGACAACCCTCCCAGGCAGGCCGAGTAGATAACGAATATCTGACAACCCTCCCAGGCAGGCCGAGTATATAACTAATATCTGACAACCCTCCCAGGCAGGCAGAGTATATAATATCTGACAACCCTCCCAGGCAGGCTGGGTATATAACTAATATCTGACAACCCTCCCAGGCAGGCAGAGTATATAATATCTGACAACCCTCCCAGGCAGGCTGGGTATATAACTAATATCTGACAACCCTCCCAGGCAGGCAGAGTATATAATATCTGACAACCCTCCCAGGCAGGCTGGGTATATAACTAATATCTGACAACCCTCCCAGGCAGGCTGGGTATATAATATCTGACAACCCTCCCAGGCAGGCTGGGTATATAACTAATATCTGACAACCCTCCCAGGCAGGCAGAGTATATAATATCTGACAACCCTCCCAGGCAGGCTGGGTATATAACTAATATCTGACAACCCTCCCAGGCAGGCAGAGTATATAATATCTGACAACCCTCCCAGGCAGGCTGAGTATATAACTAATATCTGACAAAACTCCCAGGCAGGCTGGGTATATAACTAACATCTGACAACCCTCCCAGGCAGGCTGGGTATATAACTAATATCTGACAACCCCCCCGGCAGATTTTCTACTATTCCTCACCCTTGTCAGCGTGGCACATGGGCTGGATCGTTAAGGCACCTTTGCAATGTTCAGACAGAAGAAAATGTTCCAGTGGCATTCCTAATGATGATGAGGGTGGGGAGGAGGGATGGAGGGGTGGTGCAAAGTTAGGGCACAGATACTCTAAGCCCTGGCCGTTTGACACAGGGCTGCAAGTTTAAAGGGAACCTGTCACCCCCCGTGCCGGGGTGACAGGCTCCCGACCCCCCGTTAGAGACCCCTATACTTACCTCATCGCGCCGGGTCCCGCTTCTGAAGATGGTCGGGTCCCGGAGATCTCAGCCGCCGCAGCCCGGTGCGCGCGCTGAGAGATGAGTCCAACGCTCATAGAGAATGATGGACTCTCCTGTCATTCTCTATGGGTGTTGGACTCCGGGCTGCGGCGGCTGAGATCTCCGGGACCCGACCATCTTCAGAAGCGGGACCCGGCGCGATGAGGTAAGTATAGGGGTCTCTAACGGGGGGTCGGGAGCCTGTCACCCCGGCACGGGGGGTGACAGGTTCCCTTTAAAAGTATTTTTTGAGGACAATAACTGCATCACCTGCCAAACGGACCCCAGGACAGATCTTGGAATAAAAGCAGCTATCTGAAGGTATAAGTGGTTTGGGGGGGGGGGGGTGAGATTGTGGGTACAGAGTCACTTTAATAAAAACATTCTAAAAAATGTAAAATTAAACTCTCTATTACAAAGTTATATAACTTAATGAAAGAAATATACATAAAAAAGTTTTGACAGAATAACCCTTTAGGGTGCATTCACATGTACAGGATCTGCAGCAGATTTGATGGCCCAGAATTGATTTGCTTTGAATCTGCGGCAGATCCTGTACGTGTGAACACACCCTTAGGATAGCTACCCACGTACCGCAGATTTTCTGCTGCAGGTCCGCAGCAGATTTGACAGTGCGGATTTAATGCTGTGTTTATTCATTTAGTCAAATGTGCTGCAGATCCGCAGCAGAAAATCCGCTGCGATACGGTACGTGTGAAGGTACCATTAAGGAGGTCAATCAGACCCCCTCCCCCTGAGGCTATTTTCATAGTTTTAAGTGAATTACGGCCACTTACGCCTTAAAACCATCTGTTTTTAGTATGTTTTTTGTGCCTTTTATAAAAAAAACAAACAAACAGCTGGTTCAATAATAGCATTTGCTAAAAAAAAAAAAAAAAAAAAAAAAAAAAGGCTTTTTTTAAGTATGAAAATACGGACTGAGTGCGCACATAGCCAAAAGGGACTGACAAGTCTGTGCACGATAGTAACAACCCACTGTGGACCATCTGATGCTTCATCTGGCCCGCAGGACACTTGCCGACGGGTTTCCCTGGAGATCAGATGGCTGCAGGTCCCATCCATAGGACTTCATGTATTACGGAGGAGCACAGAGCATCAGGGAGTGACAGGGCTGTGTGTATGAAGCGGAGCATAGCTGTGGGGATATGCATGGACACCTCCGATGGATAGAACACAATGGCACTGTCAGCTCACAGCACTTCTCATGTAGTATGTGCAGAGCTGGAACACAATGGGGGCCATGTATTACACCAAGAGCAAGGGGAAAGTGGAGGCGTTAGCACAACAACCCCATCAGCGTATACTACTAAGGCGTTTATCACTGCTGACTATTAAACTTTATCTACTAGAACCTGGAAAAGCCCTAAAAAGGAGGATTACAAGGATATATCCTCATAATCACCTCTAGACGCATCCGCAGTTTATTAGCGGAGGGAGTAATGGAATAAACAGGGACAGTGATATTATACGCTGCTGTGTACAGGCCCACATAAAAGACTGGGTTTTCTATTCTGTAGAGAAAATAAAAGTAGTCAAGGGCAGCACCCTGAATACACAGCTATATGCAATAGCAAATAGCTGGCCTTTGGGAGGAGAACACACAATGGGGGAAATTTATCAAACTGCTGTAAAGTGAAACTGGCTCAGTTGCCCCTAGCAACCAATCAGATTCCACCTTTCATTTTCCAAAGAGTCTGGGAGGAATCTGATTGGTTGCTAGGGGCAACGGAGCCAGTTTCACTTTACACCATGTTTGATAAATCTCCCCTAATATATCTCCAGCTATATACAAGTACACCCCCTTCTACATGCTGTATAGCAGGGATGGGGAACCATCTGCCCTCCAGCTGTTACAAAAATAGAATTGCCATCACGCCTGGACAGCCAAAGCTTTGCTTTGGCTGTCCAGGCATGATGGGACTTGTAGTTTTCCAACAGCTGGAGGGCGGACGATTTCCCATCCCTGCTGTACAGTCATTTTAGAGGAGACCCCTTTAAGTTACAGGTTTTAAGAGAGGGCCGGGTGCCCTTACAGACACTACCGGGGGCATCTAGTGCCTACAACTCCAACCACTACCACCGGCTTCAGATGGAAGGCTCCTTCAGGCAGCAATAGGAATAGGGTTGGCGTCTCTCCAATCCTGATCATGAAGTGTGTGCATTACTGCAAATTGTTCTCATTTAGAGGAATGAGGCCAAGCTGCAATATTAAATGGGATCTGTCAGCTCTACAACATGCTCGGAGCTGTGGACAAGGACGGATAGCTGACAGGGTGGAGGGGGGGATAGAATAAATGAAAGGGTGGATGGCTACGTTTTAAAGGGGTTATCCAGCTCTACAAAAACATTGCCACTTTTCCCCCTACCGTTGTCTCCAGTTCAGGTGTGGTTTGCAATTAAGCTCCATTTACTTCAATGGAAGAGAGTTTCAAAACCCCACCCAATCTGGAGACAACAGTAGGGGGAAAGTGGCCATGTTTTTGTAGCGCTGGATAACCCCTTTAAAATCATCTTTTACTTGCAAGCTCGAGAGGCTGAGCTGCAATATGTCTGCCTCCTCCCTCCCCCACCCCTTCCAGCCAGTCAACATACAAAAGGTGTGGGGGAGGGAGGATGCATGCATGTTGCAGCTTGACAACACCGCCTTAAGGGGTTCTCCAGCGAAAAGCTTTATCCCAGTAATCGAAACACATTATAGAGTTGTATAACTTTGTTAAACGCCTCAATCACCTCTCTACCCCCCTTACCTATCTTTCCCCCCTCAACCCCCACCAGGAAGTGAAGTAAACTCATTCTTACCTCATGATTGTTGACCCCAGGCTGCTCTGTAGCAGCCATTTTGTGACAATGCTATTGTCAAGAGGGAGGCGGGTCTAAGCCCTGTTAGGCCAGCCTCCCTTTGTCAGATGACACGGGTTGCTCAGCTCTGATTGGCTGAACAAGATGTAAGCCATCTAACAGTTTTACAGTTAGACATCACAGGAGACAAAGTGCATCATGGGAAAGCCCAAACCAGGAAGTGAAGAAGAAATGAAGACACCAACTGGAGCTTCAGGGACCTGCAGATAGCAAGAAACTCAATTTCAACAGTGTGTAAACATAGCCTTTCTGTGCTTTCAATCCACTCCTGGTTTTGGCTTCAAAATACTGAGCAAAAATACTATTTGTGAACATAGCCTAAGTGGTAATGGGGATCCAGAAAAGTGGATTTCCCCTTTAAATTGACAGACCTGTGTTCAGGCTGAGACTGGCGGCCATTATTCAGACACAAAAACAAATGTGGAAAAAGGCTTCAGGGTAAAGTGCATTGTGTAGGTAGAATAGTGGCTATAATGGACACATGCATCCTTGACTAATACCGGTATTACTTATACATGAGCTTAGATGTGTTTCCTTTAAATGAAGACATCTCAAGTAACAGTAAGAGCTGAATACCTAAAAAAAAAACTTCATTAACCGCAATAGGGTTAAACATTGGCGCGATACATCCAATGTCGAGTAGAGATGAGAGAAACTTCAGTAGAAATAAAGAAAATCTCCCAGTTCCCCAGCACTGGATCCATCTTTCCCCGGCACTGGATCCATCTTTTCCCAGCAACCAGGGAGGAACAGCACGGAGCAGACTTTAAAGGGGTTGTCAAGCTAAAATCTTTTTCTTTCAAATCAACTGGTGTGAGAAAGTTATATAGATTTGTAATTTAAGCCTCAAGTCTTCCCATACTTATTAGCTGATGTATGTCCTGCAGGAAGTGTTTTATTTTCAGTCTGACACAGTGCTCTCTGCTGACATCTCTGGCCGAGACAGAAACCAGGAACTGTCCAGAGCAGGAGAGGTTTTCTATGGGGGATTCATGGAAAACCGAGAGAGTTCCTGTCTCGGCCAGAGATGTCAGCAGAGAGACTGAAAATAAAACATTTCCTGCAGGACATACAGCAGCTAATAAGTAAGGTAAAACTTGATATTTTTTAATAGAAGTAAATTACAAATCCATATAACTTTGTCACACCAGTTGATCTGAAAGAAAAAGATTTTTGCTGGACAACCCCTTTAAAGCCCGCAGCCTGATGATCAGAATGCATATAGGAACAAAGCGCTTTGCTTCACTCCTGTAAACTCGCTCATCTCTAGTCTTGAAACTTTCCAGAGCATTTACCATCACTGCAGGGACAAAGAACTGTATGGCGCCCCCTACAGTTCATATGTGTTTTGCATTGACAATTATTCCTCTAAAGTAGTTGCCACCAATCTACTGCAGAACTACAACTACCATCATGATGGGAGATGCTGCAAAATATGGTGTTTGGTCTAGAGAAGGGATGGGGAACCTTCGGCCCTTCAGCTGTTGCAAAACTACAGTTCCCATCATGCCTGGACAGCCATCAATTTTTTGCATAAAACGGATGGAAAAAACGCAGTGTGCACCCAGCCTTAATCTATCACGCTTGCTAGGACAGCGAGTCGCACATTTTTTTGAGAATTATTAGACCTATTATTACTATGAGCCTTAACATGTGACCTCAGGGGGTTAAGAGAGCAAATAATTCCTCTCTGAACAGCTGGGAGAGTGAGCGAGCGCTTGGCTGAGACACTTCCATGTAACACATCCAATTATGTCATCCTCCAGGAGAAGCTGACATGCTATGAAACTATTTGCTCCTGCAAACAGGCAAGAAAACACATTTCCCTTTTCCTGGATTCCTGTGATTTTCCTCTTCGCCTGTCAGTCACCCGCAGCCATTGCAGAACGGCAGAGGAGAAGGCGCTGCACCCCCCCTCTGGCAGTATAGGGGGCAAGCAGCCAAGCAAGAGAGCGGTGCGTGCAAAGAAATCCTCCTCTTCTATCAGGAGGACCGTGCAGCCGCCACATGGTATCAAATCACTGAGAATCGCCCAGGCACTGGGGTGGCAGGGGTTAATAACCAGGCAGTATAACCAGAGCTCGCTCGCTCTCTCCATTAGGAGTGACTTTAGCAAATACATGGATAATGCTGACATAGGTGTAAATATTACCGGCCAAATATGAAGTGACATGTCAGGATGTTTAGTATCCGGGATCAGCCACTTAGGGTTGGCAATAAAAAGCTCTTCCCCCCCAGGCCCCTGGTTTCCAGCACACGAGGAGACATAGGACACTAATGAATTGGCCCTCCATTCATTTAGTCTTGTAAAAGTCATTCAGCTTCCCAAGTGTCCCGCTTCCCCGGAGAAGTCTGGTGAGACGCAGTGCAGAGACTTATTGTAGACTTCTTGGTGGAGTCAGAACTTTTAGATTTGTTCGATTAAAGGGGTACTCCGGTGAAAATCTTTTTTTCTTTCAAATCAGAAAGTTATATAGATTTGTAAATTACTTCTATTCAAAAATCTCAGGTCTTCCAATACTTATCAGCTGCTGTATGTCCTGCAGGAAGTGGTGTATTCTTTCCAGTCGGACACAGTGCTCTCTGCTGCCACCTCTGTCCCTGTCAGGAACTGTCCAGAGCAGCAGCAAATCCCCATAGAAAACCTCTTCTGCCCTCTGGACTGGAAAGAATACCACTTCTTGCAGGACATACAGCAGCTAATAAGTACTGGAAGACTTGAGATTTTTTAATAGAAGTAAATTGCAAATCTCTGGCACTTTTTGGCACCAGTTGAGGAGTCCTGGATAATATGGATGCAGCCATAGGCATGCTGGAGTTGCACTCATCTCTAATAGTCCTGCAGTGTCACCTGTAGGTTGTATCCATTTTAAAGGGATTATCCAGCGCTACAAAAACATGGCCACTTTTCCCCCTACTGTTGTTATCTCCAGTTCAGGTGCAGTTTGCAATTAGGCTCCATTTACTTCAATGGAACTGAGTTTCAAAACCCCGCCCAATCTGGAGACAACAGTAGGGGGAAAGTGGCCATGTTTTTGTAGCGCTGAATAACCCCTTTAATCTCACATACGGAGCTGTTCTTTGTCTCCTTAGCTTTCTTCCTCCTGTAGATACCTTCTTGAATCCCTAAGGCAAACAACCACATGGATGACACCATACCCCCTTGCTCCAGCAGAAACATAGTACAGCAGGTCATGCCACCATCCAGTCCATGAGTTATAACTATGATAACCCTTTAAAAATGGAGACAGAAACTCATACATTGTATGCTGATTAAAACTGAACACAGCAATGGGCTTGGACCACAACCAGAGATGGGATAGAGACATAAAGAGAAAGTTACTCAGCCACCACCAACACAGCAAAACTGTTGGAAAATTTTAAAAAAAACACACACACATTAAAGCTCCAAGTGTGAACACAGCCTGAGGGACTGGAAGGCTCACACTAACATCATTGAACCGTCAACTGCACAACAGACCCGATCAGCTGACAAACAGATTTTAGAGGGGTTGTCCAGAGAAAATCTTTTTCATTTAAATCAACTGGTTTCAGAAAGGTATATAGATTTGTAATTTACTTCTATTTAAAAAATCTCTAGTCTTCCAGTACTTATCAGCTGCTGTATGTCCTGCAGAAAGTGGTGTATTCTTTCCAGCCAGAGGCCATGTTCACATTTTGTAAGACACCGGCCATTCTGTGACCTGGCTGGGTCACAGAACGGCCAGTGTCTGAAAAGATCATCTCGGCCAGTACTGCAGTAACGGCCGGATGATCTATTGCGCAGTTAAATTCTGATGCGGGCGCATCTGAGCGCGCTCACATCAAAATTCCCCACTGCTCACAATTGTGAGCAGTGACAAGGTTTTCTGCGGCCAACATTCAGTGAATAGCAGCCGCAGAAAACCGACATGTCAATTTCTTGCGGCGCCGCTAGGGATCCCGGCCGAGGTCTATACCATGTGTATACACTCCGGCCGGGATTCCATTGAAGGCAGCACTACGTAAGCTACGCAGTAATCACGGCCGTTGTTGCAAATCGGCAACAACCTCTGTGATTACTACATAGCTTACGTAGTGTGAACATAGCCTGACATAGTGCTCTCTACTGCCACCTCTGTCCATGTGTCAGCACCTCCTGCAGGACATAAAGCAGCTGAATGGAGATTTTTAAATAAAGGTAAGTTACAAGTCTATATAACCTTCTCAAACCAGCTGATGAAATAAAAAGTAACCCTTTGACTCGTTCATCAGGCCTATTACACAGGGTGAGGTCTCTAACTATTCGGCCAATAATGGTAGTTGTAGTTTTCCAACCACTGGTAAGCCTTTGGTTTGGAAACATTGCCCTAACAGGAGAAACCCCTTTAAGGGTGCGTTCACACCTACAGGATCCGCAGCAGATCTGCAGCAGATTTGATGCCGTGTTCAGTTCAATTAAATAAAATCAGCTGCGGATCCAGTAAGTGTGAACATACCCTAAAAAAGTTTTTCCTCCCTCCCTAAATGAATACAGTTCTGTCTCCCATAGAAATCCTGGATACACGTTAGCTCCTTGTAGATGCTTCCTATCCTTCTCTGTCACCAGTTCCGGGGACTCTGCCATTCACCTGCATGAAGGACGGGCGCTAGAACTGATGTTCATAGTGTGGATGGAAACATGGTCTGTGCCAAATGACTTTCCAAAGTAAAGTCTCTGTAAGATCTAGTCACACATGCGAAGGAAGAGAGAGGAGCCAGGGGCAGGCTGGTGCGGTGCGAGCCATCACTGCCTCTCCGGGCTCCGCGCTGCTGGAAATGCTGGGTAAATATTGACTGTGCTTATTAATCACCACATTGTAGTTTCTTTGTCATCTTGGTAAACGGATCTGATTAACAATTAACTATTATCAAGAGGAGTGGAAAATGCAACAATTAGGCTCCCCAACCTGTGGAGAAAGGAGCGACTCTCAATAACAATGTACCCAGTATGTCCCAGCAATTCACTGCCCACTGACTGGAACTGGGCAAGGTTATGAGAACACACAGTGGCCCAAATTTATTATTGCACAGGGAACAACATGCATCCAATGCTATGGGTCCGTCACACTGTAATGTGCAATGGAACCAGTAGAGAGTCAAGTGGGAGTGTGCACGGAGTCCGTGGCAAGCTAGCCGTGTGATTTCCATAGTGTGCACATACCCAAGCTGCCCCTTAGAAGAATCTAACCTGCTGATACAGTGAGTCCAAGAAGTATTTGATCCCTTGCTGATTTTCTTTGTTTGCCCACTAATAAAGACACTATCCTTCAGCACTTTTAATGGTAGATATATTCTAACATGGAGAGACAGAATATCAAGAAAAAAATCCAGAATATAATTTTAAAGAATATATTTTAATTAATTTGTATTTCAATGAGGAAAATAAGTATTTGATCCCTCTTGCCAAACACACTCAATACTTAGTGGCAAAGCCTTTGTTTGCAAGCACAGCGGTGAGACGTTTGTTGTAGTTAACCACAAGTTTAGCACACACACCAGGGGGAATTTTGGCCCACTCTTTTTTGCAGATTCTCTCTAAATCATGAAGGTTGGTGGGTTGTCGCTTGGCAACTCTGACCTTCAGCTCCCTCCATAGATTTTCGATCGGATTGAGGTCTGGCGACTGGCTGGGCCGCTCCATGACCTTAATGTGATTTTTCTTGAGCCAATTCTTTGTTGCCTTTGCTGTATGTTTAGGGTCGTTATCATGTTGGAAGACCCAACCACGGCCCATTTTCAGGGGAGGGGAGGAGGTTGTCCCTCAGGATTGTGCGGTACATGGCTCCATCCATCTTCCCAGTGATGCGGTGAAGTAGCCCTGTACCCTTGGCAGAGAAACACCCCCAAAACATTATGCTTCCACCTCCATGCTTGACGGTGGGCACAGAGTTCTTGGGGTCATAGGCAGCATTTTTCTTCCTCCACACATGGCAGGTGGAGTTGAGGCCAAAAAGTTCAATTTTGGTCTCATCTGACCACAAAACCTTCTCCCAATAACTTGGTTCATCTTTCAAATGATCATTGGCATACTTCCTCAAGTGCCTCCACATGTGCTCTCTTCAGCAGGGGTACCTTTCGGGCACTGCAGGATGTGAATCCATTGTTGCGCAAAGTGTTGCCAATTGTTTCCTTGCAAACTGTGGTCCCAGCTGCCTTCAGGTCATTTGCTAACTCCTGCCGAGTGCTTGCAGGACGATTTCTGACTGTTCTCAGCATCATTGCCACCCCACGAGGCGAAATCTTCTTTGGAGCACCGGGCCGAGGTCTGGTGATTGTCATGTTATACTCTTTAAACTTTCTGATAATTGCACCAATAGTTGTTACTTTCACATCCAACACCTTACTAATCTTTTTGTAGCCCATTCCAGCTTTGTGAAGGTCAACAATTCTGACTCTGAGGTCCTGTGACAGCTCTTTAGTTTTACCCATGTTGGAGACTTGAAATCTGTGTGATCTGTCTGATTCTGTGGACAGTTGTTTTTCACACAAGTGATTAGTGAGAACAGGTGGCTTCAGGTCAGGTAACAAGTTGATTGGGAGTGTCTAACTGGTCTGTAAAAGCCAGAACTGCTAATGAATACTAGGGGATCAAATACTTATTTCAATCCATGAAATACAAATCAATTAATATATATTCCTTAGATTTATTTTCTGGATTTTCTTTTTAATATTCTGTCTCTCCATGTAAGAATACATCTACCATTAAAAGTATAGAATGCTCATGTCTTTATTAGTGGCCAAACAAAGAAAATCAGCAAGGGATCAAATACTTCTTGGACTCACTGTATGTCCCTATAGCGCACAAGGCGCTGAGGATGAGGGTCATTTGTTTACCTTCAGCCTCGGCGCTGTTTGGGGGATATTAGCAGTTTATTTAATATGCTAATTAGGTGCTTTGGTGCCCTGAGGGCGGGACTTCTGAACAGCCCACGCCTCCCAACTAATATTGTTAGGGGGTGGGCGAGCCAGATAGGTGCACTGAAGGAGATGGTGCTTTAAAGGGGGTGGGACTAACTCCTTCAGTGCACCGATCCGGCTCGGCCACCCTTCCTAAGGATGGTCCGAACCTGCCGAGGTTCGGGTTCATATGAACCCAAACGCTCGGCATCAGATTCCCGCTGTCTGCCCGCTCCGTTCAGCGGGTGGATACAGCGGGAGGACCGCCTGGAAAACTGGGATACAGCCTATGGCTATGGTTGTATCCCAGTTTTCCAGGCGGTCCTCCCGCTGTATCCACCCTCTCCACGGAGCGGGCAGACAGTGGGAATCATTGCCGAGAGTTCGGGTTCTTGCGAACCTGAACCTCGGCAGGTTCGGACCATCCCTACTCCTAACAATATAAGTTGGGAGGGGCGAGCAGATCAGTACTCTCATCCCCAGTGCACCAAAGCACCTCACTAGCATATTAAATAAACTGTTAACATCGCAAAAAAAGCGGCGAGGATGAAGGTAAAAAAAATTACCTTCATCCTCATCCTAGGGTGGTCCCTCTAGTGCACTATGGGGACATGTCAGCAGGTTGGATGCTTCTAACCTGCTGACAGTTTCCCTTTAAGTTGCTTTCCGCTCTGGATCCCTCTTCTCTTGTTATCCGTTATCATGGCCGTTCCAATCTTATCATGTGAAAGCAATAGCTGGCTGCGCTTCATCCCAGCTGGATGACGTTCAGAACTGAGCAGCTTACCACAGTCCCATGCCAACAACTTGGAATAAGAAAATACTAAAAAATTGCCTTATAGCTGGGGCCTTAATGTTGCAATCTGGGATTATCTTTTTATAGTTCTAGTTTTTAGTCATTGCTGGAATTCTTCTGTCCTTCACACGGGATGACTAGGCCGGAGTGACCTCGCATCCATAGTAATGTACCATGCTGCAACAAGGTACTTTACATTACAATGCAATGTCACGCTGGCCTACTCGTCACACAGGATTCTGAACATGGAACAAGTTTGCTGATACTTCAAAAACTTTTCTAAAGATTTAACCCCCCCCCTTCCTGAAAAACCCTTTAAGTCTGTCAGGGAACTGACGACAAGCCAAAGTTATTTTGCTGAAGCATCTCTGTAATTCATAGAGAGGAGGCTGCCGGCCTCTACAGCTATTCCAGGGGAAAACAATGGAGAATGTATCCCAGAGAACGCTGGCTTCTATCGACATCAGACGACTGCCAACAGGAGAGCGATGTGCATGGACAGCTATAGCCAGATACAGTAAACAGGCCCGAGAGTGACAGCCATGTCACTTACATACAGCCCAACAAGGTCACAACATCTGTCAGTACGAGGGCAGTGAAACCTGCCGAACAGCAAGATCACAACTGAAACAACTTACATGCAAAAAGAATAGGAAACGGTTACGAGACGCCTTTATTTTGGTGGGAAAAAAAAAAGAAAAGAAACAAAACCGCAATCTATTAATTCTACCGCTGGCGCGAATAGGAGATGCATAAACGTCTCATCTGTTTATTATCACACCAAACAATGACATGCATCCTGTCTATTAGAGAGAGCCTGATCACTAGTCATTTGCCTGATCACTAGTCATTTGCTCTGTTTAGGGGCCAACGTGACCTTTGTAAAGGGCATGAAGGGGGGGGGGGGGTCATCATCAGGGCAGTAAGGGGTCTTCAGCTACAGGAGACATATGGAGGAGGATACTAGAAGTTTGTACTGGGAGGGGTACTCGAGGGTCATAAATTTTTCTTTTTGTTTTAAAGTTTAAAAAAAAAAAGCCATACTCACCTGCCCTGATGTTGTTCCAATGACCCCAGGTTACCGCAGCATCCTGACCAAGTAATATGGTGTGCCCACAGGAAGTGCTCATCCAGCCAATCGCCAGCTGAGGTGAGTCATCCATTCAGCCAGCGATTGGTTAATCGGGCCGTTCACAGGAACCAACAGCGAGCAGCAGGGACTGGAAGCCATCAACACATCAGTGGGAGCAGATGAGTATGGCCTTTTTTTTCCGCAGCACCTCAAACCAAATATTTAAAAGATTTGGGGTCGCTGCTATGCCCCTTTAAAGTAAATGCGCTTACTGCAGTACAGACATAGAGTCCTTTTCTAATGTGAACACAGCCTTAGACCGCAGCAGAGAAGCTTCTAAGCTCAGTTTTGAAGAACAGAAACACAGTCATGAGATGGGCCATGGGGATAGATCTATAGGCCTCACACACAGGATTGTGATCAGTATTTGTAGCCATAACCAGGAGTGAGACACACACCAACAATACCCTACAAGGCCCCATGCACAGCATTATACGGACGTATATTTTGCATCCCTGTTACCACTGAAAGTGCTGGCCTGACCCCAGGTACTATGAGCCAGGCTGACAGCTGTCACTCAGCCGTCATCAGTCCGCAATCCAGATGCACAAACCCTATGTGTGAACGCAGCCTTAGGCCCCGACAATTTATGATGTTGTTTCATCCTCATTTTAGGTTTTCCTGACATAACATTCTGTAACAATATCTGGAAAGCGTAATCCCATCATTTCTACAAAGCAGGCGGTATAACCTTCTAACAAACAATGGCGTTACATAATGAACTCTACAACTTCCAAGAGCAGCAGAAAAAGACGACAGAATAGTTTCAATTAGTCCCCCGACCTATCACTCCCAGCATGCCGAGATAGACTGTCGCTGTCAGGACATGCTGAGAGTGGTAGTCCTGCAGCCGTGTAGTGTTCACATCTACCAGCTTAGAAGCCCTGAAGGATGGGGGATGAATGAGGCAGGGTGAGGGGGATATTACTGATCAGCGGTAAGCCATGGGAGATGGGGGGATGGGGAGAGGTGCCGGTCAGGACTCTAGACAAGAGGGATGAAGAGGCTGGAAGCAGCAGTAGTAATTCTGCTCTGAGAAGACCAGAGCTCCAGAGCCTATTGTGACTGTATAAGCAAACGCTCTGCAAACTGTACATCATAGAGACAACGCTACAGACATCTACAGGACGCAATGTGGTGTATTGATGGGACTGTCAATGGAGCTCAGAGGGGACAATCCTGCAGTATCCAGCACTATGTACAGGACCAGCCTCACATTGCATCCATCCCTGATCGCAAGGATGACGTGTGTTTGATTCTACAGCACAGGGCAGACGCTCTGCAGCAGCACTGAGCAACTGGTGTAATGTATAGGGCACCACGCATACTGTATATACACAACCGCACAACTATGGCAATGTGTGGCACTATACCCTGCAACATGTGTAATGTATAGGGCATCTTCATACTGTATACGCACAACCATGGCAATGTGTGGCACTATACCCTGCAACATGTGTAATGTATAGGGCACCCTTCATACTCTATACGCACAACCATGGCAATGTGTGGCACTATACCCTGCAACATGTGTAATGTATAGGGCACCCTTCATACTGTATACGCACAAGCATGGCAATGTGTGGCACTATACCATGCAACATGTGTAATGTATAGGGCACCCAGCAGCATACTGTATATACAACCGCACAACTATAGCAATGTGTGGCACTATACCCTGAAACATGTGTAATGTATAGGGCATGCCGCAGCATATTATATATACAACCGCCCAACTATGCAAATGTACAGTACTATATCCAACAGCATGTGTCATGTAAAGAGCGCCCAGCACACTGTATATATATATATATATATATATAATCGCACAACTGTGCCAATGTGTGGCCCTATACACTACAGCATGGGTAGTGTAGAGCACCCTCAATACTGTATAAATACAACCACACATCTATGCCAATATATGGTACTATAGTCTGCAATTGGCATAAAGTATAGCGTACAAAGCAGTATACCGTATATATACAACCGCACAACTATGCCAGTGTGTGGTACTATACCCTGCAGCAGGTGTTATGTACAGAGCACCCAGCATACTAATAATATATATATATATATATATATATATATATATATATATATATATATATATAAATAAATAAAACCACACAACTATGCAAATGTGTGGCACTATACCCTGGAATACGTGTAATGTATAGGGTACCCACAATGCTGTGTATATTATATATATATATATACATACACACACACACATGTGTATGTATGTGTGTATGTATATATATATATATATATATATATATATATATATATATATATATATATATATATATATATATACACACAACTATGCCAATGTGTGGCACTATACCCTGCAACATGTGTAATGTACTGGCCTACCAGCATACTGTATATATACAACCGAACGACTATGCCAATGTGTAGCCCTATATCCTGGTACATGTGGTGTACAGGACACACAGTCGAATACAGTATACTATAAAGTATAGTCCAGTAATGTCCAGTAATGGCGCCACTGGTCTCCAACTGGGAGCGGACGACATGACTGGTGTCACCACTGCGGCCAATGCCTCGCTAATGCCAGGCTTACACCCAAACCATTGTACCCCTGGGCACCAATACTAATAAATAGCAAGAGTCGCCCGGCCATATGGCCGCCCTCCGCGTGCCCACACACAGGGTACATCGCCATGGACAGCCGGTGACAGCCCTCAACGTGCCCACACACAGGGTACATCACCATGGACAGCCGGTGACAGCCCTCCGCGTGCCCACACACAGGGTACATCGCCATGGACAGCCCTCATCGTGCCCACACACAGGGTACATCACCATGGACAGCCGGTGACAGCCCTCCGCGTGCCCACACACAGGGTACATCGCCATGGACAGCCGGTGACAGCCCTCCGCGTGCCCACACACAGGGTACATCGCCATGGACAGCCGGTGACAGCCCTCCGCGTGCCCACACACAGGGTACATCGCCATGGACAGCCGGTGACAGCCCTCCGCGTGCCCACACACAGGGTACATCGCCATGGACAGCCGGTGACAGCCCTCCGCGTGCCCACACACAGGGTACATCGCCATGGACAGCCGGTGACAGCCCTCCGCGTGCCCACACACAGGGTACATCGCCATGGACAGCCGGTGACAGCCCTCCGCGTGCCCACAGTCAGGGTACATCGCCATGGACAGCCGGTGACAGCCCTCCGCGTGCCCACACACAGGGTACATCGCCATGGACAGCCGGTGACAGCCCTCTGCGTGCCCACAGTCAGGGTACATCGCCATGGACAGCCGGTGACAGCCCTCCGCGTGCCCACACACAGGGTACATCGCCATGGACAGCCGGTGACAGCCCTCCGCGTGCCCACACACAGGGTACATCACCATGGACAGCCGGTGACAGCCCTCCGCATGCCCACACATAGGGTACATCGCCATGGATCGCCATGGACAGCCGGTGACAGCCCTCCGCATGCCCAGTCAGGGTACATCGCCATGGACAGCCGGTGACAGCCCTCCGCATGCCCGGTTAGGGTACATCACCATGGGCAGCCGGTGACAGCCCTCCGCGTGCCCACAGTCAGGGTACATCGCCATGGACAGCCGGTGACAGCCCTCCGTGTGCCCACACACAGGGTACATCGCCATGGACAGCCGGTGACAGCCCTCCGCGTGCCCACAGTCAGGGTACATCGCCATGGACAGCCGGTGACAGCCCTCCGCATGCCCGGTTAGGGTACATCACCATGGGCAGCCGGTGACAGCCCTCCGCATGCCCACACACAGGGTACATTGCCATGGACAGCCGGTGACAGCCCTCCGCGTGCCCACACACAGGGTACATCGCCATGGACAGCCGGTGACAGCCCTCCGCGTGCCCACAGTCAGGGTACATCGCCATGGACAGCCGGTGACAGCCCTCCGCATGCCCGGTTAGGGTACATCACCATGGGCAGCCGGTGACAGCCCTCCGCATGCCCACACACAGGGTACATTGCCATGGACAGCCGGTGACAGCCCTCCGCATGCCCACACATAGGGTACATCGCCATGGACAGCCGGTGACAGCCCTCCGCATGCCCACACATAGGGTACATCGCCATGGACAGCCCTCCGCATGCCCACACATAGGGTACATTGCCATGGACAGCCAGTGACAGCCCTCCGCATGCCCACACATAGGGTACATCGCCATGGACAGCCGGTGACAGCCCTCCGCATGCCCACACATAGGGTACATCGCCATGGACAGCCGGTGACAGCCCTCCGCATGCCCACACATAGGGTACATCGCCATGGATCGCCATGGACAGCCCTCCGCATGCCCAGTCAGGGTACATCGCCATGGACAGCCGGTGACAGCCCTCCGCATGCCCGGTCAGGGTACATCACCATGGACAGCCGGTGACAGCGCTCCGCGTGCCCACACATAGGGTACATCGCCATGGGCAGCTGGTGACAGCCCTCCGCGTGCCCAGTCAGGGTACATCGCCATGGACAGCCGGTGACAGCCCTCCGCATGCCCAGTCAGGGTACATCGCCATGGACAGCCGGTGACAGCCCTCCGCGTGCCCAGTCAGGGTACATCGCCATGGACAGCCGGTAACAGCCCTCCGCATGCCCACACACAGGGTACATCGCCATGGACAGCCCTCCGCGTGCCCACACATAGGGTACATCGCCATGGGCAGCCGGTGACAGCCCTCCGCGTGCCCACACACAGGGTACATCGCCATGGACAGCCCTCCGCGTGCCCACACATAGGGTACATCGCCATGGGCAGCCGGTGACAGCCCTCCGCGTGCCCACAGTCAGGGTACATCGCCATGGGCAGCCGGTGACAGCCGCAGATGCCAGGTCGTATTCGCTTCACGTGCATCGGTTACGTAGAACAAGAGGTATTGTGTGGCAGTCATGTGACACATGTGATGGCACCGGTGCCCTCACACACAGCCTGGCATCACTCAGCACACAATACACACAGCCATCCATCCACATCCCACCCAGACACAGCCGGGCTCCCGGGGACACCTACCGTGGGCGCTGGCACTGTCTGACGACAACTTGTAGCAAGAATCCCAAAGCAGAGAGGGTGAGAGAGCGCCGGGAGAGCCGCCAGCCCGCGCCCGGCACCTCCGGGTGGTGAGCCCAGCGACACTTACACCGGGGAAAGGAGAAGCAGGAGGAGGAGGGAGCGGGCGGGGAAAGGATGCAACGCGCATGCGCACACTACTGACTGATCAACGGGGGCGATACGGATGGGCGGGGGGGACAAATTCAGCAGTCTGCGACACCCCTGAGCTGGGGCGCCCAGCGACTGACATAGCAGCCTCTATACATCGCTATATACCGCGCATACACCAGGGTATACAGCTAGCGGGACACTGGGGTCAGCTGCGTATAGGACACACAATATATACAGTGCTACCCTAAGGAATACAATATATGTGTATGTACAGTGTTACACTCAGGTACATTATTATTATTATTATTATTATTATTATTATATAATAGCTGTATATACCGTGTTATACAGTGTTACACTGAGGTATAGTATATAGCTGTATATACAGTTACACTGAGGTATAGTATATAGCTGTATATACAGTGTTACACTGAGGTATAGTATATAGCTGTATATACAGTGTTACACTGAGGTATAGTATATAGCTGTATATACAGTTACACTAAGGTATAATATATAGCTGTATATACAGTGTTACACTGAGGTATAGTATATAGCTGTATATACAGTTACACTGAGGTATAGTATATAGCTGTATATACAGTTACACTGAGGTATAGTATATAGCTCTATATACAGTTACACTGAGGCATAGTATATAGCTGTATATACAGTGTTACACTGAGGTATAATATATAGCTGTATATACAGTGTTACACTGAGGTATAGTATATAGCTGTATATACAGTTACACTGAGGTATAGTATACAGCTGTATATAGTCTTACACTGAGGTATAGTATACAGCTGTATATACAGTGTTACACTGAGGTATAGTATACAGCTGTATATACAGTGTTAGACCATGTTCACACAATGTATATTTTCGTAAAAGTACAGTCGTTGTTGCCGGTTGCAACAACGGCCGTGATTATTACGAAAATATAGGTTACCTTGCCGTCTATGGGATCCCGTCCGGAGCGTATACACATAGTAAACGTTCCGGCCAGGATCTTTAGTGGCACCGCAAACAACTGATGTGTGAGTCTTCATTTATATTGAATATACAGTGTTACACTGAGGTATAGTATATAGCTGTTTATACAGTGTTACACTGAGGTATAGTATGCAGAGGTGTATATACAGTGTTACACAGAGGTATGGTAAACACAGGTGTTTATACAGTGTTGGCCATGTTCAGACCTTGTAAGAGAGAGTCACGGAACAGCCGGTCTCAGAAAAGATTTTCCCGGCCGGATGATCTTTAGCGCCGCTTTGTTCTAATGCGGGTGTATCCATATGCGCTCGCATCAGAACTTCCCACTGCACATAATGGAGCGTGGGACCAGAGCCGCTCGCTCTATTGCGTGCACTGACATGGTTTTCTGCGGCTGCTATTCAATGAATAGCGGCCGCAGCAAAACTGACATATCAGTTTTCTACTGCGCCGCTACGGATCCCGGCCGGAGTGTATACCCTGTGTATACACTCCGGCTGGGATTCCATAGGCGGCAACGTCACGTATATTTTCGTATTAATCACGGCTGCTGTTGCAATCGGCGACAACGGCCATAGTATTACGAAAATATACGTAATGTGAACATAGCCATAGGGTCCTATTACACGGATCGATTTTTAACGATTTACAACTAACGATAAATGATCGCAAACAAGATTGTTTATCTTTAACCTGAAACCGTTCACCATATTACACAGAACGATGGTCGTTATTGCGATCGTTTGTTCTATCTGATTTCAGAAAAACAATGGGCAATTACACTGAACGATTAGTGAAAAAATGCGGAACTTGAGCGAACGGACGTGGAATTACAGCGAACGATTAGGGAAAGATTAACGATAATTTTAGGTTCAGATCTAAATCAACGATTAACGACATACAAACGATTTTTCGATTGTTGCCTACAATTACACAGAACGACTATCGTTTAAATTCAAACAATATAACGATTTTTCGCACAATAATCGTCCCGTGTAATAGGGCCCTTACACTGTAGTAGTATTAAGCAGTGATCTATTTAGCTCTAACCCGGCCTCTGCTGTATACCAATGGACCAGCTCAGGAGAAGAACCCTTCTGCTCTTGAGCTGGAAATCTATCCATAGCAGGGACTCCTATCATTATGACTGGAGTCCAGGCTCTTGTACTGCCGGGCTGGAGGAGGTAAGTGGTGATGGTTCTGTGTTCAGAAAACCTGGAAATCCTGGCATCATCCCATCATTGCCCCTCATTGTACCTCGCGCGTCTCTAGCTCAGACCATGTGTGCACTTGGATACCTGTGTATCTGTATCTGTCATCTCAATCAATGTTTTCTTTGATTTCACTTTGGCTATGCAGGGCTTCTTTTATCCTCCGGCTGCTTTTGGTTATGAATGAAAAGTAAAGGACACATTTGTTATTAGCACACAGCACCCGGGGGGAGGGTTATTGTATGAAGACTAGACTATTAGCCCGACCAAATCACGGCTATGTATGAAAGTTAGCCAACCCAAATATGTTGGTAAGTATCTGTTCTTCAAGTGTCGTCATCTGGCAGTTCTACCATACCATGGCGGTATAGTCACAGAAGGGGCCACAAGCCGACCCCAGCGCCAAGAATAACAGGAGGAATAGTTCAAGCGGCAATAAGGAAGTAATGAAGCAATGCCTTCTGTATATGGAAGAGAGGCCCTGCAATAATACATAGGAGGCCTATTTGTGGTTTTACAGAGATATAATTATAAATTTAAAGGAATTTTCCTTCACTCTGCACTCCATGTCATCTGAAACATCTCAGTTTGGTTTATGTCAGGTCATGATAGGGGCCATGTCATCTGACCCAGCACTCCATCACTCCTTGGTCCAGTAGCCCTAACCTAGCCTGGAGGTGTTTTCTGGGTCATAGGCCTGATGGTCACAGTAAAAGAAAACCAGATGGAATAGCATGTGACTGCGGGATGATGTGGCGGCCATGCTGGCAATGTATCCTGCACCATCACACCTCCTCCTCTGTGCTTCGTTGTGGGAATCACACAAGTAAAAACCATCCTCTCACCTTGTGTGCATCCTCTCACATGTCGACGTGAACCAAAAATCTTCTGGCTTAAAGTACAGGTTTTCACCAGTTTAGGCGAAAGTTTAGGGTGCATTGGTTTCTATTGGGCTATTCAAACTGTCCGGATCCACAATCTTAAAAAAAGCCTTAGTATGGGCCGTAATTGCAGCGTGAATTCATCCATTGAAGTCTACTACAGTGTCCCTTAATTATTCCGGATTTGTAATTTGTACAGAAGATACGTTCATATTGTCCGCAAAAAATACAGATCGCCTGAATTCCCATTCCCATACCATTTTTTGCTGATCCACAAAAATGATGGGTTACAGATGTAATACAAATGCACTACAGACAATTTTTTTGCGGATTGCGGACATAATATACAGTCCTGATAAAAACTGCTGAGCATAGTTGAGGCCTATTGTCAATTCCTTGTTTCTTGGCCCAAGCAGTTCTCTCCAGCTTGTTGTTGTTCCTCAGTAAGGGTGGGTTCACACTACGGAATTCTCGCGGATAAACTCAGCGGAATTCCGCAGGCTGTACGCACTCACGGACGCGCGCCTTTCCGCCGGCTCCATAGACACCATTCTATGGGCCGGCTGATTCCACATTCCGCCGAAAGAACTCGATAGAATTATGTCTATGGAGCCGGCGTAAAGGCGCGCGTCCGTGAGTGCGTACAGCCGGCAGAATTCCGCAGAGTTTATTCGCAAGAATCCCGTAGTGTGAACCCACCCTAATGGCTTCTTTGCAGCAATTCAACTATGAAGGTCTGATTCAGCCTCAGTTGATCTTGAGATGTGCCTGGTACTTGATCTCGATGGTGGGTTTACGTGGCATCTAATCTGAAGTGTTGAAGCCGGTAAAGATGTCGATACACTTTCAAAACTGTTGGTCAGTTATAGTTCAGTTATAATTCTCATCCTCCTCATATACAGGAGCATTGTGCATGGCCGAACATGTCAGTTCTTTGGGGGGACGGCAGAATCTGCCTGAGCATAGAATGGAGTCTATGGCATGGGCGGATAGTCAAGCGGGGGTGAGCAGCGGAATCTGGGAGAATTCTGTAGTGTGAACACTCCCTAAGAGGAGGGGAGAGGAATAAGCTGCCGCAAGACTGCTCTGGCTTATCTCTGAGAACAAAGGGATTAGACAGTGAAACTTCATCATGCTCGACCATCATTCCATCACTTGTCAGTGGAGACTCAGGAGGCCCCCATACACTTTACACTGACAGCCAAACATGCTTCCAGTGGTGGATTCAAGTAACATTAGTATGAAGTGTATGGGCGCCTTTAGTCTCATGAACTTGTTTTCTACAGGTAACCAAGGCTGACAGGTTTTCCCATAAGGTAGGAACAACTCAATGTCAGCAGCTTGCAAACTGTTTAAATCTTCGTGCTATTGTACTGACTTTTTCAGTACAGTAGCGCAAAACCAGGAGTGGAATGAAGACACAGAAAGGCTATGCTCACACACTGTTGAAATTGAGTGGATGGCCGTCATTTAATGGCAAATAACGGCTGTTGTTTTTAAATAATCGTTATTTGCCAATAAATTGCAGCCATCCACTTATTTTCAACAGTGTGAGAACATAGCCTTTCTGTGTCTTCAATCTACTCCTGGTTTTGGTTGAAAAATACTGACCAAAAGACTGAGCAAAATGCGGGCATGCGGGGGCGGACATGAACTCCCGGCAGGCATATGACGGCGGAGGCAGACGGGGGAGCAGAGCGGCACACCTCCCGGCAGGCATATGACGGCGGAGGCAGACGGGGGAGCAGAGCGGCACACCTCCCGGCATGCATACGGCAGCGGGGGTGGACGGGACCGGAGATGGACAGGGAGCAGAGCGGCCCTCCCCCCCCTTCAGGCATATGGCGGCGGACGGGGGAGAAGAGCGGCACACCTCCTGGCAGGCATACGGTAGCGGGGGCAGACGCAAAGTGGACAGGCCGGGGGAACAGGAGGCATGTAGCAGGGGAAACAAGCGAAATGGGGAGCAGAGAGGTGGCAGACAGGGAGCAGAGCACACAGGCCGGGGGATCAGAGAGGTGAAACGGAAGTGAATTCTATGTTGCAGGAGGAAATGATAGAGTTCATTCCATCATTTCCCTGAAAGGGGTCATTGATTTGATCAAATCCCTAGGGAAATGATGGAACGGCACGGTCATTTCATCATTTCCCAGGATTTGATCAAATCCCTGATTCTATCATTTCACTGCAACATATATACAGAATTACGCCATGTTGCCCTGAGTACACAGGATAAGATTGTTGCAGGTTTTACACTGCTATATTCTGATACATGTTCTTGTATACAAACTAGTGTGTGGAACACTTTTCAGATGCATTACATGACAGGAAACTGTATGAAGGTGTGAAGTGACTATAGGGGACGTTTATAGAAAAATAGTACAAAGAAGAAAGTGTCAGTGTTGATCTTGCCAGCTGTTCATAGTTTAGCTGCCATGACCAGACCCGTGTGCCGCTGAGGACATGGGGCACGTCTGTAGGAGTCCATTGTGCAATTTGTAACTAATGTGATACATGTTGTGACCACATAGTTTCCAGTATCTTCCATGTTATGTAGCTAGAGTTGGGTGGTTTAATGCACAGCATGTTTTTTGTAAAACATGACATTTTTTGTGGCACTTTGATTACTGTTTTTATTGCACTTGTGTTTTTATTCAGCTAGATGTGACAAGAACATCTATCGTAAGGAAAAATAGTTACTGTGCTACAAACATTGTGGTGGTTTTGTTTTTTTTTACGTAGTTTAACATTATGGTGTTTCTTTCTTTTAACGGTAAAGAATAGCTAATGGTGCTAATGCCCTGTTATTGCTATACGATACTATATATACTGTCTGCCTGCTACCCTTTATTGCCTTCAGATGCTAGAATTCTAAGCTACGTTTTTGGATAGTTAAGTGTCAGTGCAGGGAAACAACGCTCCATCACATGAATAAATGTATTTTTATGGATTTCAGGTTCTATATGTTGTATTAATCAGTATATTTGGAAAAATAGCAGTCCACTATTTCTCTACCCTGTACCTACAGGTCTCTTATATTAGACGTCCCAAGCCTATCTGTCTCGGTAATCAGCCATCACTAGGCAAGATCAATCCTATGGCCCTCTATCGGCCGCACATGACCTTTTACATGGGGAGATATGTTTTTTCAGCAGGTCAGAATAGGCTGGCTGGTTGACTGATAATTACCCCATTTAATAGGGTCTCAGGGTATGTACACACTACGGAATGCCGATGGAACACCTGCCGCTCGCACCCACCGGCGGCCGTGTGCATCTCTGCTGGTCCCATAGGCTTCATTCTATTGTTTGGCAGATTACGCCATCCGCCTGTAGAATGAACCCAATCATTCTTTGGGTGGACAAGCCAAAAAGACAGCGCTCCTTTTCTTCCATTCTTTGGGTGGACAATGGAATCTGGCAAACCTGAGCGGGGGCGAGTTGCAGAATCCGTGGTGGGTGATCCGCCGAGATTCCGCAGGTTGCTGCAAATGAATAGCACAGAGCATTCTAAATATTGCATAGAACTAATCTGCATACAAAGTAACTCTATAAATACATTGCATTACGTATCACAATTTTACTCATTATTCACAATTCTGCAGGCGTCAGACTTGAAGACCCCCGGCCTTCCATGTAGTTCAGGGTCTGCACAGGTGTCCTCATTGTACCTGGAATTGTAGAGTAATTGGCTATAGGAACAATTAACCATCCTACTGCATTGTGGGAGCTCAGCTGAGCCGTCAGGGGTGTGTTTGACAACAGGATCGTTTACGGTTTCCATTGACAACTAGCAGAATTATGAATGCAGATCTGAGGGAATGTAATATAAACATTAAATAATGTAATGTTTATAAAAATTGGACATATAGGTTAACCTGCATGTCCTTGGAGACTAAGCAGCCTGTCATACCACTGACCCTTGGTATTGACAACTGCATCAGCTCTTCAGGTTTACTATTGGGATTGCATGTGCTTGTTTAATGTGATTCACTTCACTATAACTGCATTAAAATGGATTTCTCACAGCAGACATGACGGCATATCCCTATAATATGACATTGTTATACTCCTGTGACCCCTACTGACCGCTACATCAAAGGGGTAGAAGCACTGGGATAGTGCTGTATCCCTGCTCCTATGGAGGCAGCACTGCTGTTTGACATTCGCTCTGCTTTATAAGGGAATGATCATACTGCATGTTTTTGACTTGTAAACTGCACCGATTTTTGTGTGGAAAAAAATATATCCATGGTGTTCTGTTTCCTCTTAGAACCACCAACTATACAGAAGATTTATATATATAGACGGATAAGATGCCCACTAATGGCCTTATAGACATGGGCTTCTCTCTTTTTGTCTTTGTTCACTTGTTTTGTTAAAGGGGTACTCCAGCGGCAGGGGGCACTTTTGCTGGGACCTCCCCGGTTCCAGCGGCGGGTCCCGCATCGCGGCGCTCTGGTCCCCGGTTCCCGGCCGCTTCCTGGTGTCTGACACAGGCCCGAGACGATATGTCTCAGGTCCGCTCAGCCAGCCAGTCTCGGGCCTGCGTCAGACACCGGGCAGCGGCCGGGCACCGGAGCGCCGCGATGCGGGACCAGCCACCTCCTCCCCGGTCCTAGCAAAAAAGTGCCCTCCGCTGGAGTACCCCTTTAACGTTTAACGTGTTCAAATGTAAAGCATTGCAGAAAATGTTGTTAATAAAAAACAGAGCTCTGCTCCATGACATTATGAGCTTGACTCTTTTTTTCAAGGACTGTGCCCTGCAGCACAGTCCTCTTCCCGCTCATTCTCACGATGGGTACGGGTATGAACACTCAGACCCACACTGATCAACACTTTTGACATGTCTCTATGACATGACAAAGGTTTTTTTTAAACCGACAGTAACACTTTAAATATTTTTGCAAATACTAATTTATCGAACTTGCCTCCTTTTCCCATTATTAAAAGGGAACAATGGGAAGGTTAGAGGAATCTAACCTAATAGCTCCCTATTGCACATGGGGCATTAAGGATTAAGGTATGAGTCTTACCTTCAACCTCAGTGCTATTCCAGTGCAGTTTTAGGCTATGTTCACACTGCGTACGATTCCGTCTGCGATCTGAAACAGGTCATTTAGTTGGAAATCTTCGCCCAGCCCAATAAAACACACAGAACCTTTTGGATCGAAAAATCAAGTTCAATTTGACTGAAATAAGTACTTCGTACTTGACCGCATGTAAATCCACGGCCGAGTTCGAACATTTCCGTCCTCAAACAATGGTCTTGTTCATTTTTCACATCGCCGTATACGATCCGGCAGTAAGCTCATACGTAGTGTGCATTGTGCGGGCGTATATTGTATACTTTCAAGCGAACGCATCAACCTCAAAACTACGTGCGTATATTCGCGGTTCGCACTACGAGCGGAAATATACGTAGTGTGAACATAGCCCAAATGTAGTGCTCTGGCCGGTGAGGTTGTGTGGAGCACTGCCCCACCCCCAGAGCACCGATCCAGTCTGCCCCTGGCCGGCCCGTTTTACTTATCATTAGAAGGGGTGGGGCGGTGCTCCACATGACCATGCTGGACAGAGCACTACATTAAAACTGAATGGGGACGATGCCGAGGATGAAGGAAATAATTTTTACATTCATCCTCAGCACCCTGTGCACAGTAGGGAGCTATCAGCAGGTTAGATTTGTCTAACCTGCTATTAGTTCCCCTTTAACAGCTTGTTACTGACCACCTCTCTACTCTAAAAGCAGTGGTCTAGCTGGTGTATCTATAGCTATAGTATATATATATATATATATATATATATATATATATATATATATTACAGCATGTATCTCTTTAGATCTACATTATAACTATATATACACCAACCAGACCACTGCTTTTATTAGAGCAGAGTCGTGGTTGGTACCCTAGACTAGAAAATGAACTGTCAACAATGGGAGGGAAAGAGCATATCAGAAAAAAGGAGGTGAGTTGAGATGGAAACTCCCTTTTAATGGTCTGACAGTGGTTAAATATCAGACACCATTCCGTGTGACTAACATCTGGCTAGCACACCCTCAGTCCTGTACGCTGTAAAGTTTATATTAGTTTTAGTCAAAACTGACCCTTCTCAAACTCAGTGCATCATCATTGTCCTGCTGCCATTTATATGCATGTAAAGCCGTACTGCCCTGTAATAATGCTGGAAAAAGACTGGATCCTAAGTGCAACTTGCGTAAGAAGATGAGTAGCTGCATATGTTATTACATGTACATTCATTGTCAGAATAAGTGATGCACCCAGATAGAAGTGTCAGATTGCTGCAAAACTTGTCCCAGGCAGATATGTAAATGATTTCAGGTGTGGGGTTATGGGAGGGCACACAGGCTCTGGACAGCCCAGACAGACCACCAGTAGGGAGGACCATTTGATCTGCCGACAAGCAGCATAAGCAGTTTCCTTGCCCACTATCCAGACACAGGCAGCCCCTTTATTATACCTGTCTCTGCCTGGACCATTTCCAAGAAGGAAGTTTGTTGTCATGGTGTCCATTATGTGTCCTACCATTGACAGCCAGACACTGTTGCCCTCATTTGATGTCTTGAATAAGAAACCTGGACTACTGTAACGGCCGTGTCTGTTACCACTTACCTGCTCTGGGTCGCACTACCCTGTGATCATCTCCCTTTCTCTCAGCCTGCTTGTTCTCTGGCAGCTTCTTTTGCTCTGAGCTGGCTTCCTGGAGGATTGGGCTCCCTCTAGTGGCCGACATGTGCCTGCCCACCTGTATTTATAAGCTCAGCCCACAGGCACAATAGCGATCTAGCTATTTTGATCCCAGTCCATTCTCAGTTCCAGCACAGCTTCTTTCAGAACTACGTCCTAATGTTGCATCCTGCACTTCTACCACAGAGGAAGAGTAGCTAGTCCCGGATTCCAGCACTCCTTTAGTTCTTCAGTAAATGGTCGCTAAGGTCCTTCTCTGAGGGTAGCGACCTGGGAGTTTCCTGCAGTGAAGTCCATCCTGCCCTCTGGTGAAAGCCAGGAGCTTCTTGGACTCCACTCCTCGGGCAAGGAATGCCAGAGCTCCTCGGTGATCCAGGGGATCCACCTCCTCATGTTTGGACCATCCATTACAACTGCTATGGACTTGAATCGTCTTTAGTGTTGAATCCAGATTCTGTTGGGGATCAGACGTTGGTCAGGTTCTAGTATGGAAGCTCATGATGAGCCCCCTAATCTTGCCTTTGCGACACACTGCCCCCTGCTGGGGTGATGATTTGGAGTACCATCGCATACAAGATTCAGTCACCCTTAGTAGTCCAGCAAGACATCCTGCAGCCACATGTGTTGCCTCTCATGGCAGGGCTTCCAGCTGGCAGGAGGACAGTGGCAGGGACCAGTTGCCATAAAGAATGGCAGGGGTGGCTTAGCTGATCAGGTTGGTGAGTATGCTGTAATTTTTTATTTTTCCAGCACCCCAGGTCTTAAAAAAATACCTTCCCATAAAACCTTATGGACCAAAAGTAAGACGAGCAAAGAGCTATACCTAGAGAAACAATTGAGTAAAGGGACAGTCACATGATCCGTAATTATGGTCCATGCAAAGAAGATGTGCTACAGACCAGAATCATGGAACTCCTGGCATCATGATCCAGTATCAGTACAGTAGTGCGGAGATTTAAACTGATTCGCAGCTTCCGGCGTATAATGAATCATGATGCCAGGCGTTCTGCATACAAAATGAGGGAATGCCCTTTAAGGCTGGGTTCCCACTACAGGATTTTATTGTGAAATTACGTCAATCTGCTGATAATGAGTGCTACAAATAATCATCATGAACATTATTTGTGACCGTCATTTTGCGTTAAGATCCTGTAGAGGGAACATAGCCTAAACAGTTATAGCACTGTGTATTTTGAGATTTCTTCATTAGAGTTTCTTACGCATGAAAAATAATTTTATGCATTGTATAGTTTATTGTAGTTGTAGTCTCTCTATTCATCATTTTGTAAGATTGTAGAACACCATCAGTTATGGAACAAAATGCATCTGATATTTCACATTCTGGATTCTTTCATTCAGAGCTGGCTACTTTATGAACCCAGGGCGCAGTTTATCTGGATGAATCACATCTTGCTCTGATATGCAATATACTGTATCTATAATAAATAGTTTTTTATATTATAAACTATGGATGTTTAGATAGAAAGCAGCATAGGAAGATGAAGGTTCATTTACTGCACAGTATCCTGGAGTGAAAGGAGATATGGGTTATTTACAACCCCAATTCCAAAAAAGTTGGGACATCGTGTAAAACAAAAACTTTTTTTTTTTTTTTTAATCCTAAAGTGCCACCTGATTCATATTGCATTGTTGGACGATCTATGAGTTGTGCATCCAGCTTTAGCTATAAGCCTTTTCACAATGTAGTTCAGCTATAGAGTACTACTGTTTGGTTTAGAAGAAAAAATGCAGTGGTCAGTGGCAGTATCGGCCATGGGAGCCCCCCCGATCTTCGAGATCTCCGGGTCGTCCACGTCACAACCCAGCTGATGGACTGGTCGCTCAGCGAGTCATTGACTGGGGTGGGACACTGCTCCAGTTACTGATTGGCTCAGCACCCAGTCTATCAGCTGGGACAGGCAGCCTTCAGGGGGAGGGGGGAAAATGATTATAAGTGGGAATGTACATCTCCCCGTTCACGAGGTGAGCAATTGGTCCTGCTGGAAGTCATTTTCCCCCGAGTTGTGATGACGTCACAACTCGGGGGAAAATGACTTCCGGACTCACTAAGCCACAATTCAAATGAAGTTGCTGAATCCGTGGTACACATGCTAGCCTTTCACTTCTATATATAAATGTGAACGTCAAGTCCTGTGAACTACTGTCACCCCTCCTTACTTTCGCTTCATTTTAACGGTGGATACTGCCAACCCATCTAGGTGACACTCCACCAATGAAAGAAGACTGAGAGTTTTATACAGGTGAATGTCTAATGTGCAGCATCAAAGCCTGTGGACAGTGCAAAGAACTGCACATAGAGTAAGGGGGGAGGGTGTGACAGTATCACTTTCGGTAGAGAGGTGTCCCCAGGTCACAGTTCCTAGCATAGTCTCCAATTGGTGACGTAATGCAGCAACAGAGATGTAGTCAAAAATAGCTGAGGTCAGTACCAAGGTCAGTTAAGTGAGGAGGATCCAGAGATGTAATTAGAGGTAAGAATAAGTCAGTAATATGCATGTAGAAGACAAAAGAAGTTGTGTGACTAACATAAGGATGAAAAAAAGTAGAGATTTATTAGGACCGCCATACTCATATACCAGTCTTAAAGGGGTTATCTGGCACTAACAAATTTTTCTTACATCTTGCTGCCTTAAGAGAAAACATAACAAACATTATATGGTTACCTCTCTGAGCTTCCCTGGTGTCCCAATGCTGTCACCGATGTCCCCCTCTGTCTGTAGCCGCCGCTACTTCCGAGACAAGCCCGCCTCGAAAGTGACAGCCCACTTAGCCAATCACTGACTGAGATGGGACAGTGATTGGCTGACCAGGCTGTCACTCCCAAGACAATCTTGTCTCTGAAGTAATGGCGGCTTCAAATAGCGGGAAACACCGGCAACCGCATCCGGATACCGAGGGAGCATGGAGAGGTAAGCATATAATGTTTGCTATGTTTTCTTATACTTTTAGTAAATATGGTGGAACCTGCACTTCCCGCACAGAGGGTGCAAAAATCTACAACTGCTTTGTAGCAGGTGAATGCTATGATTTACGCCTGGTTGCAGGTGTAAATCATGATAAATCAGACACGAAGGCGGCCATGCCTCCTCCTCGCCTTGTTGCCCCATCCCCCCCACCACCACCACCAACTTCCATGGGAAAGGTGCAGACTCTGTGCAAAAATCTGCCCGTTTTTCCTAGCGTACACCAGGATGTATATTGATATACCTTAATAACCAGGCAGTGAGATCTGACAGAGTTTAAATAGTATCAGTGCTCAGAACCATCAAGAACTAACCATGGTGATCTGTGATGCAGCAGAGCATGGAGGAGAAAAGGAAACAGACCTTTAAAAGAAGCTGGAGAGGTATTTAACAATTGTATTAACCATTTGGGTATTATAACTATTTTCATATATTCCCTCCATTTCCAGGCTCAAATGGCTGAGAAACAGTTTCACGATCTGCTGCAGTCTGTTACCGCGTTCTTTTACGGCAAACTAAGGAGATACCAAGTGGTTAATTTGCATTTGGTAGCTGTTCAGGAGAATATGCAGTGAGTGGTTCATAGAGTTCTCAGTGCAAGTGAAGGAGGCGATTGTTAGACTAAAAAAGTTTTATGTATATAGTACGAGCAAAGTAGATCATTTTCTCATTAAAAAGAAACCCTTAACAACATCTGTCCATGTCATAAACACTCTCAATAGGTCAGCGTTGTCATTGTCTGCATTCAAGACCACAAATGCAAAGGGTGTGCTCGTGAAACAAACTAGGATTTGTAAAGAGAGAGAACAAAAAATATGGAGTTTGTGTTTACTTAGGGTCACAATTGTTAAATGGGCACTGTCCTTACCAATAAGCAATGTTAAATCAGCAGAAGAGGTGTTATTTTTTTGCCTTTTTTTCTATGTAAAATACAATGCTATAAAATTGGCCACTAGGTGTCCCACTTACAGGAAAACTGCAGTCGAGGCTCCATCACTAAGGCCATTTGGTCTTTAGTAACAGCAAAAAAGAGACCAAATGCAGGAAGTTATGTCAGGTGTTCCTCTGCTCTGCACAGATTGACCCAGTAAAGTTGAATGCTGATTGGCCAGCACTGAACACACCCCTTTACACGCCCCTGTTCACTGAGTAAACAAACTGATTGGAAGGCCCGCCCACTGGTGAAACGCAGAAGCATGAGTAGCACAATGCGGCACTAAATAGACCACTGGTGAAATGAAAAACTGACAGCATACATAAGACAAGCATTAACTATATTTTTGCTGGGGGGGTATTTGTCATGCAAGGTACTCTCACCTTTTAGCCACTTGGGCTTTTGCGAGTATCACACCAGAAATTGGGCTCCGGTGGTCTGGAGAGTAGGCTGCCAGCCTGGCAGGTCACATGTCTGGAATGCTTCCAAAGCTGGATGGGGCCCATCTTGAGTACAGCAAGAAGTGAAGACAAGGCTGTGACCTTTGAATGAAACGCTGCAAGGAAAAATTCTCCACAACTGAACTGAGTATTGCTGGTAAAGTGATAATTTATTTAACATTGTCGTCAGGCATGTCAAAAGTTATTGATCGCATGGAGGTCACCCGCTGTGATCGGGAGATATAGCCAGGGAGAGAGCATAGCTGCAGCGCCATCCATTCCTCAGCCGTATCTATCTATAAGACTACATAGATGGAATTAGATAGATATAAAGGCTAGAGGGGTTAATCACAGTTCATCAGCAACTTTACCCTCCAAGCATTACAAAATAGCTACAGTGTTGCAGATAAAGCCAGCCAGTGGCTTGTTTGCATCATCCATCTTGGGAGGGGGAGACAGAGAGAAAAGCTCACACAGATTTTTGTGTCTTTAGCAGAAAGCAGCAGCTAAGAACTGGGGGAAGGAGACTGATTAGATTATAACAAGTACAGTATAGAAAGAATTGTTAGTCTCACCAAGAACAGCAACATATCAAAAGTTATGTTTGAGTGGAATAACCCTCTAAGTGGTAGATGCATGGTGTGCTGTGTGCCCCTAAAAATGTAGGTCTTGGTAGCATAGTTTTGTAGAGTGCGGTGTGTAGTAAATATTTTAGCACATTTGTGGCTGGCAGCCGAACGGTACATGATCCCTGTTTCACTGTTTCTTGTTTGTCACAAAGATATGTGAAGGTAGACATGGCTGTCAAGGGCCTGACAAGACAAAGTTGTTACCTGTTTGAAATATTCAGCTTTAAACCAGATTTTTTTGTCTCTACCATTCTGGTGAGTTTATAAAGATATTTTCAAGTAGACATAGGCTGGTACAATGTATAAACTCACATGTTAAACGTTTAGACTCCATTATTATTGTAGTTCAATTTCATTGGAAAATGGCCTAAAATATGATTGAAAGGACCACACAGTTACACACTTACTAGCAGATTTGTACTGTGAACTGACATAAGAGCCACTCTGGGAAACAGGGATGAGATAAGAGATATGCTGGGGTTTAGGAATATAAGTGAAAGTCATGCATGGGTCTAGAAATAACATGGGTAGCCATGACATGGACCAGCAATAAGATGGGGAGCCATGATGTGGACCAGGAATAAGATGGGGAGCCATGACATGGACCAGCAATAAGATGGGGAGCCATGATGTGGACCAGGAATAACATGGGTAGCCATGACATGGACCAGCAATAAGATGGGGAGCCATGATGTGGACCAGGAATAAGATGGGGAGCCATGATGTGCACCAGCAATAAGATGGGGAGCCAGGATGTGGACCAGCAATAAGATGGGGAGCTATGATGTGGACCAGCAATAAGATGGGGAGCCACGATATGGATCAGGAATAAGATGGGGATCCATGATATGGACCAGCAATAAGATGGGGAGCCATGATGTGGACCAGAATTAAGATGAGAGGCCATGATAGGGACCAGGAATAAGATGAGGGGCCGCGATATGGACCAGGAATAAGATGAGGGGCCGCGATATGGACCAGGAATAAGATGAGGGGCCACGATATGGACCAGGAATAAGATGAGGGGCCACGATATGGACCAGGAATAAGATGAGAGGCCACGATATGGACCAGGAATAAAATGAGAGGGCACGATATGGGCCAGGAATAAGATGAAAGAGCACAATATGGATCAGGAATAAGATGGGGAGCCGCGATATTGACCAGGAATAAGATGTGAGGCCACGATATGGATCAGGAATAAGATGGGGAGCCACAATATGGAACAGGAATAAAAAAGGGAGCCCTGATGTGGACAAGGAATAAGATGAGGGGCCGCGATATGGACCAGGAATAAGATGAGGGGCCACGATATGGACCAGGAATAAGATGAGGGGCCGCGATATGGACCAGGAATAAGATGAGAGGCCACGATATGGACCATGAATAAGATGAGAGGCAACGATATGGACCAGGAATAAGATGAGAGGCCACGATATGGACCAGGAATAAGATGAGAGGCCACGATATGGACCAGGAATAAAATGAGAGGGCACGATATGGGCCAGGAATAAGATGAAAGAGCACAATATGGATCAGGAATAAGATGGGGAGCCGCGATATTGACCAGGAATAAGATGTGAGGCCACGATATGGATCAGGAATAAGATGGGGAGCCACAATATGGAACAGGAATAAAAAAGGGAGCCCTGATGTGGACAAGGAATAAGATGGGGAGCCATGATGTGGACTAGGAATAAGATGGGGAGCCATGATGTAGACCAGTAATAAAAAGGAGAGCCATGATGTGGACCAGAGTTAAGATAGGGAGCCATGATGTGGACCAGGAATAAGATGGGGAGCCATGATGTGGACCAGAAATAAGATGGGGAACCATGATATGGACCAGGAATAAGATGGGGAGCCATGATGTGGACCAGAAATAAGATGGGGAACCATGATATGGACCAGGAATAAGATGGGGAGCCACGATATGGACCAGGAGCAAGATGGGGAGCCATGATGTCGACCAGCAATAATATGGGTAGCCATGACATGGACCAGCAGAAAGATGGGGACCCACGATATGGACCAGGAGTAAGATGGGGAGCCATGATATCGACCAGCAATAATATGGGTAGCCATGACATGGACCAGCAGAAAGATGGGGACCCACGATATGGACCAGGAATAAGATGGAGACCTACGATATGGACCAGAAATAAGATGGGGAGCCAAGATATGGACCAGGAATAAGATGGGGAGCCATGATGTGGACCAGGAAAAAGATGGGGAGCCATGATGTGGACCAGGAATAAGATGGGGAGCCACGATATGGACCAGGAGTAAGATGGGGACCCACGATATGGACCAGGAGTAAGATTGGGAGCCAGGATATGGACCAGGAATAAAATAGGGACCCACGATATGGACCAGGAATAAGATGGGGACCCACGATATGTACCAGGAATAAGATGGAGACCTACGATATGGACCAGAAATAAGATGGGGAGCCAAGATATGGACAAGGAATAAGATGAGGAGCCATGACTGGGACCAGGAATAAGATGAGGAGACAAAATATGTACCAGGAAAAAGATCGGGAGCCATGATGTGTACCAGGAATAAGATGGGGAGTCACAATATGGACCAGGAATAAGATGGGAAGTCACAATATGGACCAGGGATAAGATGAGGAGCCACGATATGGACCAGGAGTAAGATGGGGAGCCATGATGTGGACCAGCAATAATATGGGTAGCCATGACATGGACCAGCAGAAAGATGGGGACCCACGATATGGACCAGGAGTAAGATGGAGACCTACGATATGGACCAGAAATAAGATGGGGAGCCAAGATATGGACCAGGAATAAGATGGGGAGCCATGATGTGGACCAGGAAAAAGATGGGGAGCCATGATGTGGACCAGGTATAAGATGGGGAGTCATAATATGGACCAGGAATAAGATGGGGAGCCATGATGTGGACCAGGTATAAGATAAGAAGCCAAGTTGGGACAATAATCGAGATGGGAACCGTGCATGCAAAGCCATACTTAGGACTAGGAAAGAGATTGTGGGTCAAGATGGTGACAAGGAATGATACCGTGTGCCAGGTTTAGGATCAGGAGTGACATAGCTAGCCTTGCCGGGAACCATGAATAAGATGGGGAGCTATGTTGGGAACAAGTAATGATAGGGGAGCCATACTGGGGACAAGTACTTTGACACATGATAAAAGACTTGGGGGGGAGATTTATCAAATTGGTGTAAAGCAGAATTGTCTTAGTTGCCCCTAGCAACCAATCAGATTCCACCTTTTATTCCTCACAGATTCTTAAAAAAAAAATGAAAGGTGGAATCTGATTGGTTGCTAGGGGCAACTAAGACAATTCTACTTTACACCAGTTTGATAAATCTCCCTTTTATTACCTCTCTTCTCACTATCGGTGCCCTGTACATGCTTGATGGGGGAGACCCTGTTCTATATCAGTAGCACTCTGCGACAACGTGGGGAACGGGGGTTATTTATTAGTCATTTGGGTTTGGTGTGAACATGTCAGAAGTGTTAAACTTGTCCTGGCTATTACCCGAAGTGCAATATATCCAAAAACCTCCGCCAGTCGAAAGGGTGAAAGCGATCTAATAAGTGTTCTGCCGCATCCTGTATGAGTGGGTATTTGTTTGCTTTTATACATTATTTATGCTGTCACTCGCCTGTATGAGTGCGCTTTTATTCTTCCGCCGTAGCCTCGCTTATATTCCTGGAAATGTTGCTCATATAAAGCGTGTATGTAAAGCTGTACTTCCTCCAGATCTCATTCAGCGGCTCCGTGTCTGGCAGTGCTTTGCTGCTTGAAGAGAACAGTTTGCTTATTCGAAAGGCTCGAGATGTTCACAATTGACCTTTTTTTTATAAGGCAGAAGAACATAGCGCTGCCATGTTTATTTACATATAAAGCCGTAATATTGTCCAGTTTAGTCGGGTTTCAAAGCATATTCACCCCCTACACTATTGTACAGTTTACTCATAGATCCATACAAAGAGCTGAGCGACTTTATATATACATAGTTTTACTTATTTTATACTAAACGTACATATTAAGGCTATGTTCACATTACGTGAACCACCGGCCGTTCCGTGACCCCGTGCTCCGTGGGGAGCAGCTATTACAGACTGTCAACTACCGACAGCAGTCACACACTATGATGGAACTCTACAGAACGCTACACATCAGTAATTCAGGGCAGGAAGGGGAGCAAGCTGTGGCACTTAAAGGGATACTCCAACAAAACTCTTCTTCTTTCAAATCAACTGGTTTCAGAAAGTTATATAGATTTGTAATTTACCTCTATTTAAAAATCTCATGTCTTCCCTTACTTATCAGCTGCTGTATGTCCGGCAGGAAGTGTCCAGAGCAGGAGAGGTTTTCTATAGGGACTTGCTGCTGCTCTGGACAGTTCCCGTCTCAGACAGAGATGGCAGCATTATTTTTGATTAAAAATACATTAAAAGTTATACAGATGTCTCTATATAATTTATTACTGTGTCTGCAAAGTTCTACCACACTGGTAGTTGATTGACATCCAGGAAGTAAAGAAAACTGGTCTCCCTGTAATCCACTTTGTCTCCTGTTCCCTCTGTTCTCCCCCAGCAGGAGACAGAGATCATGTGACCACTGTCTCACATTCAGTTTATCTCTTGAGCACAGACTGAGGATGCAGAAATGACAGGAGGTGGGACATGGCGGAGGCCTCGGGAAGGGGAGGGATTATGGAGGTCGGAGAAACAGGACATTCTGAGTGTGCACTGCAAAGACTTCTGGGAAATGTAGTCTGATAGCAGTGCACAGGAAAAGGAACAGTATGAGAGATGGAGCTGGCAGAAAACTGCATTGGTGGAGCAGGACATAAAAAGTGTAAGGTTGAACATAGGTAAGAACTTTGCATTGTTTGGAAGTTTTTTTTAACAAGGCTGTCTGGAGTTCCCCTTTAAATTCCCCAAACAATGCTAGTAGAAAAAAAAAATCTGTTTTTTTTGAACAGACAGTACTTCATGAAAGGTCAGTCTGTGCTCAACTGCTTCTGTATGATTCAATGAGGCTCCACATTCAGAATGAGCAGCAGCACACAATAGGTGTATCCTACTTTATACAGACTGCATCAGGCAGATGTGCTTCTAAATGTTTGCACAGTCCGCCTAAACTGCAAACAGTTTTATATTTTTATTGCACAATTAAAAACTATGAATGTCAATGCAGCCCATGTCCTCCAAGCACATCGACAAATCTTATTCTGGACGGGTTTATAGCCATCGCCCCATGAATATGCCCTGATAAACACAAAAGCATAGCCAAAAAAGTAATTGCTATATATTTTCAGCCTGATGAGGCTAGAGATATACCTCCTCAGTGAACTGGGTGTCGCCATTGTACGTTTACAGAAACTTGTTGTTCAGTGGCCCAGTCATTCAAACAGTCAAAAATTGTATGCATTATGTAATTTACCTAGGATACTTGGTGCTGAAAAAATAAAAAATAAATTATACTCGTTTTTCCCTGATCCCCCACTGCTGTTTCTTCCTGATTTCGAAGATAGGCTGATCCTGCAGGTACTACAAAAACATCCAATCCCTGGCTGAGCTACATTTACAGTATGTATTTAGATGCAGATGTCAACTTTGACAGCTGCATCTAAATACTTAATTAGCGGACACAGCGATCAGACTGTGCCTGCTAATAGCCGTGGTCCTGGGCTGCATATGGGACACACGGGATCGCGGCAGTTCAGAGCGGGATTTCCGTGTGACCCCCCTCTGAACTCCCCTAGTGGCACCAGGACGTACAATAATGGTGGTCCTGGTGCAGCTAGGGGAGTTCAGAGGGGGGTCACGCGGAAATCCCGCTCTGAACTGCCGCGATCCCGTGTGCTATATGCAGCCCAGGACCACGGCTATTAGCGGCCACAGTCCGATCGCTGTGTCCACTAATGAAGTATTTAGATGCAGCTGTCAAAGTTGACATCTGCATCTAAATACATACTGTCCCCCTTCTGTCCCCCCCCCCCATACTGTCCCCCCCCCCAGCAATCCCCGCATTTGCTCCGGGCCAGGGTCTGCGCCGTAATGGCGCTGATCCCAGCTCCGCATTCTATTGCTTTCAGCTGCAGCAGCCGAAAGCAATAGAATGCCTATCTCATGGATCTATGCAGTATATCTATACTGCATAGATCTCAATGAGAGATCAGAGCAGTAATACTAGAAGTCCCCCGGGGGAATAACCCTAGCCCCAGGGGGACTTCTAGTATGTGTGTAAAAAAGAATAATTTTTTTTTTAATAAAAAATCCCTCCCCTAATAAAAGTCAGAAGTACCCCCTTTCCCCATTTTATAAATAAAAATAAATAAGCATGTTTGGTATTGCCGCATGCGTAATCGCTCAAACTATTAAATTATCACATTCCTGATCTCGCACGGTAAACGGCGCAAGCGCAAAAATATTTCAAAGTGCATAGTCGCTGATGCGCAATCAAGAAACCAATAGAAAATACAGATCATGGCGTAAAAAATGACACCTCACACAGCCCCATAGACCAAAGGATAAAAGCGTTATAAGTATGGGAATAGAGTGATTTTAAGGAACATATACAGTGGTGCCTTGGATTACGAGCATAATTCGTTCCGGGACCGTGCTTGTAATCCAAATCCACTCTTAAACCAAAGCAAATTTTCCCATAAGAAATCATAGAAATGCAGACAATTGGTTCCACACCCCAAAAATAATGATTTATTATTCTGAATAACATGTAAAACAAATGAAATAAACATTCAGAAACAGCAGAATATTATAAGTTACTGTACAGTAATGGAGAGGATGGGAAACACAAGGGCGGACAGAGACTGCAGGGAGCAGGAAGGAATGAGCAGGACAGATGTGGGCACATAGAGGGGTTACAGCTATGGAGAGATTACCTCCACAGTCCTGTCCCCTGATGTAAGCCCCAGCCTGAAGTGGATCTACTATGATTTGGAAGGTGAGGAAGACTTCCTAAGTCAGAGTACAGGGCTGTAGACCCCGCTATGCAGACCATGCCCCTCCTCCACTTGCGCTCCCACTTAGTAAAGCGAGCTCTTAAACCAAAGCAATGCTCTTAAACCAAGTTACACTTAAACCAAGGTACCACTGTATATTTTTTTAAAAGGTTTTAATTTTTTAAAAGCCATCAAATAAAATAAAAGTTATACAAGTTACATATTGTTGTAATCGTACTAACTTAAGGAGCATGTAAAATAAGTCAATTTTACCCTAGGGTTAACGACGTAACACCCCCCCCCCCCCCCCCCCAATAAAAAAAATGTGTTGTTGTTGTTTTTTTTTGTTTTTTTTTTCAATTCCACCACATATAATCTTTTTCTGGTTTCAGGGCATATTTTACATATTTTAGGCAAACATTATGTTTGCCATTGCAAATTACAATTAGTGGCACAAAAAATAAGGGCTCTTCTGGGTCTCTATGTTGACAAAATGCAACTGCTATGGCCTTATATACACGAGGAGTAAAAAAGGAAAGCGCAAAAATGAAAACTGGCTGTGTCCCCTAAAGGTTAGAACTGAAGCCAGTGATTGGATGAGTGAGCATTTACATCCTGAGGCTATGTTCACATACAACTTTTTTTTTTTGGCAAAATAATGTTTGTTATCTCATAATGCTGGGCGTGACTGTACAAATTACGGCGGTCATTATAAAAGAACAGAATGGCGGCTGTCCTAACAGACAACTGTCAAAAGGCCAAAAAAAAAGGATGATGTGTGAACATAGCCTAAAGGTATGTGTACACTGAGGAATAGGAGGGAAATGTGAAGCAGAATCTGCTCTCAATTTCCGCTTGAAATTCTTCCCATAAAATATGTATAAAGCAATGTCCCATTAAGTTCAATGGGATCCCCGCTCTGTTGTTTACACAAATTTTCTGCCGTGCATCCACTTTCCACCCGTAGGGTCTGGTCACACTACGGAATCCGCGCTGATAACTTCTGGCGGATTCCGTGCGAGCTCCCGCTTGAACACCTGGCCATCCCATAGGCTTCATTCTTCTGTATGTTCAGGCAGATTCCGCCATCCGCCCAAAGAACTGACATGTCAATTCTTTTTTGGGCGGACGGCGGAATCTGCCTGAATAGAATGGAGCCTATGGGAGATCTTTAGGCAGGAGTGTCGCGAGTACACGAAATCTGCGGATTCTGTAGTGTGACCGCGCCCAAATGATTGACATGTCAATTCTTTAGGCGGATTCCACTAGAGAAATCCTATAGAAGTCAAAGGGGTTTGAATTCCGCTCAAATTCTGATTTTGAATTCTGAATTTCAAGCAGAAAACTTTCCTTTTCAATTCCTCACCTTTTCCTCAGTGTGCACATGCCCTAAGGCTGATATGATCATAAAAAAGTGATTTCATGTGTAGTTTGACACATAAAGACGTCATTTGTATAAAATGTGCAGAAAATGCCCACGTATCCTGGTAATACTGGTTTCAGTATACTGGATTTTGTCACTAACAATATGATGGTAATATGTATGATGATTGTGTTGTGTAGCTGTATGACTATTATGTAAAGATATACAGCAATATCATACATATGAAATCTGCTTTATAGCTATGTTGTCTTGGAGATTTGTGTGTATTTTTTTCAGGTTTGGGGGTGGGGGGGACCATCTGCCTAGAGCACCAAGATACCTTGTCCTGGCCCTTTCTGTTATATCATCATATACCGGTGATGGGCAACCTTTTGAGCTTGGTGTGTCAGCATTCAGCAAAAAAACTAGTATAACTCGGACGGCCTGTCACTTTGGGAAAAAACACCATAATTATGCGATATTTATAGTTTAAATAACAAAAATATGTAATTGTAATATATAACTGTACTTAAAGGGAACCTGTCACCCCCCGTACCGGGGTGACAGGCTCCCGACCCCCCGTTAGAGACCCCTATACTTACCTCATCCCGCCGAGTCCCGCTTCTGGATTCGGTCGGGTCCCGGAGATCTCAGCCGCTGCAGCCCGGCGCGCACGCTGAGAGATGAGTCCAACACCCATAGAGAATGACAGGAGAGTCCAGCGCTCCGTCATTCTCTATGAGCGTTGGACTCATCTCTCAGCGCGCGCGCCGGGCTGCAGCGGCTGAGATCTCCGGGACCCGACCGAATCCAGAAGCGGGACCCGGCGGGATGAGGTAAGTATAGGGGTCTCTAACGGGGGGTCGGGAGCCTGTCACCCCGGCACGGGGGGTGACAGGTTCCCTTTAATAAACCCAAAAATAATTATTGTGTGAAGTAAGCTATAAACCACAAACACATACTACCCCACCTGACCCACCTCCCCATACACTACCCTACCTGATCGTTCCACACACACTACCCCACCTGACCCCCATTCCTCCCCATACACTACCCCACCTGACCCTCATCCCCCCTATACACAACCCTACCTGACCCTTCCACACACACTACCCCACCTGACCCCCATCCCCCCCAAACACAACCCTACCTGACCGTTCCACACACACAACCCCACCTGACCCCCATCCCTCCCCATACACTACCCTACCTGATCGTTCCACACACACAACCCCACCTGATCCCCATCCCTCCCCATACACTACCCCACCTGACCCTCATCCCCCTATACACAACCCTACCTGACCCTTCCACACACACTACCCCACCTGACCCCCATCCCCCCCAAACAGAACCCTACCTGACCCTTCCACATACACCACCCCACCTGACCCCCATCCCCACACACGCTACCCCACCTAACCTCCTTACCCACATAAACCCTACCCAACCTGACCCCAACCCTCCCTACACACACACAAAACCCCACTTGGCCCCATCCCTTCCCACTTGCACACAATTCCCCACCTGACCAATATCCTGACCCAAATCCCCCGAACTCCATCCCTCCACACACACACACAATACCCCACCTGACCCATCCCCCGACACCAATCCTCCGACCCTCATCCCTCCCCACACACACTTACAATTTTGCTGAGGTCCAGGATGCGGGCTGTAGCACCAGGAGACGACGCTGGCAGGAGCAAGACGGGGTTGAAGGCAGAAGCAAGACGGGGCCGGAGCGCGGCACTGCTGTGGCTGGCCGTACACAGCTACTGTGCCGGGTGACGTCACAGTAGCTGCGTCCAGGCAGTACATGGGGCGGGAAATTATTGGTGGGGTCAGGCCGCACTGTAAGGCCGCGGGGCTGTCCTGGAGTTTGCATGCGGCCGCATACTTTTCTGTATGCGGCCGCACATCGACTATAGATACGCTTGTCAGTGCTGACACACGTGTTATAGGTTCGCCATCACGGTCATATACCAAGGCATTTATTCTTGCAAAGATCAGGAATGTGATCATTTAACAGTTTTGAAAAAAGCTCTTTTTTTTAAGGGAACTTCTATATCTTCCAGTACTTATCAGCTGCTGTATGTCATGCAGGAAGTGTTGTTTTATTTTCAGTCTGACACATAGCTCTCTGCTGACATCTTTGGCCGAGACAGGAACTCTGTCTTGGTTGTCTATGAATCCCCATAGGAAACCTCTCCTGCTCTGGACAGTTCCTGTCTCAGCGAGATAGGTCAGCAGAGAGCACTGTGTCAGACTGAAAATAAAACAACACTTACTGCATGACATACAGCAGCTGATAAGTACTGGAAGACTTGAGATTTCTTAATAGAAGTGAATTACAAATCTATATAACTTTCTGGCACCAGTTGATTTGAATGAAAAAGATTTTCGCTGGACAATCCCTTTAAAGTGACACTGTCACCCTCTTTTTGCATTCTGATTCCTCTACACAGGTGTAAAAGGTAAATTTAGCAGTTTTCATACCTTATTTTATATCATACGTCACGGTGCTTGTTCAAGTAAAAAGTCATCTTTTATTAACTGCAGATTGTGCTAAGTGGGCGGGGCTTCACAGCAACAACGCCACCGCTGGCCCCACCCTCCGTGATGTCATTTGCATTAGTATGAGTCGACGTAGAGGGGGTGGGGCCTAGACCTTTAGGCCAGCCTGTTCCAATGGTTGGCAAGGGGGCCGGGCCTATGTGCTTATGATGCAATGAAGGGGAGGGGCCAACGGTGGCACTGTAGGCTGGGAAAAGTCGCGCTACTGCCGTAAAGCCCCGCCCACTTGGCACAATCTGCAGATGATAATAGATGACTTTTTACTTGAACAAACACCATGACGTATGATATACAATAAGTTATGAAAACTTAATATAAAAGCTAAATTTACCCTTTACACCTGTTTAGAAGTCAGAGGGCAAAAAGGGGGGGACAGTGTCACTTTATTTAACCTTTGCAATGCAAAGCTGCAAGAGACCTGATGTGATTACAGAATCAATGGAGCTATGTCATAGAGGGGCGGGAGGCTCCTCCCACTGGGGGCAGGGCCGGCCCGCCTCCAGTGCTTCAGCCCGGGTGGGTGCTCGGTAAAAGACTGGCGCAGTGCGTGGGAACCGGACCTCTGTTCATAAAAAGGACCGCGGCACGGGCATCCACGTGGCGGCACCGTTCTATTCGTGTGCAACACTTCAAGCGAATGTGTCTGATGGTACATTCGCTTTAAGGTCATTATTTTTATTCCATAGGGTACCGCCATTTCCACGACTTTAGAAACACCAGTACAAAAGAGAATTACCTACACTTTCAGGTCTGTGAATACTTAGTGGCCCCCGCAGGAAACAATGACTGACGCAACTCATTGTTACCTGACTGAAGTAATGAGTATTTTGTTGGCGCCAGATAAATCCCGCTTCCTAACATAAAAGAAAAATGTCCTCTCTTAGCATTCGTGCTATGTGATGAGCATTTTGTTGGTGTTATATCAATCATAGCATAATAGAAAATGTTCTATTTAACAGTGCGCCATTGAACTGTGAACGGCCTCTACCGTCAATTAACATTCAACAAAAACGCTATGTATTTTAGGATCAATGTAAACAGTCTATTCAAAAAAAAAAAAAAAACATAAAGTAAAATAAAAAGCAATATTAAAACGTAGCTCGTCCATTTAACCTGTCTACATTTTCATTTGGCAGCTTTAGAATAATTGAATGGAAAAGCCAATTAATTTTCTGTGTTGTTTATGAAGAGCTTTTTATTTATTTATTTTTGCTTTTTTTTTTTTTTTTGTTTGCTCGGCGGCTCAGAGTTATGACCCGTTTTATGTTTGTTTTTTTTTTTTATGGCAGCAAAACAGCAGCAGCACATGGCATTTGTACACCATCAGATATTACGGATGACTTTGAAATAATGGCGGATAGGAGGCTTTGAAGTACAGTAAAATGCAATATTGAGAAAAATGTGGCTGGAGCCGAGCTTTAAGGAAACACAGGGAAAACTAATGCAATAAATAATGGAAGGTAATCTCCAAAGCAACAGATTAACTCTTTTGTTGCCAAGAGTTGCTGCCAACTTGCTTATATGTTCTTGGTGCATCTGTTCGCATATTAATATATAGGGTGCGTTCACACGTACAGGTTCTGCAGCAGATTTGATGGCGCAGATTCCAAGCAAATCAATTCTGGGCCATTAAATCTGCTGCGGATCTGCTGCAGATTCCAATCTGCACCATCAAATCTGCTGCAGATCCTGTACATGTGAACACACCCATAGAAGGCTTTTGGGCACTTATGTGGCAATTGTTTTTTTCTTTTTTTAACCTTTGTTTTGTGACTGTTCAGTTTGGTAAAACTTTTGTATGTGTTTATTATTATTGTATTTTTTGCATTCTACTGTATTGTTTTGGTACTGACAGGGCTGTATTAACAGCTGCTGCTGCCCTAGGCACTAAACCTGAAGACGCCCAATCTATACGCACCTATTGGCGATACCAGACTTGACCAATACCACCATACCCCCCACCCCCCTGGAAAAGACACCAGATTTACTGGCAAGTCTGAACAGGAGGAGGGAAACTAAAAAAATAAAAACAAAAAAATTATTTTTTTCTGTCCCCCTGCTCCCTGGTGCTGCCCCCCTGCAAGGTGCTGCCCTAGGCACCGGACCACGGGTGCCTAGTGGTAAATACAGCCCTGGGTACTGAAGTATCAATGTCAATGTTGTTGTCTATTTCAGAGGGCAGGATTAGAGCTGGGCTGTTTGCCAGCAGTGCTCACACAGGTACTTCTTTACTTGCTTGACTGGTCACTGGACACCACATGCCATGACATAGTGCTGGTGAAAGTGCATTGAATAGGGGAGAGAAAGGGGATATTATTGGTCTGGGCTTGTAAGGTGCTGTGTATACATTACGGAATTGTCAAGTAATTTCTAGTGGAATCTGTGCTGATTTCACTTGAAATTCTGCTTGTCCTATTAATTCAATTAAATTTCTCAAGCGCAATCTGCACAAAGAATTAACTTGCGCTTGAGAAATCCCAATGAATCAAGTGTGGATTCCGCTTGAAATTCCTTGCCTGTTCTGTAGTGTGAGCATACCCTTATGCAGGAGTTACACATTCCACGTTCGTAGTGTGCCATATGGCCGTTTAAGGGTGCGTTCACACTTACAGGATCCGCAGCAGATCTGCTGCGGATCCGGTAAGTGTGAACGTACCCTTAACATATTTCACCTATAAAACTGTATGAACAGGCACCTCGCACTTACCCCCGGAGTGTTGATTTCCCACCCTTCAAGTACTTACAGTGGGGGGGAAAAAAGTATTTGCTACACTGCTGATTTTGCAAATTTGCAGAAAAATCTAGAAAATCAAATTGTATGGCTTTTAAATAAGTAATATGCATTTTTTTTGCATGAAATAAGTATTTGATACAATAGAAAAATAGAACTTAATATGTAGTCCAGAAACCGTTTATTTGCAGTTACACAGGTTAGACATTTCCTGTAGTTCTTGACCAGGTTTGCAGACACTGCGGCAGGGATTGTGTCCCCCTCCCCCTTATACATCTTCTCCAGATCTTTCAGGTTTCAGGGCTGTCATTGAATTTTTAGCTCCCTCCAAAGATCAGGTCTGGAGACTGGCTAGGACTCTCCAGGAGCTTCTTATGGAGACATCCTTAGTTGCCCTGGCTGTGTGTTTTGGGTCATTGCCGTGCTAAAAGACCCAGCCACGAACCATCTTCAAGAAGGTAGTTGGCCAAAGATCTCTTGATACATGGCGCCACCCATTCTCCATTCAACTTGGTGCATTCGTCCTGTGCCCTTTGCAGAAAAGCACCCCCAAAGTATGATGTTTCCACCCCCAATGCTTCATGGTTGGGACTGTCTTCTTTCTTCCTCTTTTTTCCTCTTTTTTCCCTCTTCTTTCCTCTTCTTTCCTCTTCTTTCTTTCTTTCTTTCTTTCTTTCTTTCTTCTTCTCATGGTGAATGGAGTCGATACGAAAAAAAAAAAGTCTATTTTGGTCTCATCTGACCACATGACCTTCTCTTATGTCTCCTCTGGATCATCCAGAAGGTCAATGGCAAACTTCCAATGGGCCTGAACATGTGCTGTCATCAGCAGGGGGACCTTGTGTGCCCTGAAAGAGTTTAATCCATGACAGTGTAGTATGTTATTAACGGTAATCCATGAGATTGTGGTCCCAGCTCTCTTTAGGCCATTGACCAGGTCCTTTCGTGTAGTTCGGTGCTGATTTCTTTTTTCCTTTTTCAAATTTATCCTTACCCCATGAGGCAAGATCTTGTGTTTCCTTAATTTTCTAATAGTAGCACCAACAGTTGTTGCCTTTTCACCAAGCTGCTTACCTATTGTCCTGTAGCCCATCCCAGCTTTATTCAGGTCTACAATTTTCTACCTGGTGTCCTTAGACAGCTCTTTGGTTTTGGCCATGGTGGAAAGGTTGGAGTGTGATTGATTGTGTGGACAGGTGTTTATTTTTTTTACAGGTAGTACAGGTAATGAGTGCAGAGTAGGAGGAGCCTCTTAAAGAAAAACTAACAGGTCTGTGAGAGCCAGAATTCTTGCTGGTTATTAGGTGATCAAATACTTATTTGATGTAATAAAATGCTAATTAATTATTTAAAAAATCATACAATGTAATTTTCTGGAATTTTTTCATAGTTTCTGTCTCAAAGATGAAGTGTACTTATCCTTGTAGGTGGGAAAAGTTTCAAAATTGGCGGTGTATCAATTACAGTGGTACCTTGGTTTAAGAGTAACTTGGTTTAAGAGCATTTTGGTTTAAGAGTTCACAGTTTTTCAAAATTGTGACTTGGTTTAAGAGCATTGCTTTGGTTTAAGAGCTCCCTGTACTGGGTGGGAGCGCGAGTGGAGGAGGGACATGGTCTGCTTAGCGGGGTCTACAGCACTGGACGCTGACCCAGGAAGTCTCCCTCACCTTCCAAATCATAGCAGATCCACTTCAGGCTGGGGCTTACATCAGGGGACAGGACTGTGGAGGTAATCTCTTCATAGCTGTAACCTCTCTCTCCCAGGACAGAGAGTGCTGCATGTATGTGCCCACATCTGCCCTGCCCATTCCTTCATGCTCCCTGCAGTCTCTGTCAGCCCTTGTGTTTCCCATCCTCTCCATTACTGTACAGTAACTTATAATATCACATATTCTGCTGTTTCTGAATGTTTGTTTCATCTGTTTTACATGTTATTCAGAATAATAAAGGATTATTTTGGGGGTGTGGAACTAATTGTCTGCATTTCTATGATTTCTTATGGGAACATTTGCTTTGGTTTAAGAGTGGATTTGGATTACAAGCACGGTCCCGGAACGGATTATGCTCGTAATCCAAGGCACCACTGTACTTATTTCCCTCCCTATATGCCCTTTCTGGCTCCGCCTTCCCTTCCCCAATAGCTGATTGCAAGTCACGATGCCACCAATTAATCAAGGGCCCTTCACCCCCCACTTCTCTTTTTGTTGTTGTTGGATTCTATATATTGCTACATTACCATGTTGGCTATGTTTTAGTTACCTTTGAAAAGCAATAAAATTCTTAAAGTGTCACTCTCGTATTTATTTATTTATTTGCAGAAATCAATAGTCCAGGCGATTTTAAGAAACTTTGTAAATGTTTTTTTTTAGGCAAATATGCCATTATCTGCATTCAAAAAGACTTTTTATCAGGGAATTATGTCTTGTTGCATCAGACATGCCCCTTTCTGTTCTACGGAGAGGGGAGGGGGAGATTAGTCGCCAGCAGAGAGCAGAGAACAAAGCATTACACAGTGGGAGCTGCATGAAAGCCGGTATTCACAGGTCAGAGAGGTCAGTGCTGACTTAAGAGGAGATAGCCCGTGATGTAGCTGTAAATTAACTCTTTGTTGTCCTGTTTTGGCGCCTCATCTCCCTCCACCCCTCCCCTCTCCATAGAGAACAATGAAGACAGGGGGGAGAGCTTCAAACTGCTTTCTCATGATAAAAATGCTTTTTTTGGCTAATAAACCCAATTACAAAGTTTCTTAAAATCGCCTGTACTATTGATTTCTGCAAAAAAAAAATAAAAACAAAATTAAACAATAGGTACACTTTAAATTTTGGGAAAAAATATATTGCCAAATCACAACGACTCACAGTAAATCTTGTGTTGTTTTTCTGCACGCTCAGTGCATGTGAACTCGTCCTTAGAGCCATGAAGCATAGAAGCAGACCACGCTGGCCTTGTCCTTATTGCTAGGGTCACAGCAGCACAAACTGAACTGGAAAAAAAAAGGTAGAATGTTTCTAGATTTTAAGCTTTTGGGGATGCATTTGCCTTGTACAGATGCCAAGAACGGCATTTGAAAAGACAAGAATGGCACACTAGATTTATCAGCAGCATGATTGAAAGCAAAATGGTTTCAATTGTCCTTGATTCGTATAATACATTGGAAGCAAAGGGACTATTTCCCTAGTATTGCAATCTATGTGGAATCCCATTAAGGCTGCATCAAGAAATAAATACATCAGAGGCCAAATATATTTTATAATTTATACCTAAATCTCCCCATGATTTCCCTTCTGACTGGAGGGGTCTATAGAGTTTGAGAGAGGCACTCTGAATTTATAGATGTATTGGGCTAGAGATAGAATACGGCTGTTTTGTGCCAAATCTTCCTATGAGATATCCTATAAGATATAAATATTCCCTCCAGTGCAGCTGCCTCTTTCCAGAGTAATATATATTTTCATGAATGTCAATTCCGAGGAAATAGAAAAGATTTTTATTTTGGAAACTGCTGTCTATATATTTGATGTTTGAATACAAATTTAATTTACTGTGTTGTTCTCTGAACTGTTTCTGCTTCTCCGGTGAGGGAGGTTAACGCCTGTTTTTAACTGGTTTTCTATTCCCTTTTGTATGACACAGGAATTTATAGCCCTGTCTGGTTATACTGTACGTTGTACTACTTCTGGGATGGAACAAAGTATTTTGGTGTCCTAGGCAGATGATGCCCTTGGTAGGTAGGTAGGTGTCTCTTTTAAAGGGAATGTCTCACCTAAATTTTCTTTTACTGATTAGAGTCAGATACTACGACTTCTATTTTATGATTAAAAAAAATTTTATTTCACTATTTTTACATTGTTATGGGTGGAGGCCATCTTGCCTTGGCTGTTCTTAACAGCATTTAGTGACATGCTTTACAGCAAGACTCATGGACATAGACAACAATAGACAGACTCTGTCTCCTTGAGATGTATTTGAAACATCATTGAGCGCGCTCTGTGACCTTTGAAAAGGTAATTCCACAGGGAGCCGCTATTGTCTCCTCCATCTACTGGTGTCACATGTCACAGCGCTGTACAGATCAGTTTACAGCAGCCTCCTCTTATCACCCATGACACAACAGGATGTCTCAGCTTAGTCTTAGCTCCAATGGTAAAAAGAAAAACTGCAAGATTACAGGATTATTTTATATTATAGACAAAAAATGTCACCACAAACTCTTAAAAAATATGTCATTTTCTGATGACACATTCTCTTTAAGTATATCTGCCCCCCCCCAGTTGGTAGATATGTGCCCCATTTCATACTTGTCTAAGGTAGGTTGATAGATGTCTCCTCTAATAGGTAGATATGTGCCACTAAAATAGGTACCTGATGCCCTAAGTAAGTATATATCCCAAGAAACCCCTTGTAAAAAGTCAGGTGCCCCCTATATGTAGATAGCTCCAGTACTACTAAAACCTAGTCCAGTAGGTATTTTCTATACAGTTGGTAGTTGCCCCCTTTAGGTAGCCAGGTGCCTCTATCATCAGTAGATTGGTGCCCTCAGTAGGTATATGTCCCCAGTAAGTAGTTGTCCCTTTGCAGGAAGCCAGGTGCTTAGTGGTTAGCACTGTAGCCTTGCAGAGCTGGAGTCCTGGGTTCAAATCCCACCAAGGACAACATCTGCAAAGAGTTTGTATGTTCTCTCCGTGTTTGCGTGGGTTTCCTCCGGGTACTCCGGTCCTATAAATTTGAGGCTCTGTGGAGCCTCAGTTGCGAGTCTCAAAACACGGGAATAGACAGATATCCCTCCAGGGAAGAAAAAACTGTTGTCAAGGGGTGCCTTCCAGTGGGGAGATCACCAAACCACCCTGATACATAGTCTCTAAAATCCCACTCGGTTGCGAGTATTGGAACATAAATAGGGAAATACCAGGGGGGCCCCTTTTGCGTCGAAGTCTACTTCATTGGATTTTTTCCCCTAATCTCCCTGAGCTCAGTGATTGCTGTGTTTTGTTGGTCTACTTTTCATTGCCTCTGTTAGCCAGAATCCTGCTCCACACTGGTGAGGGGCAAATGCCCTGAAACAGCTGTCTGTGGATGGATACCTGGCTTTGGTAAACCCTTGTCATGTTGCAATACTTGCAACTGAGTTAGAATTTAACACAAAAGGGGCTACCCTGGTGTTTCCCTATTTATGTCCCAGTACTCCCAACCGAGTTGGACTTAAGGGGCTACGTATCAGGGTGGTTTGGTAATCTCCCCACTGGGAGGCACCCTCTTGGCAACAGACTTTCCTGTAGGGATATCTGGCTATTCCCGTGTTTTGAAACTCGTAACTGAGGCTCCACAGACCCATTTTTTTGCATATATCATACATACAAAGTATCCACCCACTTCCCACAGGTGGTTAGTTAATTTAACATGTGGAACTACTTAACTCTTTACTATCCAGAGTCTACTTGAACCATGTAATACACACGTATAAGAAAATAACAATGAGGATAAAAATAGTTACATATCAATAATCATCATGTCATATAAAGAAGAAGCTGGAAATATACAATATTTCACCTTAGTGAAAGACGGCCACATCAGACCTCCGATTCATTCCTATCGGAGCTCTGTAGGCCATTCTTAATATCTAGAAAGCTTCTCTGACTTGTCTTTTTTTCCCTCCAACCTCCGCCTCTTACCAGATGGGAAACCCATTCTACCCCTGTAATCTGTAACATGTTCATATCCGCAGCATGAACATCTTTAAAATGTTAGGATTCCGCTGAGCTCTTCCTGCGTCATGTAGCGCTATTAGAAGCACCTGCTATGTGTTCATAGATTTCTAGTTATTCATCCAATGTGCTGCATATTGCATGGTATCTCTGCATACCGGGGAATACACCACATGACGTGCATTGCAGTTTAATGTGAGTATTAATGGGAAATGGAGCACCGTGTGAGCAGGACATTTAAAGCGCTGCGGAATCTGTTGGCGCTGTACAAATAAATATTATATTAATTATTATTATTATTATTATTATTATTATTGGGCTAGGTTCACACACAGTAGAATATAAGTTAAATACCACCGTAATTTTGATTGAATATAAAAAAAATGAGAACAGATGGAAAAAAACGGCTGTATTTTCCAAAGACAGGTGATAAATAATAAACATGGTTATTATTTGGACGGTTGTCATCATTTACAGCTGTTATAATATATCGTGTGCACTGCTGTCCAATTTCCCATTGGCTTCAATGGAGCGCATTATTACATTGAAAATGTTCTGAGGCTGTGTAAAGACTCCTAAGGTGAGAGCTGATCTTCTAGATGATCGAACATTTAGGGGCATGGGTTTGTCCATTTAAAAGGGCCCTATGATTTCTGATGTACGGCGGGTTTGGGGATGCCGGATGCTTTAAAGCGAATGTATCATCTTGTAAGTGTTGCACATGAATAGAACGGCGTGGGCGGAACCCCCTCCCCTCTGTCACACGGCTCCATTAGAATCAATGGAGCTGCGTCATAGAGGGCGGGGGTTTCCTACCTATGCCCGGGCTGGTGCTCGGTAATAGACTGGCACCGTGCGTGGGAACCAGGACACAGTTCAAAAAAAGGACTGTGGCATTCCCCATGCTGGTGCCATTCTATTCATGTGCACCACTTGATGGCACATTCGCTTCATACCAGTGGCGTCGCTACCATGGAGGTAGACCATGCGACTGCTTTGGGGCCCGTAAGACAGGGGGGCCCCCATCGGCAAAACATGTGGTCCGTCTCCCTGATACTAGCGGATGGCACTCAGCTCACTCAACAAAAGCACCCCCAAAGATAAAGTGGCTCCTAGCAGCAGTGACAGTATCAGACACTGACATTAGTGGCCGCCTGCACCTCCTGCCCCCCCAGTCGGTACCCTTCCAGCGAGCGACAGGAGCAGGCACTGCTCACTGGTGCCATCCGCCACCTGTACCTCCTACCCTCCTGTTGGCAACCCAACATCCCTCGCCTGCACCGCACTTCTCCAGTCCCCTCCTTCACTTTCTGGCACCATCACCTTTCGGGTCATGAGAGAATATGCATGGGTGGGGAGACCTCGTATAGGATTCATGGGGCCCCTTACAATTTCTGGCTATGGGGCCCCACGAATCCTAGCTATGCTTCTGCTTCACACTATCCAATTTATATCAATGGGATCAGTTCAAAGAAGTGTGTCTCCGGCGCTTTTCTGCTGCACAGGTGGGAAACACGGTCAGATTGATGAATAAGTGTAAACCCAGCTTTAGAAAGTCGGAAAGGTTATGTTCAAGTCACTCATCACATGGATAATTCCCATAAGCATTACCTGGGCTTCTCACCATTTACACCTTTGACCAGTCTCTAATTTAATGCAAGTTTATTTCACCCAGCCCACAGGCCTTTAACCCCTTAGTGACCAGACTATATTTCAAATCTTGGAATTTTTAGCTTTAGGAATGTGAAGCCTTATACTCTTCCACGTGACGTTCTGAGTTTTTTCAAGTTTTTTTTTTTTACTTTTTTTTATCATAATGCAGGATGTCAGATGAGTTTATCTTTCAACACTGGACGCCCTCTTAGAATAAATCTCTCCTATTTGATGATGTTACTACTGTAATATAGAATGTCCATGGCTACTCTCTCCCCCCAGCTGATCTTTTTGAGCCCTTTTCCATCCTGTACATACTGAATGCTTTGTAGAGAACACAAAACAAACCATTACAGCTTCAACAATGTGGCGTTATACATGTGTTTCACTGCTTTTGGAACACCATGTCCCTGAATCCTCTATCTACTATTATGGGATTGAGAATCCTGCCTCTTTTATTATTCATCGCCAATACCAGGAGGATGAACTAGAGCTTCCACAGAACACTGTGAAAGAGGATTGTCTCCACTCAGGCGTCTTATTTAACACATTGACCATTTATACATTTTTTTCTCAGGACCTTGAATTATTATAATAGGTGCAGAAATTATATTGTTGTAACTTTTTTTTTTATCACATTTTATGATCTGAGAAGTAAACATGAGACGTGCTGAATAAATATGTTGTGTGTACGTAAATGGTATACAACAGAAGTATAAACATATATATTGTGTACATATATAATATACATCAAGGCCATATTCACACAAAGTAAGTTTTAAATTAATCACGGCCGTTGTTGCTGATTCGCAACAATGGCCGTGATTAATTCAAATCTTACGTGCACTGCAGTCAGAGGGAATCCCAGCTGGAATGTATACACATAGTATACACTCCGGCCAGGATTCCTAGCGGCCGCACAAATAACTGACATGTCAGTTTTGTGCGGGCGCTATCTATTAAATAGCTTCCGCACAAGCCTGACAAGTTAGACAATGGAGCGTGCAGCTCCAGCCGCATGCTTCATTGTCGGCTATGGTGAATTGGGATGCGGGCGCACACAGATGTGCCTACATCCCAATTAAGCACAAAGGAAGATCATACCGCTGGGATGATCTTTACAAACACCAGCCATTCTGTGACCTGGCCAAGACACAGAACAGACAGTGTTTTATGCAGTGGGAACATGGCCCAAAGGTGCAAAATGCATATACTATGCATACATATATATTATACATCAAAGGAACAAAATATATATACTGTGTGTACATAAATAGTATACAGCGAAGGTAGGCAATACATATACTGTGTGCATGTATATTACGTTAATGTAGCATACAGTACGTATATCAGAATTATTGAATACACTACTCTGTGCCTAAAACGGCAACAAAATACATGGTCAGATTAGTAAAAATACATGGCAGAACTAGGAGTAAAAGCAACATTTCTGACATGTAGGGTACGGTCACACTGAGTAAAATAAGCGTAATTCCGTGGCGGAACTCTCCGCGGCGGAATTACGCCTGCCTCAGTGTGTCATATCATCTCAATGGTAGAGCGTGCGCTCCTCCACAGCCGCTGATCTCCGCTCAAAGAAGTGACATGAGACATTCTGTGGGGTAATTTACAGAGCGAGGGGAGTCACCTGTTGTACAGTATATGTAATCAGTGGCGGATTATAATGTGAGCAGTTTGGGTGGCCGCCCAAGGCCCTAGGGGCCCATGCTGTCCAAACCGCCCACATTACCAACTACAACATTCAGCTGAGCACATCACTCAAGGGTTCATCAGATTTACTATAGTGGGGGCAGCAGGGGTCATCTAATATAGTGGGGGCAGTAGGGGCCATCAACTATAATGGGGGCAGCAGGGGGTCATCTACTATAATAGTGGGGGCGGTAGGGGCCATCTACTATAGTGGGGGCAGCAGGAGGTCATCTACTATAATAGTGGGGGCGGTAGGGGCCATCTACTATAATAGTGGGGTGGCAGGGGGTCATCTACTATAATAGTGGGGGCGATAGGAGTCATTTTCTATTGTGGGAGCAGGCTGCAGCCAGTAGCCCATCTACTATAATGGGGGCAGGGGGCACCAGTCAGCCATGGGGCCATCTGTTATAGGGGGCAGGAGTCAGGTGACATTTGGGGGGGGGGAGTTGGATGGACCGCCCAGGGTACATTTAATTAACAACAACCAATGTCCGTTCTTTAATTGCAATCACTTAATTAATAATATATGTTTGAGTATTGTTAAACAGGCGACATGAAAATTTTCACATGTGAAGTATGAGAGTAAGGATATTATTGGGTCTTTTGATTCTTGTTCGTCAGCAGTATAGGACAATGTCTATGGACGGGTGCAGAGCTGTCATTATCAGATCCCTATTCTTTTAATATTATCATAATGCTAGGACCACATGATGAGTTTGGATAGCTGGTTTTCTGTACCATAGGAGCAAAAAAAAAAAAAAAAAAATGACGGCAGATTTGTCATATAAACACTTGTACACCAAAAGGGTCTGAATGACCCCATTGTCTTGTGGCGACGAACCTCTTGAGTCTTGCCAACATATAACAATGGTGCAAAGATAGATGCAGTTAGCAAAATCTTTCTAGGCACATTCTTTGCCTGTTGAAATACTACAATAAGATTTTGTTAAAGCTGCATACTTATAGCTGCAGCATTTATATGTCGCAGGGATTTTTCAGTCCAGCCATACGGCCTGTTAGGGTGGGTTTGTAGTCAATGTGCACCAGGTAGTCACCCAAATTTCTCTCTCCTACACGTAATACAAAGTATCACCCACCAAATCTAATTCTGCCTTTCGCTCAGTGTGAACAGGCCCTAATAAAGACAATGATCAGCCGAAGAAACGATTATGAGCTGAACATTGTCATTTAGCCAGCCAATAGGCATACATCGCTACGTGCAATTATCAAGCCAAGTTATAGGCTCAGTAAACAAGCAGCGATCTAGCAGATTGGCGCACGTTTACACTAGTCGTCAGCCCATGTAATACGGCCCTTAGTCCACAAGTCCAGGGACAACATACAGAGCAGAGAGGCATACACAGTCTAGCCCAGACCTCCCCTTGCCATTCTCTTACTGCCTCTTCCCCTCTTCCTGCTCTGTCCACGGCTCTTCCTGATGCATAACATCCTACTGCCTGCCCATGACCCATACACAGGCAAAAACCTTTCCCTGATTCCTTGGCGCTTTATAGTGATGTCCTATAGTCTGCTGGGCCAGCTGCAATCCACACCAGGACCACTCTTGGAAATTGACTTGGTGCCTCTTATTAACTATGGGCCCTCTATGCTGAGTTTACACGAAGCGATAATTCGCCCATAGTTTAACAATTTTGAAGCAACAATTTGGTTTTTATAGCGATCAGCGTTTAGACGAATAAATCGTTAGAAAATTCGTAAGAAAAATTGTTATTGTGATCTTTTTTAGGATGGCTTAAGCCCATCTTTCACATAGGGTGAATCTTTAAAAGACTGTTTACACGAAGCGATCTGCGAATTTTTAGCCAACGACGAGCAACGATTTAAGAACATGTTGAAAGATCAACATGAACGATTTCTTGCTCGTTGCTTGATCGTTTGCTGTGTTTACACGGAACGATTATCGCTCAAATGCCATCGTTTACGCGAAAATTCAAACAATAATCGTTCCGTGTAAACGCAACATTACATGGGGCATTTATCATCCCAATCAGGCAGATATTGTCCCGTGTAATAAAGACAACGATCAGCTGAGGACCCGATTATTGGCTAATCACTGTCTTTGAACCAGTTTAAAAATCATAATCATAATATAACCTATATGAGAACATCAATCTGGACATAATGGTAGACGACCACCGAATTCATCAATACATAACCTACAAGGAACCCACAAATAATATATACGCATGATTTTGAATAATTATGACTTTTATTAATTAGTGAACAACTGGTTAAGAAATCATCGGCTGCCGACCGTGCATTGCTCTATGTAATAGGAGGTGCGCAGTCAACAGTGATTGAAAGTGCAGAGAAAGTAATAGAGCTGCCGGTGTCCTTCCAGCTTCTCCCAGCTTACTGCAGCTGCTTCTGAAGCCGTTTCTGCAGTGACAATTAGCTCAGCCAATCACTGGCCACAACTCTGCCCCTTCTGGACCAGTGATTGGCTGATCGGCTTGTCACTTCAGAGACGTCTCAGAAGTCTCAGCGGAAGACAGGGATCGTGAAGAGGTCGCTGCATGATTGTCAAGCCGTGTAATAGGGTGTAAGCAATTGCCGATCTAGCAAAACTGCACTCGCTTACATAGAATATTGGATGGTATCATATGGCCCTAAGTCCAGCTTCTATTTCCTGGAAAGGGTTAAGGGTCCGTTCGCACTGAGTAAAACAGGCAGAATTCCGCGGCGTAGAGCAGAGGCGCACGAGCCATCCAGTGAGGATTCCACTGCAGGGAGCTCTGCTGTGGAATTCTGCCTGTTTTGCTTAGTGTGAACATACCCTAAGGGAAAAACCTAGAGGGCGCTCCAAGGAGATGAATTACAAGCAGTTCCCTAATATATAGTAATACAAATAAAATATATATATATATATAATTATATATATATATATATATATATATATATATATATATATATATATATATATAATATATATATATATATATATATATATATACAGTATATACATTGCCATAGCTCCACTGCTGTCACAGTTCACAGTGGACATCCATTTGATGCCTAAAACACTCTGGCTTGTATAGAGATGATGTCATGTAGATCCCCAGTACAGGAATTATAGCCGCTCGCATCGGAGACATTTGCATCTCTGTATTCTGCAATGGAATTGTTTCTAAACTCAATGGTAACAAATATGAACTGGTCTAAAGCTAAAAGTGGCTTAAAGAGATCACAGTACATAGCCGCCATCATCGTGAGAGGGATTTCTTAGGTTAATACACAAAATGCTTAATCCTACATAATGTTCTGGACTCTAACATGAATTACCCCTGATTTCTATCACACTTGATCCATTGCTGTAGAGTTATTAGGGCTGTTATGGACTTAAGTATAACTAGGGATATTATAAGGGCGACGCACAACTAGTTTTTAAAATAGAAATGTAGAAAGTAATATTGTCAGTATGGCCCATAGAGTGCGTTATCTGTGTTATTTCCAGGAATGGGCCTTTGCGCTCCATTGTTAAGGGCGTACAGCGTAGAAGGCACTGAACCTGGTGTGAACAGGGCTCTGTTCCTATCTGTTCAGCCACACCCGCCCTGTCTCCCAGCCTCTGGCAAGGATAGGGTTACTGTATTCTCTGCTAGCTGATTCCTGCAGCTGAGCAGTCTTGCATGTTCCTTGACGGGCAGCTGTCTCTGCCAATTAGGGTGTTGCTATCTGAGCTCTGGTCCAATGGGGACACCTCATGAATAGGCAGCATGGTCAGCAGCAAGTTACTGGCTATTAGTGTATACTGAGCATAGCGGTTCATACTGTGCCCTGTATCTCCTGTTTTTGACCCTTGCCTGTCTAGTTTTTCCACCTGCCCTGACCTTATAACCTGTCTCTGACAATTCCCCAGTCTCACGTTTTTGTACTTTTGCTGCCCGCTGTTACCGACCCGGAGTCAGCCTTTGACTATTTTGTAGTTTCACTGCTTACTGTTACCGATCCGGAGTCAGCCTTGGACTATTGTGTTGTTTATCTGTCTCCATTTTATGTTCTCACTTGGTGTAGTATAGGGACTGTCACCGTGGTTGCCCGCAGTTGTTAAAGAGACACTGTCGGGGTTTTTTTGCAGAAATCAATAGTCCAGGCGATTTTAAGAAACTTTGTACTAGGGTTTATTAGCCAAATATGCCTTTATCTGCATTTAAAAAGCCTTTTCCCAGGTCCCCCCCTCCCTCCTCTTTTCCATTTACTGCAAAAAATTAGGAAATTGTGACTTGTTGCATCAGATGTACCCAGTCTGTTCTAGGGAGAGGGGAGGGGGGAGGAGGGAGTTAGCTGACAGCAGAAAGCAGATAACAGAGGATTACAGGCACAGAGCTGGGTGACAGCTGTAATCAGAGCTCAGAGAGGTCATTGGTGACTGTCAGAGGAGATAACGGGTGAGGTATTTGTAGATTAACTCTTTGTTGTCCTGTTTTGGTCTTTTATTTAGCTCTCTCCATAGGAGAACAATGAAGACAGGGGGGAGAGCTTCAAACTGCTTTTTCATGATAAAAAAAATGCATTTTCGGCTAAAAAACCCAATTACAAAGTTTCTTAAAATCGCCTGTACTATTGATTTCTGCAAAAAAAAAAATTCATTACAGTGACACTTTAAGGACTGTCCTAAAGCAAGTAGGTAGCGACAGGGGGGCTTTAGCTTTAGGGCTTACTGTCATGTCCTGTTCCCTACCTTGTACTACCCGTCCCTGACAAAAGCACAATGTGTGGCACTATTTTAGTGCTGGTTCATAATATTCTCGTGTCATGGTGCAAGATGTAAAACCTACCAGGGAAGAAGGGGAGTTACGGGAGTCTACTCAACGCTGTGATCGCAAGCAGTTTTGCAATATATTCCCTTTATTATTCTGTTGTTGTTTTTTTATGTCTAAATTAATGTTTTACATACATTATGGCCAAACCGTGGTCCATGCTCCCACTGTGCTGATATTTGCTCTTTTCTCTGTTCAAAAAAAGAGAACTAACAGGAAGTCTCAGTCCTTTGCGCACTCACACAAGGAAAGACACCTGTTCATCATGCAGGTTGTATATTAACTAAGGGTAATTAACTTTAGCTAATTATATTATCAGCTCTGCAGCTTACCAGGAGACAATGCTCTTTGTTATGTAACAATTTAGTCTGTATAATGTCACTGTGTGGCTACAGAGGTGTTGGTGCTGTATGACAGGAGAGCTGACCGTACAATGTGAGCACGCCCAGCATTCATGGTGGACATGTGGCAGCTGTACACATGGGCAGTAAAGGGAGACACCTAGTGGCCATATGTATAACACTGATTTAAACAGAGAAAATTTAAACATAGAAAAACGGAATACGATCACAATCCCTGTTGATTTCTTTAGACTTTACCGACAGTGCATCTTAAACCACTATAATAACAAAGAAGGTTACAAATCAGGAATACACTATCGATTAGTGTGCTCTGTATAGGGCTGTCAGCAGAATTCAGGGTTCAAAACCACTAAGAGATTCCCTTTATATCATAAGAGAAACAGTAAACATATTCAACTACATTTCCACATCTTCCGTGATTGATTTATGGGCAGAGTTCATGAACTCCCAGGATCTTCTTGCTTCTTCTTGCTAGCTTAGTCACTAGAAAATGGTAGAAGTTTATGACAGCTGCGTCTTTTGAAGTGTCAGTAAAGCGTTTTCACAAAGCATGTCATTAAATTATAAATCAAGGCAAATAACCAGCGTTTTATTAGACTTTTACTAATTAGCTGGGACTAAACTACATATAAAATGTAGGTTCACCCCAGGGACATGTAAAGTAAGCCTTTTCATGGAGTTCCATACAGAAAGTGACTTCTGCTCCATACACAATCCCCACAATGCAGCATGAGGGGACTGGAAATTGGGGGATTATCAACACCGCTCAGTAAGAGGGGAACCAAAGCCACTCAGTAAGAGGGGAGCCAAAGCCGCTCGGTAAGAGGGGAACCAAGGCTGCTCAGTAAGAGGGGAACCAAAGCCACTCAGTAAGAGGGGAACCAAAGCCGAACAGCAAGAGGGAACCAAAGCCGCTCCGTAAGAGGGGAACCAAAGCCGCTCCGTAAGAGGGGAACCAAGGCCGCTCGGTAAGAAGGAAACCAAAGCCGCTCGGTAAGAGGGGGACCAAAGCCGCTCAGTAAGAGGGGAACCAAAGCTGCTCGGTAAGAGGGGAACCAAAGCCGCTCCGTAAGAGGGGAACCAAAGCCGCTCCGTAAGAGGGGAACCAAAGCCGCTCCGTAAGAGGGGAACCAAAGCCGCTCGGTAAGAAGGGAACCAAGGCCGCTCAGTAAGAGGGGAACCAAAGCCGCTCAGTAAGAGGGGAACCAAAGCCGCTCAGTAAGAGGGGAACCAAAGCCGCTCGGTAAGAGGGAAACCAAAGCCGCTCGGTAAGAGGGGGACCAAAGCCGCTCAGTAAGAGGGGAACCAAAGCCGCTCAGTAAGAGGGGAACCAAAGCCGCTCAGTAAGAGGGGAACCAAAGCCGCTCCGTAAGAAGGAAACCAAAGCTGCTCAGTAAGAGGGGAACCAAAGCTGCTCAGTAAGAGGGGAACCAAAGCTGCTCAGTAAGAGGGGAACCAAAGCTGCTCAGTAAGAGGGGAACCAAAGCTGCTCAGTAAGAGGGGAACCAAAGCCGCTCAGTAAGAGGGGAACCAAAGCTGCTCAGTAAGAGGGGAACCAAAGCCGCTCAGTAAGAGGGAACCAAAGCTGCTCAGTAAGAGGGGAACCAAAGCCGCTCTGTAGGAGGGGAACCAAAGCCGCTCAGTAGGAGGGGAACCAAAGCCGCTCAGTAAGAGGGGAACCAAAGCCACTCATTAAGAGGGGAACCAAGGCCGATCAGTAAGAGGGGAACCAAGGCCGCTCAGTAAGAGGGAAACCAAAGCCGCTCAGTAGGAGGGGAACCAAAGTCGCTCAGTGAGGCTGGGTTCACACTACGTATTTTTCAGTCAGTATTGTGGTCCTCATATTGCAACCAAAACCAGGAGTGGATTAAAAACACAGAAAGGATCTGTTCACACAATGTTGAAATTAACTGGATGGCCGCCATATAACAGTAAATAACGGCCATTATTTCAATATAACAGCCGTTGTTTTAAAATAACAGCAAATATTTGCCATTAAATGGCGGCCATCCACTCAATTTCAACATTGTGTGGACAGAGCCTTTCTGTGTTTTTAATCCACTCCTGGTTTTAGTTGCAATACTGACTGAAATATACGTAGTGTGAACCCAGCCTCAGAAGGGAACCAAGGCAGCTCGGTAAGAGGGGAACCAAAGCGGATGTTTATCCCTTCCAATGCTTCCTAGGAAATATCATGTATCATGGAGCGTTGCTTTAATATCAAATCACTTTATCATTTTATTGATTCCCATAATAAAATTAAGGGTAGGGGTATCAAATCAACCAAAGCAGCTAATATGGAGTCATATGGAAGGGAGAGGCGGATTATTATTGGAAGGGCTATAAAGGTCCCTGTACCCAGGCCGAATATTGGGCGAATGAGCGTTCATAGGAGAAGGATAAGTGGCCTATGTAAAACAAAACCTGTTTGTAGGCTGACCACATCTTTTGTGTGGTTAATAAAATAATTTTTATTGACCACTCATCTCCGTGTACAAATGGGTAATGTGTGGCTGACATTGATAAAGTGTAAATGGATTTTTCGAGCAAACTGATCAGTGCTGGAGTTTGTCTCCAGTCACTTTGTAGTAGTGGAAATGTATAACTGCAAGTCCCCGTTCAAATGAATAGAAGCCGAGCTGCTGTTACAGGTCGCCACTGCTACACAGTGAACAAAGACAAACTCCATTCACTGTGTGGTTCAAGTGCTGACACCTCATTTTGCCCAGAAAACCCCTTTAAGGGCTGTACAAACAATCCAGCAATCGTTTATTCGGCCCGGCCACCAGATTACTTGAACCATGTGAAGATTCAGAAAACAGGCTCCAATCATCGAGATCAGCATATGTTCTTTGGATCCCAGTTAGCCCAATCAAAAGAGGCTAAAGTGAAGTTGCCCTGAAGGGCAAACACATATTGGGGGGGGGAATCAAAACTGTGTTTGTGTGATATCCATGTTCATTCTGAATAGTATTATAGTCTCTACTATACAAGAAAGGACAAGGTTTTATTTGTGCTAGGAATACCGCCAGGAATTAGCCCTTATTTCCTTTTTTGTCACTTGCCAAGCCTTGTCAGACCTCGCGGTGACCCTGCCCGGGGCACAGGTGACTGACAGCTATGTTCTGCATCCTTGTTTCATATGGTTGGGGGTTTTAGTCTCAAGGCTACTTCAAACTAATTTACTCTGCTTGTATAAACTCGCCCAGTCATAGCCATAGTACAGCTCGGCTAATGGTGTCATTCATACCTCGTGACTTTACCTAAAGCTCTGCTGTGAAGCTAAACATTCATCAGTGTTGGGTGATGTCATGTGACCTACCCGACCCTCAGGGCCGAGGACATGTAAGAGGTGTGGAAGAAGTCACGTCAGCCCTCCTGGTACTACTGACACATAAAAAGGACTAAGCAAAGGAAGAAAAGCTTCAATATATAACTCTGCATTAGGATCCCCGAAGTGACAGCTTAGGGGTGTCAGTTATTGTGCACCCCCCATGTTAGTGTTATAAAACTGGTTACACACTTAGCATTTAGCTGGAAAAAAAGGCCCTAGACGATAGGGAATATAAAGCACTATACCGGCAACATTTTTTGGTCTGTGGACTGGGGTATCTGGGGCCAACCAAAGGAAATGATCCTGGGGGCCCACCAATGAAGAACCAGTGAGAAACAACATGTCAGTCAGAGTTTGTGTAGGTTCTAAGCTGGGGACCCACCGGGGGATCCTCTGATCCGTTGGTGGGCCAGTCCGACACTGCGTCTGTCTTTTATATATACAGAATGACAGCTTTTATTATGACAGACTGACGTCATTTTTATATAGTGTGAACCCAGCTTTGTGGTGTTTTTTGGGTCACATGTGATTTTTCCAAAATTGGATGAACTTCCATAGATGTTTTTCCCCTACCCATGAAAAGTGTAAGACCGCATTCGTACGTTCCGTGTTTTGCATGGAACGTGGACCTGGAATGCCTTTATCAGAGTTTGTCCCACCCACCCATGCAGCATCTGTCATAAGATTCAGGGAGCGGGGGAACTGTATGAATATGCGCCGCGTTGCATATTCATACAGTCGCCCCCCCCCCCCCGCATCTTATGACAGATGCTGCCTGAGTGGGGGAGGACTCTGATACGGCATTCCAGGTCTATGTGCCGGGCGGAACACGGAACTTGTGAATGTGGCCTAAATGTCTGTTGTTTTTGGTGTGTTTTGCGGCCCTTCTTTCCAATAGAACCCTCACACACTAAAACACACGGGGGCTCGGTTCACACGTTGTAAGAGTGCGGCTGTATGTGCGGCTGTAATTGTGCGGCGGTATTTTTGATGGTTCGTGTGTATGCTGGGAAGTATAGGATATGCGGCTGCACAGTGCACACTATCTCTGAATCTACGGCCCTATCGTAAACGGACCCGTAAAAAATGAACAAGACCATTGTTTGCGGCTGGACATGCGGCCGTGGATTGACAGGCGGTCCGTACGGAGTACTTCAAAAATAGCCGGCAATGATGCCGAATGCCGATGCCTCTAATAGTTAATATATTAAATTAATCAAAGACATTTTATTTGTAATCAAGACACTTTCGTTGATCAATAATTTATTTCTAACGAATCCATCATTTTGCAATTAAATATACTGTTAAAAAAAATAGATATATAAATAAATGTATATTTATCTATATATTTATTTTTTGACAGTATATTGAATTGCACAATGATGGATTCGTTAGAATTAAATTATTGACCAACGAAACTGAATTTATTTCCAAGAAAATGTGTTTTATTCATTAAATATTAATTAGTACAGGAAACTCCATAAGCCGGTAATTCATATGCCGGCAATAGAGCATTCTGTACTAATCATCACTTTACTTTACTCAAAACATCAAATGTTTCTTCTAATTATGTTATCACAATAGCATTATTAGAAGAAACATTTAGAATTATATGTGCGCTCAGCTGATTGGCTGGTCGGCTGAGCGCACATATAATGAGCCGGTCCGCAGTACAGTGACTTCATTGTGCTGCGGACCAGCGAAGAGGACACATCGGGGTGAGTATAGAGCTCTCCCCACCCCCTCCCCAGCACTGCACCCCTCCCAGCAAGGAAGGGGGGTCAGTTAACCCCTTCCTTGCTGGGAGGGGTGCAGTCTGACATCAGTCTGGCCCCCCGGGGGTTAAGGGGGATGCAATACATCCTCCCTTAACCCCTTGGGGGTCAGACTGTAAGCAGCGATCTGTAAAGATGCTGCATACTGTAAGGTGCACAACACCGCTCACAATGATGGGTGTTGTGCTCCTGTTTGTGTTTTTTTTGTGTGTTTCTCCCTTTTTGTTTTTCAGATATCGGTATCCTGTGGATTACGTCGGATTCCGTGGACTACGTCGATGACCAGCGGTTGTTCTTTGAATTTTTTAAATAAAATGGTCAATGAGGGGTGTGGGGGTGTTTTTATTTGAATAAAAAAAATTTTAAACTTGTGTCTTGTCTTTATTTCTTTACTTTTTAGACTTAGTAGTGGAAGCCGTTTAATAGACGGAATCCATTACTAAGTTGGGGCCTAGTGTTAGCCGGTATAAAATGGCTAACACTAACCCCCCTATTATTACCCCAGTACCCAATGCCACCAGGCGTACTAGGAAGAGCCGGGTGCCAGTGGTCCCGGAGCGTCAAAATTGGCGCTCCTGGACCGGGCGGCAGCAGGCTGGTAAGATTTAGGCTGGGGAGGGCCTAAACCAATGGCTCTTCCCACCCTGGTGTTACCAGGCTGCTGTCGTTTGGTTTTTAACCCGGCTGGTTATAAAAATAGGGGGGACCCTATGCGTTTTTTTTTTTTTAAATAAATAAATAATTTAAAAAAAACGCATAGGGTCCCCCCTATTTTTATAACCAGCCGGGTTAAAAACCAAACGACAGCAGCCTGGTAACACCAGGGTGGGAAGAGCCATTGGTTTAGGCCCTCCCCAGCCTAAATCTTACCAGCCTGCTGCCGCCCGGTCCAGGAGCGCCAATTTTGACGCTCCGGGACCACTGGCACCCGGCTCTTCCCAGTACCCCTGGTGGCATTGGGTACTGGGGTAATAATAGGGGGTTAGTGTTAGCCATTTTATACCGGCTAACACTAGGCCCCAACTTAGTAATGGATTCCGTCTATTAGACAGCTTCCACTACTAAGTCTATAAAGTAAAGAAATAAAGACAAGACACAAGTTTAAAAATTTTTTTATTCAAATAAAAACACCCCCACACCCCTCATTGACCATTTTATTTAAAAAATTCAAAGAACAACCGCTGGTCATCGACGTAGTCCATGGAATCCGACGTAATCCCCAGGATACCGATATCTGAAAAACAAAAAGGGAGAAACACACAAAAAACACACAAACAGGAGCACAACACCCATCATTGTGAGCGGTGTTGTGCTCCTTACAGTATGCAGCATCTTTACAGATCGCTGCTTACAGTCTGACCCCCAAGGGGTTAAGGGAGGATGTATTGCATCCCCCTTAACCCCCGGGGGGCCAGACTGATGTCAGACTGCACCCATCCCAGCAAGGAAGGGGTTAACTGACCCCCCTTCCTTGCTGGGAGGGGTGCAGTGCAGGGGAGGGGGTGGGGAGAGCTCTATACTCACCCCGATGTTGTCTCTTCGCTGGTCCGCAGCACAATGAAGTCACTGTACTGCGGACCGGCTTATTATATGTGCGCTCAGCCGAACAGCCAATCAGCTGAGCGCACATATAATTCTAAATGTTTCTTCTAATAATGCTATTGTCACAACATAATTAGAAGAAACATTTGATGTTTTGAGTAAAGTAAAGTGATGCTTAGTACAGAAAGCTCTATTGCCGGGAATATGAATTACCGGCTTATAGAGCTTCCTGTACTAATTAATATTTAATTAAGAAAACACATTTTCGTTTAAATAAATACAGTTTCTTTGTTCAATAATTTATTTCTAACGAATCCATCAGTGTGCAATTCAATATACTGTCAAAAAATAAATATATATATAAATATACATTTATTTATATATATATTTATTTTAACAGTATATTTAATTGCAAAATGATGGAATCGTTTACATTTAATTATTGAACAATAAAAGGGACTTTATTAGACAGAAAATGTGTTTTATTATTTTAATATATTAACCATGAGAGGCATCGGCATCGGCATTACTGCAGAGGATCGCAAACCCCGGTAATAGCAATTCCTGTAAACTGTGTTCCCTGCTTTCCCAGATGCATCCAGAGGTGTTTGCATCACTTTCTTAACATTTTATTTGTTATTTTTAGTTGAACCAGATTTCCAAGTAAATGACCGTATGTTTTGAGCCGCATGTCTATTTTTTCCCACGGCCGCAGTTTCACCCGCACATTTACAGCCGCATAAAAAATACAGCCGCACAGTTACAGCGTGTGAACCCAGCCTAAAACTGCTAGCTGTTCTTGCTGCATTTTGCCATTCTTTTGGCATTTTGTGTGTGTGTGTAAGGGGGGGGGGGGATGCAGCTATGGGGTGTTTTTAATTTTGTGTTAGTATAGGAATTTGTATTTGGCGTTTCATCCCCTGCATTTCTTTCCATAACTAATTCCCACGGTTTAAGGATTTAGATTACTACAGAACTACACTATTTCTTGAAAAGAATGCTGAGATTTGGATGAACTGCCACTAAGCCAAAAAACGCTTCAAACATGATGACAAAACCGCTGATAAAATATGTAAGCCTAATGTGTAGTTATCTGCGAATGAATGATATAGTATTGGCTGAGGATACCTGGTTAGATGCACAGTCTCACTCCGTCTGTGTGTCCACGTCTGTCAAGGAGACTCCTTTGCTGAGCATGGATATGTTTAGATACTCCGTGTATCTAACATGCGGTGATGCTGTGTAGTCCGTTCTGGAGGTGCCCTGGCCGGCGGCACTACTCCTCAGTACGCTAACCTGATAGTCCAATTCAAACTTCCCGGGAGATTCAGTGACGTCACTCTCTCAACGTGTTTCAGCCACTGTCACAGTTGCCCTCGTCATGATTAATCCTAAAGAGGACAACCGTGACAGTTGCATGAAATGCGTTTATTTTTGGTTCAACTGAGGACCCGTACAGAGAGTCAATTCTTTGGGCCGAAGGCAGATGTTATATGCGAGAAATTCGTAGTGTGAACGCACCCTAAGGTTAGGCTCACACACCATATAATTTTGAGGTAAGAATACAGCTGTATTTTCAATGTAAGGATATGTGCACACTGCGTAAGAGACGTCACGGAACGGCCGGTACTTAAGTCGGTACTTGATCTTTCCGTGCGCGCCCGCATCAGAACTTTCCATAGCGCACAATGAAGCAAGCGGCCAGAGCCGCTCACTTCATTGTGTGAACTGACAGGGTTTTCTGCGGCCGCAATTCACTGAATTGTGGCCGCAGAAAACTGACATGTCAGTTCTTTGTGGCGCCTTATGGGATCCCGGCCGGAGCGTATACGATGTGTATATGCTCCAGCCGGGATCCCATACAGGAATAGGCAGTGTTTCACCCCGTACAAAGTACGACCGTTGTTGCCGATGGCAACAACGGGCATACTTTTACGTAGTGTGAACATAGCCTAATAATGCACTCCATTGAAGTCAATCGGAAGTCACCATTTTTTCCTTTTGGAGCTATTTCTGTGGCCATTTCTCTAGGTCATATTGGTTTGCTATTTGGGGTTAGGGTACAAAAACTCTTCCTTATGAAGTCTGAACTGACTGACTCTACTGCTACATGGTAGGTGGGCGGCCCTGGTAAACATTCTGCATTGGTCCCAAAACCTACAGGTTATTAAAGGGGTTGTTCACTGCAATTTCTTTCAAATCAAATGGTGCCAGAAAGTGGCAGAGATTTGTAATTTACTAAAAAATCTCGTCTTTCATTATTTATCAGCTGCTGTATGTCCTGCAGGAAGTATATTCTTTCCAGTCTGACACAGTGCTTTTTGCTGCCACCTCTGTCCATGTCAGGAACTGTCCACAGCAGTAGCAAATCCCCATAGAAAATCTCTCCTGCTCTTTAGACTAGAAACAACACCATTTCCCGCAGGACATACAGCATCTGAAAAGTACTGGAAGACTGGAGATTTTTTAATAGAAGTAAATTACAAATTTCTAGCACTTTCGGGCCCCAGTTGATTTAAAAGAAAACTTTTTTTTTTGTGTGTGTGTGAACAACCCCTTTAATTTTGTAGCTACAGTTTATGCAGCCATAGCTATTAATAAACTATTTTACAGATACATGCAGGTTATATTCATCCTATTTTATAATTTTGTTGTAGGACAAGCTTGACAAGAAGGGGGCAAATACTTTTTCTCGGCTCTGTATGAGTAGTTACTGTGGGCAGGTAACATGTGATCTTTATATTGGGTATTATTAGTTCCCAGCAGTGGCAGTCGGTCGGTGTCCTTTAATTCTGTTTGTGTAGTTGAGTACAGTAATTATTGTGGCCTTTCCATGCTGTATATGTCAGTGACTACAATGCGGGATCCTGTAATTTAACACACTAGGAGAGCGCCCCTTCCATAAATATGTAATGAGAGTCACACCAAGGGAAATGTCACTCGGTTCACACAGGATGTAATTTCATGCAAGGGCTGGGACACAATGCCATGTTTTCATTTTACATCATCATGTAAGACTTACTTCATTGCAGCAACATAAACATATTAATGGTATCAAGATGTATCATTGTATCAAACAGGCAAATAAAGGTTACAAATCTGTATATATGCTATGCTGGAAACATGCGCACCTGTATCTGATTCCGCTAGCGTTAAAAAAAGAAAAAAAATATTCTGCACAAATGTGCACTAAAAATATATAGGTCTATAGATTAGACAACAGAACAGTACATGTAGAACAGATTGACAGTAGTACAGTACAAGTAGACAGGAGTACAGTCCATGTGATACAGAGAACAATACATGTAGTACAGGTAGATAGCAGTACAGTACATGTAGTACAGGTAGATAGCAGCACAGTGCATGTAGTACAGGTAGAGAGCAGTACAGGACATGTAGTACAGGTAGAGAGCAGCACAGTGCATGTAGTACAGGTAGAGTGCAGGACAGTACATGTAGTACAGGTAGATAGCAGTACAGTACATGTAGTACAGGTAGATAGCAGTACAGTGTATGTAGTACAGGTAGAGTGCAGTACAATACATGTAGTACAGGTAGATAGCAGTACAGTACATGTAGTACAGGTAGATAGCAGCACAGTGCATGTAGTACAGGTAGAGAGCAGTACAGGACATGTAGTACAGGTAGAGAGCAGCACAGTGCATGTAGTACAGGTAGAGTGCAGGACAGTACATGTAGTACAGGTAGAGTGCAGGACAGTACATGTAGTACAGGTAGAGTGCAGGACAGTACATGTAGTACAGGTAGATAGCAGTATAGTACATGTAGTACAGGTAGAGAGCAGTACAGTACATGTAGTACAGGTAGAGTGCAGTACAGTACATGTAGTACAGGTAGATAGCAGTACAGGACATGTAGTACAGGTAGAGTGCAGTACAGTACATGTAGTACAGGTAGATAGCAGTACAGGACATGTAGTACAGGTAGACAGCAGTACAGTACATGTAGTACAGGTAGATAGCAGTATAGTACATGTAGTACAGGTAGATAGCAGTACAGTGTATGTAGTACAGGTAGAGTGCAGTACAATACATGTAGTACAGGTAGATAGCACTACAGTACATGTAGTACAGGTAGATAGCAGTACAGTGCATGTAGTACAGGTAGAGAGCAGTATAGTACATGTAGTACAGGTAGATAGCAGTACAGTACATGTAGTATAGGTAGATAGCAGTATAGTACATGTAGTACAGGTAGATAGCAGTACAGTACATGTAGTACAGGTAGATAGCAGTATAGTACATGTAGTACAGGTAGATAGCAGTACAGTGTATGTAGTACAGGTAGAGTGCTGTACAATACATGTAGTACAGGTAGATAGCAGTACAGTACATGTAGTACAGGTAGATAGCAGTACAGTGCATGTAGTACAGGTAGAGAGCAGTACAGGACATGTAGTACAGGTAGAGAGCAGCACAGTGCATGTAGTACAGGTAGAGAGCAGCACAGTACATGTAGTACAGGTAGAGAGCAGTACAGGACATGTAGTACAGGTAGAGAGCAGCACAGTGCATGTAGTACAGGTAGAGAGCAGTACAGGACATGTAGTACAGGTAGAGAGCAGCACAGTGTATGTAGTACAGGTAGAGTGCAGGACAGTACATGTAGTACAGGTAGAGTGCGGGACAGTGCATGTAGTACAGGTAGACAGCAGTACAGTACATGTAGTACAGGTAGAGTGCAGGACAGTACATGTAGTACAGGTAGATAGCAGTACAGTATATGTAGTACAGGTAGACAGCAGTACAGTACATGTAGTACAGGTAGAGAGTAATACAGTACATGTAGTACAGGTAGAGAGCAGAACAGTGCATATAGTACAGGTAGATAGCAATACAGTGCATGTAGTACAGGTAGATAGCAGTATAGTACATGTAGTACAAGTAGATAGCAGTACAGTGCATGTAGTACAGGTAGAGAGTAATACAGTAAATGTAGTACAGGTAGAGAGTGGCACAGTGCATGTAGTACAAGTAGAGAGTAATACAGTAAATGTAGTACAGGTAGAGAGTGGCACAGTGCATGTAGTACAGGTAGAGAGTAATACACTAAATGTAGTACAGGTAGAGAGTGGCACAGTGCATGTAGTACAGGTAGAGAGCAGCACAGTGCATCTAGTACATGTAGAGAGTAGTACAGTACACATAGTACAGGTAGATAGAAGTACAGTACAGGTAGACAGCATTACAGTATATTTAGTAGAAGTAGAGAGTAGTACAGTACATGAAGTACAGGTAGAGAGCAGGATAGTACGTGTAATACAGGTAGAGAGGAGTACAGTGCATGTGGTATAGATAACTGTACATGTAATGTAGTAAAGGTAGTACAGGTAGAGAGTAGTACAGTACATGTATAACAGGTAGATAGCAGTACAGTACATGTAGTATACTGTAGGTAGAGAGCAGAACAGTACATGTAGCACAGATAGAGAACAAAACAGGACATGTAGTACAGGTAGAGAGCAGGACAGTACATATAGTACAGTGCATACAGTACAGGTAGAGACCAGGACAGTACATGTAGTACAGGTAGAGCGCAGGACAATACATGTAGTACAGGTAGAGAGCAGGACAGTACATGTAGTACAGGTAGAGAGCAGTATAGTACATGTAGTACAGGTAGAGAGCAGGACAGTACATGTAGTACAGGTAGAGCGCAGGACAATACATGTAGTACAGGTAGAGAGCAGGACAGTACATGTAGTACAGGTAGAGACCAGGACAGTACATGTAGTACAGGTAGAGAGCAGGACAGTACATGTAGTACAGGTAGAGACCAGGACAGTACATGTAGTACAGGTAGAGACCAGGACAGTACATGTAGTACAGGTAGAGAGCAGGACAATACATGTAGTACAGGTAGAGAGCAGGACAATACATGTAGTACAGGTAGAGCGCAGGACAATACATGTAGTACAGGTAGAGAGCAGGACAATACATGTAGTACAGGTAGAGAGCAGGACAATACATGTAGTACGAATAGAGAGAAAACAATACATGTAGTACAGGTAGATAGCAGTAGAGTATATGTAGTACAGGTAGAGCGCAGCACAATACATGTAGTACAGGTAGAGTGCAGGACAGTACATGTAGTACGAATAGAGAGAAAACAATACATGTAGTACAGGTAGATAGCAGTTACATACATGTAGTACAGGTACAGCATGAACAATACATGTAGTAGATGCAGAGAACAGTACATATAGAACAGCACATGTATCCTGACAGACACCATTAATCATTAGGCTCTATTGGATAGCGCTTGTCATATGATGGAGCTGACACAGTTATAAAACAGAAGCCATGACACCAGTGTGAACAGAACCTAGCAAGCACTTAGTCAGTTTAGGGTCTGCTATAATCTGGGTGACAACATCTGCAGCCGCCCTAATGGCTGTCATCAATTTTGCAGGAAATGGCGTTTAAATTTTCTGTAAATTCCACTTTACAGGTCTGTGCACACTTCACAAATCTCTCGAGTTATCTACAAGGATTCTGAGCTTGTGGAAGCAAGAAGCGATTTTATTAGCGTTTAAGTGGCAAATCACTCAATCTGGATTTCTCATCACAGATACATACAAATGAGGCCTTGAATGCCATTTTCCTGCTCATTTTACAACTAATATGACCTCTGCATATGGGAACTAAGATGTATTCTGTGACTCCAACAAATGATGTGTCATAAAATGAAACACATAAGAATCCATCTAAATAATTCTACATAATGCAATAAAACTAAAGAATAGCCTCAGACAGGAGCTGATAGAGGGATAAGACCTGTCTGGATGAGCTTTGTATAATAACACCTATGTAGCAATACTCATAAGAAAGCTTCTGCCTGCGGCTGTCATCCATATTGTATGTGAAGGGTCTCTGAGGGTAGTTCCACTGCTAGAATGAGGTACTACTCTACTCTTTCCGCTGGATTGATATACACAAGCCTTCTCCCAGCCCTAAGAATAGCCAGTGTCTAAGCCCACCAGCGTGCTTCTAGATTAGGCTTGTTTTTTGTCGGGTGAACCTTAGTTTTCATTAATGTATTGCAGTGTACTCATTTTAAAGATCTCCTCTTACACCCTGCCACTGGGTGCCCTAGCTGCTATGCAAACTTGATGTCACTACCCAATTGTGTTGTGGGGGTAAGATCAGGGGATGATGGGGAGGACCCCCTCTCTTTAACCACCTAGATGCTGCAGTCTCTATGAAGCATTGCCTCTAAGGGGATATACGGTCAGGAATTGAGTCTCCGACGAGTGCCAGCTACAGTTAAGGATTGTCTGGGGAAAACAATATGTTTGTATGCATGAATGCGCTACAAAAAAAAAAAGTTATACTCACCTCCTCTGCATCCTCAGCATCTGGTGGTGGCTCCAGTCTTTTCTGGGGAAATATGGAGTAGAATTAGAGGCAGAAACAGGCAGAGCATATGCAGTGGGTACGGTAGGTTGTATGAGGCTAAATTTGTTTTTAAATATGGCTGGAGATGCTATAGGAACAAAAAGAAATGATACTCACCTAACACTGAACTGTCTTTTTGACGCCCCGTGTCTGTTCATCAATGCAGCTTCCTTATTCCAGTGATGAGTTGTCCCCACAGGAACTGACCACAACAGTGCCACACCTTGACCAGTGACTGGCTGGGCAGGGCAGTTCCTGTGCACCAAAAACTTTTACACACCCCTTTAACATCTGGTACCCACTGCTCCTGAGCCCTCTCCATATGTCCCCAGTGCACATCCCTCATACAGATATGATAGATGTCGCTTATGGGTTAAACATGGTGCAGTGCTATCTGGTCTATGTGATCATTTTTGGAAATATCCCCAAACCACATGATGCACATCTCGCAGCTGTACCACCCAGCCCTGACGATGCAGAACTAAAGCCGAATTATCTACAGTAAATGCCACTTCAGACAAACTGAGCTGTCATTTCTGGGACATGTTATTTCACAAGAGGAAGTGAAACAAGATCCAGAGCGTGTTACTGTTATTAAACCAGCACCTACTTCCCTGACCTGCAGATGCCATTCTGTCCTCTACCTCCTGGTATGAAAAGTTTATTGCAAATTATACCTCAGTTGTGGAACCTCTCGGAGCACAGCTTTGGGGGCCATCAGTTTGTCCTGTAGTTTTGATACCATCTAACATTTTATTCTGTTTTGCAGATGCAGTCATACACATTTTAGTCCATATAGGCCACTACAGTGGACAATGTTTCTGGGAATGTTTAGAGATTCTTCCTTCCCTAAAGATTATCTATTGGCTAAAAAAACAAAAAAAAACAAAACAAAACAGACTTAAATACCTAAACTATCAGCATCATGTTATAGCACAGAAGTAGCTGAGCAGATTAATATATATCTTTATTAGAAAAGATTCAGTATAACTTATTAATTTATTCATTGAAATCTCTCCATGTTTCCATGCTAAAGAGTCCAGTCCATGAGTGACACCGCCCACTGGACTCCTTACCACAAAATGATCAGGGATTTCAATCAAGTTACACATCATACTAATTCTTTTCCCACAATGATATATATCAATCTGCTCAGTTCTTCCTGCTCTATAACACGATGATGATAGATTGGATAACCTTGTCTTGGTGACAGGTTCCTTTTAAACCATCTTTTTTAAATTTATTTATTTTTTATTTCTCTCGATTAATAATTGTTTTGCTTAAAGTCATTTATTTTCATCAACATTTATTGGCCATACACTTTAGATAGCTGTTGACCAAGTGCTTGCTCATCTGCCATTCATGCTTATAACTGAATGGGGAGGGGTAAATAAGTTCCTGCCAGATGCCCCTATGGTGGCTGATGTCCATCACATCTAACTGATTTTTCATGTTGAAATCTGATTGTCTTCTTTTTTTCTTCTCTGACTACAGTAGAGGCAGTGGCCAGTCCAATTACATCTGAAAGTTTATATAACATTGTAATGTCAGTGGCCTGTCAGCATGAAACCAGAGGTTTATATGGTGAAAAAGTGTAAGTCCTCGCGATTCCAGTCAAACCTTTATTATCTCCATAGATGTAAACATTTTGGTTAATATGTAAATAAAGCTCAAGTGCTCAGGGGGCGTTCTCCATTACGGCAAGAGCCCAGGTCCTCTTGTTCACTGGTCCTCAGCCTGCCTGCATCTTCTTATCCTGTCTGAGACTGACAGGGAGCACTGAGGCAGAGAATAAGAGGAAAAGGGCTAGCTAACCCTGGGCTCTTGCTATGCTGAAAAAGGCCCCCTGGGCTCTTGAGACTCCATGCATTGTGGACTACTATGCACATGTGATCTACACGTCAATTGTTTTTTGTAGAGCCTGAATCTGCCAAATTGGACCAGACCAGCCGACTATTTCAAGGCTGCTGTTGCTGTGAAATGTGGCTGTTAATCGCCTATTGGTGAACAAATAGGGGTGTGGTTTTGACCGCAAAAGTATGAACATGGGGGGAGATTTATAAAACATGGTGTAAAGTGAGACTGGCTCAGTTGCCCCTAGCAACCAATCAGATTCCACCTTTACTTCCTCACAGACTCTTTGGAAAATGAAAGGTGGAATCTGATTGGTTGCTAGGGGCAACTGAGCCAGTCTCACTTTACACCATGTTTGATAAATCTTCCCCATGGTCTAAAGGTGAAAACGCACATCAGGTTGTGTTGTGGTCTCTTATTGCATCAGGTTCAGTTGGAAGAATTTAAAGGGGTTATCCAGCGCTACAAAAAACGAGCCACTTGTCTAACTCTCCTGTTCAGGTGTTGTTGTTTTTTTTTTTTTCTTTCTTTCTTTCTTTTCTCTCTTTATTATTTTTATCATATAAATAAACACAATATTTCAAAGTATACCAGTGAAATCATATATATCAGTATATCAGTGAAACTCAGCCAACTCTAAAATCAAAGCTAAATTTCTTTCCAATACTTAAATATTGCCTTAAATCGTTTTTCAGCTTTCACCGAGGTTTTAGACGCAATACACTCATAACTTCTCACTTTGTTAACCACTCTACCCCATTCCTCATAAGATGGTGGGGATGGATCTACCCAGTGTCTGGAAATTATCACTTTGGCAATCCCAAGGACTTTAAGTAGAAAAGAACCCCTCCCTCCGTCATCCGTCCCTCCCCCCCAGAACCATTTCAGTTACCGTTAGCTGTAAAGATTAATTGACACATGATTCCGCATAGTCCACAATTTTACACCAGAACTCCTGCACCTTAGGGCATAACCACAACAAATGAACAAGGTCGGCTTCTATTAACCCACATTTATTACAGCAGCAGGATTCCTTCTTACAAAATTTAGAGATTGTCTTTGGAGTGTAATAAAGCCAATAAAAAAAGTTTAAAATGAATCAACCTGTGTGACATTCCAACAGATCCTCTACCTAAATTACTAATACACAATTCCTATATCTCCTCCAGGATCTGTCCCAACCCCTCCTCCCACCTCGCCCGCACCCTAAAAAGCTGATGAATCGTGATTTCAGAAGTAAGCATCCTATACATTTTTGTAAGTAATTTTTTTCCCATCCCCTCCCTCTTGAACTCATTGTATTATTTTATGTGAAGTGACAAAAGATTTTTCCTTATTCTCAGACGCCATATAGGCGCTAACAATTTGCATATACCAAAATTTGTGAGTATCAGTGATCAACCATTGTGATTTAAGAGTATCAAACTCAATCGGCTTTCCATCCCTAAATAAGTGGTCGACTAATCTAGTCCCCCTAACTTCCCAAAACTTAGCAATCTCTCCTGAAAAAAACTCTCCAAATTACTTATTCTTATTCTTCCCTTTATCCCACATACTGCTTTCAGTTTTTTCCATATCTTATCATACAAACTGACATACAACTGTGGCAAGTGCTTATCCTCCAACATCTGTCCTGATTCCAATACCTCAAAAAAATTCTTGCTGACACCCAAGCGGGACAGAATATGACCCACAATTGGCGAGGATGTCCACCTCGCCAGGCTCTGGGCTCCAACAGCAAGAAAATAGAGCCCAAAGTCTGGCAAGGATAGACCACCCTCCCCCTCCCTCTTAACCAAAGCCCTGTACTTCAGTCTCACTTTTTTTCTGCCCCAAACCAACCTGTTGATCGATGCTTTAATCCTACGGAACCAAAACTCCGAAATCCACATAGGGCACTCCTGAATAAAGAACAAAAACTGGGGGAGCAACACCATCTTAACTATAACAATTCTTTCCGCCATCCCTAAAGGGAGTCCAAGCCAGATATCTATTCTCTTCTCCACTTTCTTCAACAAGGGTTTAATATTTATATCCACATATTTAGAAACATCCTTTGAGATTTTTACACCAAGGTATTCCACCATCTCCACTTCATCAACTACAGTTATTCCCCCATCTACTCCTCCTTTGCCCTTAACTAATGGTAGCTCTGAAGACTTTTCCCAATTAACCTTGAGTCCTGAAAACCGACCAAACTTTGTGACTAAACCTATAAGATCAGGGATGCCCTGTTGGGGGTCTTTAACAAAAATAAAAATATCGTCCGCATATAGCAGTAGTTTATTAACACCCTTCCATCCCAAAACCCTGCACACTCTCTTCCTGTCTTATTCTCTGAGCTAAGCGTTCTATGTATAGATTATACAGAAGAGGGGATGGGGACTGCCCTGTCTATTTCCCCTAGAGAGGGGGAAACTCTCTGTGCATTCATCATTAATTACAATTTTTGCTACCGGTTCAGCATAAAGCAACTTCACCCAACTAATAAATCTATCCCCCAGACCAAAAGAATCCGAAATCGAAAGCTTTCATGGAATCAAGCGAGAGGATGGAATGGGGGGCCTCATCTCCCACCTGGATATTTGCAAGAACCCTATGGATATTTTCAAAAATGGATCTTCCAGCCATAAAACCCACTTGGTCCCTACCTATCAAATCTGAGGAAACCACGCGAGTCTCCTTGCCAAAACCTTAGCCAGGATTTTGAAATCAGTATTTAACAGTGAGATAGGTCTATATGACTCGATTTTATGGGGATCCTTATCCTTAAGGATAAGGACTATATTAGCCTCACCCATAGAGGCCGGAAGATTCCCCCTCTCACAGGATTCATTAAATAATTCAAGCAAATAAGGAAGGAGGATATTTCCGAACTCTCTATAAATATCAAACGGAAGACCATCTGACCCTGGTGTAGTGGACCCATCTATACTATCCAAAGCTTCCCTCAAATCCTCTATCCTAAACTGTCTATTAAGAACCTCCCTCTGATCTTCCGTAGCCCTGGGCAAATCACACACTGCTAGGACTTGATCCCCATTATCGTCCGCTAACCCCTGTTCAGATGTATACAGTGAGGAAAAAAAAACCATCACACCTTTCCTACTCCCCCCCACCCCTTATCACTAACTAACCCCCCCTGAGCATCATAAAGAGCAGATATGTAATTACTCCCCCTATGAGCCTTAAGCAGGGCAGCCAGGGGCTTACCCGGCCTACCTGACTCAACAAAACTCCTCTGCCCTGCAAAGAAGTTCTTATGCTGTGCTTTCTCCATTAGAAACTTAGCGTGGGCATCCTGAGAATGCCGTAGGTCGTCAAATTTCTGTGTGGACTGATCCCTCTCCCACTCTGGCTCTGCCAAACTCACAGCCTTCCTCAATTGTTCTTCCTGAGCCTGGAATAATTTCTTTTTGTATTTAACTTCCTTACAGAGGATTCCCCTAAGATACGCTTTCAGGGTGTCCCACACCACCCCTAGCTCAGCTGTTCCCTTATTAGTCCTCCAGAAAAATTCCAACTCCACCACAATGTATTCCTTTTTATCTATAATTTTGAGCCAATGGGGATTAAAACGAGGGCTCCTTCTTCCACCAGTCCTTTTCGGGCAAGCCTCTACTCTGACCACCATAGATGAGTGGTCAGAGACCGATCTCCCTTCATACACCATCTTAACAGCAGGAATGGAATTCCACTCCAACCCATCTACGTCTCAATCTACCCAGAGACTCTACCGTGCAATGCATTTCTATTAGGCAAACAATTGCCGGGAGATGTCGCTGAATTGCATCAAATACCGCCGTCCTCTTTGCCCGCTCCCCCGTCCCTCTAACGTTCCAACACATAATACTAAAACTCATCTAACCAAAACAAAAGGAAAAAAATGACAAAAAAAAAACCTCCATACCCGAGGGTTCCCCCCCCCCCCCCCCCAAACGCCAACCTGAGCATCCTAGACAGCCGCCCAGGAGATCTCTCAACAAGGTCAACTAACCGCACACCCCATCTCCTCCCCACCCCCCCACAAAATTGTACACAACAATGCGCTGGCCGACCACAAATATTACAACCATATCAAGGTCCTTCTACATATTATTCATAAACCCAGGCCTTCCGCCTCTAGTCACGCACTGGCTTTCTAGGCATTAGCAAAAAAAATTCTTTATATATCACCCGCAACTAAAACGAAATTTTTGCCGCCATCAACTTCCTTTTAACTTCTCTATAGGACCTACGCATCCTCTGTGTGTCCCTGGCATAATCTGGAAACAACATTGTGTAGAACCGTTCCTTTTACTCTGGCAGCCTTAGGAACCTTATCCCGCTCCCCCGAACACATCATCATAGTTCTGGGTGGAGGAAGCTGTCTCAGTGGCACACGGTAAGCTCTTTCACTAGGGAACTGCAAGGAGAGATCACTAAGTGCCTCCAGGAACCACTTCTGGCAAAATGTAATTGCGTCCCCTCGTTCAACACCCTGAGGGAGGCTGAGGACCCTGACATTGGCCCTTCTGGACCGGTCCTCTAAGTCGTTTCCTTTACTCTGAGTGCGAGACAGCTCTTTTTGGATACCAACAGTTCTAACTTTTAGTTCCAAGACAGTTTTCTCCAACGATGGTACCGATCTCTCAAGATCAGTAAGCCTCCCACGTATCTTGTTTAAATCATCCCTAATGATCATAACTTCCGATGAAACAATTCCAACTTGAGAAGTGAGGTTATAGATTTGGTACTGGACCTCTCTAAGGATGGTCTGCAAAACCTCAGATTGAGCTGACCCCTCCTCCTCCACGTCACTCTCAAAACTGCAATGTTAGGTCCAGAATTACATGTGCCCTTTTTACCAGTAGGGGGCGTCATAGAACCTTCACAAATGGCTTTCTGAGCTGATTTGTCCATTATCTGACAATCATCACGGTTCCCCACAGCACCAAGTCTTACTATCTCCTGCCGCACAGCTTGCCGCGTTGTTCTCCGTGCTGCTGCCACACAGCCAAGCTGGCTGTCACATGACCGCACTGCATCATCCCGGCTGCTCCGGTCAGAGGAAACTCCGACCGGTCGGGATCCAACAGACAGCCGATCATCCGAACTGGGACAACCAGCCAGACGACCTCTCCAAGCCGGCGGGCATCAGCCGAGGCTCACATCCGGGGACACCAACGAAGAGCGGGGCCAGCACTCACAGAGCTCCAGGACAGCAGGAGGAGGGCAGGAAGCCGCATCTCACGTCAGGACGTCATGACGCCGTGACCCCCCTGAGTTCAGGTGTTGTTTGCAATTAAGCTCCATTTACTTCAATGGAACTGAGTTTGAAACCCCACCCAATCTGGAAACAAGAAAGGGAGAAATGTGGCCATGTTTTTGTAACCCCTTTACCTGCAACATTCAAAACTGCATCACAACCTGAGATCTGTATTTACTTTTATTCCAAAATGTCCAATCTTTTAGTACTTATCAGCTGCTGTACGCCCTGCAGAAAGTTGTGTATTCTTTCCATTCTGACACAGTGCTCTCTGCTGCCACCTCTGTCCATGTCAGGAACTGTCCAGAGCAGGAGAGGTTTTCTATGGGGATTTGCTACTGCTCAGGACAGTTCCTGACATGGACAGAGGCACTGTGTCGGACTAGCAAGAATTCACCACTTCCTGTAGAGCCTACATCAGCTGATAAGTACTGGAAGACTTAAAAATTTTAAATAGAAGTAAATTACAAATCTCTGGCACTTTTTGATACCAGTTGATTTGAAATATATATATTTTTTCCACTGGAAACTGTTTTCTAAACCAGACATTCTCATTAATGCAATTGCTTAATATAAAAACCCTATGTATCTATATTCTTAAAAACCATTTAGCCGGAATAAACGACAGGGTAGAATTGAACATTGCTGCATAACTGGAACCACGTTCCAGTTTCTATAAGCTCAGCTTGCAGCATGTTGCACTTTATTGTTCACATGGAGGCAAGCAGGTGTTTATTGTTGCCTGCGCTGGTGGTGCGGCTTGTCAGCCCGCGTGTTCCCATAATGAAGACATTCTGCTTGTACATTGTGTCTTTGCTAATTGCAGCAAATTAAAAGGCTCTGGGTTCGGCGTGCATGCTGTGAGTTTACAAATATAGGATTTGGCAATGGGGTAATATGTCAAAATATTATTAACATGTCATTTTTATTTCTTCAGAATAAACATAATCGCTATTGTAAGCCGTAAAAAGCCATTCACTCCGCTGTGTCACAGCACCTCTCGCTGGGGAGAATGGGGGGGGAGGGGGCAGAATTTTTTCTTTGACCAAAAGATTAGAGATTGATGTTTTCATTCTGCTCTTTGCACTGGATGAAATGGAACATAAAGAGCGTAGCTTTTTAGCACCCCCTTTGGCTCTGTTAGCCCTCCCCTAGCTATGCCGCTATAAAGAGCTGATGCCAGAATTTTCCATGCATTTGTGTAAGTGGTATGCACTTGTCCATTTAAGTGATAAGAAATATGAGTGCTCGACTTATGTTGCAAACCCCATTGAAATCAGTGGGAGAGCATTAAAGGGGTACTCCAGCTTCTTCCCAGTAATTGAAACACATTACAAAGTTATATAACTCTGTAATATGCTTCAATCACCTATCTGCCCCCCTTCCCTATCTTTACCCCCCTCAACCCCCACCAGGAAGTGAAGTAAACACATTCATACCTGATGACTGTTGACCCCAGGCTGCTCTGTGGAAACCATTTTGTGACAATGACATCATCAAGAGGGAGGCGGGTCTAAGCCTTGTTAGGCCAGCCTCCCTTTGTCAGATGACACATGTTGCTCAGCTCTGTTTGGCTGAACAAGATTTAGGCCATCTAACAGTTCTACAGAGTCAGTTAGACATCACAGGAGACAAAGTGCATCATGGGAAAGGCCAAACCAGGAATTGAATGTATATATTGAATTAATCACGGCCGTTGTTGAAAATTGCAACACTGGCTGTGATTAATTCAAAATATACATTGCATTAAAAGTCAATGGAATCCCGGACAGAACGTATACACATATTCCAATCAGACGCAGGAAGAACTGACATGTCAGTATGTCAGTTTTTCGCGGCTGCTACTCATTGAATAGCGGCCACACAACACTGACAGTTCACACAATGGAAAGTGCAGCTCTGGCCGCACTTTTCATTGTCGGTTAAGGTGAATTGGGATGTAAGGGGCACCCGAATACGCCCGCATTCCAATTCAACAGAAACAGACGGTACTATAGTAGCGGCCAGGACTAACTTCACTGACACAGGCCGTTCTGTGTCACGGCCGGATCACAGAACAGCCGGTGTGTTACTGTGAAACCGGTGAAAAGGTATTGCAATTTTTTTATTTTCATTCAAAGTTTTGAATATTTTGTCCCTTGTCGAGATGTGTAAATGAAATATACAAATATTAGAATTAGTATTTAAAGGGGTATTCCACTCAAACATAACTTTTCATATGTTGCTGCCCATGGAGAGCCTAACAATTCCTTCCATACTTGTTATTATCTATTAAGTCTCCTTCCCCCAGTTCTGAGCTGCTGCTTTCTGCTGAAGACACAAAAATCTATGTGTGAGCTTTTCTTTTCATCTCCTCCCCCCTCCCTTCTGAGACAGCTCGTGTAAACAAGTCCCTATCTGCAACTTTGTAGCAACTCTGTAATGCTGGGAGGATTAATCACAGTGAGTTAACCAGAAACTTGATAAATCATGGGCCACAACACATGAAAAGATATGTTTGAGCGGAATACCCCTTTAAATAGTTAGGGTAGTAGTGTGCTCTGCCGGAACTTGAGAGAGAGAGAGAGATACTTGAGAGAAGAATACTTGTGCCCGTGTTTTACTAAACCACTTTCTGCCCTACAGTGTCGGGGGACCCGTCCCATCAGGGTGAAACGAGCCCCGGACTAGGTTACCTGGGTGAAGCTAAATGTCCGAGGGTGTCCCGGTTTCACCTGCGCTGCGAGATAGAGTACGTAGACCTTTGTTACAGTAGCTTTGCTCTATTCGGGTCAGTTCCTTTGTCTTAGAAAACCACCCTGCACTTTTCAGAGAGATTCACGGCGTGGGCTGGGGTGATCTCTGACTTATCCTTCTTTGGGGTCTACCACTGCATAATGTCTGTAGTTATAGGCTTAGAAAGAAAAATATCTGGGTTCTCCATACACGTGTGTCTCTGACTAAAAGTCTGGATCACACTGCATTAAGTTCCTGTCTACCAGGGGCTAACTAACTACTTCCCCAGGGGCTGCGTGTGTGTGTATGGAGAGCAGGGATAGGCAAGAAAAGAGAGAGCATCTCTTATTAGTCAGAACAGACCAGGTGGTACAAAAAAAACATTAACCCTTTACTCCCTCCAGCTGTGCAACATATAACAAGGTTCAAATGTAATACTGGCACCTAGTGGTGAAATCATAAAATGCTACCTTCACTACCACGGAAGGGATAACTTTCTGACCGGTGCCCAAAGCACTTAACTGTGGGAAACCACAGGAATATCACACAAAATTCACTATTCTTAATTTCAGGATGATTAAAATAAGATGTTTTACATAAAAAAATGTACACGCTATAGAAATCAATCTAACATACAGTCATTGTAGTGTAAGAAGATGGACTCACCCTGCTTTCTTCTATGGACCCCCAAGGTGTTGGGGCATGGCTGAGATTGCTACCTCTGCCGTCCCTTCAGCTATTTATGGCTAGGACCATAAGAGTAGACCATGCATGAAATCAGATCTATTGTCCGGAGCCATAAATGTACAAAATGTTCCTTTCCTCTAATACAGAATCCATTGTGTAAGATAGAACATGAAAGGATACGCACTCACTTAGGGGCCTTCTTATGAATCACACACTTCATTATAGGTCAAAGGATTCTTCGGGCTTTCATACACAGAGCCGACCAACAGGAAGATGTTGCAAACAGCCTAAAGCCTAAAAAAGAGGTATTCTCCATTGATTCACTGAGCTTGGATGTATTCAGAGGTCACTCTATGGGTTATTAAAAGAGGACATAAGCTGTTATGTGGCTGCTTAAAGGGGTAGTCCAGGCTAAATAAACTACAGTGGGCAGAGGGTGGTGAAAACATAACAAGCAAGTTCATTTTCTGTCCTGATTCTTCAGCAGCTACCTTGTTGCTTTAGCTTTCCAGGACTTCTCAGCTGCTGTATGACCTGCAGGAAGTGGTGTATTCTTTCCAGTCTGACACAGTGCTCTCTGCTGCCACCTCTGTTCGTAACAAGAACTGTCCAAAACAGGAGAAAATATCTTTGCTATGAGGATTTGCTGCTGCTCTGTACAGTTCCTGACATGGACAGAGGTGGCAGCAGAGAGCACTGTGTCAGACTGGAGAGAATACAACATTTCCTGCAGGACATACAGCAGCTGATAAGTACTGGAAGACTTGAGATTTTTAAACAGAAGTAAATGAAAAATCCATATAACTCACTGACACCAGTTGATTTGTCTCCGGGATCTTCTTAGCTGCCGCCAAGTCCCGGCTGATTGACCAGTCAGTGACTAGGGTGGGATGCCGCTCCAATCACTGATTGGCTAAGCAGGCTGTCAATCAGCCAGGTGGGGCATTTTCCCCCGAGTCATGACATCATCACAAGTCGGGGCAAAATGCCCTCCAGTGGGGTCCTGGACCTCTATTATCCTCTACTAAAGCAAATATGGGAGATTCCAGAAACAGGTCGGGATCAGGCAATGGAACCGGTTTTGTTGTTTCAGCTTTGCAAAATTAAAGGGGTTATCCAGCGCTACAAAAACATGGCCACTTTCCCCCCTCTCTTGTCTCCAGTTCAGGTGTGGTTTGCAATTAAGATCCATTCACTTCAATGGAACTGAGTTTTAAACCCCACCCAATCTGGAGACAAGAGAAAGTGGCCATGTTTTTGTAGCGCTGGATAACCCCTTTAACAAATGTAACTAATTGTTATTTTTTTCCTGTTTCCTAGACAACTTTTAGGAAGCTCATTCATATACAGTATAGCGGGCTGATAATTGGCTTTGCTATGTAATCTAAACACTTAGAAGGGGCAGTTAGACACAGGAGGGGGAATAAGGTTTGACATCTCCCCACCCCATAGTATACACCCCTCTGGTAATGAGGAAACCCGACCTTAAAGCCAATGTACCATCAGTTATCACTATTTTTTTTTCCATACATGAGCCAATTGGTGCCAGTTCAGGGATTCCAGTGGCGCAGTCCTTTTCTTGAAATGCGCGGTCAGTGCTGTTCGTTAGCCGCGCACCGGCCGGGCTCTATGCACTGGGAAGTGGGCCTGCCACCCCCAGTGTGACCATATCCCCTCCACTCTGTAACATGGTTAAAGAACGGCGCCGTCCACGAGAACTGGGTGGCGTTTCAAAAAAAGAATCGCGCCACCGTCATCCTGACGCCAATCGGTTCATGTAAAAAAAAAAAAAAAAAACAATGTACCTAATGGTCCATTCACTTTAATGCACAGTGTGGAAATCAGGCAATACCCATGTTTGCATTACTACACTGTTTATTGGCCACAGCTATGGCCATGCTTTGTGGCCCATAGTAGTCAAGGAGGGTACACAGCAGGTATAGGTAGTATAGTTCCTCTGGGGCACACAGTGTGTAATGTCCATGGTGGGGTGCCATTGTATGTAAAAGATGGGCTGTACACAAAACAAGTCATTCTTCCAAGGCAAGTGGACGTCCAATCACAGCAAAAGAGTATACTCTAAAATATTTTATTTTAAATCAACTGGTGTCAGAAAGTTATATAGATTTGTATTTTACTTCTATTTAAAAACCTCCAGCTGCTGTATGTCCTGCAGGAAGTGGTGTATTCTTTCCAGTCTGACACAGTGCTCTCTGCTGCCACCTCTGTCCATGTCAGGAACTGTCCAGAGCAGGAAAGACTTTCTCTGGGGATTTGCTGCTTCTCTGGACAGTTCCTGATATGGACAGAGTTGGCAGCAGAGAGCACTGTGTCAGACTAAAGAGAGACTACATCACTTCCGGCAGGACGTACAGCAGCTGATAAGTACTGGAAGTACTTAAGTCATTTACAAATCTGTATAACTTTCTGACACTAGTCGATTTAAAACTATATTCGTTTGTAATATTATGAATGAGCTACATGAGACGGCAATACTATCAAAATGGCCAACAACCGACATCCCCATCTTACAGAAACACGCAGTAGGACACGGAAAAACCGTGCCACTAATAGCCATCACTTAGAACTCTATCAATGTATCAAACCTAAAAGATGTCAGATACATCAACCCAGCAGCCTAGACCTGCTGAATGATATGGCGGTTCTATAGCCATTGCCTCTCAGTAGGTATAGATATGAATAATATAATAATGCCACCATGCATCTCAGCACTGCTAATAGGCGAGTGGGAGGGTGCACAGCCTAGCAGGTGGTTCCTTTGTCTGCGCACAGCAAGCACAGTGAATGGGGCGAGAAACTGTGAAGTAACAACTATTTGTTCTGCCTTTGCTGTTGCAAATAAAAGCCTAAAAAAGTAATGGGCATCTCTATAGAAAAGATTTGATGCTGACCTCCTTTGATGGGCGGTCACATGGTGTTTCATTTCTAGCTGATAATTTTCTTTCCTGCCCTCGTGGAGCGTCAGGGTCAGCCTATGTTCACACTTATGTTATGATTTTTATGCATAACAGAAACTATGATACATTGCTAGCACCATTGGAAGACGGATAGCAATGGCGCCCAACATACCCCAACTGCAGCGCTATTCCACCCATCACATTTAAAGGAGAAATCAGGCAAAAAATTTTATTAAAGTATTGTATTGCCCCCTAAAAGGTATACAACTCACCAATATACAGTTATTACGGGAAATGCTTATAAAGAGCTTTTTTCCCTGCACTTACTGCTGCATCAAGGCTTCACTTCCTGGATAACATGGTGATGTCACTTTCTGGATAACATGGTGATGTCACTTCCTGGATAACATGGTGATGTCACTTCCTGGATAGCATGGTGATGTCACTTCCTAGATAAAATGGTGATGTCACTTCCTGGATAACATGGTGATGTCACTTCCTGGATAGCATGGTGATGTCACTTCCTGGATAGCATGGTGATGTCACTTCCTGGATAGCAAGGTGATGTCACTTCCTGGATAGCATGGTGATGTCAATTTCTGGATAGCATATTGATGTCACTTCCTGGATAGCATGGTGATGTCACTTCCTTGATAAAATGGTGATGTCACTTCCTGGATAACATGGTGATGTCACTTCCTGGATAACATGGTGATGTCACTTCCTGGATAGCATGGTGATATCACTTCCTGGATAACATGGTAATGTCACTTCCTGGATAAAATGGTGATGTCACTTCCTGAATAACATGGTAATGTCACTTCCTGGATTACATGGTGATGTCACGACCTGACTCCCAGAGCTGTGCGGGCTGTGGCTACTGGAGAGGATGATGGCACGGATCCCCCAATAGAAGTGCAGGCCCACTCCCCCGCCGCCTGGCACCAGAGATGACAAGAGTGCAGAAGACAACTACTCGCCTACTCCCCCCGTGCCGGCCGGCTCACATGTTCACCGGCATTGGTGGTTGCCTTCTTTGCTCCTGTCATCTCTGCTGCTGAGCGTTGGGGGGGGGGGGGGGGGGGATCCGTGCCATGAGCCGCACTAGGACATGTCCTATTTTTTTACGGCGAGGGTCGCGGCACAGATCGTGTCAATAGCAGCATTTATTTGAATAGTTCCTAAAGTTGTCCATGGTCGCGGATCGTCAATACTGTGGTCTAGGCCTTTTCTGCCCTCCATGCTCCTGCTATAGTTTCCTATGTCAGCGGTGGGATGTCTCAGTATCTCAAAGGGCCACCGTCTACATGTAAAATCTCCGCTCTGCCAATTGGTGGCCAATTTTCCATTACGCCCCAACGGCCGAACCTGCTGCGAGTTGCAGATATGCCTGAGAAATGTATATGGTGTATCTGGAGCTCTGGGGACACATTTATTATAAGGCTAAAAAGCCTTTTTGTATGGCCCAGATGTCCCAATGCATGTACGGGGGGTGCGGCCGTACACAGAGGGAGCACAGCCGCTGAAAAAATAACATTGAAACCTACACCAGTGCGCACAGAGGGGCTCCTGTGCGCAGGATTTATGTAGAGTCGTTGCGCCCTTTACATTAATTCTCAGAGCCTTGGCTCTGCGGGGACATTTTGAAGCCCAGCGCAAAAAATGGCAGACTTAAACGGGGCTGGATTGGTTCTCGGAGGTTCAATAGCCACCCATCAAGGCTACTAACCGCTTACCGGGTACAACTAACAGCATGGGAACAGCGTTGAGGATGAAGGTAAGACACTTACCTTCCTCCTCAACTCCCCCTGCCCACCAGGGAGCTATCAGCAGATCAGATTCGTCAAACCTCCTGATAGTTCCCCTTTAATAAATGTCCCCCCTAGTGTTCAGTGAAGGTGCTTACAGATTTGTTTGCTGACTTCGTTCCCTTTGTTTTTCCTGTGTGACCTTGTCTGATTACAAACCCGTGCTGCCTGCCCCGACCTGTTGACTACAGTACACACATACGATGCCGGCCAAGACTTTGACTAGTAACCAAACTTGTCTCTGCCTGTCCTCTAGATGCGTCATACTGGAGTCTGCTGGCCTGTTTAGGCCGTATTAGGGTATGTTCACACAAAGCTAAAGCGGCTGATCTCTACTGCAGAATCCCGCCTGCCTTAGTGTCACACAGTGTCTCTATGGGAGGGCTACCGTGCCGCTGCTCCCGCCGTTCTCCTTGTGAACGTACCCTTACATGGCATGATTTTGAGGAGGAAGGGAGCACTGTCAGGTCGACGTTCGCTTCCCCCTCGCTCCCCGCTCACTGACTGTGCTATTACATGCAAACACAGCGAGTGGGAGGGGCTGCCCAGAGGATCCTTGGATCGTTCGGGCTGCCCATTGCAGTCAGTGGCGGCCTGCTGCCGCCGCTCCTGTGACGCAGACTGAAGCGCAGTAAACCATTGTTGTTTTTTATCATGATTTTCCAGCTTGTTAAAAGACTATGATTAGCCAACACTGTGCATGTCAGCTCTTGGTGCGTTTACACGGAACAATTATCATTTGAATTTTCGCAATAACGATCGCATTTGAGCGATAATCAGCGAACGATCAAGCGACAAGCGAGAAATCGTTCATTGTGATCTTCCAACATGTTCTCAAATCGTCGTTGGTCGTTCGCTAAAAATTCGCAGATCGCTTTGTGTAAACAGATTCACCCTATGTGTGAGATAGGCTTAAGCAATCTTAAAGGGGTACTCCAGCGGGGGGGCCCTTTGGTGCTGGGACCAGGTGGCCGAGGGAAAAGACGTCCACTCACCTCCCCGGTTCCAGCATCGAGTCCCTCATTGCGGCGGCCCGGTGCCCGGTTCCCGGCCGCTTCCGGGTGTCTGACGCGGGCCCGAGACGTGACGTCTCAGGTCCGCTCAGCCACTCAGTGAAGGAGGCGGGATCTGAGCGAACTTGAAACGGATCCCGCCTCCTTCACTGAGTGGCTGAGCAGACCTGAGGTGTCACGTCTCGGGCCCGCGTCAGACACCCGGAAGCGGCCGCGATGCGGGACCCGCCGCTGGAACTGGGGAGGTGAGTGGACGTCTTTTCCCTTGGCCACCTTGTCCCTGGTCCCAGCGCAAAAGTGCCCCCCCCCGCTGGAGTACCCCTTTAAAACGCTGATCGTTATAAAAACCAAATCGTTGCTTCAGGATCGTTAAACAATCAATTGGGCGAATTATGCCTTCGTGTAAACGGACCGTTAACATGAGCTATTACACCAAACGATTATTGGCTGATAATCGGCCAAGTACAGCCGGCAATCGTTTGGTCTTGCGACCCGGTGGTCCCCCGCAGTGAAGACTAGTTCCTTATAGCAGAGGGTTAAAGGGTGAAAAACAGGGGGCTAAAACCAAACTGGATGAAGAGTAGACCCATACCCATTACATGAGCCGCTAGTATTGACGTACACTACTACTTTTCCTACCCACCCTCTGCTGTAGTGTAGAAACCATACTGTAACCGGGAAGACAATGCGCTATAACACATACATCATGTTTCTTTGAAGTTTTTCGTAAACTACAAATTCCAGAAAGACTCGGTCGCCCTTTTACATCAATCCAATGTACTCGCCTCAGATAAATTATCGGACTTTTTAGAATTTACTCCATACATTCACTCGCTGAGTTTTTTTTTTCCGCGGCTTCAATCAATGTTTCCATGGTAACATCCCTCAGTTGGGAATACACAGTGATAATAATTAGTAGCCACGGTTCAATGGCTGTTTCCTCGCTAGGAAGGTTACACGTACAATCTTCTGCCAACCCTCAGCTTCAAAGAACATTCAGTTTAGATGGAATTATCATCTGGTCATGACCCACATGACTGTAAGCAGAGATAGAAATTGACCGGGCCAATGTTTTAAATGGAGATCTTGTGATCGGAGTCACATGGGAGAAAATGTGGGGAGATCACAGTCACCGGGAGAGGAAAGTATCACTTAGAGGTGAAGGAATAAGTTCACAATACTGATAAGTGTGGCTAAGTGGGGTGACTGAGGATTATAGCTCGGGTACTCATAAAAAAAATAAAAAAAATAAAGTAAGGGGTGGGGCTTAGGAAGGGGGTGTGGCCTCCAGCAGGCCGACACATAAAATAACCGGTAAAATAGTCACTTTATAGCCTAAAGCCATTTTCTACTAAACTCTTTAGAAAAGTGGCTTGCAATTTTACAGCTGTAAAAGTAAGGGTGCGTTCACACCTGCAGGATCTGCAGCAGATTTGATGCTGTGTTCAGTTATTTAAATGAAATCTGCTGCAGAAAATCAGCTGCAGATCCTGTAGGTGTGAACGCACCATTAAAGGGGATAAATTTACCCATTTTACGGATTCTTCAGGTTACTACGGACATGCAGATACCCGGTACATGTAGATTTTAATGTATGTGCTATAAAGCATTTTTATTTATTTTTTTACTTTTTATTTACTTTATTCATATTTTTGTAAATTTTTTATTATGCCAATAATGTGTCATTATTTTATTTTATAGTTATAACATATTAGGAAGAGCAGCCCTGGAGCAGTAAACCCCCCTTCTACTGCAGTGAAGCCAAAGGAGAACCTGCATTGCCCACCGCATCGCCCACCCACATCCAGCTCATCCTTCTTTCCATTTATCTTGTCAGAACTGAGCGGACATTTTGTTTTTTGTCCAATCAAATCCTGCAAAATAAATGGAGACTAGATGGACCGCATTGCAGTCAATGGTATACGCCTGCATCAGTTAAAGGGGTTGTCCAGCGAAAAACTTTTTCTTCCAAATCAGAAAGTTCATTCTTTCATATCAGAAAGGTTTATACATTTGTAATTTACTTCTATTAAAAAAAATCTCAAGTCTTCCCATACGTATCAGCTGCTGTATGTCCCGCAGGAAATGATGTTTTATTTTCAGTCTGACTCGGTGCTCTCTGCTGACATCTCTGGCCGAGACAGGAACTCTGTCTCGGTTTTCTATGAATCCCCATAGAAAACCTTCTCGGCCAGAGATGTCAGCAGAGAGCACTGTGTCATAAAACAACATTTCCTGCAGGACATACAGCAGCTTATAAGTATGGAAAGACTTGGGATTTTTTAATAGAAGTAAAATACAAATCTTTATAACTTTCTGACACCAGTTTATTTGAAAGAAAAAGATTTTCGCAGGGAACTGGCACGAGTGATTTGGAAGGGGAGAAGGCAGGCTAGGAAAGCTGTGAAAAACAGCCGAGGGACATCAATGCATTCTGGGAATTGTAGTGCTGAACAACTGCTCAGCCAGGAAGCCACAGTGAATATCTGACATGGGGAAAGTCCCACAAACCCACAAGACAAACAGATTTTTAGTTGCTTCAGAGTTGTGGCAGACAGGTAAGCAATACTATATGCTTATATATTCAGTGTTTTTTATTATTATTATTATTATTTTTTTTATTTATTTTTTTTACCTGATGTTGGAATACCCCTTTAAGAAGGTCTAGTGTCTTAGTGGTTAGCGTTGTAAAGTTAGTAAGTTCTCTGTATGTACTGTATGTACACTTTCCTCCCAAAACATACAGATAGGTGAATTTAGGAATTTAGATCAAAATCAAAAGTAAAGTAATGTGGAATCAGCTGGTGCTATACAAATAAAAGCATTAAGAAACGACAACATACTTGAGATAAAGAGATAACTAGACGAACCGCAAAAAATAAACGCCTTAATATTATCCCTCTCCCTCCAAACTTTACACCAGGCACAATGCAGGCGGGTAACCTTCTCCTGCAATTGGTCAAAGCCAGACTCATCCATCAGACTCCAGAGATAGAGAAGTGTGGTCCATCACTACACAGAAGAATCCGGTGGCTGTGGCTTTACACCCCTCCATCTGATGCTCAGAGTTGTGAATGGTGATGTAAGGCTTGCATGCAGCTGCTCAGCCATGGAGACCCATACCATGAAGTCAGCAGAGCAGTGGTGACTTTATGCACTATGCCCCTCAGCGCTTGGTGACCCCTGCTCTGTAACTTTACATGGTCTCCAAGGCTAAGTCACTGTGTCTCCTAAACACTCCTGCAGCTCATGGTGAACGATCTAAAAGGGAAGAAGTTTCAGGATCTGACTTAATGCAGCTCCAGCTCTGTGTTTTTGCGGGCCCCCGGGCGACAGCCTCAGCGGGCCCCTCATAGACACACTATGCATAATCACTTGAGACACTACTAACATACACAAACACACATTATTGACACAGACACTGACTGACACTAACTGACCGACTGACTGACTCTTAGACACGCAGTCACAGACTGACTGACACACTCAGACACTGACACGCAGCACTTACAGCTTAGGCTTCTCCCACTTCCTCTCTGTCGGGCTGATCTCATCTCCACACTGTAAGGTTGAGGACCAGCGGGTCATGTGATCAGGTCCTTCACCCTTTTCTCTCTCTCTGTGCAGGTCCTGCTCCATCTCCTGTGTCTTCTGATGTTCAGCCTCTCACCCTGCACTCCAGTGAATGGGCTGAACATCACAGCATCGGACCCCTCTCCCTGGGCCCCTAGAGGTGCTGTGGGCCCCTGCACTTGCCCAGGTAAGCCCTGTGGTGACGCCGGCCCTGCATTGGTGCCTCCTATTACAGCACAGCAGCAGTAACCTCTATACAATGACCCATTCTACCACTATTACTGGGTGTTATATATCAGTGGCAATGGGACTGAATGAATGAGGTGGGACCCTGATACTTATGCCAATATAGATGTAAATATAATTCATTGAATGCTGTAGGACATTTATCATCAAAGTTAGGCTAGGTTCACACTGCGTTTTTTGCAATCCGTTTTTTTCATCCGTTTTTGCAAAAAACGGATACATTTGAGTGCATCCGTTTTTCCATTGACTTCCATTGTAAAAAAAAAAGGATCAAAATGGATCCGTTCTTTTTGACGGGCACAAAATACTTTTGTGTCCGTTAAAAAAACGGATCCGTTTTGATCCGTTTTTTTTTTTTTTTTACAATGGAAGTCAATGGAAAAACGGATCAAAATGGATGCACACTAATGCATCCGTTTTTACCGTCCGTTTTTCATCCGTTTAAACGGATTGCAAAAACGCAGTGTGAACCTAGCCTTACTTCCTGAATTATTTTCGATCTACAGAATACAACCAAGGTGTCCATGCCCTTAGATATCCTGTTGATTTCTTCTCTACTTTATGACCTTAAAGCGGCCATATTATCCAGAATGTCCGACGATACAGCGGTATAATGGCTACCTGCGGCTTGAGTGTATAAACCAGCCCCATGTGCTGGCCAGGTTATTATCTGTTTAGCTGTAAGTGCCTCGCACAGATTACACCAGGCATAAAATAACTTTATCTTAATCTCTATAATCCTCTAAAGCCATAAATTGGGAAATATTTAGCAGATAAAACGCATATTATTACAGCCGGAGAGATTAGGAGGCCACGCGCTTCTGTTAGGTTGTAGGAAGAAGAAGACGAGCACAACGTATGTAATTTGGGGGTAGAAAGCGCCAGGCTGGTATTGTTGTAAATGTATTTAATCTTTTAGTGTTCTCATGGTAACCGGATGTCTAGAGAGCCTCGTGCATCGCGCAATTAATCATCGCCGAGCACGGGCACGCTGACATCTGTGCCCAGACCGCCAAGTTACCCGTGCACTTTACTATCCGCCAGGATATACTCAGCTCTAGTAAGATTACAAGCTGATATAGCACTGTATACACAAAAGGCAAAACAGCAACACGGACAAGGTACCAGTATAGATCTCTGTAGCTATCATTCTGCCATCTCAACAGAACTCAGAAAACAAAGAGCCCTAAGGGTTAACACTGTTGCCATACAGGGGTTTAAGGGGGTTTTCTGCTCAAACATAAATTTTTGATGTTGCTGCCCATGGTGAGACTAACAATTCATTCCATATTTGCTATTATCTATTCAGTCTCCTTCCCCCAGTTCTGCTGAAAACACAAAAATCTGTGTTTGAGCTTTTCCCTTCGTCTCCCTTCTGAGACAAATATGAACAAGTTCCTGGTTGGCGTTATCTGCAACATCTTTGTAATGAACTCACTGTGATTAACCCTCACAGTATTACAAAGAAGCTACAAAGTTGCATATAAAGCCTGCCAGAGCTGTTATGTTTGAGTGGAATACCCCTTTAAAGGTAATTAAAGTGTACCTGTCATTTCTGGTGACTTCACGATGCTTGATAATAGGAAGTCATTTTTGTCTGATAAGATATATTGCATATAAAGCCTGCCAGAGCTGTCTGGGAAGGGAGGGGAAGACAGAGAGAAAGTCTCACACACAGAATTTTGTGTTTTCAGCAGAAAGCAGCAGCTGAGAACTGGGAGAGGGAGACTGAATAGATAACAACAAGTATGGAAGGAATTGTTAGTCTCACCATGGACAGCAACTTATCAAAAGTTATGTTTGAGTGGAATACCCCTTTAAAGGTAATTAAAGTGTACCTGCCGTTTCTGGTGACTTCAAGATGCTTGATAATAGGAAGTCATTTTTGTCTGATAAGATATATTGCAAAGTTTTTGCTCATACTATTGAGCTATGCAAAATTTGTTGATATGACAGTGGGGCACATTTATCAAAGATGTGCCCCTGGCGTACATCACAATAAAGGCACAGATTTTAACTAACACATATATTTATAAGTGTATATGAGTATATAAGAGATTAAGAGGCATATGTAGCTTTCTTTTTGGACTAATATTTTGGCGCAAAAGGTGATTTTCATTAAAATGCATATTTTTTTTTCCCCAGCATTTATCAAGCCGTTTGCACTATTTTTAAGCAGTTTGCAACGGCTGCGTCTTTTTTCAAATTTGCCGCTTATGGAAGTCAATGGAAAAATGGATCCAAATGGATTGCTTACAATTGCATCCTATTTTTATCCATTTTTAAAATAAAACGCATAAATTAAACTGACTGCAGAAACGCAGTGTGAACCCAGCCTTAGCCTGATTTATCATGAGTGAGTTTTTGAGCAAAAAATTGCACAGCAGTATCCAATCAGATAGCTGTAGATAAGAATTCCACTGACAGCTAGATCTCCAGATTCCTCCACATATAGCCATGCATCTTCATCTATGGCAGCCATGCCGTTATCTTTGGCCCACCAAGGAAATCAAGTAATTTACCAACAGCTGGCTTGCAGACGTATACAACTGCAGTCCATAGGCCCTGTTGTGTTGTCCCACCACGGGTGTTGCAATTGGTTACACCCTTCTTAAAAGCCTGTACTTATTGTACTTAAGTGGTGATGAAGGTAGTGATAAAGTTTTGCCACTAGATGTCTCTGTTATAGATGTATGTATTCAGATGCTGCACGGCTAAAGTATGTAAAGGGTTATTGTTTGTGTTTCACATGGATCTGTGAACCTATGGGAATCTTTTTTTTCTTCTCTCCTATCACCTCTCTGTTTACTTCTATTGCACTGAGATTTATTTATTAATAGAAGTAAATTACAAATCTGTTGCACTTTCTGGAACCAGTTGATTGGAATGAATTTTTTTTTTGCTTAAAATAACCCTTTAAAGGAAAAGTCCGGCGAGAATTTTTATTAAAGAATTGTATTACCCCCCAAAAGTTATACAAATTACCAATATATACTTATTACGGGAAATGGTGCTTTTTTTCCCTGCACTTACTACTGCATCAAGGCTTCACTTCCTGGATAACACGGTGATGTCACTTCCTGGATAACATGGTGATGTCACTTCCTGAATAACATGGTGATGTCACTTCCTGGATAACATGGTGATGTCGCTTCCTGGATAATATTGTGATGTCACTTCCTGGATAACATGGTGATGTCACTTCCTGAATAACATGGTGATGTCAGTTCCTGGATAACATGGTGATGTCAGTTCCTGGATAACATGGTGATGTCACTTCCTGAATAACGTGGTGATGTCACTTCCTGGATAACATGGTGATGTCACTTCCTGGATAACATGGTGATGTCACTTCCTGGATAACATGGTCATGTCACGTCCCGACTCCCAGAGCTGTGTGGGCTGTGGCTGCTGAAGAGGATGATGGCAAGGGGAAAACTGAGGGACACAGGGCACTGGAGGGACACTGAGCATCCCCCTGCCATCATCCTCTGAACTCTGTGGTTCCTCCACACCTATACCTGTTCTACTTTCAAAAAGACATGTGTCAGTAAATCCAGGGGTGAGCGCATACTGTGCATACCCTAGTTTGACACTCCTATCTATAGATAGAGGAGGCGCCATTGCCAGAAATAAATGAGGAGAGAAAACTGCTGCCAGATTCCTCCTCTGGCGGTGCCTTATCTGCCCGAGAACAAAATGGCTGGGAACAAAATCCAACATGCCCTATCCTTCTGCCGTCTGGCCCTCACTAAATCTATAAACTAAATTAGTTTATCTAATGTATAGGACAAGCTTCAGTTAATGACAGAGGTTTAGCTCTATAAGGTACAGAGGTAGCAGCTGCAACCTAGGAGCCGGTCCCTGGGGGCAATCAACAGCCCATCTGTCACATTAGAAGACATCAGTGTTATATATAGTACAGGAGAGGTAAGAGCCCCAGTTGTAGACAATGCATCAAGTTACATCTCTAATCACTAAACATTAATTAACCCATTCCTTTCCAGTTATAGCATAGGTAAAGTGGGACATTATGGAGCAGGATCAGTAGCTCAGCCTGCTCCATACACAGTAGATGCCATCAATGTCTGTCTGATGGCCGGGTTATCGTGGCCTCTATATGGTTATATAGAATGTCATTGCTGATCCCAACTGCAGGGTGCTCACGTTGCTGCCATGACAAAGCCGATAAGATTAGATCAATGCTGCACATATGTATTGCATTGATGTATATAAACAATTGAATCATTGCTTGTAATAGTCCTCTAGGGAGACTAAAAATCTATAAAATTGGTCAAAATATTAAAATATAACTGGTCCTGTATACCTAAAGTATACCTAAATGCAGATTTTTGGTCATGTGAAAAGCAGGAAAGAAATAATAAAAATGTGATGAAAAAATGATAACTACATCAAATTAAAATCCTGAAATACTGATCTAAGCACAAATAGACCTTTTATTTTGGCGACTAATCCCATAAGAAAAAAGCCTCAATCGGTGGAAAAACAAAAACGATACGGTGAGGAGGGAAAAACTGTGAAGGGGTTAAAGCTTAACTGAGCATCTTCATAGAGACAAGACTCTCTCATCGCCTTCAATCAGTAACCTAGCTACAGAAACCATGCTGACGGCAAGATCACAAGCAATGTAAGAAAATATTACTTCACTGAAAGAGTAGTAGATGCTCGGAACAAACTTCCAGCAGATGTGGTTGGTAAATCTACAGTAATTGAATGTAACCTGCCTGGGATACACACATATCTATCCTAAGATAATAAGAAGGGAAATAATATAAGGGCCGACTAGATGGAGCAGGTGGTCTCTTTGGGCTGTCAGTCTTCTATAGTGTGTTCCTATGGAGCCCTGAAGGACTTCCTACCGTCTGTAGCTGCCAAGCCTCTGGGAAAGAGATCGAAGTGTACTTATCTTGATTTTAGAGCCCCCCAGAGATTCAGAATTACACTGACATCTCCACATATGTATTCACCTCACATTGTAATACAAGAGAAATATGAATCAATATAAAACTAATCTATAGAAAGTCAAGGTGGGCGCTGAGATTAAACGAAACCTTTAACAGAACTGTTACTGCGATTACAACCATAGTAAGTATAAGATGTAAATAGACATGTCATGTAGAGAAAATACTAGGGGCTGCAGTGCCACCTTGTGGAGATTTAGAGTAATTTCACAAAAATACAGATCTATCTATCTATCTATCTATCTATCTATCTATCTATCTATCTATCTATCTATCTATGAGTATGTCAGCAGCACAAAAATCAGGTGAGTGGGTGCCAGTTGTAGTTCCAACCACGAACTCCTTATATATTGAAGTAGAATCAATGGCACACCCAGATGCAGTGAAATCCAAAGGGTGATTTATTTTGGTGTTCAAATCCTTAACAGCACAGCAATCAAAGAGGCAACGTTTCTGTGGCCTCACGCCACCATTTTCAAGCCAAAGGAAGTGAGCACATCACACATTTAAATATAGGTGGGTTACACCTGAGCGTATCTCCCATTTGTGGAGTCACATGTCAATCACAGTGATTAGAGATGAATTCATTTAGTGTGAACAAGTGAATAGCATGTGTATAATTACAATGGTTGTGCATATATAATACCTCACAAAGTACATAAACATAGTGCAGTGAATTGAAAGCAAAATAAATCAACTTTAAGCATGTGGGTTGTCCGCCTGAAAAGAAACAAAGTTGCAAGATTCAAGGATCCACTTTAGGAACTTCATCGGCCGCTAGAGCTTCTGTGGTTACATCATGCAGCGTCCCGGTCTCCAGGCAACAGCTGACGTCAGGATTTAACCCTCCATCCAGACGTACCCATTGGTATTGGTCTCCGGATCATGCACATTAGCCACCATGGCAGGCAGCAACAGGGGATATGTAGTGTCGCCTCGCAGCCGCTCTACAGCGGAATGGATCTCATCCCGCCGGAACATGCTGTTCAGCAAAAGGGGCCTGACCGGCCACTCTATAATTTCAAGAAGGCTATATACAAGATTACCGCAGTCACCGGAAACGCATCGTCTGTGCTGCATCTAACCAGGAGACAGGTAAGTAACACACTTCGGCTCATATCATGCGGTCAGAAGCTGGAAGTTCCGTCCATGTTCCATTCACAATCTATAAAAATATGAAATAAGAGTTAGCAGAGTTAACAGAAAAAAAGTGTGATTGCTCACATTTCACACAGTGCACGCCTGATAACTGGGATATATGTTTAGCAATTTTATATTCAACATTTAGACCATAATTATTAAGTGCATCAGTTTTGAGGATCCATTCAAGCTCTTTACATTTAAGGAGGAGCTGTCTGTCACCCCCTCTTCGTGGCATTTCCACCCTGTCCACAACCATAAATTTTAGGTCATGTTCCGTGTGCTCCTTCTCAGTGAAAAGTTTGGCTACGGGGAGGTCTAGTCTGTTTTTTCTAACGGTGTACCGGTGATGGTTTAGTCTTGTCTTTAAATGCCAAGACGTCTCACCCACATAAATAAAGCCACAGGGGCACCACAGGATATATATAACCCAATCTGAAGAGCATGTTAAATAGTAGTTGATTTTAAATTCTGTGCCCTTCTTCATCAGTTTGCAGTTGATGCAGTTGAGGCATGGGTATGACCCTGTGTTCCTCTGACTCAGGTATGTCTGTCGGCTACTGCGTTCCTTATTCACTACATTCTTTACAAGCTGAAGACAAACTAGTTGACAAAAAACTCAGAAGAGTTCCATTCGTGTCGACCTACACTGATATGTCTCCAAAAATATAGAGGATTGTGAACAAATACTGGCACATAGTTAGGAACACACACAAACAAATAGCTGAATTCCAGGTTCCTCCCCTAATGTCTTTTTGCAGGGGGAGAAACCTGAAGGATCAGCTTGTAAAGAATGTAGTGAATAAGGAACGCAGTAGCCGACAGACATACCTGAGTCAGAGGAAGACAGGGTCATACCCATGCCTCAACTGCATCAACTGCAAACTGATGAAGAAGGGCACAGAATTTGTGCACCCAACTATACAACAGACATTTAAAATCAACTACTATTTAACATGCTCTTCAGATTGGGTTATATATATCCTGTGGTGCCCCTGTGGCTTTATTTATGTGGGTGAGACGTCTTGGCATTTAAAGACGAGATTAAACCATCACCGGTACACCATTAGAAAAAATAGACTAGACCTCCCCGTAGCCAAACATTTCACTGAGAAGGGGCACATGGAACGTGACCTAAAATTTATGGTTGTGGACAGGGTGGAAATGCCACGAAGAGGGGGTGACAGACAGCTCCTCTTTAAATGTAAAGAGCTTGAATGGATCCTCAAAACTGATGCACTTGGTAATTATGGTCTAAATGTTGAATATAAAATTGCTAAACATATATCCCAGTTATCAGGCGTGCACTGTGTGAAATGTGAGCAATCACACTTTTTTTCTGCTAACTCTGCTAACTCTTATTTCATATTTTTATAGATTGTGAATGGAACGTGGACGGAACTTCCAGCTTCTGACCGCATGATATGAGCCGAAGTGTGTTACTTACCTGTCTCCTGGTTAGATGCAGCACAGACGATACGTTTCCGGTGACTGCGGTAATCTTGTATATAGCCTTCTTGAAATTATAGAGTGGCCGGTCAGGCCCCTTTTGCTGAACAGCATGTTCCGGCGGGATGAGATCCATTCCGCTGTAGAGCGGCTGCGAGGCGACACTACATATCCCCTGTTGCCGCCTGCCATGGTGGCTAATGTGCATGATCCGGAGACCGATACCAATGGGTACGTCTGGATGGAGGGTTAAATCCTGACGTCAGCTGTTGCCTGGAGACCGGGACGCTGCATGATGTAACCACAGAAGCTCTAGCGGCCGATGAAGTTCCTAAAGTGGATCCTTGAATCTTGCAACTTTGTTTATTTTCAGGCGGACTTTCATGGATAGTATCCATGTAGGAACAAGACTTTTTTTTTAACACGGAACACGGACACTTAGGAGTGACAACCCACATGCTTAAAGTTGATTTATTTTGCTTTCGATTCACTGCACTATGTTTATGTACTTTGTGAGGTATTATATATGCACAACCATTGTAATTATACACATGCTATTCACTTGTTCACACTAAATGAATTCATTTCTAATCACTGTGATTGACATGTGACTCCACAAATGGGAGATACGCTCAGGTGTAACCTACCTATATTTAAATGTGTGATGTGCTCACTTCCTTTGGCTTGAAAATGGTGGCGTGAGGCCACAAAGACGTTGCCTCTTTGATTGCTGTGCTGTTAAAGGGTTAGTGCGGCGGTAAAGAATTATTGACAGAATAACACAGATTATAAAGTTAAACAACTTTGTAATGTATGTTATGTCTGTGAATGGCCCCCTTCCCCGTGTTCCACCCCCCCACACACGTGTACCCGGAAGTGTGGTGCGCTATACATACCTGTCACGTGCTGCTATACATACCTGTCAGTCTGCAATGTCGTCTTCGGACGGCCGGGCCGAATCCCTCCAAACGTCCTGAGTGCCGGCCGCCCTCTTCAGCGTCATCGGCTGCTCAGCCGCGATTGGCTGAGCATAACTGTGCTCAGCCAATCGCGGTTGAGCATCCAATGACGCTGAAGAGGGCGGCCGGCACTCAGGACGCTCGGAGGGATTCAGCCCGGCCGTCCGAAGACGACATCGCAGACTGAAGATCGGAGACGAGTCGGCACGTGACAGGTATGTATAGCGCACCACACATCGGGTACATGGGTGGGGGGTGGTGGGACACGGGGAAGGGGGCCATTCACAGACATAACATACATTACAAAGTTGTATAACTTTGTAATGTGTGTTATTCTGTCAATAATTCTTTACTGCCGCACTACCCCTTTAAGGATTTGAACACCAAAATAAATCACCCTTTGGATTTCACTGTATCTGGGTGTGCCATTGATTCTACTTCAATATCTATCTATCTTTCTATCTATCTATCTATCTATCTATCTACTATCTATCTATCTCTCTATCTATCTATCTCCTATCTATCTATCTATCTATCTATCTATCTATCTCCTATCTATCTCTCTATCTATCTATCTCTCTATCTATCTATCTATCTATCTATCTATCTATCTATCTATCTATCTATCTCCTATCTATCTATCTCTCTATCTAGAGTAGGGAAACGAGTGGCACTACTGAAGATACGAAAGGGGTGCCAGTGGACGTAGTCCAGACCACGAACCTTCAATGTAGATATGCAAGATGATCCACGGCACTCCGGTACGTGAAACAAATTCCAAATTTATTCAGGTGAGTAGATTACATAGTGCAACACAGCAAAACACGACGTTTCGGCGGTACACCCGCCATTTTCAAGTGCAAACAAGTGAACTTCATGACATCATTAAATACGTGACTACTACATAGTGATTGGGTCATTCAGTTGTTCATCCTTTATAGTGATTGGTTCAAACATGTTTCCATCAAAGTAAGGGACTCCCAGTCCAATGTTAGTGATTAAGTTTTCTGCACATGCACTTATTCACATTGATCGGTCTGCACCACAAGAGAAACAAGGGTGGTTGCCGATTGGACTTAATCACTAACATTGGACTGGGAGTCCCTTACTTTGATGGACACATGTTTGAACCAATCACTATAGAGGATGAACAACTGAACGACCCAATCACTATGTAGTAGTCACGTATTTAATGATGTCATGAAGTTCACTTGTTTTCACTTTAAAATGGCGGGTGTACCGCCGAAACGTCGTGTTTTGCTGTGTTGCACTATGTAATCTACTCACCTGAAAAAATTTGGAATTTGTTTCACGTACCGGAGTGCCGTGGATCATCTTGCATATGTCTCTATGTCTCTATGTCTCTATGTCTCTATGTCTCTATGTCTCTATGTCTCTATGTCTCTATGTCTCTATGTCTCTATCAACTATGTCTCTATGTCTCTCACAACTATGTCTCTATGTCTCTATGTCTCTCACAACTATGTCTCTATGTCTCTATGTCTCTCACAACTATGTCTCTATGTCTCTATGTCTCTCACAACTATGTCTCTATGTCTCTATGTCTCTCACAACTATGTCTCTATGTCTCTATGTCTCTCACAACTATGTCTCTATGTCTCTATGTCTCTCACAACTATGTCTCTATGTCTCTATGTCTCTCACAACTATGTCTCTATGTCTCTATGTCTCTCACAACTATGTCTCTATGTCTCTATGTCTCTATGTCTCTCACAACTATGTATCTATCTCTCTCACAACTATGTATCTATCTCTCTCACAACTATGTATCTATCTCTCTCACAACTATGTATCTATCTCTCTCACAACTATGTATCTATCTCTCTCACAACTATGTATCTATCTCTCTCACAACTATGTATCTATCTCTCTCACAACTATGTATCTATCTCTCTCACAACTATGTATCTATCTCTCTCACAACTATGTATCTATCTCTCTCACAACTATGTATCTATCTCTCTGAACAAAGAGGTTTTATGACATTCCATTTTAAATCTATATACACTCACCGGCCACTTTATTAGGTACACCTGTCCAACTTCATGTTACCACTTAATTTCTAATCAGCCAATCACATGGTGGCAACTCAGTGCATTTAGGCATGTAGACATGGTCAAGACAATCTCCTGCAGTTCAAACCGAGCATCAGTATGGGGAAGAAAGGTGATTTGAGTGCCTTTGAACGTGGCATGGTTGTTGGTGCCAGAAGGGCTGGTCTGAGTATTTCAGAAACTGCTGATCTACTGGGATTTTCACGCACAACCATCTCTAGGGTTTATCTGCGGCAACTGTGTGATGCCATCATGTCAATATGGACCAAAATCTCTGAGGAAGCTTCCAGCACCTTGTTGTATCTATGCCACGAAGAATCGAGGCAGTTCTGAAGGCAAAAGGGGGTCCAACCGGTTACTAGCATGGTGTACCTAATAAAGTGGCCGGTGAGTGTACGTAAACATGGAGCTGTTCCCTTCTTGCCCCTGGTGTTCTAGTTCATTAAAAAAGGTGTAGGATGGGTTGAGGTCAGGGCTTAGTGTGGTCAGCCACATTCTCCCACAACAGACCCCCCTCTATGTCTTTATAGAGCTCGCTAAGTATAATGGGGTGCAGTCATGCTGGAAAAGAAAAGCTCTGAATCCAAACTGATCCCACAAAGCTGCAAGAGACAATTGTCCATAATGTCTTGGTGATGAAGCATTACAGTGCCCCTCCACTGGAACTAAGGGACTTAGGCCAACTCCTGAAAAACATCCTCATAGCGTTATCTCTCAATATTTCTCAATGTCTCCCTCTTGCACCCCCCCCCCCCCCCCCCTTCCCAGACGTCTGGCTGTATCTGCAACTTTGTAGATTCATTGTAATATCTGGAGGATTAATCACAGTAAGTTCATCATCAACTTGACCTCAGAAGTAGTAGGGCAATTATATGTCCACAAAAAAACAGTGCATGCATGGACGGTGTCCTGCAGAGTGACCTCGGAGCTCCCAGCTCTTGAGTTTTCTCATTTTAAATCATAATGACAACCAAAAACATCCGAATGGCCCTGATCAAAAGTTGACATACCCCAGTTCTTAATACCGTGTATCGCCCCCTCTAACATCAATGACAGCTTGAAGTCTTTTGTGGTAGTTGTGGATGAGGCTCTTTATTTTCTTAGATAGTAAAGCCGCCCATTCTTTTTGGCAAAAAGCCTCCGATTCCTGTAACTTCCTGGGCTGTCTTGCATGAACTATGTGCTTGAGCTCTCCCCAGATTGGCTCAATGATATCGAGGTCAGGAGACTGAGATGGCCACTCCAGAACCTTCACTTTGTTCTGCTGTAGCCAATGACAGGTTGCCTTGACCTTGTGTTTTGGATCATTGTCATGCTGGAACGTCCAAGTACGTCCTATGCGCAGCTTCTGGACTGATGACTGCAAATTTGCCTCCAGTATTTGCTGCTAACTGTAACGCCTGGAGTAGTGGATCCACTGGACCGTCACCAGCGATGGCACTAACCTCACCAGGGAGCGGAGTCTAAGGGGCCGCTGGTTTTCACCAGAGCCCGCCGCAAGGCGGGATGGACTTGCTGCGGCAGGCGACCCCCAGGTCGCTACCCCTGGCTTGGTTGCTGGTGACGGCAGGCGAGGCGTGGCAGGAGCAGTAGGCGGGAGATCGTGCAGGCAGAGGACAGAAGGCGTGCTCGCAGGTGGCGGACAGGACTCAGGAACAATGGGAAGGCAGCGGGCAAGGATAGGGACAAGGACTAAGGACAGGAACCAGGGACAAGGACTAAGGTCAGGAACAACAGGGAGCTGGGCCAAACGCTATGGGAAGCATGTAGAGGCTCCAACACGAGGGACAGGGCATGCTGGGATTTATAGGGAGTGATTGGGTGCAACTACCAATTAGGGACGGACTGGCCCTTTAAATCTGAGACAGCCGGCGCGCGCGCGCCCTAGGAGGCGGGGACGCGCGCGCCGGCCGGCACAGACGGAGAGCGGAGCGGGACGAGGTGAGGCGCCCCCCGGGGCCGAACAGACCGCAGCGCCGGGTCCCTGCACCGGGACCCCGGCAGCCGCGTCAGACAGAGGGCGGTCGCGGCGGCGGCCCGAAGCACGGGACGCCGCCGTGGCCATGACAGTACCCCCCCCCTTTGGCCTCCCCCTCTTTCTTGCCTGCAGAAGGAGGCATCAGGCACATCTTGGTATTCCGCCGGTAGGCCGGACAAAGGCTTGGCGGGCTCGGGTGACAACATAGAATGCTTAGGCTGAGGTGACCTCAGACACTGGTTGGAACAGTCCTGACCCCAACTGAGAATCTCCCCGGTTCTCCAGTCCAGTTTAGGGGCATGTAATTGCAGCCAAGGGAGTCCCAGGAGGATGGTGGAAGAAGAATGGGGCAGGACGTAGAAGGAGATCTTTTCCAGATGTGAAGTGCCCTCCTGGAGGACTAGAGGTGCGGTCTGGTAGTGCACATGGTCGGTAAGAATCTCGCCCGTGACCGAGGAGATAGTCAGGGGTCTGGCTAGTGGGGTCACGGGTAGCCGCCATCTCTGGACCAATGTAGCTGCAATAAAATTGCCTGCTGACCCAGAATCAAGAAAGGCAGTAGTCTGGTGAGTTTGTCCTGAGGGGGTCTGGATGGAAACTGGCACAGACAAACTTGGAGAGGTGGCATTCACACTCAGGGAGACCTCTCCCACCGGACCTAGGTGCTGGAGTTTCCCGGACGCTTGAGGACGTTGGGGACATCTCAGCCGAAAGTGATCCGAACCACCGCAGTAGAGGCAGAGATTCAGCTCCAGACGACGAAGTCTTTCATCAGGCGTCAGGCGAGCTCGTTCCACCTGCATGGGTACTTCTGGAGGCGACTGGGGCATAGGAGCAACGGGATTCTGGAACACCGGCGCCAGCCGAGGATGGCGACGGGGCAGGCTCAGTCGTCGTTCCTGCCGGACCTCCTCCTCTCTCTCGGAAAATCGGTTGTCGACTCTGGTAGCCAGTAGGATAAGATCGTTCAGAGATGTAGGGAGGTCGCGGGCGGAGAGCACGTCTTTCACTCGACCGGATAGGCCCTTCTTGAAGGTGGCTAATAGGGCGGCCTAGTTCCAGTCCAATTCAGCTGCCAGGGTGCGGAACTGGATGGCATAGTCACCGACAGAGGAGCTCCCTTGAGAGAGGTTGAGAAGAGCAGTCTCAGCTGAAGTAGCACGGGCAGGTTCCTCAAAGACGGAGCGAAACTCGGCCAGGAAGGCCCGGAGATTGGCAGCAACAGGATCATCACGGTCCCACAGTGGTGTGGCCCAGGCCAGAGCTCTTCCTTCCAATAGGCTGATGATGAAAGCCACTTTAGAGCGCTCGGCGGGAAACTGACTACTTAAAAGTTCAATATGCATGGTGCACTGAGTCAGGAATCCTCTGCACAACTTGGAGTCACCAGCGTATTTGCTTGGGAGAGCCAGTCGAAGTGTAGAAAAAGCAGCAGGAGGTGGTGTGTGCTGGGCTGTAGTATGCTGCTGTAAGGCGGCAGTGAGTTGCTGGATCTGCTGCGACTGTTGCTGGATTTGTTGAGCCTGTTGAGCGACCACTCTGGCGACGTCACGGAGATCAGGCACCTCGCCGGGATCCATGGTTGGAGCCTACTGTAACGCCTGGAGTAGTGGATCCACTGGACCGTCACTAGCGATAGCACTAACCTCACCAGGGAGCGGAGTCTAAGGGGCCGCTGGTTTTCACCAGAGCCCGCCGCAAGGCGGGATGGACTTGCTGCGGCAGGCGACCCCCAGGTCGCTACCCCTGGCTTGGTTGCTGGTGACGGCAGGCGAGGCGTGGCAGGAGCAGTAGGCGGGAGATCGTGCAGGCAGAGGACAGAAGGCGTGCTCGCAGGTGGCGGACAGGACTCAGGAACAATGGGAAGGCAGCGGGCAAGGATAGGGACAAGGACTAAGGACAGGAACCAGGGACAAGGACTAAGGTCAGGAACAACAGGGAGCTGGGCCAAACGCTATGGGAAGCATGTAGAGGCTCCAACATGAGGGACAGGGCATGCTGGGATTTATAGGGAGTGATTGGGTGCAACTACCAATTAGGGACGGACTGGCCCTTTAAATCTGAGACAGCCGGCGCGCGCGCGCCCTAGGAGGCGGGGACGCGCGTGCCGGCCGGCACAGACGGAGAGCGGAGCGGGACGAGGTGAGGCGCCCCCCCGGGGCCGAACAGACCGCAGCGCCGGGTCCCTGCACCGGGACCCCGGCAGCCGCGTCAGACAGAGGGCGGTCGCGGCGGCGGCCCGGAGCACGGGACGCCGCCGCGGCCATGACACTAACCGGCTGCATTTATCTTTCCTTCAACTTTGACCAAGTGTCCTGTGCCTTTGTATCTCGCATGTCCACAAAACATAAGCGATTCACCCCCGTGCTGTACAGTAGGCATGGTGTTCCTTTCATCATAGGCCTTGCTGACACCTCTCCAAATGTAACATTTATGGTTGTGGACAAAAAGTTAGATTTTGGTCTCATAACTCCAAATGACCTTGTTCCAGAAGTTTTGAGGCTCGTCTCTGTCCTGTCTGGTGTATTGTAGGTGAGATACTTTGTGGCATTTGCACAGTAATGGATTTTATCTGGCGACTCAACCATGCAGCCCATTTTTCTTCAAGTGCCTCCTTATTGTGATTTTTGAAGCAGCCACATCGCTAGTTTTCAGAGAGTTCTGTATTTCAGCTGATGTTGTGTTTTTTTTGAGTGGGTATGTGGGTAGCTGCCTGTATGTATGTGCCTCCATATAGTAATAATGACCCCTGCTGTGCCCCCATATAGTAATACTAATACCTGCTGTGCCCCATAAAATAATAATGTCCCCTGATGTGCCCTCCATATAGTAATAATGTCTCTGCTGTGCCCTCCATATAGTAATAATGTCTCCTGCTGTGCTCCCATATAGTAATAATGTCTCCTGCTGTGCCCCATATAGTAATAATGTTCCCTGCTGTGCCTCCATATAGTAATAATGTCCACTGCTGTGCCTCCATATAGTGATAATGCCTCCTGCTGTGCCCTCAATATATTAATAATGTCCCATGCTGTGTCCCCATATAGTAATAATGTTCCCTGCTGTGCCCCATATAGTAATAATGCCTCCTGCTGTTCCCTCCATATAGTAATAATGCCCCCTGCTGTACCCTTCATATAGTAATAATAGCCCCTGCTGTGACACCCATATAGTAATAATGTCCCCTGCTGTGCCCCCATATAGTAATAATGTCCCCTGCTGTGCCCCATATAGTAATAATGTCTCCTGCTGTGCCCCATATGTAATAATTTCTCCTGCTGTGCCCTCATATAGTAATACTGCCCCCTGCTGTGCTCCCATATAGTAATAATGTCCCTTCTGTGCCTCTATATAGTAATAATGCCTCCTGCTGTGTCCTCATATAGTAAAAATCCCTCATGTTGTGCCCCATATAGTAATAATGCCCCAGCTGTGCCCTTCATATAGCAATATTGTTCCCTGCTGTGCCCCATATAGTAATAGTGTCCCCTGCTATGTCCTCCATATAGTGATAATGTCCCCTGCTGTGCTTCCATATAGTAATAATGTCCCCTGCTATGCCCCCAATATAGCAATAATGTCCCCGCTGTGCCCTCCATATAGTAATAATGTCCCATGCTGTGCCCTCCATATAGTAATAATACTCCTGCGGTGCCCTCCATATAGTAGTAATGCCTCCTGCTGTGTCCTCATTTAGTAATACTGCCCCCTGCTGTGCCCCCATATAGTAATGATGTCTCCTGCTGTGCCTTCCATATAGTAATAATGTGTCCTGCTGTGCCCTCCGTATAGTAATGTGTCCTGCTGTGCCCTCCATATAGTAATAATGCGCCCTGCTGTGCCCTCCATATAGTAATAATGCCCCCTGCTGTGACACCCATATAGTAATAATGTCCTCTGCTGTGCTCTCCGTATAGTAATAATGTCTCCTGATGTGCTCCATATGTAATAATGTCTCCTGCTGTGCCCCATATAATAGTAATAATGTCCCCTGCTGTGCCCCCATATAGTAATAATGTCTCCTGCTATGCCCCATATTTAATACTGCCCCCTATGTAATAATGTCTCCTGCTGTGTCCTCATATAGTAATAATCCCTCCTGCTGTGCCCCATATAGTAAATACCCCTGCTGTGCCCTCCATATAGTAATAATGTCCCCTGCTGTGCTTCCATATAGTAATAATGTCTTCAGCTATGCCCCCCTATATAGTAATAATGTCCCCGCTGTGCCCTCCATGTAGTAACAATACTCCTGCTGTGCCCTCCATATAGTAGTAATGCCCCCTGCTGTGTCCCCATATAGTAATAATGTCCCCTGCTGTGCCCTCCAGATAGGAATAATGTCTCCTCCTGTGCCCTCTTTATAGTAATAGTTTACTCTGCTGTACCTCCATATAGTAATAATGTCCCCTGCTGTACCTCTATATAGTAATAATGCCCCCACTGTACCTCTATACAGTAAAAATGTCCCCTGCTGTGCCTCCATATAGGAATAATGTCTCCTGCTGTGCCCTCCATATAGTAATAATGTCCCCTGCAGGACCAAACGTAGTCTAGTTGTAAATTGTTTATAGATTGTAAGCCTTGCAGACAGGATCCTCTATCCCTATGCACCAGTCTGCCATTTACCTTATTCATGGAACTTCCCAGAGAAAGAGAGGTTTACAACGGGGATTTGCTACTGCTCTGGACAGTACCTGACATGGACAGAGATGGCAGCAGAGAGCAGTGTGTCAGACTGGAAAGAATTCGCCACTTCCTGCATGACATACAGCAGCTGATAAGTACTGGTAAATCGCTTTAGGTTTTTTACCAGAATGGATCGGTGCTGGTGGCACAGCCCTTGTTTTGAACCACTACCCGATTCTTGCACATGGAGCCGGTCTGTTCCCGAGCGCCAGCTCATCATGAAGCACTGGAGGCAAGTCGGTCGACAAACAGTGTAAGGACTTCCCCTCCCCTTTGTGATGCGGCTCCATTATAATCAATGAAGTCACGTCATGGGGGGAGGGGGCTTCATCACAATGGGGGTTGGCAGGCCTGCCTCCAGTGCTTCATGCCAGCGCTCGGGAATAGACCGGCTCCGTGCAGGGGAACCGGGCAGTGGTTCAAAACAAGGGCTTGGCCACCAGCACCCCCACACCGGCCTATGGCTATGGCTGTATCCCAGTTTTCCAGGCGGTCCTCCGGCTGTATCCACTCTCTCCACGGAGCGGGCAGACAGCGGGAGTGAGAAGCCAAGAGATCAGGTTCATACGAACCCGAACCTCGTCCGGTTCGCTCATCTCTAATCCTGACCCACCTGTATGATCACAGCCTGATTCCAATGCAGTTCTCAGGCTTAAAATTTGGAGCTATTCTTTATGTTCAAACAGTGGACCACATTTAAAATTAGCAGGGTCCATTGGTAAATATCCAGCCGTACATCTTGGCTTCAGACACCGCAGCACATATGTGAACAGAGCCTAACAATTTACTGTATTTTCCGACGTATAAGACGACTTTTTAACCCCAAAAAATCTTCTTAGAAGTTGGGGGTCGTCTTACACACCGGATATGGCCGCCCCATATGGTGGGCTCAAAAATGGCCCCATCCCCATCGCATGGGGCGACCACTATATAAAAACAAACATTTAACTCACCTAGGGCCCGTTCTCGGCCTCCACGCGTCTCCCGTACTATTCCCGGCGAAGGCAGTGTGACGTACACTACCTGCGACGGAGATCGCCGAACCTCTCCCGGGCAGTCAAGCGTCTCATCGGAGAGGCTCAGAGACGCTCGGCTGCTGGGAGATCTTTGGGAGAATAAGAGGCTTCAGGAACTTCTGGCGCCTTTCTCATTCTCCCGAAGCTCTCCCGGCAGCCGAGTGTCTCCAAGCCTCTCTAATGAGAGTCTCAGCTGCCCAGGAGGGGTTCGGCAATCTCCGTCTGCGGCGCAGGTAGTGAACGTCACACTGCCTTCGCCGGGAACGGTACGGGAGGCGCACAGAGGCCGGGAATGGGTCCTAGGTGAGTTAAATGTTTGTTTTTTTATTTAGCTGCAGTTAACCCCTGCCTGACTGCAGCTAGGCTGCAGTCAGGCAGGGGTTAACATTTTCTGGCGTATAAGTCGAACCCCTGACAATCTCCTTCAATGTCAGGGGTTGTCTTATACGCCGGAAAATACTGTAGTTTCCACAGTAATAACTGAAAAATAACCTAACATGATTTAGAACAGACAATCTGCAGATCTACCAGCAGGGGGCAGAGTAACCTAAGCTTTAATCGTTTACCTGCTCTAACCTCGGCTGGAGCCCTGCCAGTATCCGCTTACTACATGTAGCTGCATTGTTATGTGCAGCTTTCTGAACAGCACTTAGGGGGAGATTTATCAGACATGGTGTAAAGTGAGACTGGCTCCGTTGCCCCTAGCAACCAATCAGATTCCACCTTTCATTTTCCATGGTCTGTGAGGAATGAAAGGTGGAATCTGATTGGTTGCTAGCGGCAACTGAGCCAGTTTCACTTTACACCATGTTTGATAAATCTCCCACTTAGACTCTATACTACAGGGGTCCTCAACTGGCGGACCGCGGTCCGGGTTCGGCCAGCTGTCCGGACCCCTGGTCAGACCTCCTAACCGCTCGGGACGGACCGGATCCGGGGCAGTTAGGAGGTCCCGCTCCCCACCGCACTGCCTCCCGCCCCATAGGCGTACTGTCCTTAGATGTCAGTACGCCTGTGGGGCTGGGGACAGTGTCGGTCCGGCCCCCAGCTGATACGCGCTCTGTAGGGATGTCCCGGGGATTCCCCAGCAGAGCGCACACTACAGACCTCAGTGTGTGCCACCGGCCTGAACTTCCGGGAAGTACAGGCCAGCGGCATACACTGAGGTCACTGGTGCGCGCTCTGCTGGGTAATCCCCGGGACATCCCTACAGAGCGCGTATCAGCTGGGGGCCGGACCGACAGGAAATGAGAAGACAGCCGCAGCGGGGAACGAGGTGCTAGGTGAGTTGTGGGTTGTTTTGTTTTTTTTTGTCTGGGGGCCATCTATAAGGGGAGAGTGCACTGGGGGGCTATATACTAGGGGGAGTGCAGAGGGGGGCTATATACTATTGGGGGGAGAGTGCACCGGGGGGCTATATACTATTGGGGGAGAGTGCACAGGGGGGCTATATACTACTGGGAGGAGCTCACAGGGGCCTATATACTACAGGGGGAGAGCACAGGGGGCTATATACTACTTGGGGGCTAAATACTACTGGGGGAGCTCACAGGGGGGCTATATACTACTGGGGGGAGCTCAGAGGGGGCTATATACTACAGAGGGAGAGTGCACAGGGGGGCTATATACTACTGGGGGGAGCGCACAGGGGGGGCTATATACTACTGGGGGGAGCTCACAGGGGGCTATATACTACAGGGGGAGAACACAGGGAGGCTATATACTACTGGGGGGACCTCACAGGGGGGCTACATACTACTTGGGGAGAGCACAGGGGGGCTATATACTACTGGGGGGGACCTCACAGGGGGGGCTATATACTACTTGGGGATAGCACAGGGGGGCTATATACTACTGGGGGAAGCTCACAGGGGGGCTATATACTACTGGGGGGAGAGCACAGGGGGGCTATATACTACTGGGGGGAGAGCACAGGGGGGCTATATACTACTGGAGGGAGAGCACAGGGGGGCTATATACTACTGGGGGGAGCTCACAGGGGGCTATATACTACAGGGGGAGAACACAGGGGGGCTATATACTACTGGGGGGAGAGCACAGGGGGGGCTATATACTACTGGAGGGAGAGCACAGGGGGCTATATACTACTGGGGGGAGCTCACAGGGGGCTATATACTACAGGAGGAGAGCACAGGGGGCTATATACTACTGGGGGTAGCTCACAGGGGCCTATATACTACTGGGGGGAGCTCACAGTGGGCTATATACTACTGGGGGGAGCTCACAGGGGGCTATATACTACAGGGGAGAGCACAGGAGGGGCTATATACTACTGGGGGGAGCTCACACGTTTCCTATTGATGTTCAGCTCGGACCTTAACCTGACAATAGACCCCGGTAAGTGGACCTTCACTAAAAGTTGTTGAGTACCCCTGCTATACTACATAAGATGATACATGAGGCGAGTGTTGACTTTTTTTTACTTTTAAGAATTCAGAATTTTCAGTGACGGCCATACTGGAGAAATGTAACTGCAGGAAGCATTAAAAGTTGCCATGGAAATTGGCCCAGATTTTTCACTATTTAAAAAAAAATGTAAGGGGAAAGAAGGGGGGAAAAAAACAACCGTAAAAAGGAAGCAGTGTGAGTTTTAGGACCCAGAATTTTTTTATACAATTGTAAATTAGTTCCAATCTTAAAACATACTATACAATTTTCCCAAATAAAGAAGCACTCCATCATTCCGATGTTACATTCAAATCCACTGGTGCCTTTGTAACCTCTTCACCGGCTGTCCTACATCTAAGGAGGACAGAAGTCAGAGTCTTTGATGCTTCTCTATGGGAGCGCTCCACTAAAGACGCATTGGAGACATTGACTTCCAGTCTCTGGGGAAAGAAAAGGAGTCAGAAAAAACATGACATAGGCGCCAGCGGGATCTGAATGGCGCTGACACAGGGCGATGATCATATGTACTGCATTGATCTCTGAGATCAGTGCTCGATTACAATGGGCTGCTGAAGCCCATAGCAATCAAGTGCCAAACTGGAATCAACATCATTGCAGCGCTTAGTGCTGGCCTGGCAGCAGGAAGCAAGGATCGGCCCCCCATGTTATTTGGTTGAGATGGAAGTAAAGGGCCCAGTTTAAGGCTTCCATCAGACACACATTTTGCATTGGTTTAAAAAACACCACAAGAAAACTAATGTATTAAAAAAAAAAGATAGCTGTAAACAAATTCCTCTAAATTAAAAATGTCGGCTAACCCACTTTTTACATTTTAATGAGAAAAAAAAATCAAAGCTAACAAAAAAATAAACATAAATGCATAAACTGTTGAAATATTACATTATTTCTAATACACAGTGAATGCGATTTGAAAAAAAAATCAAATCAACTGGTGTCAGGAAGTGCCAGAGATTTATAATTTACTTCTGTTAAAAATTTTTCAGTCTTTCAGCACTTGTCAGCTGCTGTATGTCCTGCAAGAAGTGGTGGTTTCTTTCCAGTCTGACACAGTGCTCTCTGCTGCCACCTCTGTCCATGTTAGGAACTATCCAGATCTGTAGCAAATTCCTATAGAAAACCTCTCCTGCTCTGCACAGTTCTTGACATGGACAGAGGTGGCAGCAGAGAGCACTGGGTCAGACTGGAGAAAATACACCACTTCCTGCAGGACATACAGCAGCTGACTAGACCTAACATTTTTCATAGAGACTTGACATATTTAATAGAAGTAAATTACAAATCTTGGGAACTTTCTGGCACCAGCTGAGTTGAAAGATTGTTGGTGTTTTTTTGCTGGAGTACCCCTTACGCAGGCTTACACAGGATTAGGTAAAAACAGCTACTTTCCCCCCCCCAAAAAAAACAGCACCACTGACTGTCCCGAGGTTGTGTGTAGTATTATAATTTAGCTCTATTCAATAGAACTGAGTTGCAAAACCCACACCCAAACCGAGGAGAGGAGAGGTGCTGTTTCTGCGTCCATGTTTTTCTAAGCCTGAATAATACTTTAATAGCCAGGCTGTACAGTATGTATTTATATTATAATATATATTATAATTATATAGAACTGTGTAATATAACTTTATTAAAGAGACTGTATATAGTTTTTTTTAGCCTAGGAGAGGCAGTAAAAGTCCTTTTACACAGGGGGATTATCAGTCACACAGCCAATTACTGCTCCGGGTAAGGCTAAGTTCACACCATGGCCGTTTTTAGAGGGGGAGGGGATGGGCGACTGCACAGGGCACTGACAGCTTAGGGGCGCTGGTGGCACCCCCGGCTGCCCGCACACCAATGGCTGCCCGCACGACCGCCCCACCACCTGACCCGACCGTCTGGCTGCAGCTACCCCCCCGCCCCCCCAGACCACGCTAAGCCAAGCGCTCGTCACCTGTCAGGCCGGCCACCGCCCCCTTACACATCGAGAAGGTATGTGCGGGGGGCGGTGGCCTGCTCCTCGCAGGCTGGAGTAGATGAGGAGACAGGGACCTGCTGTATGTATTAAGGTGATTATAATGGTTTTTCTTTTGTGCGTGTGTGTTTGGCAATGGGGGGGAAAGCACGGGGGGGGTTATTACTATGGGGGGGATTGTTACTATGGGGGGCAGAGCACGGGGGGATTATAACTATAGTGAAAGCACAGGGGGGATTGTTACTATGGGGGGCAGAGCACGGGGGGATTATAACTATAGTGAAAGCACAGGGGGGATTGTTACTATGAGGGGCAGAGCACAGGGGGGTTATTACTATGGGGACAGCACAAGGTGGGATTATTACAATGGGAAAAGCACAGGGGGATTGTTACTATAGGGGGCAGAGCACAGGGGGGGGGTTGCTACTATGGGGGCAGAGCATGGGGGATTATTAGTATTGGGACAGCACAGCATATTACTATATGGAGGCAAAGCAGGGGGCATTATCACTATATGGGGGCACAGCAGGAGATATTATTACTATATGGAGGGCATAGCAGGAGGCATTATTACTGTATGGGGCACAGCATGAGGCATTATTACTATATGGGGGCACAGCATGAGGCATTATTACTATATGGGGGCACAGCAAGAGACATTATTACTATATGAGGGCACAGCAGGAGACATTATTACTGTATGGGGGCACAGCAGGGGACATTATTACTATATGGAGAGCACAGCAGGGGCATTATTACTGTATGGGGGCACAGCAAGGGACATCAGTGCTATGAAGAGACGAATTTTAGGGGGGGCAGAGCCGATGTGAGCAGCTGCAAGTTAGCTGAGCCTCCACGCCACATGGCTTCCTAAGCAGACCCGGGGGCATAATACGTCCCAGCTAAGGGGCAAAACACTGAAGGGGACCCCCAGACCTCCCACACCCTCCGGAGGACCCAGCAGGTGCCCGAGAACATTGGAGCGCTACTTCACTCAGGCGGGAGGTGAGCCGTTACCGGTGCGCAGAGCTCCTCACCAGACTCCTCGGCCCAGGGGGGCAGACGGCCCCGAACGGCAGTGCGCCCCTGGGTTGGCAGTCCTTAAGCAGTTATCATCACATGGCCATGCACCGTCAGGACAGGTCCTATTATACAGAGTCGGACTCTGATACATCTTGTACGGGTGCACTTACAAGTGGGAAAGATTTCTATTCTTTGGTGGCTGAAGTGTGGGAGGCCTGCATGATTAAAATAGCTCACAAGAGAAAGGACATTCAACATATCACAAACAGAGTAGAGTCCATTGAGGAAGAGCATGATGCCACTTGTACCTATATAGGTTCCCTACAATCCACCATATGTGCTCAGACTGGTGCGCTTGAAGAGATGCAGCGCCATGTTGAGGATTTGGACAATAGGGGAAGGCGGAATAACATAAGGGTGAGAGGTCTCCCAGAGGCAACACAGGAAGAGGATCTCTTTTCAACATGATTTTGGGGGAACTGCCGACTCATAAAATTAAACTGGATAGAGCCCACAGAGCCCTTAAGCCTAAACCTACTTCGAGAGCGCCAAGAGATGTTATCTGCTGCGTACATAATTACACAATCAAAGAGGCTATAATGGCTAAAGTCCGCTCCATGCGTGATTTTGACTTTGATGGTGCCTCAATTCAACTATTTCCTGATTTAGCATGGATTACGCTACAGAAATGGCACCTCCTGCGTCCCCCACTCGCTACCTTGAAGGACCATGAGGTGACCTATCGGTGGAATTTTCTATTTGCTTTGGTGGCTCGTAAAAATGGACGCTCTGCAGTGCTTCGGTCTCCAGCTGATCTCACCAAATTTTGTGAAATTCTTGAAATTCCAGTCCCTAAGATAGCTTACTGGACCACGATGGCTCCTGCTCCGCCTCTTCCGTCTGTCTGGAAACCAGTACACCATAAGAGGAGGTGTTCTCTGTATTCTTTGTCCCCCAGGGGTCCTGAGAGAGACTCTCCCACCTGAGCAGCAGCAGCTGTGGTGGTGGGGATTGTATTCTCTGGCAATAGTATAGAATTTATTGCTCTTGTCATTAAGTATGAGTTTTCTCACTCTTTATCCCTGATTTGTAAATCCCCGGGTTCTCATATTCCTATTTTCCTTCTTTTTTGATACCAATAGCCATGTGGGCGAGCTCTGGGTTTTAGAGTCTGTATTGGTTACCCTGTTACGTTGGTTTTTCCTTCTCCCCCTTTGGAGTTCCTTTTTTGCTGATAACTACTTATTTTTCCTATTTTGCATGGGTGAATCTGGTTATTTGAGCTCCCACTCAGACTCCAGCAGTCTGGAGTTTTGGCCTAGGGCCTTTGACCCTCTTGGGTCCAGTGTATTGGTGTCTCTGTTTCTGTGTTGCTTGTTGTCTCTTCTTTCCTTATGTGTTTCCATCCAGGTATCACCATCTTTTTTGTCCCAAGGATCATAGGGGTGGTCTGCTGACACAACCTTTTCTGAGATTTTAGATGGGGTAAGTGCTTACACGCTTAAGTTTTATCTCACTGTGTCTCCCAATGGTTAGGTGTGTAACCCTGAATGTAAAAGGCTTAAATTCTAACTTAAAACGTAGGCTGCTATCTAGGGAACTCCATAACCTCCAGGTGGATGTGGCTTTCCTACAGGAAACCCACTTCAATTCCACATCTAACTTTCAATTTATTTGCCACGCCAATCCCACGGTTTTCTCTGCCTCCAAAGGTAATGCAGGGGTAGCAATATTATTCGCCCGGAATTGCCCACTCCAAGTCAGTTCTTTCTACTCCAACCCATGGGGGAGATATGTTATAGTAGAGAGTACCTTGCAGGGTAAGTTGGTTGTCTTTTGTAACCTTTGCGCCCCTAATAAGGCACAGATACCTTTCATTTGTAAGGTTCTATCAAGTTTGGCCACATATCCTTCAGCTCCACGAGTGAATGGGGGAGATTTTAATGTGCCCTTTTCGGCCACTACTGTTGGCACTCTGTCTTAGCTAAACCCTTATCTGCCGATGAAGCTAAATTGTCGGTTGAATTCCGTAAGCTTATACACCTTCACAAATTGTATGACCTTTGACAGATAGATCACCCTACAGAGAGAACGTACACGTTTTACTCCCATCCCCATGAATCTCAATCTAGAATTGATTATTTTTTTGGTAACATCCCCACTGTTCATCTCCTCAAGCAATCCCAGATTGACCCTATCTCATGGTCTGACCATGGACCGGTAATAATGGAATTGGCAGAACAGACAGTGCCCATTTATAGCTGCCACTAGCGTTTGAACGGTAGCTTTCGTAAACATCAGATATCTAGAGATTCTATAAAGCAGTGTAAGGTTATGTACTTTCCTCAGAGGCGGTTTTGTGGGAGGCGCACAAAGCTCTGGTGCGTGATCACTGTATAGCGCTGGGCTCTCGCCTAAAGAAAGATAGACAACTTGCTATTGCAGACGCTAAAAAACGGGTACAGGATCTTGACTTAGCCCTCCATCCCTCCCTACTTACCCTGCACAGTCTTACAGCAGCTTGAGCGCAACTGAAAGAATCTTCATTTTTAAAGGTGGAGCGCCTTCTTTTATACTCAAGACAGCGCTTCTATGAGAAGGGCAATAAAGGGCATACGCTTTTAGCCCATATGCTTAATGACCGCTCGGCTGCTCAGTCCCCGCAGGCTATACAAGATCATCATGGAGTGCTGCAATATCACCCTAAAGAAATCTCTGCTGTATTTAGGAGGTTCTACTCTAAACTTTATTCCCTACCTATTACCTTGCCCTCTGACCCGGAAGCCTCTAGCCAGCGTATTAGCGCCTTCTTAAGTGATTGTAACCTGCCGTCTCTGTCTCCAGAGGAGGCGGCTGAGTTGAATTCTCCAATAATTCTCCAAGAACTGGCGGAAGTGCTCAAGGGTCTTCCCACGGGACGAGCTCCAGGTCCAGATGGATTTTCCTATCTATATTATAAAACATTTTTCACTGAACTCTCCCCTAGACTACTCTCCTTATTAAATTCTTTTATGCAGGGCACAGCGATTTCCTCATCTCTCTTACAATCATATATCACTCTCATTCCTAAACCGGACAAGGATCCGGTTTAGGATAACCTTAAGTTAATCACCAAAATTCTGGCGACTAGGTTGGGTTATTGGTTGCCGTCATTGGTGAGTAAAGATCAAGTGGGCTTTGTTGTGAACCGGTAAGGTGGCAACAACACAAGAAGGGCAATTGATATTATTGATGCTGTTAACCAGCAGTTGGAAAGGGCCCTAGTGTTGAGTTTAGACGCGGAAAAAGCGTTTGACCACCTTGGGTGCCCGTTCATGTTTGAAACTTTACAACACTATGGCATTGGAGGCTCTTTCTTGACTGCTATACGAAACTTATATGCACAGCCTAAGGTCGCACTTAGATTCCCCCATATGACCTCTGATGTCTTCCCTCTTTCTAATGGCACTCGACAGCTATGTCCCTTGTCGCCACAGCTATTTGTGTTATGCATTGAGCCTCTGACGGCTGCCGCTAGGAATTGCCCGGATATTCGGGGTGTCTCCATAAGAGGCAAGGAGTTCAAAATTATGTTGTTTGCCGATGATGTTCTCCTCACCCTGTTGGAGCCTCATACGTCCCTACCGATCCTCCATGACCTGCTTACCAAGTTTTGGGTCCTTTCTGGTTACAAAGTTAACAACTCTGAAGCTATTAAATTTGCCCGCTTCTACCATAGAGTTGCTGAAAACCAATTTCCATTTTTGATGGGTGCCCTCCTCCCTCACATATTTAGGTATACGCTTGACACCGACTTACTCCTTCTTGTACTCTGCTAATTTTCTTTCCCTCAAAATGACAATCCTGCTAAAACTCCTCTACCATTTTGAGACCTTGCCAATTAAAGTACCTCTCTCTGAATTAAAGTCAATTCAAAGCGCCATATTTAGGTTCATTTGGAACTCTAAGCGTCATCATATTCCACAGTCAGTGATGATGAGCAGTAAAACTCAGGGGGGTTTAGCGGTCTCAAATATAATTTATTACTATTGGGCTACTCATCTCAGACAGATTTTGGCATGGTCGAAATACCATGCTTATATGTGGATGGAGATTAAAAAAAATATGGTTTGCACCTTTCCATCCAGATTCCTTCCTGTGGTACCCCTCCCCTCCTTCGTACACCCATCTCTGGCCATTTGGTCCTTTCTCCCCTTCATTCGTTCCTCCTCTTCCCTGACATCTCCCCAGGTTTAGACTCACACATTGTTCGGACTTGGTCTGCTCTGAAATTATTTCAATTTGCTGACATAGTTGATCCACTGACTCGTACAATTTTGCCTTTTGAAAAATTGGTGGAGAGGACGTACTTACCGACTACTGCGCACTTTTCTTGTATGAAACTGCACCACTTTATGCTGACATGATCGGGTTCCCTCACTGTTTCTAAACCAACCAGCTTTGAACAATTAATGCGTATGGGCACTTCTACGACTGGTCTCATCTCCTCTCTCTATGCTATCCTGAACTCACCAGTAGGAGACACCCGTTAGGCATAAATACATGGACAAATGGGTGACAATTATATGTAATATATCAAAAAGATGTAAACAATTAAATATTGCACATGCTCTTGTGTGTACACTGTTCCTGTTGTAGCAGTACAGTTGTGTGGGCCAAATGTCACACTATATGATCAGTGTTACCCTCTGATGATCATCAGATAGTGTATAAGGGACATTGCACTGACCCTGCCTGACAGTGACAGTTTAAAAAAAGGAGAGACGAATTGTAGCTGCAAGAAACCATCATGGTGGTCTGGGCCAGAAGGAGAGGAAAAGGAAAGTGACATCTCAGAACAAAGAAGACGTCACCTCTGAGACACTGAATGGCTTTTTTTTTGCCCCAAGTTGAAAAGGGTTGAATAACAGTGCTCTATACCAGTGCTTCTCAATTCCAGTCCTCACCAACAGGTCATGTTTTGAGGATTTCCTTAGTATTGCACAGGTGATATAATTATACTATAGTGCATCAGGTATTATCACAGGTGTTCTTTGTATGGGAAATCCTCTAAACATGACCTGTTGGTGAGGCCTAAGGACTGGATTTGAGAAGCACTGCTCTATGTCATAATACACACACTGCTTCTCCCTAGTAACATCCGCCCCCCACCCCCGCTCCCCGACATCACTTAGGGAGGGGGGGGGGGGTCGCTTTTAGCAAGATTAGCCCTGTAGTTCAAATTACCTAGAAATGGCCCTGGTTCACTCACTGCTCCAACAATACTGCTAGGAAACTGCAATGTGTGTGAACACAGCCTAAGGGTCCTATCCATCAGCCGATAAATTAACTATTTTTTTTTTGGGATTGTGCGTCCCTTTACACTTTTAAATTATATATGAAAAAATAATCTGCAGTGCAAAAAAGACATGCAAAACAAGAGTCCATGGAGCCTCAGTTACGAGTCTCAAAACACGGGATAGCCAGATATCTCTAGCCTGTTGCCAACGGGGTGCCTCCATGATGGGGAGAGCACCACACCACCCTGATAAATAACCCCTTAAGTCCCACTCGGTTGCGAGTATTGGAACATAGACAGGGAAACAACAGGGTGGCCCCTTTTTTCAATGTCTAACTCAAGGTGCGAGTATTGCGATCATGACAAGGGCTTACAAAGGCAGGCCTCCACCCACAGACAGCCGTTTCGGGGTATTTGCCCCTCGTCATTGTGGGGTAGGATTCTGGCTAGTTGGGGCAATGACAAATTAACCAACAAAACACAGTAATCACTGAACTCAAGGAGAACAGTGAAAAAAAGACATGCTTTAAATAAATCTGCTTTATATAATCAAAACTACAAAAGCATATAAAGCAGACACATACAGTACAATGTAGTCAGGCTCCTGCCTTGTGAACACAGTCCTGTACAAAAAACACTGCCATATATTTAACCAAAATGAATGCATTAAACAATACAACTGAGGCCTTCAGCCAAGAAGCCATAAGACTAGAGGTACACGGTGACATGTGACACACAACTACAAGTAGCATCTAGAGATTGGTGTGACTTGCTTTGGCATGTGGCGTGTCTATAACAGGGGTGTCAACCTCGAATACACAGTGGGCCAAAATTAAAAATGTTAAAATCGCCAATCAACTTTGATGTATTAAAGCGTGCAATCAGCATTTTTTGGCACTTTTATAGCGGTGTTCTGACACTGTCAGAGCGGTTTACGTCACCCTGTCCTTTGCACTATGATAAATGATATGGGAAATCCCCACAGTAGTGTCTCACATGGTAACAGTGCCCTATAAAGTGGCCAGCCCCTACAGTAGTGTCCTATACAGTAGCCAGCCCCCAGAGTAGTGTCCTATACAGTAGCCAGCCCCCACAGTAGTGCCCCATATGGTAGCAAGCCCCCACAGTAGTGCCCCATATGGTAGCAAGCCCCCACAGTAGTGCCCCATATGGTAGCCAGCCCCCACAGTAGTGTCCTATACAGTAGCCAGCCCCCCCACAGTAGTGTCCTATACAGTAGCAAGCCCCCCACAGTAGTGTGCTATACAGTAGCCAGCCCCTCACAGTAGTGTCCTATACAGTAGCAAGCCCCCCACAGTAGTGTGCTATACAGTAGCCAGCCTCCACAGTAGTGTCCTATACAGTAGCCAGCCCCCCACAGTAGTGTCCTATACAGTAGCCAGCCCCCCACAGTAGTGTCCTATACAGTAGCCAGCCCCCCATAGTAGTGTCCTATACAGTAAGCCAGGCCCCACAGTTGTGTCCCATACAGTAAGCCAGCCCCTCACAGTAGTGTCCTATATAGCAGCCAGCCCTCCACAGTAATGTCCTATACAGTAGCCAGTCCCATAGAGTCGCAGGCCCCCACAGTAGTGTCCCCTCCAGTAGCCAGCCCCCACAGTAGTGTCGCCCACAGTAGCCAGCCCTCAACAAAAGCCAGCTCCCACAGTAGTGTCCTATACAGTAGTCAGCCCCCCACAGTAATTTTCTATACAGTAGCCAGCCCCTCACAGTAGTGTCGCCTACAGTAGCCAGCCCCCCACAATAGTGTCATCTACAGTTGCAAGCCCCCCACAGTAGTGTCCCCATCAGTAGCTAGCCCCCAGAAGACCGCCCATAGTATAATCTGTTGCAATGTCCTGTCAGCGGGCCAGCTCTAGGAAATCAATTGATTTTTTGGGCAGGCCAAAAATATTGGCACCATAGACCAGACTTGGCCCGCAGGCCAGAGTTTGACATGCCTGATCTATACGGAATCATAGCCATATCACAAAGAGATTGCACATAGGTCGCAGGAGACTTGCATTAAAGGGGTACTCCAGCGGGGGGCACTTTTTGCCGGGATCGGGGAGGAGGTGGCCAAGGGAAAAGACGTCCACTCACCTCCCCGGTTCCAGCTCAGGTCCGCTCAGCCACTCAGTGAAGGAGGCGGGATCTGAGCGGACTTGAAACGGATACCGCCTCCTTCACTGAGTGGCTGAGCGGACCTGAGACGTCACGTCTCGGGCCCGCGTCAGACACCCGGAAGCGGCCGGGAACCGGGCACCAGAGCGCCGCGATGCGGGACTCGCCGCTGGAACCAGGGAGGTGAGTGGACATCTTTTCCCTCGGCCACCTCCACCCCGGTCCCAGCAAAAAAAATGCCCCCCGCTGGATCCGGTCGGGTCACGGAGATCTCAGCTGCTGCAGCCCGGCGTGCGCGGGAGATGAGTCCAACGCTCATAGAGAATGACGGAGAGTCCAGCGCTCCGTCATTCTCTATGAGCGTTGGACTCATCTCTCAGCGCGCGGGATCAGGTGAGAATAGGGGGCTGTAGCGGGGGGTCGGGAGCCTGTCACTCCGGCACGGGGGGTGACAGGTTCCCTTTAACTTAACTTCATGTTCTTTGTGTGTATTTTACCCACTTTTTGAACCATTTGTTGGCTTATTTTTGTACTTTTACATGTAACAGGGATATTATACACCATTTATGGGATTGCCTGTCCTGGATCGCATTAGACAACATGCTTTCCCTGGAGTTTGGGACTTTTAAAGTGTTTTTAATTGGGACTTTTCCCTACTTGTATTTGTTATGTGTACCTGATACAATAAAGTACTGTTATTTATTATTTTTGGTGTGCCAATTTTGCCATTATAGGACATGTCTTTTCTATCCTTCATGTAAAGAGGGTACCTGTCCCAATCATTCTCTCTCCAGATCTACATGCATCTACATGCTTTGGATATGTCCTACGCCTGGTGAGTTCCTTGGATGAGCTGTATCCTAATTAAAGGGGAACTATCAGCAGGTTAGACAAATCTAACCTGCTGATAGCCCCCTAATGCGCACGGGGCGCTGAGGGGGGCAGGGAACGAATCCATTACCCCCCTTCCCCGTCCATAACATCGGCAAAATTGCGGATGTGTAAATTCCCCCTAAGGGTGTGTTTACATAGATTTATCTGACAGATTTTTGAAGCCAAAGCCAGTAATGGATTTGAAAAAAGGAGATACCAGTCTTTACGACCTGTTCTCTGTTTATAGTCTGTTCCTGGCTTTGGCCTCAAAGATCTGTGAGATAAATGTCTGTGTAAATGCAGCATTAGAGACATACCTTCCTCCTCAGCGCCGTTCCCGTGCAGTTAGTTGAGTCCACGGGCTGGAGCACTGCCCTGCGCACTATGAGGATGGGGCAGTGCTCCTAAAGGTGTTCTGGATCAAGGAATACACTGCTAAGAGCACAGGCACGGTGCCGAGGAGGAAGGTAAGACACACACCTTCCTCCTCAGTGTCCCATGATTTGTCTAACCTGCTCATAGTTCCACTTTAAAGGGGTACTCCGGCCTGGGGGCTTTTTTTTTCCGATCTGGCCGGGGAGGAGGTGGCTGAGGACAACGACATCCACTTACCTCCCTGGTTCCAGTGGCGGGTCCCGTATTGCGACGCTCCAGTCCCCGCTGCCCGGCCGCTTCCTGGTCTCTGACGCAGGCTTGAGACGTGACGTTCCAAGTCCGCTCAGCCAGTCAGTGATGCGTCAGAGACCAGGAAGCGGCCGGGCAGCAGGGATCGGAGCACCACGATACGGGACCCGTCGCTTGAACCAGGGAGGTGAGTGGACGTCGTTGCCCTCAGCCACCTCCTCCCAGGCCAGATCGAAAAAATGCCCCCAGGCCAGAGTACCCCTTTAATAAGGATTGTGCATGGGGCTCATTGTGGGATGGATCCATTACAATCCAATCTTTTAGAGTCAGATGCAACTGCACCAGCTCCAGGGAGAGAATCAATGTGACAGCTACCCTTTAAAGGGTTAAAGTTGTGACAGTAGGGCAGCTACCTCTAGGCAGGGGTGCACAACCTGGGGTGTTACAAAACTACAAGTCCCATCATGCCTGCATAGCCAAAGGGTGTCCAGGCATGCTGGGAGTTAGAGTTCTGCAACAGCTGGACAGCCTCAGGTTGGAGACAGCTGCTGCAGAACCTCCATTTCTAGCCTAGTCATCACAGGGTTAAGTAGGCCGAGCACAGGTCCCAGGAGGATGCCATTCTTTATTACACATCCATGCCTATAATAACATGAGAAGCAGCAGTGACAGCACACACGTCTGAGGCCTGCCTCTTCCCCTCTCAGCACTACCCAAAACACTGCACCCAGCAGCCTCCACGTGTCTCCAGCTGTCTTCCGGGAAGCCTTCCAAACGCAAACTACATTTCCCGTCTGCCACCGCGGAACGCGCGCAGACGCCATCCCCGCTGTTGACACCTCGCGCCCTCTGGGAGTTGTAGTCCTCAGCGGCGCCTCTTCCTGTTATCCGCGGCGTGTCGCGCACTACGTTTCCCGGCATCCCCCGCGCGCTGCGTGTCAGAGGCTACAGCCCTGGCTAATGATCCCTAGCAGTGTCTAGTCACGTGTGGCTTCCGCTGATCTGTTTTCCTGGGCACAGTGAGGGGCTCCCCCTTCCTCCCGTTCCCCTCAATCGGGTTGTTTTGTCCCCCTTGCGCCTTATTTCTTTATTTTCTGTTAGTTTCCCCCCTTCCCCTTCGGTTTCCATCACGGATCCAACATCGTCCCCGTCTGATCTCTTGTCTGTGCGGGTGAAGCTTCCTCCTTCTGGGTATATGAAAGCATGAGCGATAACGATGACATCGAGGTTGAAAGCGACGTGAGTGCACATCCTATTCCCGTCTGTAAGATGGTGCCCGGTGTCCCCCGCCGCCCCGGCTGCTGCTCTCCCGCACGGTTACTGGGTGTGTGCCCCTTTAAGGCCGCAGAGCTGGTGGGACGGTGGCCGGGCAGGGTCACGGGGGAGGAGCAACAGCAGCAGGTTCCCTCTATACCTGATGTTATGGGGCCCCTGGGGGGCTGTGAGGAGAGGATAGACAAGAGGCCACCATTACACCATAAATACTCTGCTCTAATAGCATTTTATACACCGGCTGAGAAAATCCTTTAAATATCTGGTCAGACCAGTCTGAGGGGTGATTGATCCTTGGATCAGCAGGAGTCATGGGCAGGAATGTGATGAGTGTACCAGGCCGCTCGGTATCACTAGTCATGGAGCGCCGCCTCTAAGGACCTGTTCACACCTGGTGTGTGTGTATATATATATATATATATATATATATATATATATATATATATATAGTATAATGTATACTGCAGGACCTGTTCACACCTGGTGTGTGTGTATATATATATAATATATATATATATAGAGTGCAGGACCTGTTCACACCTGGTGTGTGTGTGTGTATATATATATATATATATATATATATATATAGTGCAGGACCTGTTCACACCTGGTGTGTGTGTGTGTATATATATATATATATATATATATATATATATATAGTGCAGGACCTGTTCACACCTGGTGTGTGTGTGTGTATATATATATATATATATATATATATATATATATATATATATATATATATATATATATATATATATATGAGGGAAAATCCACAGCAACTCTGTGATATCTCATACACCGCAGGTTGTGTTTATATTTACTTTATATATTTATAAATATTTACATCTATAAAAACCTAAATATTATGGGATGCAGAGAATACATGGAGACGTGCGCCCTATATAACTGACATAAATATTATGGGATGCAGAGAATACATGGAGATACACAATATAATAAATGGATACTAAGAACACTGTATTGTAATACTGTACAGCAGTTTGTTTGTTTTTTGCTGGACATTATAGTGCAAATAGCAAAAAAATAAAAATAAATAAAAAATATTGTAAGGTAGGAGCCAACCTGGGGGTATGTTCACATGTCGCAGATCCGATACTTATTTGTTTTGCTAAATAAGGAAGCAACAATGTGCAGCGATAGTTCATACAGCCCGGCCGCACGATCGTCAAGCTCAGGCTGTGTAAGCGAGCGCCCATCGAGAAGATCCATGTACTGTGGCTGTAAGGCCGCACGTTACTGGATACGTCCCATGCCTGGCCAGTGCTCAAACCTTAGGCTAGGTTCGCACTGCGTTTTTCCTATCCGTTTTTAATTTGTTACTTTTAAGGACAGAAAAACATAGACAACACTATTTTTGTGTTCGTTAAAAACGCGTCTGTTTCGATCCGTCTTTTCTTTATAATGGAATAACAGATATAAATGGATGGCGCACAATTGCGTCACTTTTATTCCTTAAAACATATACATTAAACGGATAGGAAAAACGCAGTGTGAACCAACATTTATTCTAATAGACCAGTATGGGACGTATCCAGGGCTATGGAGGTATGCTGGTTTGCATCATCTTGACAGGTGGCCTTATATATGTGCATGTGAACACGCTCTTAGGGTCTATTCACACGTCAGTATATTTTTCCAATCCGCAAATTTCAGTCAGTATACAATCCGCAAATTCAGTCCGTATTGCATCCGTATTGCATCCGTATTGCATCCGTATTGCTTCAGTAAAATACAGACCCCATAGAGTTGTATTGGATGTGTCAGTTACTGTCCGTACTAGGGTCTGTCCTTTTTTTTTTGCGGAACGGATAGCAGCCCAGTACACAACACGGATGTGTGTATAGGTCCATTGAAATACATTGGTCCTATATTATTGCGGATCCGCAATTAAGGACATGAACAGGACGTATGAATAGAGCCTTAGGGTCTGATGCTGCATCACGGATACACTGCTGATTATTGAGTTTTTTGAGAAAATCTGAATCTGCTGTGTGTCAGCAAACCCCAAGTGCATGTTCACATACTGCAGATTGTTAGAGTCAGATTGGTATTACATGGGACGATTCTTCAGCGATTTGTTAACGATCAACAATGAAAATAGGTTAAAATTCTATAAAACGATCAACGATGTCTTGTTGGTTGTTTAATCGTTGCCTGCTATCACATGAAACGATTATCGTTTAAATCGGAAACATTTAACGATTTTTTGAGTCATAATTGTCCCGTGTAATACGGCCCTTAAAGGGGTTATCCAGCGCTACAAACACATGGCCACTTTCCCCCTACTGTTGTCTCCAGTTTGGGTGAGGTTTTGAAACTCCGTTCCATTGAAGTAAATGGAGCTTAATTGCAAACTGCACCTGAACTGGAGACAACAGTAGGGGAAAAGTGGCCATGTTTTTGTAGCGCTGGATGACCCCTTTAAAGGCCCTGTTATGCTGCGTTTACACTGAGCAAATTTGCACGATAACAATCGAATTAGAACGCTAATCGTACGTGTAAATGCAGCGAACGATCAAGCGACGAGCGAGAAATCGTTCATTTTGATCTTACAACATGTTCTAAAATCGTTCTAAAAAAACATTGTTCTTTCAATATCGTTAATCGTACGATCGGGCGAATTATCCCTCCGTGTAAACGCAGCATTACACAGAGATTATCTGCCAGGTCAGGCTGGTATTGTCCTGTGTAGTAGAGCAAATGAACAGGCACATCTCTCCGTGTAATAGGAGATACATAGACGACGGCCGCACGGACATTGCCAGCAATACAGCCCTGGACACATAGTTATCGAGCATTGTCTGCGGTGTGTGAACGTACCCTTATTGTAAGGGGGAAGGACTGGGACCCCCATGACTTGTGTGGGGATGATCTTTATTGGCGGCATCAGTGATGAAATACTTTGTTTTACCTATTCGGCATATACCTCTATGGCAGGTGTCCAGTTATCGGTGATTGTAGAGGGGTCTCTTACAGGGTAGACACCCGCCATACTAAGCACAACAGTCAATGTAACTTATGGAATATGTAGGACCAGTGCTGGTACGGAATTATTTTTATTTTTGTGAGGCCGGGTTCACACCACGTTTGTTAGGATTCGTTTTATAGTCTTGAGCAGGATATAATATGATCTGTTTCCAGTTGGCTTGCATTATATACTGCAATGGTTTTGCTGTATACAGTAGCATAGCGGAATATACTTATGTATATAGAAAAAGTAATGGTACACAGTGTGACTGCAGCCTTAGGGTCCTATCATTTTCTCGGATAAATGTTTGCAAGCGTTTTTGCAACCGAAAACAAATAAATTTTCGTTAGTCGTTTGTTGTCTGCATACACACGGAAAGATTATTGCTTAAATTCAAAGGATGTAACGATTTCTCACGCGATAATCTTTCCGTGTAATAGGGCTCTTATATGTAACGGCCCTTTTACACGGAACGATTATCGTTCCGTGTAATAGAGACAACGGTTAGCTGATGACAACGATCATCGGTGTAGGTTTGGACCTAAAGTCCTCAGGTGCCGACCGCGCATTTCTACGTGTAATAGCCTTACCTCTCCCTGCTCCCGGTCTTCTCTCCTGTGCTCCACAGCTCCTGGGCCCCTTGTGGGAGCAGCTTCTGAGCATCCTGTCAGCTGACAGGCCACTCAGCCAATCACAGGGAAGCCACGGAGAGAGAAGACTGGGAGCGGGGAGAGGTAAGGTATCAGATGTTTGGCCAAGGGCTGGATGGACATCGCTAATGATGTCTGTGCAGCCCTTGCTGCCCGATTATTGGCTGTCTAATATGTCCCGTAAATGTTCGTTCGTGTTCGTGTAGTGTAGTAAAATGATCGGGCCGTGGAATAGGCCCCTCAGAGTTACAGAATTGCTTCGTTTGTAAGGTGGGGGTGCCATGTCCAGATGCTATTATACAGTCAGTACCCCCATCCCGATCCAAAACTACAATTACCAGCATGCACTGACAGCTGAGTTTTGGCCAGCCAGATTGGGTATCACCACCTGTGGAGAGGGGATAAGTGATTTCTCATGGAATACCCTCTTCAAAGTCCTCTGCAATTAATATAAACTACTGAGGTGTTGAAAGTTTTCATTGGTTGGGGTCTCCCAGCTGAGACCCCAACTAATCCAATCAGGAGAACAAGTGGGGAGACACTTTGTGGCACCATCCAGTAGCCCCATAGGCTTACAATGGACCATGCTGTGAGCTGGGGAGGGAAATGCGATACTGCAAGCTTTACCTGGTCGGTGACCAGTCGAAAGGGCCACGTTCTTTGTTGTTGTTTTTTTTGTTTTTTTTCTAATGGCAGTGCCAACATAAGCAGTCTATGCGGTAGAGCCAGGCTTCCTAGGGAGTTTCCATATTTCTTTTGTAGTGCATGGTAAATATCTTGATTTTTGTTTCCGGTTGACCAATATGACTTTAGAGTTTATTTATTCTGGATTGAAAGGTTCCCCATATTGCCAATACAGTCCCCATCCTTGTACAGTACAATGAGTGGCTGGCCCAGTGAACGTAGTGGGCAGCAGCTGCAATGTATACAAGATCGCTGCTTAGGGTGGGTTCACACTGCGTTTTTGCAATCCGTTTTTTGCATTTGTGTGCATCCGTTTTGATCCGTTTATCCATTGACTTCCATTATAAAAAAAAAAAAAAAAACGGACCCTTTTTTTTTTTTTTTGGACGGACACAAAAACATTGCTGACACTATTTTTTTGTCCGTTAAAAAACGGATCTGTTAAATGTATGCTGAAAACGCAGTGTGAACCCAGCCTTACCTCCAGGCCGCTCAGTGTACAGGATGGAGGACATACTCAATCCCAAACAAATCACAAATAGTTTGAATAGAGAATATTTGGTGCGGCAGCACCCTCGGAGGAATCTTGTTCGCCGTTCTCGAGATCATTGGTGGTCCCAGCAGTCAGTCCTCCACCTGTCAGCTAGTAACTTTGCATCTTGGATTTACCTCTTCAGCCCCACAACAGGTGATCACCTGGGGATAATGAAACAAGCCCAGGAGCGGAACCAGCTGCGATCAGCAGCCGACAGTCGTTGTTGGTGACTGATCATACAGATGCCAATCATTTACCGGTAATGCCGCAATTAATTTTGATTGAGGTGTTGTGCCTGTAATGGACAGATTTATCTGACAGATTTTTGAAGCCAAAGCCAGGAATCAGTATGAAAAGAGGAGAAATCTCAGTCTTTCCTTTATGTCCTCTGTTTATAGTCTGTTCCTGGCTTTGGCTTTAAAAGCGTGTCAGATAATCTGTCTGTTTAAACACACCATTAGACCGCCATATGCCACCCCTGCAATGCTACTGCAGGGGGGGGAGATCAGTTGTCATGGCAGCCAGAGGCCTTCTGAACACCTCTGTGCCCGCCATGGTAGATCTAGTACAGTCAAAAGATCACAGATTTAACTGATCGGCAAAGTCTAAGCATTCTTTGGACGGACGTCGGAATCCGCCTGTGCATAGAAAGTCAATGGCACGGGTGGAGACGCGTGCGGTCGCCAGAGTCCGCGAACGGGTGCGAGCTGCGGAATCTGCTACAGATTTTTCACCAGGATTCTGTAGTGTGCACGTACCCTAACACGGGGTCTTTACTGCGGGTTTGCGGTAGGCAGAACCTTTTCCTTGCATTAGGCCCGGCTATAGATAGCGGCATGTGCCGAGCCATATGCAGCCCTGTTCTCCCAATATGTCTCCATCTCCACTATTCTATAGAGGCATATGGAGAAATTTCTGACGTATTTTAAATAAATCTGGCAGAAACTAAAAAATAGCGGACTAATTGTTTCTAGTCGAATATAAAAAAAAATGCAGTCGTAAACCTTGTGTGATGAAATTGGATATTACAGGATATGGACGAGAGTTTGGCAATTAAAGGGGAAGTACGAGTCTTGTAATATGAACAGATTAGTAGACTAATACTAAAAAAAAAAAAAAAAAAAAAAAAAAAAAAAAAAAAAAATAGAATATGCTTGGGAAAATTACCTAATGTAGTCCCTAGTAGACTATGTCCAGTCCATAAACGTCAATGGACCCATGTGTACGCCATGGTATATGTCAGAACATGTTTTTGCTGCTATCCCAACCTGTACTGTTGAAACAAGGTGTGAATGTGGCCTAAGCTGTTACCAGTGTCATCCATATAGTACATATATATACTACTGGATATAGTACATAGACCTATGTATACAAGATCAGTTATTATAAATCGGAATACCCCTTTAAGACCACAGGGCAAGGTTGAGTATCCAGAAAACCGTCCCCTAATGACACGTTTCTATGTGGAAACCATGTTGTGATGCTCAGCACCCATTATATGCGGCCTGCAGAGTGAAAATCCACATGGAAAGGATTATCCATGGTTGCTATGGAAGTCCCTTCATCTATAGTAGCTAGGGCGCAGAAGAAGACGTTGCCTATAGCAACCAATGGGATGACTGCTTACATTTATTTGGGATCATTACAGTAACAATAGCTGTGATCCTATTGGTTGCTATGGGCATCACCTCCACGTTTCTATGCAGTAGTTGTCATGTATGAGGCCTTGTCTATATTTCTCTACTATGTTGTCGATACATTGGCTGTCTATAGTACGGTGCTTAGAGATCAGCAGTCTAAACCTATGAACCCTCCGGCTGTTGAACTCCAAGCATGCCCTGACAGCCATTGGCGGATATAGATGGCATTCACCCTTGACCTTTGAACTTTTTCATATGTTAATGATGAATTCCTGTGTATTTCATTGGGGTTTTTCAACACTGATCGTCAGACAAAGCCAACTTAAATGGGCACTGTCACTTTAAAAGACGTTTTGATCGGCCAGGGTGTGGACGTTCAGATCCTGACTGATCGCTAGAGCGAGCTTGGAGAACAGCGCACTAAAGGAGTTGTCTCCCAGCTTTATGCCCTTGTGACTGGGACAGACTCCCAATGACTATGGGACTGGCTCTGCGCTTCTCTTCGCCATCGATGGAGGCCGCAACCGATCAAAATTTTTGATTCTACTTCATGTCAAAAGTTTTTTTTAAAGTGACAGGCACATCTTAAAGTGTCACTGTTATAAAAACAAAATGACAGGGACATGTTGGACAAGGTTGGTTTTGCAGTAGTGAAATATATTTTATGGCCTCAAGTCCTGGTCTGAACACAGGTGTAATAACCAAAACTGAAAGCATCATAGGGATGCAGGATACTTTCAGTTCCCATAATAAGCATTGAGGAAACCTGCCATAATGTCTGTATCCATGTTTTTCTGGCAGCCCTAGGGTGGCATTCAGCTTCTGCAGCTTGGGAGAATCAAAGGCCGAGCGATCGGGCGCAAATAACGTTGTCAAACCTGTAAATTTTTACAGGTTTGCTCAACACTATTTACAATAAGCCGAAGCCGTGAATGGAACGGACACAAGATACTGTGATGGAAAGATTTACACAATTTCTGTGTTATGGACTGAACCCAGCCCTAGGCCCACTTTGGGTGTAATACAGATGAGCTACAAGTTTCAGCCTGACCCTGGGTATGACGACCCCTGACCGGCAGCGGCCATTTTGTCATCATACCACCAGTCAGAGCAGGGCTTTCAGCAGTAGTATGGGGGGGGGGGGGGGCAGCGTTGTCCATATTACTCCCGTTACACCGGTCTTGGATGGCTAATAATATTCATTTACATATAATGTTGCAGCCTCTCACCCCCACGTTGCTTGCATCATAAATTACAATAATCTTACTTTTTTACAAACGAACGTTGGCCTATATATGTATTTTTTTTCCTTGTTTTGTTTTAGGACGAATCTTTGAGATTTTACTCCTCGGTATGTGAATTTCCCTTCTTTTCTTCTAATATGTTCTGGTCTTTCCATGAAGCTCTTGTTACTACAGTGATGCACCAGAGGGTGGTCCGGGTCACACATTACAGCAGTCGGTTTGCTGGGTGCCCATTTTGCCTCTACACTTTTAAAGTCAAAGCTTAGACTGGATTCCCTTTCGGTGGGTGAGAAACACAGCGATCCCTGCCGCTGTGTGAAGACCTGTCCTGTGTGACTTCTATGCAGGCCTGACCCCTATCTGTCATGATTGGAGTTAGGATGTTATTCCACTGGCCGATGGGGGCCCGATGATAACTGTAAACGAGCGCCGATCTGCTAGATCGGCGCGTTTACTGGGCCTGTTTCACGGCTCGATTATTGTTTAACAAGAGCTGCATGAACATCGTTACCGATGTCCTTGCAGCCCTTGCTTAAACTTTATACATTACCTATCCAGGCTGCAGGGCTCCTTTTGCGGTCTTCTTCTCCGCGGGTCCCGCATGCTCCAGCTTCAGAGCAGCCTGTGTCAGCTGACAGGCTGCTCAGCCAGTCACTGGCCGTGGCTCAGATAGGCCGCTCTGAAGCTGGAGTGTGCGGGACCCGAGGAGAAGACCGCAAAAGGAGCCCTGCAGCCTGGATAGGTAATGTAAATTGTCAGTCGCCGGCCGCGCACCGCTATTACACGTAGCGATGCGCAGTAGGCGCCCGACAATGATAGGTTCAAACCTATATCAACGATCAGCCGATGATTGTTGTATTTATTCCACGGAGCGATAATCGGCAATGATCGCTCTCTGGAATAGGCCTCTTACAGTGAGTAGTATTGACCATCGCTTCTTTCACTATGGGACTTACAAACATTGCCGAGTTCAGTGGTGGTAAAGGACAGTTGTTCCTCCAATGGAATGCTATGGGGGGGTCCCAGTAATCAGCCCCCCACCGATCAGCTAGTTATCCCCTACATTGTGAATATTGGCTAACTTTAATGGTTACCTGTCAGGAAGCTGATCTCCCCCCAGGGAGTCCTGGAAAACAGGAATACTGCCTATGGCTGTATCTGTGTCTTCCAGGCAGCCTTAGGGCCCTATTACGCGGGACGATTATCGTGCGAAAAATCGTTATCGTTCGACTTAAAACGATAATCGTTCTGTGTAATTGCAGGCAACGATCAAAAGTTTCAAGTTTCGCATTTGTTCACTAATCGTTCGTTGCACATGGTCCATTGTTTTTCTGGGATCAGAAGGAGTAAACGATCGTAGTTACAATCGTAACTAACGACCATTGTTCTGTGTAATATGGTGAACGATTTCAGGTTAACGATAAACAATCTCGTAAGCGATCGTTAGTGGTTAATCGTTGAAAATCACTCTGTGTAATAGAACCCTTAGAACTGCATTCAACATCTTCAGCTACGGGTAACAAAATGTAGAGACTTCCGGGCTCAGACAACCTAAATGTGTACCATTAAGTTTACGTTTTTTTTTTTTTTTGGCTTTCTTTACTGCTTTGCTGGCTCCGATGCGGTGATCCCGCTTTTCTTGTGCACCATCCCGGCTCTATGCACCGGAGGTGCACAGAGTGCAAGAAACGGGTGGTGCTTTAAAAAAAGGGCCATGCCACCGGGATCACCCTGCCATCAAGGTAGTAAAAAAATAATCCTAATGGTACATTCTCTTTAAGTAACCAGTCATACACAGGGCGGGGCCAGGAACCCGTACGCCATACAGCGGCACATGTTTAATGCACCCCCATGCTGTAATATGGTGCCTTTATGGGGCACTGTATTCTTCCTGTATATAAGGCTTCTAGGGGAGAACACTACAATATGGTATATGATGCTGCGATTTGTTTTTCTCATGGGTCCATAGTAGAGACATAAAACAAAGAGGAATAAGCCAGCCCTCAACTGTGAGTGTCCTGTACAGCGGCCAGGTCCAACGGGAATGGTGTTCTGCGCCAGATCTTCTTTATGCGCCTATAGGCTGAAATACATTCTAATCCCATCTCCTATATCACTCGCCCAGCCGTTTGTTTGGATACGGGTTAGTAAACTTTGTGATGCACAAGCATTGCACAACTCAGATGAGTGCTGACTCACACACTTGTTTATGTGAAGTGTAACTACCTAGCTATGAGGAGTGCTGCCTTCCCACAATCCATCTGTAGTAGAGACTGTTCCAATGTTTGCATCAGAGGGGGAGGCTATGCATGTCAATGTAAAGAAGCACTCCAAGAATTTTTTTTTATTTTTTTTTTACACAACATATTTTTTTGAATTAATCACGGCCGTTGTTGCAATTTGCAACAACGGCCGTGGTTAATTCAAAAGATATTTTGCATTGAAAATGAATGGAAGCCCGGCCAGAGTATGTACACGGGTCACAGAACGGCCGGTGTCTTACAGCGTGTGAACCCGGCCTTAAAATGCACGGTTGTTAAATAATATTGTAGAGCCTCTTGTGTATGCCTTGTGCATACCCAATTCACTTGGAAGTGGTGCCCATGGGATGTCTACCATTTTGATTCCTATTTCCCCTCGCTTATGGGTCTCCTAATATTGCCCACATTTCCATGATGCCCCTGGCTTTACAGAGAGGGGTCTTATTACTGCCCTTGCTATGAGTCCTTAGAGCAGCAAGTAAAAGATCAGTGATACAGAACTTCTGTCCAGTAACCTACACCATAGAGTCTCAGTGGATTCCTATGAGATGCAGCTTCAGCATGTGTCCTTGTGATATGTTTCTATCCGTTTCTTGCAAGAAAGAGACAGTGGAGATCAGGTTCTGTCTGTCTGCACCGATCTGCATAAAGCAGAGGCAGGCAGTATGAGTCGAGAGTCATATATCTCTCTTTATTTAGTAGTGTACTATGTATGTAGTATGTATGTAGTGTACTATGCAAGGAGGGTTTGGCTGGTAGCGGAGGGGTCTAGGGGGTCTACTACCAGGAGATATATGATAGAATTATATGAGCAAAACAAAAGTCCACAGTGGTTCTTTAAAGGGAAACTAACAACAGGCATTTATATTCCCATAAAGCAGGAGCCACTAAGGAAGATCTTTTTTCACAGACTAGGGGCTCATGCACACTGAGCAGAAGACGAGGAATTTCTGCTTGAAATTCCTCTTCTATTCTGCTCCGAGCAGAATGGGAGCTGAATTCGAGTGGAATTTAAGCAGAATTCAAGCTAAATGTTAAGCAGAATTCAAGCCCCATTGACTTCTAAAGGATTCCTCTAGCAGATTCTGCCAAAAGAAGTGACATGTAAATTCTTTGGGCAGAAAGCAGATCTGCGGCAGAAAATTCTGCTTGGAAATTCTGCAGTGTGGGCGGGTTCACACTACGGAATTCTCGCGGACAATGTGCGCGGAATTCCGTCAGCTGTCCGCCCGCACATCTGGGCGCCTTTCCGCCGGCCCCATAGACATCATTCTATGGGCCGGCGTATTCCGCTCTACGCTGAAAGAAGTGTCATGTCACTTCTTTTAGCGGATCGCGGAATACGCCGGCCTATAGAATGGTGTCTATGGGGCCGGCGGAAAAGCGCGTGCCCGTGCGGGCGGAAAGCTGACGGAATTCCGCGGACATTGTCTGCGAGAATTCCATAGTGTGAACCCGCCCTGTGAGAAGAATTTAAGAGCGGATTCCTCTTCGATTTCTCGCCTTTTGCTCAGTGTGCATGAGCCCTAATGGTGGGTTCACACTGAGGAAATCTAGCGGAATTTTGACCGGCAAAATGCACGCGGAATCTGCTTGAAATTCCAGCCCGAATGATCTTTTCTGACACCGGTCGTTCCGTGACCTGGCTGATGTCATACAAAGTGTAAACATAGCCTAAGGGTATATGCACACTGACCACACTGATTCTCGTGGATTCCGCATCAGAATACGTACAGAATCCGCTCGAAATTCTGCTCGTAAAAAATTAGCAACCTTGGCTCCCATTGTTTTCTATTGTATTTCCGCTCAGTAATGCACACGGCGGAAATTTCTGTCCGGATTCCACGTTCTGCCCAAAGAATTGACAGTCAATTCTTTGGGTGGATTCCGCTAGAGGAATCCTGTAGAAGTCAATGGGGGTTGAATACTGCTTGATTTCCACATGCATTCTGCTCCTATTCTGCCAGAGCAGAATAGGCAAGGAATCGCGAGCAGAAAACTTTCTTCTTCAATTCCGCGAGAATTGCTCAGTGTGCACATACCCTTACACAGTGCTCTCTGCTGCCACCCTTTGTCCATGTTAGGAACTGTCCAGAGCAGGAGCAGATCCCCATAGAAAAACTCTCCTGCTCTCCGGACTGGAAATAATTCCACTTCCTGCAGGACATACAGCAACTGATGAGTACTGGAAGACTGGAGATTTTTTTAATAGAAGTAAATAACAAATCTTTTTCACTTTCTGTCAGCAGTTGATTTGAAAGAATTTTATTTTGCTGAACTTAGCACCATATTGTCATTAAATCCTGCATTAATAGTATGGGGGTCAGGACTCCTATATTCAGGAGGAGGCAGCAGGTGTTGTGGCTAGGCTGTAGTCCCGACCCCAGTGCACTGAACGGCCTAATTTACATATTATGGAACAGAGGATTAAGCAATAACAGTGCTGAGGATGAAAGTAAAAACACATGAATCCGCCCTAATGTGTATAAATAGGAGGGCTTCACATTCCTCAAATACTCTCTTAGAATTTGATACCATTCCCCAGTCCTTGATTCATTTTTTTTCCGCCCTTTACAGCTGTGTTGTCCCTCCAGTAGCCATAGCCCACAATATCATAGACGTGTGATCTGGTATTACATTAGTCTTATACTTATTAGGCTATGTTCACACTACGTAAGTGCCACAGAAATCGCGGCCGTTGTTACAACGGCCGTGATTCCTGCGGCACTTACGTAGTGCCACAGCCTGAGTATCGGCCTGCAGTATCGGCCAGGATGATATTTTCTGAGACTGGCCGTTCCGTGACCCAGCCGGTCTCTTACGTAGTGTGAACACAGCCTTACTCTGTATTCGCTGTTACATTTAGTTTCTTATATTTGTTTTTTTTTTTTTTTTTTGTGCACAATCTTTCAGTTGTTCTTATGTTATTCCGGATTGTCCTTCATACGGTAAAAGAAGGCAGCCGACTTGCCAAACATACATTTAAGGCTTTTTGGCGTCCAATTGAGTGGTTTACATTTATTTATTTTATGGAATAGTGCAGCTTCGGTGCATACACAGTAATGGCCGGGAGCCTCAGCTCCATCCATAGTGTAATGGTGGCCTCAGGTTACTTATATGGGAGCTGAGCTGCAGTAACCTGGCACCACCACTACACATTGAGTGGAGCTAACTGCTTCCAGCTGTTCTGGTATATGTTGTGGCTCTGCGCCCTGCTGATCGGACATGATGGTCTTATTCTATGTATAGGTCATTAATGGGAAATGGCTGGGAAACCCCTAAACCAGAAAGTGATCCATCTATAAACAGCTGTCTTGTGCCCCGTTCATATTATTGCCCCTTATCTGTAGAGAGGAAGGGGAGCACTAGCTGAGCCATTCGATATGGATGTGAGGGGATAATGCATCTCCTTAAGGAACCCCCCAAAAACAGCTGGTGTGGGTGATAATTCCCCATCATGACTTAAAGGAGAAGTGCTGTAAAATTGAAAAAAGGAGGCGCAGGAAAATAAACTATTCTTACCCATCCCATTGATAGCCGCCGGCCACCTGCAGCTCTTCCAGCTGCAATGCCACGTACCCGGGTGATCAATTGCCCACACAGCCAGTCAAGAGGCGGGAAATATCCCAATTCAGTGACTGGTCTGCTGGTAATCGCTTGGCCAGGCTGTGGCGTTGCAGCTTGAAGAGCTCGGTACGTGACGTGCCTGAATTTGAGACGAAAATTACATTTGGCGGCCGTCATCAGGTCCCGGGAGCGGCGCTACGGAGGCACAGGGGTCAGTTTACTATGTGTATTATTTTCCCACAGCCCCCTCCCTTTTTTCAATTTCAAGGGACTTCTCCTTTAAGGGTCGAGCAGTGACCTCCCACAGGTGGCGCTAGGACTGTCTTTAGAGCTACTTTGCACTTTTCTACCTGGCTTTATGTGATATCCCAGTGTGGAGATATATCGAGATTGGCGACCCTCTCTTGCCTATTGTTATAAGAACAGCGTAACACCACAAGCTATGCTGTTTGTGTAACTACATACGTGTATGTAATTTTTGACCAAAAGGTTAAAAAATTTTGAGCACTAGACTTATTTGGGGAGATTTATCAAACATGGTGTAAAGTGAAACTGACTCAGTCGCCCCTAGCAACCAATCAGATTCCACCTTTCATTCCTCACAGACTCTTTGGAAAATGAAAGGTGGAATCTGATTGGTTGCTAGGGGCAACTGAGCCAGTTTCACTTTACACCATGTTTGATAAATCCCCCCCCCCCATTGTTTTTTAGAAAATATTTCTATTTCCCAAGGTGCACCTTGTTTTTCTCTCCTCCCGATTCCTCACTGTGATGTAAATATTGTGCTTGCTCTAGAGTTGCCATGGTAGCCTTGTCTAGACTGACCTTTCTGTGCTTAACCTATGACCTTCAGTCATAAAAAAACACATTCATAAAAGTAGAGGCCATGCTCCGGAGAGTTATTATATATACAGCACTTGGAGGGGGGGGAGGGATAACCAGAATAAGCTGCATAATAGGAAACCTTTTTTTTTTTTTTTTTTTTTAGAAATACTTAAAATGAATTACATTAAAATTTTAAAGTTATTCAGTTTCAATTTCAAGGTATTCAGGTATTCAATTTCCCAATTGAAAAAGTTGTGCCAAAAAACTCTCTCAGTGATCAGTGGAGGCCTAAACACCCACACCTCGGCCGATCAAAACTTTTGACATGTCTCCCCAACGCAAAAGTTGCCAACCATCTGATGTGTATGGGGCTTCCCAACATTATCTGTCAGGGAAGGATTGAAAGTCAGAAGTTGATTTCAGTATGGCCGATCCCATGTTCATGTTGGATGCCTATATCTAATGGTTTATGGTGGGCCTTCCGACTTGGATGGTGCCAGGGAAGAAAACTTTAGTTTTTGGGCATCAGTCGCCGCCGGAGTAACATGCCCATCTCTCTTCTCCCCAACGTTTGCCATTGAGGGAATGGTTGGGCATATTGGGTTTTAACAGGCCTGATCCAGTTGGTTTTGGGAAGATAAGCTTCTGCTAGAGGAGTCTGGCTGCAGCTTTTCAGCCCTCTCCATTGGCGGATCAGCTGTCTGAAATATAAGACCATCTTAAGACTGTTTAGTAAAGGGTAGTTGTACATGGCTGCAAGTTAGTCAGCCTGGCTCTGCTTGGTTTACAAGGTTGATGTTGACACAGGACTATAGGAAATTCCCTTTAAACCACAAAATACCAGCGAGCAGGGGTGACTAGCCACCTTCTTCCTCCTCACAGCACTGAATGAGTGTAGAAGGTGGTGGTGATGAATGACCTCATCAGTCTGAACAGATGACTCTCACAGACTCTGAAGTGATGGGTAGGGCAGTCACAGGGCCACGTTGCTCTAGTGAGTGCCTGACCATTTTCTGCTGAGTGTTTGGTACAGGGTCACATGTACATGGCTGACACATTGACCTCCTGTATTTTAAACCTACATTCGTGTCCATTTAGATAATTGAATCCGATCTTAGAGAAGAACATGGACACATTTTTGTACCCTTGTTACAGCCCCAACTCCTGTCCTGACCTCGGGTCTAGGGAACCCAACTAGTATCTGTGACTTTATCAATCTAGGTCATTGGACCTGTGATTGGGTAGGCAGCTTTGCTTGTGTGGTATGGGCCCAAAAAGTTGACGTTATGGTGGGCTGAAGTTTTTCCACCAGGACAGAACCGTTGTTCAGGCCAAGATACATGCTAGTAATAACTCTCTAGGGGAGTACAGTACACGGCTTTTAAGGGTTAAATTGTAATCACACTATAATCCCTTTAAGCGTGCTCTAGTATAGGGACCAAACAACCCTGGTCTAGTACAGTTGGTGGTCCCAGACGCCTTTAGTTGACCATACACCTTCCATAACTGTTTGCCTAACGTCCATTCATTCGGCCAACGGTGATCATTTGCCTGTTGTCCAAGAACAAACGGGTCAAGCTGTGAAAACCCTATGTCCACCGACATCATCTGGTCATCGGTGGGACTTGAGGCTGCCCCATACACGTTATACTGACAGCTGAGCCTGTGGGTGGAAAGTGGATGGGGACTTCTACTCCCATACGAAAGCAATGCCCCTCAATGGATTTTTTTTACCACCTTGCTTTGGTTTCATACATCAATTTTATTATTATTTTTTTTTTAATGTAGACATAGAAGACCTTAAGTTTGGCTGTGGAACCTGCCTCATACATGGCACCTACTAAGGCTTCTTTCCTCCATGGAGGCCTGTGAGACCCTTTTCTTGCTACCCCCTCCACAATCGTCTTCATCTTGATGACTGTTATTTGCCGCGGTGTCCCCTGAAGATGGCGCGGCTCTGTGTGTATATTCTGTTGGAGCATTTTCTGCCGCGCCTCCAAGATATCTCCGTCCTATATTTCAGTTCCCGCCTGTCCTCAAAGCCTGAGGCTTTTTCTGCTTCAACATCTGTTGCAGAGCATTAGTGCCGTTACCACGTGCAAGGTCCTTCATCATTAACCCTGTCTGGGTATAAGAGGGACAAGTCGCATCTGCACAGAGCCGATAGAGGCCAAGTACCCTATAGGGTTAATGTATATGAAATATATGGAGAATTGTGATTTATTCATAGAATAATGATATATGGAGAGGAGGCGCCGGTGGATTTGTTATGCGTAGCTGCCTATCTCCTCCTTGTGTTTTTCTGTCCGTCTGTTCTTTCTAAAATTGCTGAAAAGGCATCAAAACTAGGACACAGAGTCTTGTGGGTTTCTGTTGTATTTTTGTACAGACATATTAAATAATGGGATCTTTACATTGAAACATGAGGATGTGCCAGTGATACTCTGCTGTGCCGTAAAGACTATCCGGGGAACTGAGCGGTGATATAAAACCACCATCCGCAGGTATATAGGAAAGAACCTCTTTCCTTCTCTTTCAAGAAAAAATTGATAGTCTAACCGGAGGAACCTGGTTTATTTCAGCTACAAATTGCTAGAGGCATATATAGCCAGACGATGGAAGGCGCATGCCTTGGTGGAGCCCAAACTCTCAAATCTTCAGGGTCCCCAGAAGAAGCCGATCAAGGCGAAACTTGTGCTGGGCACTTAGTCTTGTCAACTCATATTTGAGTATGAATAAACCCAAATATTAGCACCTGCCATTGCCTGGCTTTATTGTACTATGTCCATTTTGCTTTACAGAAAGTGCCAAGAGTCTCAGCTGGGAAGTAGTGTCTCCTAACCTGTTGCTCGGCAGCTGTGGCAAACTACAACCTCAGGTATGCCCTGACAGCTGCAGAGCCACAGGATGGACGACATCAACTGGGGTCAGAACATTATACAGATTTGTAAGTTACCTCTGTTTTAATATTTCAAGTCTTCCAGTACTTCTCAGCTGCTGGATGTCCTGCAGAAAGTGGTGAATTCTTTCCAGTCTGACACTGCTGCCACCTCTGTCCATGTCAGGAACTGTATAGAGTAGTAGCAATATTACCTATAGAAAACCTTTCCTGCTCTGGACACTTCCTGACATGGACAGAGGTGGCAGCAGAGAGCACTGTGTCAGACTAAAAAGAATACACCACTTCCTGCAGCACATACAGCAGCTGATAAGTACTGGAAGAATTGAAATTTTTAAATAGAAGTAAATGACAAATCTATATAAGTTTCTGACACCAGTTGATTAGAATTTTTTTTTGCTGTATCCATGCTTTTTAGGCATCCTTAGGGCTGCATCCAACTTCTTCAGCCACCAGTAATCAAATGCAGCTCGCTCAGGTTCGCTTATCTCTAGCGCTGTTTCTGGAAACACAGCAACCCATTTACCTAAACTAAATTCCCATTTATAATCTTGTTTATGTGATTTTTCCTCCTATGTTATGTTGTCATGCTTGGTATTTAAAGGGGTACTCCGGCCCGGGGGTATTTTTAAGCTATGGCCGGGGAGGGGGTGGTTATAGATGGCGGCGGTCACTTACCTACCCGGTTCTAGCGCCGGGTCCCGGATCGCGCCGCCCCGTACACCCCGTAACGAGGTTCCGCCTTGGCAGCTGAATGGCTGCGCTGCTTTGAGATGTCACGTCTACTGGAAGATCGGTGGCCGTAAATGACACCTGTGTATTGACGGGAAAGCAAAGAAACCTCTAAATGACGCTTCTTCTTTTCTGTTTCTTTTACAGGCAGACAAAAGAGCACATCACAATGCACTGGAGCGTAAGCGCAGGGACCATATCAAGGACAGCTTTCACAGCTTAAGAGACTCCGTACCTTCCCTCCAAGGCGAAAAGGTGACTTCATCATCACACCTGGCCGGGTTCTGAGCACCGGGTGTACTGTGCCTTTAATTCCAATAAATTTTAATGAACTTCTTAATAGGCTGTATGCATAAGGTCACATGGCTTTGTCACTGTGAAAAAAAACAAGCTCCCATTGACTTCAATGAAAGATGTGACATGTCATTTCATGGCTGCACAGTTATATGTGGAGTCAGTGGGAGCTTCAGGGTTGACCATGGATGAAATATGGATCGGGTGTAAACGCTTATTCTTTATACCTTTGTTTTAAGGCTTCACGGGCTCAAATACTGGACAAAGCAACAGAATATATACAGTATATGAGAAGGAAAAATCACACACACCAGCAAGACATCGACGACCTAAAGAGACAAAACGCTCTATTAGAACAACAAGGTATGGACGTATATATATGAGCAGGCTTATGTTTGGTATACACCAGACTTACCACTTCTTTTCTCTTAGCTCTTCATAAATGGTCTCTTGACTTAACCTCTTGTTCAGCTTTTCTGTGTCAGGGTCAGCCTTCCCTTATAGAGGATACTTGGCAGGTAAGGTTTGTATGCTGTATATAGGGAGAAAATGCGGCCAATAGATGAGCCAGTGCCACTATAGCCTGAGATAAGGAGAGGGGGCCGACATGAACCAGTGCCACTATATAGGCTGAGATAAGGAGAGGGGGCCGACATGAACCAGTGCCACTATAGTCTGAGATGAGGAGAGGGGGCCGACATGAACCAGTGCCACTATAGCCTGAGACAAGGAGAGGGGGCCGACATGAACCAGTGCCACTATAGGCTGAGATGAGCAGAGGGGGCCGACATGAACCAGTGCCACTATAGCCTGAGATAAGTAGAGGGGGCCGACATGAACCAGTGCTACTATAGGCTGAGATAAGGAGAGGGGGCTGACATGAACCAGTGCTACTATAGGCTGAGATAAGGAGAGGGGGCCGACATGAACCAGTGCCACTATATAGGCTGAGATAAGGAGAGGGGGCCGACATGAACCAGTGCTACTATAGGGTGAGATAAGGAGAGGGGGCCGACATGAACCAGTGCTACTATAGGGTGAGATAAGGAGAGGGGGCCGACATGAACCAGTGCTACTATAGGGTGAGATAAGGAGAGGGGGCCGACATGAACCAGTGCCACTATATAGGCTGAGATAAGGAGAGGGGGCCGACATGAACCAGTGCCACTATATAGGCTGAGATAAGGAGAGGGGGCCGACATGAACCAGTGCCACTATAGGCTGAGATAAGGAGAGGGGGCCGACATGAACCAGTGCCACTATAGGCTGAGATAAGCAGAGGGGGCCTACATGAACCAGTGCCACTATAGGCTGAGATAAGCAGAGGGGGCCGACATGAACCAGTGCCACTATAGCCTGAGATAAGGAGAGGGGGCCGACATGAACCAGTGCCACTATAGTCTGAGATGAGGAGAGGGGGCCGACATGAACCAGTGCCACTATAGCCTGAGACAAGGAGAGGGGGCCGACATGAACCAGTGCCACTATAGCCTGAGATAAGGAGAGGGGGCCGACATGAACCAGTGCCACTATAGCCTGAGACAAGGAGAGGGGGCCGACATGAACCAGTGCCACTATAGCCTGAGATAAGGAGAGGGGGCCGACATGAACCAGTGCCACTATAGCCTGAGATAAGGAGAGGGGGCCGACATGAACCAGTGCCACTATATAGCCTGAGATAAGGAGAGGGGGCCGACATGAACCAGTGCTACTATAGGCTGAGATAAGCAGAGGGGGCCGACATGAACCAGTGCCACTATATAGGCTGAGATAAGGAGAGGGGGCCGACATGAACCAGTGCCACTATAGTCTGAGATGAGGAGAGGGGGCCGACATGAACCAGTGCCACTATAGCCTGAGACAAGGAGAGGGGGCCGACATGAACCAGTGCTACTATAGGCTGAGATAAGGAGAGGGGGCCGACATGAACCAGTGCCACTATATAGGCTGAGATGAGCAGAGGGGGCCGACATGAACCAGTGCCACTATAGGCTGAGATAAGGAGAGGGGGCTGACATGAACCAGTGCTACTATAGGCTGAGATAAGGAGAGGGGGCCGACATGAACCAGTGCCACTATATAGGCTGAGATAAGGAGAGGGGGCCGACATGAACCAGTGCTACTATAGGGTGAGATAAGGAGAGGGGGCCGACATGAACCAGTGCTACTATAGGGTGAGATAAGGAGAGGGGGCCGACATGAACCAGTGCTACTATAGGGTGAGATAAGGAGAGGGGGCCGACATGAACCAGTGCCACTATAGGCTGAGATAAGCAGAGGGGGCCGACATGAACCAGTGCCACTATAGGCTGAGATAAGCAGAGGGGGCCGACATGAACCAGTGCTACTATAGGCTGAGATAAGGAGAGGGGGCCGACATGTATACATATGCCTCTGTCTTATCAGGAGTCCCTCCTCAGCAATGGCACCCTGGACTCTATAATCTTATAGATAGTACTCTGTAATAATAATAGTTGGCATATTGCTTCTCCATCCAAGTGGTAAGTTTATGTCCTGGCCGCTAGGATGGAAAAGAAGAGTCATAGCCGTGTATTACAATACAAGTGTATGGCTCTTTCGGCAGTTCCGTATACCACTCGCTTTATATTTTATCTAATCCTGAATAACCCCTTTAAAGTCAATGAATTTTGTGTAAACTGTGTAAAATAGCCTATTCAGTGGGGCATTCAGTTTCGAGGTAGGTCTGTGGATATGCCGTTAATGTCCATATGGGAATATCACTTTAGGGGACATTCATGTGGAGTTCATGTTGTAGAAAATTTGCAGTGGATTTTTCTATCAGTTGACTTTAATGAGTCCACAGCAAATCTGCAATAGTGGAGGATTTACTTATTTGCTGTGGATTCCTTTATGTCATTGGGTAGCAAAAAAGGATTATGTGAATGTATCCTTAAGGTACATTCTATGTATGCTCCAGTGTTTGCCACATCACCTTTATTGTTCACCTGGCACAGTGCCATACGTTTGATAGTGGCTTTGCTTGGTACTGCAGCTTTGTCCCCTTCACTTGGCACCTTGTAAATTGAAAACTAGTCTCTGCCCAAAAATCTGACTGAATCTGTATTTGCAGTTACTGTTCAGTCTGTTTTATAAACTGCAGAGTCTTCCCAACCAGGAGATAAAGCTGGCCTCACACCGGCCTCTCCTATCATCCTCCTATACACTTGGGGCCCAGAGTGCACGTGTTATAAATTGGTGAGGGGTGAGTAAACCACTGCCAGCCATATTTTACCTGAGAACAGAGGGATCTGGTGTGTTGAAATCCAACATGTCAATCAGTCTGTCCCACGCCAGGTGAGACTTGGTAGGCCGCCATACACAATAGATTGTCGGTAGGCCGCCATACACAATAGATTGTCGGTTGGCCGCCATACACAATAGATTGTCGGTTGGCCGCCATACACAATAGATTGTCGGTTGGCCGCCATACACAATAGATTGTCGGTTGGCCGCCATACACAATAGATTGTCAGTTGGCCTTACTGAATTCTGTGGGATTGGCTCAAGTCTCCCCAGCGATTCTAGGAAGTGTAATGTAATTTCCAGCCTGGGATATCACGGCTTTGAAAAATTAGGTAGTAGAAAGGTATTTATTGCTGAGATGTATGTTTTTTGTTTAGTTTTTTTTTCCCAAAAATTTCAAGGACCGCTATAATACAACATTTTCCATCTGTCCTGTTTTCACAGTCCGTGCGCTGGAGAAAGCAAGATCTAACACCCGGCTTCAGTCGAATTACTCTTCATCCGACAGCAGCCTTTACACCAATCCCAATGGCAGCACCATATCCGCCTTCGATGGAGGATCGGACTCTAGCTCCGAGTCTGAACCCGAAGAACCCCAAAGCAGAAAGAAGCTACGGATGGACGCGAGTTAAGCAAGCACAAGCAATAAAACCAGCAGCCTGTACCAAGCTTATCAACTTCAGCCCCTCCGTAGCCCACCAATAGCCCCCCCCCCTTCAGCTCATTTAAGGACTTCTACCTAATCCTTCTTTGTTTGTCCCTCCCCCGTTTTCCTCTGCCCCATTATCACCGACTTATCGGACTGCGTTTTTTTTTTTTTTTTTTTTTCTTTCCACCCATATATCCCCCTCCCCTATATGTTATTTAAGCCTCATTGACACGTCCACGCTTACATTACAACAATACAAATCTGCACTGTGCGCGTTTTTGACGCGCGATTACCCAGAACCCCCGTCTGCAGTTTGACAATTGTACGACAGGTATCACAAGGTGAACGAAGCAGGTTAGGGAAACCTGAAAAAACACCCGAATATGTTGATTTCCTTTTTTTAAGAGTCATATACGCTTCCATTAGGATAACTTTTGCAAAAAGAGGAGGAGTATCCGTGCCACGTAAAAAAAATATCCACGTACTTGGTGCTGCAGTTGCCCTCCTGGGTGAAAATTAGCATTAATTCTCCAATACCATAGCAAAATCTTTTATTTTTTTATGTGTATTTTTTCTTTTTTTTTTTTTAATTTGTTTTCACATACAGCATGTTCTGAAATGTGGCTCTGTAATCCGTATATGTGGTGTCTTCACGTCGTCTGGAGACAGGGTTGCCATTCTTAGTTCCCTAGTTCCCCCCATCCCCACTATGATCTGTAATGTGGATCCATCCCTCAGATTGCTGCATCCACCGTAATAGGTTCCCATTGCTGAGCACCATCCAATGTGATGCTCAGGAAGCCGCAGATATTATTCAGTCCTCCAAGATCGCCCTCAGACTATAAATGTATTATACTACTACTTGTATAGAAGAAACCTGTGATTTGACCAACTATCAAATTGAAAATCATTTGTGTGTGTGTGTTTCTGTATGTATTTGCCAAATTAAATTTTGTTCTATGTGACAGGTAGTAGTCTTGTGTAATGTTCGATGCAGAGTACTAGAACTGATGGGAGCATCCTCGGTGAGAAGTAATAGTCATATACCCCTCCCCCAACCTGTTATCATGTAGCATAGCTCCACTTTGAGATACAGCTTTGATGGGGATTGCTTAAAAGGACAGTCTCCTAATATAAAATCATTTCAGCCATGGGATGTGTATAACCTCCGAGCTGTAGATAAAGGTGGACAGCTGATAGGGAGATGATGCCTGCCTTTTAGCAGACTGCTTTTTACAGAGTTATAAAATCATGTTTTTCTTCTAAGCTAAAGTGTCATAGAGGCCGGGTTGAGCTGCTGCATGCAAGCCTCCTCCCTCCTTGAGGAGGAATGTATGCTGCAGCCTAAAGTTCCCTCTATGAGCTTAGAAGGAAAACCTAATTTTATAACTTTGCAAACAGTTATTGGCCAAGGCACAGTTATAATTTGTTGTATCTCCTTATTAGCCATTTACCCATGTTGGCAGCTCTGAGCATCATATACACCTGATAGATTCCCTTTAAGGAGCCAGAGCAGGATGGCAATATGGACTAGGTAATACTGTGAAACCTCTTTAATAGACCATTTCATTGATCACTTTTCAATGCAATTTTGGGGTGGTCTCAAAGGCTTCTCTGCATCCTAATGTATAAAGGGGGTGCAATTGATTCTAGTCATTGTGCCCTCGTTCCTAAAGGCCTCCATTCACACTAGGACCAGCCAACTATGTAGGGGAATGTGGATGACTAGTATTTGGCTGACAGCTATTGGTGTATGGACACCTTTCTCTGTAGACCACATAGAGGATTACTTGTGTTAGCAGTTGCCCTGTCAAAGCCTGTTCCAAAGTTGAGCTTTATGTAGTTATTATTTTCCAGTTTTAATTATTTCCCCTTTTTTTCATGTTTTTATCCATTCTTTGATTCGCCTTTTTAATATATCTTTCTTAGTGTGTTTCACAGTGATGTATTTGGAAATTACCATTTGGTAGAAGATTGTCCCTTCTTTACTCAAAGGTTGTATCCTGTGGTAGGCAAAGACTCTCTGAATCACTGGTCTGCCCGTGTGAGTGTATGTGGTCCTGGAACACCTGCACATCTTCTGATCCTTCTATCAGGTAGAGAGAGATTGTATAAAGTGGCATCTATGGATAGAACCACACTCCGTGTTGCATAGGAAATAGAAATAGATATATTTTTTTTTGGTCATTAGACAGGGGCTATCATACAGTCTTTTCCTATGAACAGCGTGCATGCTTATGTGTTGCATCATGGTGACCCTAAACTGGATGTACTATAGCTGTTGGCCAAATGCTTCCATTTCTTCCCTTGCACGTGCACATTGAGGGGTAGATGGGCTGATGGGCCTAATAACAAGAGCAAATCTCTGTGATCGCTCGTTCACTGATCCTTCACAAGGCTCATACTGCACGTTCGATCACCGGATTATTCCCCTGTGCAGCCAATAACAATGATTTTTATGGCCACAGGAATAAGTGTTCCTGTATCAGCTGATCCCAGGCCCTTTTACATGATTATCGGGAACACTCATTCAGCTGATAGTCAGCCTTTATAGCATGCATGTGATCACGATAGAGAGTAAGATCCTGCCGGACCGTGAGAATAAAACGATGAGCCGATGTAAATCCGGCATGCCCAGTCGTCTCTTAAGTAGAGTAGCAAAGAGTTGGGGAACCATGATGCACAATAGGTGGTTGGCCTGTCCCATGAATTCTGTGGGCTCTGTCAACACTAAGGGCCCTATTAAACGGAGCAAGAATCGGACGATTATCGATTTGTCTAATGCTGCGTTTACACGAAACAATTATCGAATTTTTGCGATAACGATTGCATTTGAGCGATAATCGTTCCGTGTAAACCCAGCAAACGATCCAGAGACGAGCGAGAAATCGTTCATTTTGGTCTTTCAGCATGTTCTCGAATCGTCGTTGGTCGTTCGCTAAAAACTCGCAGATCGCTTTGTGTAAACAGTCTTTCAAAGATTCACCCTATGTGTGAGATGGGCTTAAGCGATCTTAAAAACGCTATAACAATTTTTTTCAGTCTAAACGCTGATTGTTATAAAAAAACAAATTGTTGCTTCAAAGTCGTTAAACGATCGAATGGGCGAATTATCGCTCCGTGTAAACGCAACATAAAAGACCGATCATCCGATGAAACGATCATCAGCTGATCGTTGGTTTAGGTTTTGACCACACATCACTGTGTGTAATAGCGATGAGCAGCCGATGGCTGACACTTGCCCAAACACCTGATACCTTACCTCTTCTTGCTCCCGGTCTTCTCTCCTGTGCTCGGCAGCTTCCCGGTGGCTGCATCAGTCCCAGCCTATGATTGGCTGAGCTGCCTGCCTGCTGCCGGGAGCGGGAAGCTGCGAAGCATAGGAGAGAAGACCGGGAGCAGGCAGAGGTAAGGTATCGGGCGTCTCTGCAAGGGCTGCATGGACATCGCAAATTATGTCCATGCAGCCCTTACTGCCCGATTATCGGGTCGTCCAGTGAACGAGCGCCGATTTAGCAGATCGAAGCCAGTTTACTAAAATGATCGGGCCATAGTAAGCCCGCTTAATAGGAACCCTAAGGTATTTGGTCACTTTTATATTACAAAAGCTAGATTTGCCATTTGGGTGTTACAGTGGTGGCCCATTTGCCGCCATCCAGAGACCGAACGCTAAGAAGCAGCTGATAGAACTTGATAGACAATGGTGTTTATTTTCTTGGGGGGGGGGGGGGGGTGCGGATACTTTTTATACCATCATTTTACATTTCTATAGCAATACAGCAGTCCTATAAATTCTGGGAACAAAATGGAATAAGATGATAAATTTCCTGATGTTAGATGCGCTGTAAATGTTGCACACAATTGGCAAATGTCTACAGGCTTACAAAGCATCTTTCCTATTCAAGTCGGCTATTATATGACATAGTATGCGATTGGTGGCAGCTATTTTCCATTGTAAGTCTGGGATATACCAGGATGTGTAACCTACAGGTGTGCATGCAGGTGATCTTGTCAACCTAGGGCAGCATTAGGCTATATATGTGTCTAGTTGTCAGTCAGTCGCTGCTGTTTTGTTTATTATTTTTTTAAATTAATTTAGTTTTTTATTATTTTTTTTTTAATTGTATGAGCGACTAACACCACGACAGCCGGGGAGGTTCGGGATGGCCGTGCCTGTCGCATAGTTTACCTTGTATGGTTCAATGTGGGTGAATAGTTAAATGATCATTCTTATGACTTTACGCACGACATTGTTTTATTTTTTACCCCTCCTCTTTGAGATACTAGATATATTGTACATAAGCCCAATTGGCCATCTCAAATTTAATGTTCACCTTTACAATAAAATTATAAATAAAATCTTATTTTATCCTTAAAAGGCTGCCCGCTTGTTTTTCTTTCTCTGCTTACTGTGTACTAGGCCGCATTATAGCTCTCTGTAACCACTGCATGTTGTATGGGGTAAAGCCCACCACACAGATTCACACATGACATTAGAAGTCTTCGGCTAGGGTTACATGCTTATGCCACAATTTTATGCTGCTTATAAGCTTATCTGGTTTTAACCCAGACACCTGCACTGGCCAAATGTGGTGTGTGCAAAACCACCCTGATAAAAACTTTTGACATGTCCAAGGTTTTGATCAGTCGGGGTTCAGTTGTTCAGACCCCCAGTGATAGCTAGGACAAGAAAGGTAAGAAGCTAAGGACTGTTTTGTCGTCAAAAGATGGACTTCCATAGTAAGTTTAGGAGCCTCCTGAGAGGAAATAAAGTAGGAGGGCTTAGTTGCATGCTTCTAGCGATGGGTGGGAATTAGAGAGGAGCGAACCGGGTTCGAGTCTATCTGAACCCGATCGTTCGGTATTTGATTAGTGGTGGCTGCTGAACTTGGATAAAGCTCTAAGGTTGTCTGGAAAACATGGATACAGCCAATGACTATATCCATGATTTCCACATAGCCTTAGGGCTTTATCCAACTTCAGCAGCCACCGCTAACCAAATGCCGAACGTTCGGGTTCAGATCGACTCGAGCATGCTCCAGGTTCGCTCATCTCTAGTGGGCATCTGAAAACTCAGTATTTAGTCAAAATTTTTGACATTTTTTTCTCTACAGGTATTCTTCCTAAATGGATATTTTCTGATCGGTTTCTCTTAAGTTTTTTTTTAAAGTGTTACTCCGGTCCTCACTTTTACCAATACCAGGAGCTGAGTCCAAAGCACAGATAACATAGTCCAAAGCATTATAACTAGAGATGAGCGAACTGGGTTCGGGTTCGAGTCCATCTGAACCCGAACGTTTGGCATTTGATTAGCTGAGGCTGCTGAAGTTGGATAAAGCTCTAAGGTTGTCTGGAAAACATGGATACAGCCAATGACTATATCCATGATTTCCACATAGCCTTAGGGCTTTATCCAACTTCAGCAGCCACCGCTAATCAAATGCCGAAAGTTCGGGTTCGGATGGACTCCAGCATGCTCCAGGTTCACTCATCTCTAGTTATAACCTTTTCTCTGTGTCTGTTCCACTTTAGATAATACTGACTAAATGAGGCTTTAACCCCTTAAGGTCAAAGCCTATTTTCGTTTTTGCGCTTTTGCTTATTCCATTTTAAGTTTAAAAGTCCATAGCGCTTGCATTTTTTCACCTAGAGATGTATATGAGCGCTTATTTTTTGCGAAACCAATTGTACTTTGCAATGACAGGCATTATTTTTCCATAACATATGCTGCGAAACCGGAAAAAAATCATTTGCGCTGTCAAATTGAAAAAAAAAACGAATTTGTTTTTATTTTGGGGAGTTTTGCATTTACGCCGTCCGTCCTATGGTAAAACTGACTTGTCATGCATGTTCCTCAAGTCGTTACGATTACTATGATATATAACATGTATAACTTATATTGTATCGGATGGCCTGTAAAAAATTCAAACCATTGTTAACAAATATACGTTCCTTAAAATTGCTCCATTCCCAGGCTTATAGCGCTTTTATCCTTTGGTCTATGGGGCTGTGTGAGGTGTCAGTTTTTGCGCCATGATGTGTTCTTTCTATAGGTACCTTGATTGCGCATATACGACTTTTTGATCGTTTTTTATTACATTTTTTCTGGATTTGATGCGACCAAAAATGCGCAATTTTGCACTTTGGAATTTTTTTGCGCTGACGCCGTTTACCGTGCGAGATCAGGAATGTGATTAATTAATAGTTCGGGCGATTACGCGCGCGGCGATACTAAATATGTTTATTTATTTATTAATTTATATTTATAAAATGGGAAAAGGGGGGTGATTTGGACTTTTATTAGGGAAGGGGATTTTTTATTAATAAAAACACTTTTTTACTTTTTTTTTTTTTACTGTAACTAGAAGCCCCCCTGGGGGACTTGTATATAGACAGCACTGATCTCTCACAGAGATCAATGCTGTGTATATACACAGCAAAGATCGATTAGATCGGTCATAGATTACTATGGCCTGCTGCAGGCCATAGCAATCTATTGCCGAGACGGGATCAGCGTCATTCCGACGCTGAGGCCCGGCACGGGCAGAAGAAAGGATCTCCCCCCCCCCCCCCCCCCCCCCCGCGATCGCATCGCTGGGGGGAGATCCGTCCCACTAGACCCCAGGGACGTGCGGCGCAGTGCCTCTAAGTGCAGCTGTCAGGTTTGACAGCTGCACTTAGAGGCTTAATTAGCCGGCGTGGCAACGGGACCCGCGCCGGCTAATAGAGGCACTGCCCGGCTGCATGTGTCAGCCGGGATCAGCGCCGTTCAGAGCGGGGTCTGTATCAGATACGTCATGGGTCGCTAAGGGGTTAAAGACTGGTTGGGAACATAACCTTGAAGGCACACATGGCAAGGATTTATACATGTAATGATTATGGAAGTTTCTAACTCCCCCTACCTTGCATCTTAAGGCTATGTTCACACAACGCATATTTTCGTAAATGTACAGCCGTTGTTGAAATCGGCAACAACGGCCGTACTTTTCAATGAAATATACGTTGCCTTGTCTTGTATGGAATCCCAGCCGGAGCGTATACACATAGTATACGCTCCGGCTGGGATCTTTAGCGGCGCCATAGAAAACTGACATGTCAGTTTTCTGTGGCCGCAGAAAACCCTGTCAGTGCACACTGTCAGTGCTCTCGCTCCATAGTGTGCCATGGGGAGTTTTGCTGCGGGCACGCACTGATGCGCCCACATCAGAACTCTGAGGCGCCAAAGATCATCTTTTCAGAGACCAGCAATTCCGTGACCATAGTATGAACATGGCCTAAAAGAGAAATACCAGGAAAAGTGATAGGGAAAAAAGAGATCATGGGGGGGTCCGACCTCCGTACCACCCGCCAATCTCTGTACAGAAGTCAGACCCCCTGCAATCTCCTCATTTTCCCCTACAGAATAGGATAGGTTCATTCTTCCTGGAATACTCCTCTAGGTAGAAAAAGATGTGTCTCATGAGATGAGACATGATCCTCTACCGTCACAGGAAGCTCGGCATGGATCTTGCCTCTGAAGTTCAAGACCCCCCCCCCCCCCCCCCCCCCCCCCCCCCGAATGAAGTATTCACCTCTGACCAGCCATTCCCAACAGCCTACATCCCCATCTTCCAGGTTATCCATGTCCATCTGTTAGGAGTGCTGTGGGATTGGAGTAGAGATGAGCGAACCGGGTTCGGGTTTGAGTCCATCTGAACCCGAACGATCGGCATTTGATTAGCGGGGGCTGCTGAAGTTGGATAAAGCTCTAAGGTTGTCTGGAAAACGTGGATGCAGCCAATGACTATATCCATGTTTTCCACATAGCCTTAGGGCTTTATCCAACTTCAGCAGCCAGCGCTAATCAAATGCCGAAAGTTCGGGTTCGGATGGACTCGAGCACGCTCCAGGTTCACTCATCTCTAGATGGGAGTGATCAGGGTGGGAGGACTGTGATGAAGAGCTGGATGAAAGCAAAGCATTCTGGATAGTACTGAGCAATTGCTCAAGCAGGAAGTGCAATGAATATCCAACACAGAAATAGACACACAAAACACTAGGGTGGACAGACGCCAGGCAATGATATGCAAATAGTTTACTGCATAACAACAAAACGTTCACAACATTTATTGATGAAAACAAGGTGGCGGTATGTGATTCAAACAACCTGACCGCCTTGCATTGTATTATTATATATACAATAATTTTTTTTTAAAAAAAGCTTAATCTGATAGAATATGTAGCTGGTAATCGAGGAAGCAAATAGTTTGGTTTCATAGAGACTTATACCAAACCAATAGCGGCCTGCTATCATGTAAGTAATGGTACCAATAAAATAGTGAATTGGTAACCAAAGTATCTGGATGTTGTAAGCAAAAATGGGGTACTCTTAGATTGCGCCTGCCCCCCCCCCCCCCCCCAAAAAAAAGCCATGTGATTATGGACTTATGAAAAATGAAAGTGTATTCCAAGAATTTGTAATAAGGATTATACTATTTTATCCATTATGGTGCAGGAGGAGTCTCCTTTCAGTGCAAGGATAGCGTGTAGACTGGTGTCCAATGGGTTATAGGAAATAGTGGACTGGTACCAAGCAATAGCGGACTAGTACCAAGCAATAGCGGACTAGTAGCAAAAGAATGATGGAATTGCACTAGGTAAACTAGTATCCTATAAATACTGAAACTAAAAACAAGGAGATACTGGGCCTAGCAATGAGCTAGTAGTAGGCAGTTATCAAGTAGGTGCTAACATAATACTAAGCAAATAGTAGTTATCCAGTAAGTAGTATAGTGCCAGGAACGTAGTTGATGGCTATCAAGCAAGTAAAATAGTGTCAAGAAAATTGAAAGGCTTGGCGCTAAGGCTCCAACATCTTTTTTCTTCCTGGGCCTCCCTCTCACACCACCTTGGTAAGCTTAATGTCTCCTGTGACCCGAAGTCCGGTCACTACTTTGAGTTGTGGAACACGGTGTGTGAAGTCGCAGAGTCGCTGTCCATCTAAGAGAACCTTCATCTGTTGGTGTTCGCAGAGGATCTCCATCTGGAATTAGAGCATTAATAGGATGCATTTATCTGTGGATCTGCTCCATGTAGAAAAGAACGTATTTTTTTTAGCATTGGCAAGTCCCAAGAAAACAAACTCCCAAATTCCCACCTTATAGCGAGTGTTATACCCCACCTCAGTTCTTGTTTCACAGTTTATACTGCATAGTACTGCTCTTTAAAGTCCTCCATGCTGCTTCTGAGGGTGTGCTATAGAGAGATAAGGAGCAAGATGGCCTCTTTTTGTGTGTCTGCAGTATACAAGAGACCCCCTAATCTCCATCTACTAGCTGGGCACGACTTAAAGTTAGGGCACCCTATTATATGGTGCGAAAAATCGCTATAGCGTTCAAATTTAAACGATAATTGTTCTGTGTAATTGCAGGTAACGATCAAAGAAATGTTCATATGTCGTTGATCATTGATTTAGATCTGAACCTAAAATTATCGTTAATCGTTCGCTGTAATTCCACATTCGTTTGCTCAAGTTCCGCATTTTTTCACTACTCGGTCAGTGTAATAGCACATTGATCATTGTTTTGCTGGGATCAGAAGGAATAAACGATCTTAGTAACGATCGCAGTAACGATTGTAGTAAAGATCATAAATAACGACCATCGTTCTGTGTAATATGGTGAACAATTTCAGGCTAACGATAAACAATCTTGTTTGGGATTGTTTATCGTTAATCGTTAAAAATCACTTGTGTAATAGGACCCATAGAGATAAAACCCCCAGAGGAGAAAACTGGTGAAAAATGTCACAAGTTATATAATGGCCTTTTATTGTGGAGGACATTAAAGAGCAGTAATGTGCAGTATAAACTGTGAATCAAGAAATGGATGGGGTATAAAACTCGCTATAAGGTGGTGAACTCTGTGTGTCTCTGTGTCTCAGGCCACTTCTCCTTGCGTATCACATTTATGTCCCCTATGAACCTACCTGCTCCAATATGTCTTTACGCTGCACTTTGATAACAATAACTATTAAAGCTATCTGAACCATTACCTTAAAGTTGTCTCCAGGTGTGAAGGGAAAATATGGGATTTTTTTCTCCTCTGTGCCCCAAATCCCTGCAAACTTGGCATTTCTGGTTATAGATCTTTCCTGGAAGTTGACTGTCAGTAGAAAAGCGACGTCCTCCTCGGCATCTTTAGGACTGCACAGCAAGCTGACGGTAAAGCTGCATATAGAACAGAGTTACACAGCGCCCACCAATGATACTGCAGGCATTTATAAGCTGGAATTTAGGGTTAGAACAAGTAACTGGATATTGTGATTAGAGATGATCCAACATCAGAAAATCAAACTTAAACTTTGTCGAACCTTCCGCATTTGATTCCCAATGCCTTCTCGTTCCGTGGGGAAGGAGGAGACATCCCGGGGACCGCCAGGAATTCCGGGATACAGCCTATTACCTAGGCTGTATCCCTGTTTTCCAGGCGGCACTTGAGCTGTCACCACCTTCCCCGCGGAACGGGAAGGCATCGGGAATCAAATGCGGAAGGTTCGAGAAGGTTCAAGTTGGATCAAACCTAAGATTTCCCGATGTTCAATCATCTCTACCCCTGACCTAGGCTGTCGGGCACAGATGCCCTGGCTTCATACATTCTCCACATACTGACTTTCCTTGTGGCCCAGGGCTCCGTTTTCTACACTCCCAGTAATAACAAAAGATAGCAATAGCCAGAAAACACGCTATAGCATGTAAAAGATACCATATACCAATGTACTGCATGTATTTTACCTCTTGGGTCTGATCTCTACAATCCCCATTATGGTGATCCTCATCGCCGGCTTCATTCCTCCTTTGATGTCACCAACATATTTTTCTCCCTTGAAATATAATATAGCTTTGTCAGGAGGAAATAGTTGTAAGGCTTCCTTTACACTTGGGGGCAGGTTTGATGTCCAACCTACACCGAAATACTGCCTTATAGGACCTGCCCATTTATGCCTTCTAGATGCTTTTTGGACAATTTTATGCCTTGTTGCATAAAGGTTGTAGTTTATTGGAGGAGACATGGAGTCAATGGAAGGGAGAGGCTTAAAATGGGATGCAGGGCACTAAAAATGCACCAGAATTTTGGAGCAAAATTGTGGGTTCAAGTAAGCCAAAAAAAGTTGGTCTAATCTTACACTAGACTGATACCCCTGATGAAGAAAAGGGTTCCTTTTGGAAACACGTTGGTATCTACTGTCTGACTTTGATAACTTTATATCCACAGAGCTGTGGCCGTCTCGTGATTGCACAACATGAAGCACATGTTATAAGTAGACGCTGTACTACACCTCCACGTCCTTTTACATGACCTGATCTTTGGCCACCGATCAGCAAGATCAGCGCTTGTTTGCAGTGGCTTTACATGGCACAATGGATGATCGCTGCATCACATGAAAGTGAACACAGACAGATGTGCGGCCAATGACTTTGGCTCTGGACAAACGGTGCAATCAGCTAACGGGCGAGCTTTTTCCCACTCATTGGCTGATTGCTGGCACTTTTACACGGCCCGATCATCAGGAGAAGAGGAAATTTCTAGGTGCATCCGTAATCTGTCCAGGTTAGTCAAATTTTTACAAAGAATTGCGCAGATTTAGCAAATCCTTCCTATAGTTTTTGAGTTTTTTTGTTTTTCTTTTTGTAATTCGGGCAATTAAAAAAAAATAAACCCCATAAAACATACTTAAATAGATTATTGCATAACATACATTTTTTATATTAGACCTGTCTTTCTGCTGACAGAAAGTCATTTTTGTGGTTTCAATGATTGTTCTAGAACAGGGGTAGGGAAGCTTGGCTCTCCAGCTGTTACAAAACTACAATTCCCATCATGGCTGGGCAGCCAAAGCTTTAGCTTTGGCTGCCCAGGCATGATGGGAATTGTAGTTTTGCAACAGCTGGAGGGCCTAAGTTTGACACCCCTGTTCTAGAACTATTAGAACTATTTAGATATGAGCGCAACTCAAGCATGGTCAGGTCTGTCCGCACACGGATGTATTGACATCTGATGATGGATGACTACGTTTGACACAGCCCTTAGGCCACACACTGTATCCATGTTTTCCAGGATTTCCTAGAGCTGCATCCAACTTATTTAGACACCGGTAATCAAATGCCGAAACTTCTGGGTCCGGAGAGATATGAGCATGCTTGAGTTGCGCTCATATCTAGAGCTATTCAATGGTGCCAACCCACGTCCTGCATTTCCAATGCATTTCCTGCTCTGAATACAAGCGGATAAGCAACAATTATACTAACGTGTTTAAAATGCATGTAGAAAAATATGTGTGCGGCATGGAGAGTTTTTCCACTGAAAACAATGGGACACTCATTCTGACCTGTACTTTGATGCTGACTACACAGAAAAACACAATGTGAACCCATTGATTAAAGGAGTAGTCCGGTGAAAAACTTTTTTTCACTAAATAACACACATTACAAAATTATAAAACATTGTAATGTGTGTTATTTATTTGAATGGCCCCCTTCCCCATGTTTCCAACCACACCCCCCACCCCCGACCCGGAAGTGTAATGCTGCATGCTTACATAATCACTGTTGACCCCTTCTGCCCCGGCTGCCATCTTGGGATGATTATGCCACTCTTCAGGAGGCCGGCCTGACTGCTCCAGCCCTCCCTCTTGTCGACTTCCCTCCAGCGCATCATCAGCTGCTCAGCCACGATTGGCTGCGCATAACAGAAGATGTCTGGGGCTACAGCCAATCATGCGCACCAGCAGACTTTTCATTGGCTGTAGCCCCAGATGTCTGTTATGCTCAGCCAATCGCGACTGAGCAGCCGAAGAGGCGCCGGGGGGCCGGCATGAGGGAGGGCTGGAGCAGTCGGGCCGGCCTCCTAAAGTGTGATGTAATCATCCCAAGGTGGCGTCCGGGACTGAAGGGGTCGACAGTGATTCTGCTGGAGTGCACATAACCAAAGGGCTATGTTCACACACAATACTTAGCCGTATTTTTGGAATTTTTACAGCTCAAAATTTACATCAAAGTTTCATTGAACTCAATGGAAAAATGGCTGGTAATTCCCATTCAATATCATTTTATGACCATAGTTTTGAATAAAAGTAGTGCAGGGTCCTACCTTTCGTCTGTTTAAAAATAAAAACACTGGGGGAGATTTATCCAGCATGGTGTAAAGTGAAACTGGCTCAGTTGCCCCTAGCAACCAATCAGATTCCTCCTTTCATTTTCCAAAGAGTCTGTGAGCAATGAAAGGTGGAATCTGATTGGTTGCTAGGGGCAACTGAGCCAGCTTTACTTTACACCATGATTGATAAATCTCCCCCACTTTCCTCAAAATTTTTGGGCCTTTGTAACCCCCCCCCCTAAAAAATAAAATAAATAATAATAATAATGATAATAATAATGATAATAATAAAAAATATATATAATATAAAAAATAATATATTTGCACTACAAATAGTCGCATTTTGGGTGCCATAAAATGTTTTTATTTTTTTATTTTACATTTGTTTGAGTGCTGCTGTGTTTTTCATATATATATATATATATATATATATATATATATATATATATATACTGTAGTAAAAAGGATGAAGATGTGTGATATTTTTTTTATAAACTAGATAGACGGCGGCCATAGATGGAAGACACTATACGACATCTGAAAATATCTTATAAGATGCAAATACAAAGATTGCATTGCACTGATGGTTTGAACGCCATTCTCTCATGCCCCAGTGCTGCTCACAGATAAGGATTATTACCGTTCAAATCTCCCGCCCGCCCCACACAACTGCTGATAACAACTTTTCGCGTGTCTCTGGGACATGTCAAACTTTTGTTTGTTTTTGTTTTTTTATGACAAGTACATCTCAAAGTCAAAAGTGGCCCCATCCTGCTGAAGGTTACTGTATGTGTGAATAGGAACATAATAAACCTGCACAGATGTTATACCATTACTGCTAAGGCTGGGTTCACACTACGTTTTTGCAATCCATTTTTTCATCCGCTTTTTGCAAAAAAAAAAAAAACAGATGAAAAAAACGGATGAAAAAAACGGATACATTTGTGTGTGCATCCGTTCTGATCCGTTTTTCCATTGACTTTCATTATAATAAAAAAACGTTTTTTTTCACGTACACAAAAACATAGTTGACCTCACTTTTGTGCCAGCTAAAAAAAAACAGATCCGTTCATTTTTAATGGAAGTCAATGGAAAAACGGATCAAAACAGATGCACACAAATGTATCCGTTTTTTCCATCCATTTTTGGCAAAAAAACGGATTGCAAAAACATAGTGTGAACCCAGCCTAAGTATTAGTAACAGCCGTATCCTGTCTAGCCCTCAATTAAACTAATCTGTCTTTTATTCATGTATATTTGAAATACTCACCAAAAAACCTCACAGTGTAAAGTATAGCGCACATTTCCATTGAAAACAATGGGACGCAAAATGCCTTTGCTTTTCAATGTGTATTTTGGTGCATAATAAATACACATATATATATATATATATATATATATATATATATATTTATTATATATATATATATATATATATATATATATATATATATATATATATATATATAAAAATGGATGCATTTTGATTTATTTATTTTTTTATAATGGAAGTCAATGGAAAAATGGACCAAAACGGATGCACACAAATGCATCAGTTTATCCATCCGTATTTTCATCATCATTTTTTTTTTTTTGCAAAAACTGATGAAAAAACGGATTGGAAAAACGCAGTGTGAACCCACCCTTATATTATTATTCTTACATTTACATTTATTTACTGTGGATTTACCAACCACACCTACTGGAAGCTTGTTCCAAGAGTCACGGAACGTCCGGATGATGTTTAGCATTGCTGAATTCGCATACAGGTGCATGCGGGCGCAACCGTGCGCGTCCGCATCCAAATTCCCCGCTGCACACAATGGAGCGTGCGGCCAGAGCCGCTCACTCCACTGTGTGAACTGACAGGGTTTTCTGCGGCCGCTATTCATTGAATAGCGGACGCAGAAAACTGACATGTCTATGTTTATACACCCCGTCCGGGATTCCCTCAGCCTTCAGCACAATGTAAGTTCCGCACTAATCACGGCCGTTGCAACAACGGCTGTGATTAGTACGGAACTTACGTTGTGTGAACATAACCTAAGGCTATGTTTACACAAGTGAAATAACAGGCTATTTTCAGTCTTCACTGATTCATATTGGAGTCTATGGAAACAACGGCCGTTAGATCACGTAATGCAAAGAATAACGGCTGTTGTTCTTAGCGTCCGTCAAATTATTGCTCAGGACTTTTAATGGTGACCATTATTTAGCAAACAACGGACGTTATTTTAAGTTGTTTACACACAGATTTTTTTTTGGCCCGTCCTTTCACCGTCTTTTCAACAAAAGTGAATGGACCTTTAAAAAATAGCCGCACCCAAAAGGCTGTTGAACATCATTCAGCCTAAACGTAAACAATGTACCATTGCAAAGTATGTTAAATAACGGCCGTTGAAAATCATTGTGTGAACATAACCAGAAAGTAAGAGTGAGTAGCTGTGCAATGTATTAGGTCTTTATGTATTCATAAAGACCTCACTTTCTGACAGTGAGCAAAAAATAATAAAAACTGTGCAATGTCACGTATAGAAGAAAGTTGCAGAATGTACAAATAAGTCATATACATACACATATACATATACATACACATATACATATACATACACATACACATATACATATACATACACATATACATATACATACACATACACATACACATATACATACACATATACATACACATACACATATACATACACATACACATATACATATACATACACATATACATACACATACACATATACATACACATATACATATACATACACATATACATACACATATACATACACATATACATTCACATACACATATACATACACATATACATACACATACACATATACATACACATACACATATACATATACATACACATACACATATACATACACATATACATACAAATACACATACATACACATACACATATACATACACATACACATATACATACACATACACATACACATATACATATACATACACATATACATACAAATACACATACACATATATATACACATATACATACACATACACATACACATATACATACACATATACATACAAATACACATACACATACACATACAAATACACATATACATACAAATACACATACACATAGACATACAGTAAGGCCAATAATCCAATGCAGTACTCACACTGGTGCAGGTCTGTATCTCGGTCATGCTGCGTGGCTGATGCGGAGGACACTGGTGGAAACTTCCTGACAGTCTTTCAAATATAAGCAGTGAGGATGGGAGCCGGGAGACTTATCTGTGTCCTACAGCTCACTCTCCTGGTGGTGGATCAGCTGAGTCACAACCACAAACAGCAGCCCCAGATGTAGTCACCATAGACACACTAGACTATCCTTAGGACTTGTCTTATGCTGTGTTTACACGGAGAGATAATTCGTCCAATCGATCGTTTAACGATTTTGAAGCAACGATTTTGTTTTTATAGCTATAAGTGTTTAGACGAATAAAATCGTACGTAAGAAAAATCGTTATTGCGATCGCTTTTAAAATCGCTTAAGCTCATCTTTTACAAAGACTGAAAGACTGTTTACACGAAGCGATCTGCGAATTTTTAGCGATTGACGATTTGAGAACATGTTGAATGTGTATAGCTCTCCAGTGATATTTGGCTCTTTCCTTCTGTTCTCCTGTTAATATGGACCAAAAATGACTGATGAGTTTATGTAGTTGATAGGCGGCTGCGTCACGTGTGCCTATGACCCTCCCCACATCCTCATGCAGGGTCAGACTGGCCCACCAGAGGACCGGAGAATCCTCCGGTGGGCCCCCAGCTTCAGAACCTGCACAAACACTGACGGACATGTTGTTTCCTGCTGGTTCTTCATTGGTGGGCTCCCAGGATCATTTCCTCTGGTGGGCCCCAGATACCCCAGTCTGACACTCTTCTCATGGTTCCTTCTTGACCCAAGAGATGAGGCGATCCTTTTGCTTTTGGAGTAAGAATAAGGTGCGCTTCACGGTTTCCCCTGACTTTCTTCTTCAGTATGGTGGCTTTTCTCCTGAAGCCTTCCAGTCCTGAGCAATTGCGGCCTGTCCTGAAATATCATCCCTTGGAGATTCCCCTAATTTTATGGCAACTGTGGGTGATGATTGCTTAGTGTAATAGGGCCTTAGAATAATGCTGGGTTCTCAGGATACAAGAGATGTCTCTGAGGTCTGTTGTATACTCCAGGCTAAGAACAGATGTACCATAGGGGCAGCCCAAGGTGGAAGCTATAGGGTACAATAGTCCTTATCCTAATTTATTCTGTGGTAAGAACCTGCACAGATCTTCCCCATTGGGGGGGGGGGGGGGGGGGAGCGCAGTTCTCTAACACTTGTAACAACAATTATGGTACAGACTCTGGAGCTGCTAAATCAATAAGGGAGAATATCATAATATAGAGGCATTTGGAGAAGCTGGAGGCTTGGGCAGAGAAATAGCAAATGAACTTTAATGTGGATAAATGTGAGGTTATGCATCAGGGCTTTAGAAATAATAAGTACAGTTATGTGCTAAATAATAAAACACTGGGTAAAACTGCTTCCAAAAAGGACCTGGGGGTATTGGTGGACAGTAAACTCAACTTTAGTGATCAGTGCCAGGCAGCAGCTGCAGAGGCTAATAAAATAATGGGATGCATCAAAAGAGGTATAGATGCTAAAGATGAGAACATAGTTTTGCCTCTTTATAAATCACTGGTCAGACCCCATATGGAATATACTGTGTACAGCACCGGGCACTGGTATATAGGAAGGACACAGCTGGACTGGAGCGGGTGCAAAGGAGGGCGACCAAGGTCATTAAGGGAATGGGTTACAGTACCAGGACAGGTTATCACGCTTGGGGTTACTTAGACGTCTTAGGGGCGATCTGATCACAATGTACAAATATATGAATGGACAGTACAGAGATCTTTGTAGTGATCACCTTCTCCTCTTCCTCCATGTAGCAGTCTGTCATTTGTCTTCATGTAATGTGTTTTTGATCTTGTATTGTTCCGGTTTGTTACCCCTGTTGCCTGTATAGCGTTCTGGAATTAAGGGCGCTTAATAAATAAATAAATAATAATAATAATTATAGGTCTATAACCATGACAAGGGGGCATCCTCTACATCTTGAGAAAAGAAGATTTCATTATCAGCATCGACACGGGTTCTTTACTGTACGAGCGGTAAGACTATGGAACTCTCGGCCACATGATGTTGTCATGGCCAATTCATTAAAATAAGTTCAAGGGAGGCCTGGATGCTTTTCTTGAAAAATATAATATAACAAGTTATGGGCATTAGATTACATGTGATAGGACACTGATGCAGAGATTATTCTGATGGCCATTGGAATCAAGAGTAGAGATGAGCGAATGTCTCAAAAGTTCCTTCCGACCGGACTTCCGGATTTTTTTTTTAAAGTTCGGTCCCACCGGATTTCGGATTTCTTCGGATTTCATAGTTTAAAGCATCTATATGATACGGGGGTAGTGTATTTGGTTGAATTTAGGGCTCTACATGTCAGTAACATCATTATCTTTTCGATATCTCAAGATCAATTTTCTTTTTTTAGACTTCAATATTCACCATTACAGGGTCTATGCAGGAAACTCACCATTACAGGGTCTATGCAGGAAACTCACCATTACAGGGTCTATGCAGGAAACTCACCATTACAGGGTCTATGCAGGAAACTCACCATTACAGGGTCTATGCAGGAAACTCACCATTACAGGGTCTATGCAGGAAACTCACCATCACAGGGTCTATGCAGGAAACTCACCATTACAGGGTCTATGCAGGAAACTCACCATTACAGGGTCTATGCAGGAAACTCACCATTACAGGGTCTATGCAGGAAACTCACCATTACAGGGTCTATGCAGGAAACTCACCATCACAGGGTCTATGCAGGAAACTCACCATTACAGGGTCTATGCAGGAAACTCACCATTACCGGGTCTATGCAGGAAACTCACCATTACCGGGTCTATGCAGGAAACTCACCATTACCGGGTCTATGCAGGAAACTCACCATTACCGGGTCTATGCAGGAAACTCACCATTACAGGGTCTATGCAGGAAACTCACCATTACAGGGTCTATGCAGGAAACTCACCATTACAGGGTCTATGCAGGAAATTCACCATTACCGGGTCTATGCAGGAAACTCACCATTACCAGGTCTATGCAGGAAACTCACCATTACAGGGTCTATGCAGGAAACTCACCATTACAGGGTCTATGCAGGAAACTCACCATTACAGGGTCTATGCAGGAAACTCACCATTACAGGGTCTATGCAGGAAATTCACCATTACAGGGTCTATGCAGGAAACTCACCATTACAGGGTCTATGCAGGAAAAAGGTCACAAATGCAGTGAAGGAGCGGCAGTAGTCATTGGAGGCCAGTGGAGGTCCAGCAATAGTCTTGAGGTCAGTACAGGAGCATCAGTAGTCAACATGGAGGCCAGGCAGGAGCAGCAGTAGCCAACATGGAGGCCAGGCAGGAGCAACAGTAGTCAACATGGAGGCCAGTACAGGAGCAACAGTAGTCAACATGGAGGCCAGGCAGGAGCAACAGTAGTCAACATGGAGGCCAGGCAGGAGCAACAGTAGACAACATGGAGGTCAGGCAGGAGCAACAGTAGCCAACATGGAGGCCAGGGCAGGAGCGGCAGTAGTCAACATGGAGGCCAGTGAAGGCCCAGCAGTAGCCAACATGGAGGCCAGGGCAGGAGCGGCAGTAGTCAACATGGAGGCCAGTACAGGAGCAACAGTAGTCAACATAGAGGCCAGTACAGGAGCAATAGTAGCCAACATGGAGGCCAGGGCAGGAGCGGCAGGAGTCAACATGGAGGCAAGGGCAGAAGTAGCAGTTGTAATGGGGTGACATGAGCAGCGGAAGCAGAATAATGAGGTCCATGGACAGGGGAGAGGTAGCAGGGCAGCAGGAAGGGTGGAATGACCAGTAAGGTCTAGTTCACATATAGGCCATAATAGAAGCAGAAAAGGTCCTACATCTTGGTGACAACACGACCAAATCCTACTCTGTGGTATCAGGAGCAGGTGTCACAAAGTCCTTATCTATCCATGTGGCGTTCATTTTGATAAAAGTCAGAAGCTCCACACTATCACAGGACCATCTGGTTCTCCTCGGACCGACAATATGACCTGCTGCGCTGAAAACTCGCTCGGATGACACACTGCTGGCCGGACAGGAGAGTATGTCCAAAGCAAATTCAGCGAGTTGTGGCCAGATATTTAATTTTCCCACCCAGTAGTCCAGGGGTTCGGGGACGTTAGGTGGCAACGTAGAGTCCAAAAACACCTGGACTTGCTGTTTGAGATGTGCCGCCATGTCCTGCTGCTGTGCGGGTGCTCCTGTTACCCCGGCCTGTGGCTGCATGAAAGCGTGCATCATGGACATCAGGCTCAGACTGGTGCTGCTGCTCATGCCACCCAAGCTGCTAGAGGAGGATGTGGAGGAGGCAGCGCTGCTGGTGTGGCTCTGGTGGGAAAGGCGTGAATGAGAGCGCCGTGTTCCAAAGGCTGCCACTAACCGTGCACCTAGCTCCTCTCTATAATTCATTTTTAGCTCCCGTTGGAAAGGGTGAATGAATTCACACAGCAGTTTTTTTTTTTGTTTTATTCTACAGACATGCACAAGAGATATATATTTGTGTCTCAGGAAACAACGTATGTCATATACACTCTCGCAAGGTTTCAGTTGAGCCAAAGAGGATGAGATTCAGCTTTGATGCTGATGGAGATTGCATCATGGCCGACCTCAGCCGCTGAATGTCCTGATAACATCAAATAGAGCTGTGTCACCTGTACCATATGCCATCTGTTCTATCTGCCACCTATCCCATCCATACCACCTGTACCATCTGTAACACCAATACCACCAATGCCTTCTATACCATCTGTACCACCAATCCCATCCATACCACCAATACCATCTATACCATTTGTACCATCTTTACCACCAATCCCATCCATACCACCAATACCATCTATACCACCAATACCATCTATACCACCAATACCATCTGTACCACCAATACCATCTATACCACCATGGGACCATCTAGAGGTAAGACCTTCCCCCCCCCCCCCCGATGATCTCCTCCTCCTATCAGACTGTTCTACAAATCTGTAAATTACAATATATAGTTACTTATCTCTCTCTCATTTCCTTGCAGTTTCCCAATATCCTCTATATATCTGTATATATGTGTAATATGTCGTGGACAATATATGAGGGAACGGTTCTCTCCCTGCTTCTTTTCCCGATCGGCGCGGTCTGAACTCTCAGACCCGGACTAATCAAAACTTTTGACATGTCAAAAGTTTTTCGTAATGACAGGTAGGCAGGGGAGCTAAGAATCTAACCTGCTGACATGTTCCTATAGGATGAAGGTAGATTGCCGAACCCCTCGTGTGGGCTCTGCGCCAAATCTGTTTGAATGGGAGGGCTTGTGCACCTCCGCTCTCCGCTGAAAGTATTGACATGTCAGTAGTGTGAACGGGCCCTTAGGGTCCTAATATATAGGGCAATTGTCTGCCCCAGTGGCGTAGCTACCATAGAGGCAGGGAAGGCAGTTGCTATGGGGCCCATGGAGGGAGGGAGCCCAGGGAAGATAAGAGCCTCCTGTGTCCTTTTGCTTAACCCCTTATTTACTGCAGTGCATAAGTGACCCAGTATTCTCTAACATGCTGCAAAACAAAAAAAGGGTTAATACAGAAGACAATTAGCTCTCTGCCTGACTACTCTGATAACCTCTGACCTTTGTTCTCTGATTTCCTGCAGAGGTCAGGGGTTATCAGTGCAAGAGTAGCATAGCTAATTGTCTTTTGTATTAACCCTTTGTTGTGTTGCAGCATGTAAGAGAACACTGGGTCACTTACACACTGCAGTAAATAAGGAGTTAAGCAAAAGGTAGTCTGCTCCTGCACCTATGTTTATAACCATAGGATTCTGCCTCTGGCCACAAGAGAATATTTTTTTTGGCCACATCACCGAGTATAATATATATATATATATATATATATATATATATATATATATATATATATTAGGGATGGTCCAAACCCGCCGAGGTTCGGGTTCGAATGAACCCGAACGCTTGGCATCGGATTCCCACTGTCTGCCTGCTCCGTGCAGCGGGTGGATACAGCGGGAGGACCGCCTGGAAAAATGGGATACAGCCTATGGCTATGGCTGTATCCCATTTTTCCAGGCGGTCCTCCCGCTGGATCCACCCACTGCTCGGAGCAGACAGCGGGAATCATTACCGAGGGTTCGGGTTCGTACGAACCTGAACTGAACTCGGTTCGGACCATCCCTAATATATATATATATTAGTGTGTAGGGGAGGGGGGGGGCATACAGTTTTTTGCTATGTTGTCTTTCATCAAGTTAAAAAACTAATCATCCACCGGCCGTGTATCGCTATAGGATCGCGATAGGAGGTGTGTGGGTGCTTGCTGATTAAGTATATAGAAAATATTAGAGCTGTATACTTACCTCTCCATGCTGCGGCTGTCCTCACTGGCTGTGGCTATCACTGACATTTCTACACCCGTCTCTGAAGTCACAGGCCGCTCAGCCAATCACTGGCCACGGTGCTGTCCCATCTTGGCCAGTGATTAGATGAGCCGTCTGTCACTTCAGAGACAGATGTAGAAGCTTCAGTGGCCGCTCTGGTCAGCGGGAAATGGGCAGGAGGACACCGGGGAGCGTGGAGAGGTAAGGAAGACTTTATTACTTTCTATATAACATTAAAGGGGTACTCCAGTGAATTTTGATTTCTTTCAAATCAATTTGTTTCAGAAGGTTATATAGATTTAAATTACTGTTATTTTTAAAGAAAACTCAGTTCTATCAGTACTGATAAGTTGCTGTATGTCCTGCAGGAAGTGGTGTATTTTTTTTTCCATTGCTCTCTGCTGCCACCTGGGACTGTCCAGAGCAACAGGAAATCTCCATAGAGAACCTCTCCTGCTCTGGACAGTTCATGACAGAGGTGGCAGCAGAGAGCAGTGTGTCAGACTGGAAAGAATACACCACTTCCTGCAGGACGTACAGCAGCTGATAAGTACTGGAAGATTTGAGATTTTTAAATAGAAGTAAATTACAAATCTATATAACTTTCTGACACTAGTTGATTTAAAAGAACAACATTTACTCCGGAGTACCCCTTTAATGATGTCTGTGCAGCCCTTACTGCACGATAATCAAGCTGTATAATAGGCTCTGTAAATTAGTGCCGATCTAGATCGTCTGTTGTTTACTGACGTCTAATACATCCCTTACATATAGTTGTTTGACATAGCGGGTCATGTGACTCAGATCCCTGATGTCTTGGTGGTTATGTTGTGGTTTTTGCAGTGACTTCTGGGAAATATCCCATAACTGTTCAATAAGCTGGAAGTGTGTGCAGGACTATTGGCTGGAGTCTGGTTGCCCCCTGCAGCTCTAGCAGAGCACCGCCTGAGGGAAGAACTTCACCTGGAAAAGCGTATATAGCAGCTCACCAAACTTATATGGGCACCGAGGTAAAACAAGACAAGGACACTCCCCAAAGTGCACAATGTATAATACACAAGATATAAAGAACTGAGCCTGTCCTAGTAGCCCAGGCGGTATAACCAACACAGATACAAGATATCATTCACAGAATAACACAACATAATATACGTCACAGGGCCCTTGTGGTCACTACATAAAATCACGTTTCACACTGTAAAATGTCTATTGAATAAAGGAAAAACAGGAATATGAATGTCTCTTGGTTAGAGAGTCCTGATGTGCGAACTGTAGCAATAAGATTGGCTGCAATGCAGATTGGAGATTCCAACTCTCCTCATGCCAGCAGGAGAATGGGGGTTGTAGTGGAGTGCCGCTGTGCACAAATGCTTTGCTGCCCAAAAACCCACAAGCTTCAGACTCTCTTAATATGCTGTGCAGATGCTTAAAGGAGAACTCCGGCCAAAACATATTTTTTAACATGTTATTACATAAGGAAAGTTAGACAAATTCTTAATATACACTAATTATGGGAAATGCACATATAGTGTTATTTCCCTTAATTTAGTAGATCAGGCGCACTCCATTTCTCTAAAACACCATGACGTCACGAATTGGGTGCAATTCACATGAATTGTCCAGCAGGGGGCACAGTATATGTAGTGTCTATGTAGTGTAGGGTTTAGTGAGATGATTTTTTACAGTACAAAATCCTTAATTGATTTTTATGGATTAATTTGGGAAGCAAGGACACTTACATCTTCCTCTTCCTCCCTGTGCTGCCGGTGAGGAACGCTCACACCGAGAGAGAGGGAGATGGACAGCACCAAGCAGGGAGGGAGAGAAGGAAATGGACAGCACCGAGCAGGGAGGGAGAGAGGGAGATGGACAGCACCAAGCAGGGAGAGAGAGAGGGAGGGAGATGGACAGCACAAAGCAGGGAGGGAGAGAAGGAAATGGACAGCACCGAGCAGGGAGGGAGAGAGGGAGATAGACAGCACCAAGCAGGGAGGGAGAGAAGGAGATGGACAGCACTGAGCAGGGAGGGAGAGAGGGAGATGGACAGCACTGAGCAGGGAGGGAGAGAGGGAGATGGACAGCACCAAGCAGGGAGGGAGAGAAGGATATGGACAGCACCGAGCAGGGAGGGAGAGAGGGAGATGGACAGTACTGAGCAGGGAGGGGGAGAGGGAGATGGACAGCACCAAGCAGGGAGGGAGAGAGGGAGATGGACAGCACCGAGCAGGGAGGGAGAGAGGGAGATGGACAGCACTGAGCAGGGAGGGAGAGAGGGAGATGGACAGCACTGAGCAGGGAGGGAGAGAGGGAGATGGAAAGCACCGAGCAGGGAGAGAGAGAGGGAGATGGACAGCACCGAGCAGGGAGGGAGAGAGGGAGATGGACAGCACCGAGCAGGGAGGGAGAGAGGGAGATGGACAGCACTGAGCAGGGAGGGAGAGAAGAAGATGGACAGCACCGAGCAGGGAGGGAGAGAGGGAGATGGACAGCACTGAGCAGGGAGGGAGAGAGGGAGATGGACAGCACCGAGCAGGGAGGTAGAGAGGGAGATGGACAGCACCGAGCAGGGAGGGAGATGGACAGCACCGAGCAGGGAGGGAGATGGACAGCACCGAGCAGGGAGGGAGAGAGGGAGATGGACAGCACCAAGCAGGGAGGGAGAGAGGGAGATGGACAGCACCGAGCAGGGAGGGAGATGGACAGCACCGAGCAGGGAGGGAGATGGACAGCACCGAGCAGGGAGGGAGAGAGGGAGATGGACAGCACCGAGCAGGGAGAGAGATGGACAGCACCGAGCAGGGAGGGAGAGAGGGAGATGGACCACACCGAGCAGGGAGGTAGAGAGGGAGATGGACAGCACTGAGCAGGGAGGGAGAGAAGGAGATGGACAGCACTGAGCAGGGAGGGAGATGGACAGCACTGAGCAGGGAGGGAGAAAAGGAGATGGACAGCACCGAGCAGGGAGGGAGAGAGGGAGATGGACAGCACCGAGCAGGGAGGGAGAGAGGGAGATGGACAGCACCAAGCAGGGAGGGAGAGAGGGAGATGGACAGCAACGAGCAAGGAGGGAGAGAGGGAGATGGACAGCACCGAGCAGGGAGGGAGAGAGGGAGATGGACAGCACCGAGCAGGGAGGGAGAGAGGGAGATGGACAGCACCAAGCAGGGAGGGAGAGAGGGAGATGGACAGCTCCGAGCAGGGAGGGAGAGAGGGAGATGGACAGCACCAAGCAGGGAGGGAGAGAGGGAGATGGACAGCACCGAGCAGGGAGGGAGAGAGGGAGATGGACAGCACCAAGCAGGGAGGGAGAGAGAGACATGGACAGCACTGAGCAGGGAGGGAGAGAGGAAGATGGACAGCACCGAGCAGGGAGGGAGAGAGGGAGATGGACAGCACTGAGCAGGGAGGTAGAGAGGGAGATGGACAGCACCGAGCAGGGAGGGAGATAGGGAGATGGACAGCACCGAGCAGGGAGGGAGAGAGGGGGATGGACAGCACTGAGCAGGGAGGGAGAGAAGGAGATGGACAGCACCGAGCAGGGAGGGAGATAGGGAGATGGACAGCACCGAGCAGGGAGGGAGAGAGGGAGATGGACAGCACTGAGCAGGGAGGGAGAGAAGGAGATGGACAGCACTGAGCAGGGAGGGAGAGAGGGAGATGGACAGCACCAAGCAGGGAGGTGGAGAGGGAGATGAACAGCACCGAGCAGGGAGGTGGAGAGGGAGATGGACAGCACCGAGCAGGGAGGGAGAGAGGGAGATGGACAGCACTGAGCAGGGAAGGAAAGAGGGAGATGGACAGCACCAAGCAGGGAGGTAGAGAGGGAGATGGACAGCACTGAGCAGGGAGGGAGAGAGGGAGATGGACCGCACCAAGCAGGGAGGGAGAGAGGGAGATGGACAGCACCGAGCAGGGAGGGAGAGAGGAAGATGGACAGCACCGAGCAGGGAGGTAGAGAGGGAGATGGACAGCACCGAGCAGGGAGGGAGAGAAGGAGATGGACAGCACCGAGCAGGGAGGGAGATAGGGAGATGGACAGCACCGAGCAGCGAGGGAGAGAGGGAGATGGACAGCACCGAGCAGGGAGGGAGAGAGGGAGATGGACAGCACTGAGCAGGGAGGGAGAGAAGGAGATGGACAGCACTGAGCAGGGAGGGAGAGAGGGAGATGGACAGCACCGAGCAGGGAGGGAGAGAGGGAGATGGACAGCACTGAGCAGGGAAGGAAAGAGGGAGATGGACAGCACCAAGCAGGGAGGGAGAGAGGGAGATGGACAGCACCAAGCAGGGAGGGAGAGAGGGAGATGGACAGCACCGAGCAGGGAGGGAGATGGACAGCACCGAGCAGGGAGGGAGATGGACAGCACCGAGCAGGGAGGGAGAGAGGGAGATGGACAGCACCGAGCAGGGAGGGAGATGGACAGCACCGAGCAGGGAGGGAGAGAGGCACCTCTATCCCTCCCTACCCGGTGGCGTGCTGGCTGAGCACGGGTCAGGAGCACTCATAGTAAGAGCAGATGATGGGGGGAGTAGTACATCGTGTATCTGGCCCACGGCACAGTGCAGGGAGGGATGGGGGAGGTAGTTAGATACATGGGAACCTCTCTCCCTCCCTGCTTGGTGCTGTCCATCTCCCTCTCTCCCAGTGTGAGCGCTCTTCATCGGCAGCACAGGGAGGGAGAGAGGGAGATGCAAGTGTCCTTGTTCCCCATATTCATTCATAAAAATCAATAAAGTATTTTGTACTGTAAAAAATCATCTCGCTAAACAATACACTACAGACTTCCATAGACACTACACTAAATAGACTTACATAGACAATACACTACATAGACTTCTACACATACTGCGCCCCCTGCTGGACAGTGTTTTTTTAGAGAAATTGAGTCCGCCTGATCTACTAAATTAAGGGAAATAACACTATATGTGCAATTCCTATAATTAATGTACATTAGCGATTTGTCTAACTTTGCCTATGTAATAACATAATAAAAAATATGAGTTCTCCTTTATGGCCCTTTTACACAAAGTGATTGTCGGCCGTATTCGGTCAATATCGGCCACTACGGACGCTAATCGTCTTGTGTAATAGAAGACAATGATCAGACATGTACGATGTCGGCTGATCATTGTCTTTTAACATGCTGAAACGTCAACAATCACAATGGTATCTCCTATGGGCTGCCAGATCTAGTGATCACCGACCCCTGCAGCTCCCAGGGAACGAGGAGCAAGCGAGCGCTGACCTGACAGGTCGGCACTCGTTTGCTCCTCTGATTTGCCCCGTGTAATAGGGGCTTTAGGGGGGATGTATTAAAGATATGTTATATGTTCCTTTCAGTCACAGCTTGAGAACATCCAGGGTGTGCGGCAATGTGTTACAGGTTGGGTCATAGCCCGCTAGGAAGTTCACACTATAGAGAACGTGTGGGTAAATCAATGTGCTTACAGCCTGTATCAGGGATGATGGTGGTAGTAGTGCTCAAGTCTTAGTGCTACCAACATCAGAATATGCAAAGAAGGGTCCATGGAGCCTCAGTTACGAGTCTCAAAATACGGGAATAGCCAGATATCCCTGCAGGGAAGGAAACCTGTTACCAAGGGGTGCCTCCTAGTGGGGAGATCACCAAACCACCCTGATACCTAGCCCCTCAGGTCCTCACTCTGTTGCGAGTATTGGGACATAAATAGGGAAACTATAGGGTGGCCCCTACAAGTCAAAGTCTAACGTGGTTGCGAGTGTAAGAACATAAGACAAGGAATTGGCAAAGCCAGGTATCCATCCACAGACAGCTGTTTCTGGGTATCGGGGTGTTTCAGGTAGATCAGTGACATGGAGTACTCCTTTAAGGCGACTCTGTACCCACTTTGTGCGCCCCACAACTATTATACCTTCCTGTAGCTGATAAGTCCTTGCTGGTGGTATGTTTCTCCACGCTGGTCTCGCTTTCCAGTGCCCGAAAATCATACTGTAGCTGGAGCCGTGGCCTAGAGCGATCATGCCCTAGGCTAGCGCCACCTGTGTGGGGTGTTTCCATGTCCCCCGCCTCCAGTTCCGCCCTCTGTCCTCCGCACAGTATTCCCCCGGCGCCGCTGCAATGACGTAGCCGCCTCTCTGGTGTGTCTTCTGACCGCCCCCTGTTTATGACGCTCACGGCCATTCCCTGCCTCTCCTGCCTGCCCCATCCTCCTCTGCATACCAGGATGCCGCCTGCTGCCATAATCAGCTGCTCCTCTAAGTCGCAGATGCGCCATTGAGCAACAGCGCTTCTGCAACGAAGAGGAGCAGCTGATTATGGCAGCGGGCGGCATCTTGGTATGCGGGGGGAAGTGGGGGGTGACAGGCAGGAGAGGCAGGGAATGGCAGCTACGTCATTGCAGCGGCACTGGAAAGGGGAGGCACCCCCTTGTCAGGAGGTGGCGCATGCGCAACTACTACAAATACTGCGGAGGGCGGAGGCGGGGGAGACGGAAACACCACCACACAGGCGGCGCTGGCCTAGGGCACGATCGCTCTAGGCCACGCCTAGAGCTCCAGCTACAACAAAGTATGATTTTCGGGCACGGGAAAGCAAGACCAGCGTGGAGAAACATACCACCAGCAAGGACTTATCATCAGCTACAGGAAGGTGTAAGTACTTGTGGGGGGGCACAAAGTGGGCACAGAGTCGCTTTAAAGGAGACCTGTCACCCCCCCGTGCCGGGGTGAAGGCCGCCCGACCCCCTTAGAGACCCTTATACTCACCCCTTCTCTCCAAGTCCCGCTCCTGGAGCCGGTCCCGGGACAGAGATATCCCCATTGGAAGCCCGGCATGTGTGCTGCAGAGATGAGTCCGGTGCCCATAGAGAATGAATGGAGCCGTCATTCTCTATGGGCGGTCCGTGAGTGGGTGCGAGCTGGGAATTCGGCGATGGAGGTTCCGTCTGAATTCCTCAGTGTGCACATACCCTAACTTTCTAACACCAGTTGATTTTAAAGAAAAACATTTTTGGTAACAATCCCTTTAATCACACAGCACCTTTAAGTCATATTCACCTTCATGAGACATTGCAGCCGGTGTTCATAGTAACCTGTGGAGCCGGCAGCGGCCTAGTCCCCTATACTCCTCACCAGAGTAAGCTACATCCTGCTACCAGTGCGGGGGCGGCAGCCTGTGTGTCCTCACTCCCGCTCCCCTCTATGTGAGGACACAGCCCTGATAATGGCGGGGATCCCGGGACAGTGTGGGCGGAAGGAGATGTGATGACGTCATTACCCATGTGACCGGTCACGTAGGGGGAGGAGCCAGACTCTGCTTGTGCTGTCGGAGGAGGTATGTACAGGGCCGCTTTAACCAGAGGGCACATGGTGCACGTGCACCGGGCCCACTGGTTAAAGGGGCCCCCCCGAGCAGGCAGGCCGTTGCTATGTGCGACCAATGCGGTCGCACAGGGCTCCGGCCACCAGCCTGTCATGGGGGAGCGCCATGGATGGGTAATCTACTTACCCCTCCATGGCGCCCCCTGCAGGGCCCCCCCGTCCGCCGCTGCCCCCGCCCGCTGCTGCTGCGGCGCTTCAGCGCTGCAGCAGCAGCGACACTGACAGAGAGAGAGCCATTGGCTCCCTCCCTGTCAGTCACTCACTCTTGTGGCCGCACTTCCTGCGGTCACAAGAGGCCGCACTCTCCCTCTAGCGCCCGACGTCACTGGAGCGTCGGCGCGAGGGTAAGGGGAGTGCAGCCTCTTGTGACCGCAGGAAGTGCGGCCACAGGAGGGAAGAGAAGAGGAACGGGACCTAGGTGAGTAACAGTGTTTGTTTTTTTTCAATGTTATATGGGAGGGGGAGCTATATACTATGGGGGGGCACAGGGGGCTATATACTATGGGGGGGCACAGGGGGCTATATACTATGGGGGGGGGGGGGGCACAGGGGCTATATACTATGGGGGAGAACAGGGGGCTATATACTATGGGGGAGAACGGGGGCTATATACTATTGGGGAGCACAGGGGGGCTATATACTATGGGGGAGAACGGGGGCTATATACTATTGGGGAGCACAGGGGGGCTATATACTATGGGGGAGCACAGGGGAGCTATATACTATGGGGGAGCTATATACTATCAGGGAGCACAGGGGGGCTATATACTATGGGGGAGAACGGGGGCTATATACTATTGGGGAGCACAGGGGGCTATATACTATGGGGGAGAACGGGGGCTATATACTATTGGGGAGCACAGGGGGCTATATACTATGGGGGAGCACAGGGGGCTATATACTATGGGGGAGCACAGGGGAGCTATATACTATGGGGGAGCACAGGGGGCTATACACTATGGGGGAGCACAGGGGTCTATATACTATTGGGGAGCACAGGGGAGCTATATACTATTGGGAAGCACAGGGGGCTATATACTATTGGGGAGCACAGGGGAGCTATATACTATGGGGGAGCACAGGGGAGCTATATACTTTGGGGGAGCACAGGGGGCTATATACTATGGGGGAGCACAGGGGGCTATATACTATGGGGGAGCACAGGGGGCTATATACTATGGGGGAGCACAGGGGGTTATATACTATTGGGGAGCACAGGTTAGCTATATACTATTGGGGAGCACAGGGGCTATATACTATTGGGGAGCACAGGGGAGCTATATACTATTGGGGAGCACAGGGGTCTATATACTATGGGGGAGAGCACAGGGGGCTATATATTATGGAGAGCACAGGGGGGCTATATACTATTGAGGGGGAGCACAGGGGGGCTATATACTATTGGGGGAGAGCACAGGGGGGCTATATACTATTGTGGGAGAGCACAGGGGGGCTATATACTATTGGGGGAGAGCACAGGGGGCTATATACTATTGTGGGAGAGCACAGGGGGGCTATATACTATTGTGGGAGAGCACAGGGGGGCTATATACTATTGTGGGAGAGCATAGGGGGGCTATATACTATTGGGGGAGAGCACAGGGGGGCTATATACTATTGTGGGTGAGCACAGGGGGCTATATACTACTGGGGAGAGTGCACAGGGGGGCTATATACTAATGGGGGAGCGCACAGGAGGGCTGTATATAACTGGAGGAGCACATGAGGGTCTATATACTACAGGGACACCTTAAAACTATGGAGGCACAGAGGGGTGTAACTATGTAGGGGTACAGAGGGGTGTAACTACTGTATAGGGGTACAAGGGACCTAACTACTGTATGTGTTGGAGCCTAAAATATTTGTCTGGCAGATTCTGGAGAGAAGATTCACAGCCAGGAGAAGACTTCAAGGTGGCCCAGGCTGGATGGAGAGAAAAAGAAAAGGTGACAGACTCTGATCGGAGAAGACGCCCCCGGTGAGTCACTGGATGTAACTTCACTCTGTTATAGGCTTGTACTGATAGGGGTCATGGTATGGCGGTATTATGTAATGGTATCAATGGTGATATCTTTCTGTTTTGTTTAGTGCAGTTTTTATGTAATATGTAATCACTGTATGGTGGAAATAGTGTTATAAGGTAACTACTGTATGTATTGGGGCTCTTGATACAGTGTGGGGGCAAATTCAGTACATTATACAATGTGCAGAAAGGTAAGGGGGGGCCCACTCTTGAGGGCTGTGCACTGGGCCCACCAATGTATTAAAACGGCCCTGGGTATGTATAGTGCAGGAGCTGGTGAGAGGAGAACAACAAGGAAAATGACTGACCTGCACATTACACACACAGCTCTGCTCTATGCACATACATAGTTCTGCACATTACATATACAGCTCTGCACTATACACACACAGCTCTGCACATTACACACAGCTCTGCTCTATGCACATACATAGCTCTGCACATTACACACAGCTCTGCTCTATGCACATACATAGCTCTGCACATTACACACAGCTCTGCTCTATGCACATACATAGCTCTGCACATTACACACAGCTCTGCTCTATGCACATACATAGCTCTGCACATTACACACAGCTCTGCTCTATGCACATACATAGCTCTGCACATTACACACAGCTCTACTCAACACACACAGCTCTACACTATATGCATACACACACAGCTCTGCACATTACACACAGCTCTGCTCCGTGTTTACACGGAACGATTATCGCTCAAATGCGACCGTTATTGCGAAAATTCGAGCGATAATCGTTCCGTGTAAACGCCGCATAAATCAGTCTCATTGTTGCCACCTAGTTGTAACTCTTAATAATATTTCTCCCTTAACCATTAAAGGACCGGGCCATTTTTCATTTTTGCACTTCCGTTTTTTTCCTCCTTGTGCTTAAAAGGCCATAGCTCTTGCATTTTATTGCACTTAGAAACCCACACGAGCCCTTATTTTTTGTGCCACTAATTGTACTTTCCAATGACAGGCTGAATTTTTGCATAAAGTACACTGCGAAACCAGAAAAAAATTCAATGTGTGGTGAAATTGAAAAAAAAATAATTTTTTATTTTTATTTGGGGGGGTATTTGTTTTTACGCCATGCGCCCTGGGTTAAAACTGTCTTGTTATATATGTTCCTCAAGTCGTTACGATCACAACGATATGTAACATGTATAACTTTTATTTTATTTGATGGCTTGCGCATATGCGACTTTTTGATCGCTTTTTATTACAATTTTTTGATGCAACCAAAAATGTGCAATTTTGCACTTTGTGATTTTTTTGGGCACTTACGCCATTTACCTTGCGAGATCGCGAATGGGATTAATTAATAGTTCGCGCGATTATGCATGCGGCGATAGCAAACATGTTTATTTATTTATTTTTATTTATAACATGGGAAAAGGGGGGGGATTCAAACTTTTATTAGGGGAGGGGATTTTTTTATGAATATTAACACTTTTTTTTTTTCACTTATACTAGAAGCCTCCTGGGGCTAGGGTTATTCCCCCTGGGGTTAGGGTTATTCCCCCCCTGGGGTTGGGGTTATTCCCCCCCTGGGGTTGGGGTTATTCCCCCCTGGGGTTAGGGTTATTGCCCCTGGGGGGTTTCTAGTATATGCACACTGATCTATCATTGAGATCTATGCAGTATAGTTATATAGATCAATGAGATAGGCACTGGATTGCTACATGCAGCACCCGGGACCGCGGCGGTTTAGAGCGAGGCTGCTGCGCGGCCTCGCTCTGAACTCCCCTAGGCGACCGCTGGACGTACTGGTACGCCCAGGGTCGTCTAGGGGTTAAAGGATAAGTCAGGCGAAAATTTTTATTAAAGTATTGTATTGCCTCCCAAAAGTTATACAAATCCCCAATATACACTTATTACAGAAAATGCACAGAGTCATCCTCTCCAGCAGCCACAGCCCGCACAGCTCTGGGAGTCGGGTCGTGACATCACCATTAGGGATGGTCCGAACCCTCCGAGGTTCGGGTTCGTATGAACCGGAACGCTCGGTAATGATTCCCGCTGTCTGCCCGCTCTGTGCAGCGGGCGGATCCAGCGGGAGGACCGTCTGGAAAACTGGGATACAGCCTATGGCTATGGCTGTATCTCAGTTTTCAAGGCGGTCCGCCCGCTGCACGGAGCGGGCAGACAGCGGGAATCATTACCGAGAGTTCGGGTTTGTATGAACCCGAACCGAACTCTGTTCGGACCATCCCTAATCACCATGTTATCCGGGAAGTGACCTCACCATGTTATCCATTAAGTGACATCACCATGTTATCCAGGAAGTGACATCACCATGTTATCCAGGAAGTGACATCACCATGTTATTTAAGAAGGGAAGCCTTGATGCAGTAGTAACTGCAGGGAAAAAAGCACTTTATAAGCATTTCCCGTAATAAGTGTATATTTGGGATTCGTATAACTTTTGGGAGGCTAAACAATACTTTCATAAAAATTTTCGCCGGACTTCTCCTTTAAAGAGAACCAATCACCTAAATATAACTGTCCCTATTATGACAGTACATCTCTCCCTAAGTCTATTCATGAAGATACAGACTGCCTTTGCAGTCTGTATCTTTATACTTTACCTGATCCTCTGTTCCCTGGCTGTTCCGGTGAGCGCCGCCATCTTGATGACGTCACTTGCGTTCCAGCTGTGCGTTCCAGCGTGACGTCATCAAGATGGCGGCGCCGCCGGAACAGCCAGGGAACAGAGGATCTGGTAAAGTATAAAGATACAGACTGCAAAGGCAGTCTGTATCTTCATAGATAGACTTCATGAGGATACAGACTGCATTTGCAGTCTGTAGCTTTATACTTTACCTATCCTCTGCTTCAGTGCTGCAAGGCCGGGCACCGCCATCTTGATTCCGGGCCTTGCGTTCCACCGCTGGAACGCAAGTGACGTAATCAAGATGGCGCCGCCGGCCTTGCTGCACCGAAGAAGAGGATAGGTAAAGTATAAAGATACAGACTGCAGAGGCAGTCTGTATCTTCATAAATAGATTAGAGGAAAGGGACTAGAAAATACACAGCGATCTTGCGCTGTATAGCGCGAGATCACTGTGTGTTAACAGAGCGGCAGGCAAAGGATCATGGGAACCTTTCCTGCCACTCTGCATGACGGGAGTTTCCTGTCTCGCGCCGGCTCTTTTGAAAAGAGCCGGCTCGAGACAGGAAAGTAAAAAGGGAATAATTCAAAAACGTGACAATAAAAATAATTAATTATATTTGCAAATGTCAATTAAATTATGATTTGCATCTAATTAGGGAATAAAAATTTTTTAACTTTCGTCCATGATTGGTTCTCTTTAACAATAGCCTCTTTTTAATCTATCTGGCTTTACATGGTTAATAAGGGGTAGAACCCTATTCACATTTAGCGTTTTCTAGATCAGCATATGCGACTTGCATAACCACACCATTTCTAACTAGCAGACATTTTGCTAAAAAGTTTTGCATAGTACGTGCTCAGCCGATTTGATACATAAATCTGCTTATGTCATTTACCAATATGGTATAAATTTTGTTCTGATTCATCTAGTTTGAAAGATATGGTTTGTTATTACTTTTCCTTTACACACACAGCTGATTCAAATAATGTGTTTTGTTTCTGGTCTAACATGTGATTTTTTTTTTTATATGTTAATGATTGGTTTTCTTTTGCTTTTGCAGCACACAGGGGGTCTATATATTATACTGGGGCAGCACACAGGGGGTCTATATATTATACTGGGGCAGCACACAGGGGGTCTATATATTATACTGGGGCAGCACACAGGGGGTCTATATATTATACTGGGGCAGCATACAGGGGGTCTATATATTATACTGTGGCAGCACACAGGGGGTCTATATATTATACTGGGGCAGCACACAGGGGGTCTATATATTATACTGGGGCAGCACACAGGGGGTCTATATATTATACTGGGGCAGCACACAGGGGGTCTATATATTATACTGGGGCAGCATACAGGGGGTCTATATATTATACTGTGGCAGCACACAGGGGGTCTATATATTATACTGGGGCAGCACACAGGGGGTCTATATATTATACTGAGGCAGCACACAGGGGGTCTATATATTATACTGAGGCAGCACAAAGGGGGCCTATATATTATACTGGGGCAGCACACAGGGGGTCTATATATTATACTGGGGCAGCACACAGGGGGTCTATATATTATACTGAGGCAGCACAAAGGGGGCCTATATATTATACTGGGGCAGCACACAGGGGGCCTATATATTATACTGGGGCAGCACACAGGGGGCCTATATATTATACTGGGGCAGCACACAGGGGGTCTATATACAACTGGGGCAGCACACAGGGGGGCTATATATAACAGGGGGAGCCACAGGGGTCTATATAATACTGGGAGCAGCACACAAGGAGTATATTATACTGAGGGCAGCACACAAGCGGTATATACTACTGGCGGCAGCGCACAAGGGGGAGATTTATCAAACTGGTGTAAAGTGAAACTGTCTCAGTTGCCCCTAGCAACCAATCAGATTCCACTTTTTATTTTCCAAAGAGTCTGTGGGGAATGAAAGGTGGAATCTGATTGGTTGCCGGGGGCAACTGAGCCAGTTTCACTTTACACCATGTTTGATAAATCTCCCCCAAGGGGTATATACTATACTACTAGAGGGCAGCACACAGCGGTTTATTACATTGGGACTGCACAGAGGTGCCTATATACCTTACTACTATACTGGGGCACAGAACATATCTAATTATTACGTGGTGGCACAGGGACACCTTAAAACTGTGGGGGGCACAGAGGGGTGTAGCTACTATAGAGGGGTACAGGGGACCTAACTACTGGATGTGCACAAGCCAAAAAGACAGAAATGGCTGCACATCGTACCCATGGCTGACACAAAAGCTTATTCAGCTACATTTAAAACCAACATCAGAAGTTAGTATATAATTTGGCCAAACCATATTGCCTCATGTACCACGTGCAGATCTTCTGATACACATGAGTCCCTAACCAAAAAACATCACTGTGCCGGTCAGCAACCACAATCCCCGCAAAACGTGCGCAAGCAGAGAAGGGGGGCCACGGAATGGCCCTGAAACCCCATTGTCACAGGACCAGACCCTAAAGGGCCCCCCCGAACCCCGCAGGCGCCACCGGCGGAAAAAGCAGCAGCAGCTATGGTGAGCGCAATACCGCATCCAGACTTGTGCTGTTTGGGGCGACCTTCTCCGCCGGTGGTGCTGGCCGGGTTCTGGTGTGTTTTTGGGTCTGGTCCTGTGGCATGGGGGTCCCATGGCTGTCCCATGGCCCCCGTTCCCTGACTGTGCACGCCTGCGGGGTTGGTGGCCACTGATTTCGCTTGGGGCCCCAGACATGCCAAGACCGCCCCTGCCTGTATTACCGGATACATTATCCCCCCCCAGTGTCCGCCGCATTGCCTCTATAATGCCAGCCACAATGGCCCCTATTGTTTTGTAGGCTTTATAAAGGATGACATATTTGGACAGCTTTAAATATATTGTGTTAGGAACATTGGCTCAGTGGACCATATCACACATGATAAGCTTAGATACATCAACATAATGGACAGTATCACTCATAAGCTTAGATACCTTACCACGTTAGTATCAAAAATATTGGGTTTAAATACATTAGCAGATAGTATTTCTAATGGTAGGTGCCGATACACCAGAGCAGCACCAAAATAATGGACAGGTCTCCAGTGATCCAATTTATTTGAAGAGCATATATAGAAATCGGACCAGATCTCGGGAACTGGAGGCATTTTGAAAAAAGGTCGCCATCAGAATCTGCGTGACGGGGCCGACCAGGTCATATGAAGTGCAATATTTTTGCTTTTGCAGTTCTCCACCAAAACCAGGTGAATATTATATATATATATATATATATATATAGATAGATAGATAGATAGATAGTATATGTTTCATTGGTTATCTGGGGTCATGTTAACAATGAATAAAGTAACAAAATAACCTGTGAGTGACTCTTAAGGCTCCGTTACACAAAGCAATTATCAGTGTGTATAGTGGACACTGCACTCATTTCCATTCATTTCTTCCCCCCCCCCCCCATATAGAGCAAACATCCTGCTACACTGTGTACACATAATACAGGAGAAGCATGATACAGCAGTCATATACCTTTAGTATTTAGTGCTTATCAAACAGCTGCTTCAATCTAAAAAATAGAAAAACTGATGGAAAAACATAATGTTGTGTACACAAGATATCAGACACATATTCCCTTTCTCATCTAAAGTTTACTGTTTATATTGCACTTTTATACTGTACCTACCAGTATGCATTTAGGATAAAAGTAAGGAGCCAATCACTTGATGCCAATGTAAATTTTTTGAAACATCACTAAAGTGTCACTGTCGTATAATTTTTTTTTTCAGAAATCAATAGTACAGGTGATTTAAACTTTGTAAACTTTATCATGAAAAAGTAGTTTGAAGCTCTCCCCCCTGTCTTCATTGTTTTCTATGGAGAGGGGAGGGGTGGAGAGAGATTAGGCACCAAAACAGGACAACAAAGAGTTAATTTACAGCTACATCACCAGGCTATCTCCTCTTAAGTTAGCACAGACCTCTCTGGCCTCTGAATACCGGCTTTCATATAGCTCCCACTGTTTAATCCTTTGTTCTCTGCTCTCTGCTGGCGACTAATCTCCCTCCTCCCCCCTCCTCTCTCCATAGGTTACACAGGGCCCGACTGATGTAAAAGAGTCGTGATTTCCTGTGAATGAGAGAGAGGAGTCTTTTTGAATGCAGATAATGGCATATTTGCCTAATAAACCCAATTGCAAAGTTTCTTAAAATCGCCTGTACCCATCATCTGCAAAAAAAAATAAAAATTGATCAAATTAATTCGATTTGCCCCCTTAATTTTAATATCGATTTAATTATTTTTTTTTTTTTTATAAATCTTAAATTTGATTAAAAAAAAAAAATTATGTGCTCCCTTTTAGGAGAGGTAAGGGTAGCACTAGATATGTGTGGGTGAAGGTGTGGCGGAGAGGAATGACTCCAGCACTTAACCAAAGTATAACTTTACTTAAGATCTTTAGTGCAATACAAGAACAGATGAAATGAGTGCAAAAGATAATCACAAAAATTAAAATGTAACAAAGTCCTTTCCCCTTTGATGCACAACACAGAAGGTTTAGGTTTAGGTGCTTGAAAAGTTTAGGTAGCAGGTAGCAGGTTGAAGAAAGTAGTTGCTTGAAACTTGATAGGTGCAGGGTGCAGGGGCTGCCTTGGGACCTTACCTAATAGTACAGTACTCTGCCGGGATGGTTTAGAGTGTAACTTGGTGGAGAAAAAGAACCTGAGTAGGTCGAGCAGGTTTCAATGGAGTACTTCAGCTTATGCTCTTTGCTCCTCTGCAGATCAAATTCTTTTTTTTTTTTTTTTTTTACTTTAAAGATTTTATTTTATACATAATTCATACAATAAATCTCTTTACATCAACTACAAAACCACCCAAAAACAAAACAAAAAAAAACCCTCCCTACCCCAACTTACTATTGTTCTAGCTACCCAAAACCCCTAAATTATAAATACAGACAATAGCATTACTATCCTGTGTGGTTAAACCCGCAGGACGCCCAGCCTAAACCTATTTTATAGATTAATTCATAATATCTACCCTCCACCGCCCCCTCTAGAACAACTTAATTAACTATCCAACATGCATTTAGGCAGCAGCGTGGCTCCGCCCGCACCACCCCCAGGACCCAGGCGGGGCACCGGGGGACAACCCAGACCCCACATCGCCTTATAATACCACATTATTTCAAAGATAACGAGCCTCTACTCACCTTCATCTTTGCTCATCATTGAACCGGACGTACCCATTGCTGGGCACCCCAGGCATTTGGCGAGCTTACCCACTTTCACCTTGGAAACCAGGACCCAGTATTGCCTGAGCCCCCGGTCTCCACCCCCACTCTATCCAAGGAGCCCTCCCTATGCCCATATATCATGGACAGCCAGGAGCCTCCAGACAGACAGGTTTTACCATACAAACAACCACACATGAGGCTTAAACTTGTCTACACACTTAGAACATCAAACGGGTACTGAGTCAACTGCTTACAGCCTGACTATCGCCAAGCTCCCACCTAATTCTTTATATGACATAACCTTGTAAAGGGTCCACCTGTCCCCCACCCACCCCACCCCGCCCCGCCGACGAGCGCAGACACAGCCCCGCCGCTACCCCATTCATCCGGTCTCCATTCAACCAAATTCTATTATAGATACCACATGGGCGCCCTGAGAGTACCCCACAGGTTACAATTCTTAGTCCTTGAATCCCTAAGTTCCCCCCTTCCTAGATTGGGCCACCAGAACATATTATAATTATCTTTACCATAGCTTAATAACCCTCCCACCCTATACCCACCCCAATCCCCCTCAGCAGGCCGGTAAAAAGAAGAAAAAATAAATAAGTAAGTTTTTATTTTCTTAAGTATTACTACCACCCCAATATTTCTCCCAATGCTCGACAAGCTCTTTTAACTTCCCATCCTTTTTTTTTCTTATATAGGTATTATGCCATAGCTCATTCTTTAGGATTGTATTACTCAATTCTTGCAAATAAGGCTATTTTGTCCCCTCTCCCCCCGGCCCCAAAGCCCTCTATCCTTCCATTGTTGTTTATACATCTAGCAAGTGGCTCCATTACCAGAGCAAAGAGCAGGGGGGAAAGGGGACAGCCCTGCCTAGTCCCCCTGGCCAAATAAAAACACTCCGATGAACACCCATTTACCGTAACCCTAGCTCTTGGTTTACAATATATTATTTGCATCCATCTAAGAAATACCTCCCCAAACCCAAATTCTTTTAGTGTCCTCCAAAGAAAGGGCCACTCCACACTGTCAAACGCCTTTGCAGCGTCTAACGACAGTATGGAGTGACCCCCCCCCCCCAATCGCCCCACCTGTATGTTCACAAATGTTCTTCTGATATTATCGTGAGTGGACCTTCCCGGAACAAATCCAGACTGATCCCTCCCAACAAGAGAAGTAAGAACCCTCATCAACCTATTGGCCAGGAGTTTTGATAGTAACTTCATATCTGCATTTATCAATGCTATGGGTCTATATGATTCTGGCTCAGATAAATCTTTATCAGGCTTGGGGATTAAAACTATATCTGCATCATACATAGACTCAGGAAGGTAACCTCTAACATACGCATTACATAACATCTCTTGAAACTGGGACAACACAGCTTTTACAGTTGCCTTTAGAACTTCTGACGGGAGTCCATCTGGTCCTGGAGTTTTCCCTATTGGCATACCTCTAAGTGTTTCTTGCAGTTCCTCTATTTCAATGGGACGATCTAACCATTGTTTCTGCTCTTCCAATAATTTGGGCATTTCTAAAGTAGAGAAGTAATCATCCAGGCCCAATCCTTCCTGCCACCTAGATCTATAGAGCTCCTTATAAAATCCCGCAAACACCTCTAATATACCTTCAGGATCTCTCACCACTGCCCCCTCCTGGTTTTTAACTTCTACCACTATTTTCCTAGAGTCTTTCCCTTTTACCAGGGAGGCCAATAATTTTCACGGTTTCCCCCCTTGAGAATAATGGTACATACCCTTGAATCTAAGCTGATTCAGGACTTTCTCCCTAATAAACTGGGTAAGTTCTTGCGTAGCCCCCAACCATCTGGATTTAGCTACTGCTGTCTCGGATTCTATATATAACTTTTCAGCTATTACTACTTCATGCCTAAGGAACTCTTCCCGTTTTCTAAATTCTTTCCTAACCCCACTAACTTGCCCTATCAAAAGTCCCCTTAGATAGGCTTTAGAGGTGTCCCAAACGACATGAAGGTCCGCAGAACCCTTATTAACACCAAAAAATTTGTCCATCTCCTCTACAATCCTATTCATATCGATCAAGTTTAACCAGTGTGGGTTACATCTAAATGATTGGTCACGCCCATCCTTCTCGACTCTTGTATCTATGTCTACCCTCACGGGAACATGATCTGATAGGCTTCGGGGTTCATACCTGATTTTTAATCAACCTCAGAGCTCTATCATTTACTAAGATCAAATCCAACCTCAGAGCTCTATCATTTACTAAGATCAAATCCAATCTAGAAAACACCCCGTGTGACGCATTGTAGCAGGTATATGCACTATTCTCCGGATGAAAATATCGCCAAGCATCAGTCCAACTGAACTCGTCCATTATTTTTTGTAGAGGTGAACCCAATATCCGAGATGTTACTCTCCCATCTACCCTCTTACGGTCCCTCCCCTCGTCCGGGACTGCATTAAAGTCCCCCATCATGTATACCGGCCATCCATTGTATTTCAACGAAAATCTAAAAAATTTGAGGCACACATCCATTGAAAATGGTGGAGGAATATATACAAATGCTAATACCATAGGTACAAAATCTAAATTACAGGCCAGAAAAACGTATCTACCCTCCAGGTCCACCTCTGACTGGATAGGCTTAAAATTAACCAAGTAATGAATCAACACACTCACCCCTCTTGCATAAATCGAGTATACTGCGTGGTACTGGTGGGACACCCAGCGGCGTTCCAATACACAGATCTTCTCTTGGACCAAATGGGTCTCTGTAATACATATTATGGCCGGAAGGTGTCTCAGCAGCTCCCTTAACACAGCATATCTTTTCAGCTTGTCATTGATCCCCCTAGCATTCCAGAATACCAACTTCACCATTCACAGAGAGAAAGAGAGAGGGAAAAAAAAAAAAAAAAAAAAACCCCGGCCAGCTGAGCCCACCCACCCCCACCCCACCTGATATCCGAAAAACATCTTCAGATATCACTAGACTATGTGCATACGGCACCCAGCCAGCTACTGCAGAGACAGGGAAATAAAAATACTTATAAACCATTTGTTTCAAGCCAAGTCACCATATCTTCAGGACTCTCAAAAAAGTGTGTTTTTTGCTGATGTATCACCCTAAGTTTTGCCGGGTACATCACTGCAAACTTATGATTATGCTGTCTGAGTCTTCTTTTTACATCAACAAATTTCTCTCTTTTTTTCTGCGTGGCATTTGAATAGTCTGAGTACAGAAAGATTTTAGAGCCATTTATTTCTCTTGGGGGTTTTTCTCTCATTTTACGTAAAATTAAATCTTTATCCTTTGCACAATGTATTTTAGCAATTACTGGTCTTGGGGTATCTCCAGGAACTTTACGTTTGAAGGTGATTCTATGCGCCCTCTCAACGCAGAAATGTTTTGGTATTTCATCCTCCTCCATGCCTGCTAGAAGCCATTCTTGTATGTATCTAGTACAGTCTGGGCCCTCTGTTCCCTCTGGAATACCCACAATTCTCACATTAGTACGTCTATTTCTGTCCTCCAAATCTGTCATTTTTGTGAGTAATTCTGTATTTTTTTTCTTTATTTCCATGGTCTCATTTGTCAGTTGTGACACTTTATTTTCCAAGGATTCAATCCTTTGCTCTACCTCTGTTACTCTGTCTCTCATGGTATTTAGATCGCTGCGAATGATTGAGATTTCGAGTTTAATTTCTCCTACCTGCCCTGTTAACCCAAACAAGGTGTCATTTGATCTATTAACGGCTTGTAGTATGTCTGCTAGTGTGGGTTCCGCACTCTTCACTGCTTGGGATTCCTGATTTACTGATACGTCTAATAAAGATTGGTCAGCGCAGCTTTTAGATGCATTTCCCATGCTTAGCCTTGCGGCTGCACCTTTCCCCTGCAGTGAAGGACTCAGAAATTTGTCCTTTTTTTCAGATTTATCAATCTTCTTTTTCACTGCTGGGGGAGGGGTTACCACCTTTGTTTGATTTGTGCTGTTATTATTTTTGGTTCTCATATTGTATATTCAGCAGTCCAGCTGCAATCGTATTCGCAGTCAGTAAGGTTGAGTACTAAATACCCACCCACAAAATTACTGTCCACACTTCCCAGGACTACCCCAAGCATACAGCGAACAAAGTCAAAAGTATCCAGATGCCTTGCAATATAGTGATCAAATTAATCCAGGCTTATATTCTTTTTACAGCCTCAGACCTCTATCCTTCTCAACTGACCAGGAAATGTCACCAATACTGCTTTAGATGCCCAGGATACAATAACCCCCCCCCCTCAGAACGATCTCACCCGTCTGATGCGGTCCAAGTTCACTGAATTGAAGGGTCCTGCAGGTTTCAGAGCGCACACGCCGCTGAAGACACTTTACGTCATCAAGCTCCCCTCACATGCGTCTCCGGCACTCCGCTCCGGCTCCGATTACACCCAGCGACCTCTTCAGAGCCCCAAGAGCTCCACGCCACAATACGCAGCTCCACTCCTTCCTCGTGGACACCGCCTCTCCCGCTGTCCAGCCGCCTCCTCCAACGTTCACCTCTGCAGCCTCCAAGCCCCACGGATAGCTACCAGGCCAGCAAACCAGGAAGGGGAACACCACCAGCAGTCCACGCTATCCCCTCAGCAACTCCCCGCTTACTCCCGGTAATTCTCTCTGTCTCCAGCTCACAACATCGTCCCCCGCTCGCACAGCATGGTCAGGCACCGCACACCTCCGGCGTGATCACGTGCTACGTCATCACGCTAGCACCTCCGCCCAATCAAATTCTAGTAGGTAGATTGCCATGATGGTATCTATGGAGCCGGCGGAAAGGTGCGCGGACAGCCGACGGAATTCCGCGGAGTTTATCCGCGAGAATTCCGTAGTGTGAACCCACCCATAGAGTGTGATAGGAGGGAAAGTGTGAGGCACCTGCCTGAACCAGTGATTGGAAAACAGCAAACTCTTTTTACACCTTAAAGTGTGCAGAACTAGGGGAGGGTGTGACACCAAGTTCTGATAGTGCTCAAAGGCACCCATCCCATAGTGTGACACCTGACAGAGTTACCTTTTTACTGGTGGAATAAGAACTTAGGGGGAGATTTATCAAAAGGTGTAAAATTTAGACTGGTACAAACTGCCCACAGCAACCAATCACAGCTTAGCTTTCCTTCCACCAGAGGTAGAAGCTGAGCTGTGATTGGTGCAAACTGCTCAGAGCAACCAATCACAGCTCAGCTTCTAGCTCTGGTGAAAGGAAAGCTGAGCTGTGATTGGTTGCTGTGGGCAGTTTGCGCCAGTCTAAATTTTACACCCTTTGATAAATCTCCTCCTTAGTGTCATATCTGTACTGGGACACTACATGTATATACTGCCAGTAGTGCAGTGTCTGTATACACTGTGCCAGACCTGGATTAAAAAATTTTTTTTAGATGTTTTTTGGCCATATAGCCCAGTGATTACACAGAGGGATTATTTACGGAATCGGGCTTATATCGCTCTGTGTAATGAAGACAACGATCAGCCAAAGAGCGAGCGATTGTTTGCTTGTTAACTGATCGTTGTCTTTCAATATGTTTAAAAATCATCAGCCACTGGCCGTGCATCGCTTCGTGTAATGGGTAATGCACAGTCGATGGCTGAAGTAAAGGGGTACTCAGTATGTAGAAAATAAACATAATGCTTACCTCTCTAAGCAATCTTACAGCAAGAGCCAGGGTGTCTTATACGGTCCTTAGTCTAACATTATGAGACTAAGAGGGTACAACGAAGCCACACTCTATGCAACTTTTTTTGCAACTTGCTGCTCCCACGAATTAATATCGGTAAGCAAAAAATATACCACGTTGTGAATAAAAAAAAAATGCCCCCCTTCCATTGAATCTCATGTCTTTTTAGTAAAGCGACAATCAGTAAAACATAATACACAAGATTAAACCCAAGTAAAGCTATAAGAGATTTCACAGCGTTCACGTGAGCGTCAACAGTGTCATCTCTAGCACCGATACCATTGCTCTGCATTCGTTGTATATGCCTGTACAGAGACACAATCGTGGCCAGAACCGAAATAAAAAAGATTAAAATACAAGAAAAAGAAAACACAAAATACAATTTGAAGGACAGAAATAAAAGAGGTGAATGACTTAATAAAACGTTAGTAGAATTGGAGTGTGTGTGTGACATATCATGTGCAGGAGGACCACTTATAAGTAAAGAAGCAAGGACGGATGGAAGGAGGATCCATGGGAACATCTTGGGGAACCTACGCTGGATATAGATGTAGAGGCTTTGGTTGAGGTGAACAATCTTCAGGCAGAAGTGAATGGCGAGCCATGTGGAGAAGAGCAAAATGCACAATGTAATAGACATATATGTAAGATTATAACCAAAAGTGGTAATCGTATGGGATTTACTGATTAGTACAGTGTATCTGGCGCATATCTGATACATCCTATTAATAAGGCTGAATAATCCAAGGCCAGAGATCAGCTGATCACTTATATCCAGTCTTCTGTTCTTCCTCCAGTCCAAGAAATTCCCAACCAATATGAACATGTATCCCGGAGTGATCAACAGAGAAAGCAAATCTGTAAAGTGTAGAAGACGAGTCCAATACGTAAGCATGTTTGTATCTGTAAGGCGACGGTATACAAGGATGGAGGCAGTATCTATGTACGAGGAGCGGCTCTCTTTCATACAGGAGTTATTAAGGAGAAAATGCAAAGTGTATTTTGATAAATGGAAAGATGCAAATCGTGTCCTGATCGATTACATATCATACGTTGGGCTTTTTGCATATTTTTTTTAATGAAACTATTTTTTAATAGTTTGATGGAAATTGAAGCCTCATATGACTCTCAAGCAGCCGGATTCCTCTGAAGGCAAATACATTCAGTTTTAAGGAGGTTTAGACTATGGATAATCTATAACAACCAAAATTTCAATTATCACCTGAGTGACAGGAACCAAAAAAGTAAAAATCAAGAGCAACAAGTCCTACGAGAGCAGTGTTGGACTGCTAATGTATACAGTTATTGTACATTAAGATATTACATGATCCCTACATGCAGATAAACATTAGAGATGAGGGAACCGGCCGAGGTTCGGGTTCCTATGAACCTGAACTCTCGGCTTTTGATTCCTGCTGTCTGCAGCCTCCGTGGAGAGTATGGATACAGCCTGAGGACCGCCTGGAAAACTTGGATACAGCCTATGGCTATGGCTGTATCCCAGTTTTCCAGGCGGTCCTCTGGCTGTATCCACCCTCTCCACGGAGCGAGCAGACAGCGGGAGTCAGAAGCCGAGAGCTCAGGTTCATACGAACCCGAACCTTGGCCGGTTCGCTCATCTCTAATAAACATATGTGTAGCAGGCAGAAGATGTTGACCCGCTAAGCTACTGAACCTGATTTTAGGCTATGCCAGAGATCAGACTCTTACCCACAGTCACAAAGTTTCACCCCTTTTTCCCAGTCCAGGATGTGGAGGCTGGTGGTCACTCCATAAGCATGGTCCTAGTGTGTGTAGCGTCTGGTCCAGGCAGGTAAAGCAAAGTCAGCAGGCTGAGTCATCAACAGGAGAATTAGAATTGTACCAGGAATAGTCAAACCAGATGGGGTTCAGACGGATCAGACAGTCAAACAGTCTAGGTTGGCAACAGCAAAGGCAAACAATACAGAAGGGGTCAGGCACGTAGGCGTATTCCAAGAAGCAGGTCAGCCTTAACGGAATAACAGCAGATACAGGAACATCACCTTCACTTAGGAACATGAGGAACAAACAATGCCCATGCAAGAAGGAATGGACGGAGCAGCTTTAAATAGGTGATAAAGAATTATGAATTAATCAGGTGGATAAAGAATAATGCAGCGCACACTGGCCCTTTAAATTTGCGCTCTAGATTAGAAGACAATGAAGGAACTGAATCCCCAGGTAGAGAGACAGAGCACAGGACAAGATGATGCCAGTAGGCACCCGGCACCATGAACTGCACAGAGAGCACAGTGGAAGAGAATGCGCTATATGATGCTTTTACCATCATTAATTAAAGAAGAAAAGTGGCAATGACCATACGATCACCATGGTACAATAGCAATTAAAAACACTTGTACTGGGACACTGCAAACTGCCCCACTTAAAGATAACCCATTTTTGGTGTTCTGGTTTGAGGATGAAGATATCTGACGGATATATAGTACCAGAACGACATAATGCATTATGAAAAATGAACATGAATAATCTTTGCAAGAAACCTATGCATAATGGTTTAGGCAAAAATAATTAAAAGTTCTAAGGCAAAAAGGTTATAGTGTGTGTGTGTGTGTGTGTGTGTGTGTGTGTGTGTGTGTGTGTGTGTGTGTGTGTGTGTGTGTGTGTGTGTGTGTGTGTGTGTATATATATATATATATATACACACACACAATTATTATTCCTTTTTTTTTTTATAGAGCGCCGTTAATAAGCGCTATATATGTGTCATTCCTCACAACTACAAATTCATCACCCCATGAACTATACACATATGATCTTTTAAAGCAAAATGCTAAACTATATGTATCCCAACTACCATTAGAATAAGTAGGAACATGACTTTGGAAGGAGGAGGCCAGTCACCTGGGACGTAACATATATAACATATCATATAAATTGCAAACATCCCCACAATGATCCTAAATATATATTACACAGTGCCAGATATTAACAACACGTCTTAAAGCACTTTGATATAGCCAGATACTAGAGGTCTCAGACGGTTGGGCTCCCCCTCAGACTTTAATGCCGTTTCACTACACTTGCTTCCTCAGTGTTAGCAGAAGACCCAATAATTAAGCAAATTACCTGGACTGTATCACCACTGGTCCCATGTCTTGGGGCCAGTGGGAAGTTAGTGTAAACGACAGAGCGTCATTTGGCGCTATCTTGCTAGGACCACCAATCCAGCACAGTCCACAGAAACCACAGCCCCCTCGGTTGTGTGGTCTTCAATGTCACTATCCATTTAAATTTTTTTTTTGGAACAGATTGCGGATCCGTAAACCTATGGACAGTGTGAATAGTCGAAATCAACATGCCCTAAATATGTCAGTAATTGTGGACCTGAAACTATAGATAAATAGACAGAACTTGTGAGTAACGCCCTAGTTTGTTTGACATATCAAAAGTTCTTAGTCTTGGTCTGGGTACGTAGACCCCCACAATGGTGGGAAGCACTCAGTGAAGTGCTTCTCTTTTATCAATGCGGGAGATGGATTCTATATCAGGTCCATGGGCCTGACTCCTGCACTGTGGGGAAAGCAAGGAGAACAACCACCTGCTCTAGCAATATGTGAGGGTCTCAGCATTCAGACCCTAATTTATCAAAACGTTTTACATTCTAAAATAAATATTTTTCTTAGATTACGGTAACTCAAGGAGTAGCAAGGACTGTTGCTGCTCTTCCCTCAGGAACTCGGCTGTATGCACTATAGGGGTTGTCTGGCCTCAGCGGTGACATGATGTATCTACTGGCATCCCTTCTAGACATTTAGTAACGGTGAAGACTGCACAGCTTAGTGCCATTGTGTTTATCCAAAGAGGGGATGAGCCCAATTTACAAGCAGGTGACCACTACCAACCTACAACCCCTGACAGTAATAATGGTCACCCAGCTTTCTTACTTACTAATAGGGTAGGAATGTCAAACAATTAACATCATGACTGGACAGCCAAAGCTTTAGCTTAAATAAAAAAATTTGTTGGACTTCTCCTTTAATTTCCCTGGCAACCACAATGTGAAGTCTCCAGCTGGGGAAATGCCCGGCACTTTTCCACCTGCGGCCTAGAACATATCAGACACATGGAGAGTATTTGATGTCACCACGCTTCCTGTGAAGGGACACAATGCTCTATTCTATTAAAAAGAAGACCGTCACATCATCCACTCCCTGTGCAGAGCGCGTTCTAGGCTGCATGTCTGAAAGTGCCTGCGTCCTAAAAGTTAGGCTATCGCAACAGAATATATCATGGGCGGTTCGGAAGACTGCCCATATTATAATCTGTTGAGACGTCCTGTCAGCGGGTCAGCACCAGGAAATCAATTGATTTCTTCAGCAGCCAAAAATAATGGCACCGCGGACCAGAGCCTGACGTGCCTGTCGTAGATGGATTACATTTGCAGGTTACAATCTTGTAGAGCAGTACTGTCTAATTCCATGGCTACATCTAAGCAGAGCTCATGTTCCCCTGAAACCACACATTACACATACCCCAAGTTTCATTCTATTGCAAAAACGTCTTTAATATTAGGGTTTCAAATAATATAACAAAATAAACAAAACGGCTGCAATATCCAGTGTCCTGTGTTAAAATGTCAGTTTTAGGCACAGCGTTTTGCACAACAGACACGCACAGTGCGTTCCTCCAGTATGCCAGCTTCTCAGAGATCTTGATCCCAGTGATGATGCAACAACTCAAGGTTTTCGCTCTGCTCCTCAGGAACGGAGGAGAAGAGACTCCTGCAAAGTCCGTCACGCAGGAGTACTAGGTAAACATTACCTCAGTCAGTTAAAAACCACTACCTGGAAAGAACACTACTTCAATATGAAGCAGGCAGACGCCACCTAGTCTGGGGTGGCATAGTGAATGCGTGTTTTGGAGACAAAGCCCTCGTCGATGTGTTAGTGGTTTTACTAAGTTTCTGCTTCCAGCAGCGTCCCGGGATTCTGAAAGTTCCTCCAGTCTGCTGTCTCATGAAGTCCCAAAACATATGCAGGATATTTGGTGTAGTCTCACATCAACGGAGCTGTGATAAGTAGCCATCCAAGTCCTAGATGGGGGAAAAAAAACAAAACCACAGTATTAGCAAGGCTCTCGCTTTCTGGTATCTATATGAATGGCAGAATACAACCAGTGTAATAAAAAGGATTGTGAACACTGTAATTCTAATCACTGAGCATGGATACTGAGGAGGGTACAGAGGCTGCAATCCCTCTATAGTATTACAGGTATTGTACCTCATGCAATGTGGTCAGATTACACCTACTGGGAACAGGTGTCAGAAACTAAGTATCATCTTAAGGGTGCGTTCACACCTACAGGATTCGCAGCAGATCTGCAGCAGATTTGATGGTGTGTTCAGTTATTTAAATGAAATCTGCTGCGGATCTGCAGCAAAAAAGCTGGGGATCCGGTTAAGTGTGAACGTACCCTAAGGTTTTACACTACGAGTGACCTTTGTAGGAGGATAAAAAAATGAGAATATACCGGCAGCAAATGCAGAGACGTGAGGGAACAAAGAGCCATATGTTTCTCATTTCTGCATAGATGTACACAGGCCTGTGATTTGCAGGATGAGTTAAACTGGTAAAATCCACCAGACTCTGGTATGTTCATAATAATTCATTGATGAAAGGGGTTGTTAACAAAAAAAAATGTTCTATGAAATGAATTGCTGGCAGAAAGTGCCAGAGATTTGTAATGAATTCTATAAAAAAAATCTCCATGTCCTGCAGGAAGTGGTGTATTCTTTCCAGTCTGACACAGTGCTCTCTGCTGCTACCTCTGTCCATCTCAGGAACTGTCCAGAGCAGTAGCAGATTCCCATAGAAAATCTCTCCTGCTCTCCAGACGGAAAAGAATACCACTTCCTGCAGGACAGACAGCATCTGATAAGTACTGGATCAGATTTTTTTTTTTTTATTACAAGTAAATTACAAATCTCTGGCAACAGTTTTATTTAAAAGAAAGTTTTTTGGTGAACTATCCCTTTAATTGACGACTTGTTTTAGTAGAAAAGGAACAAAACAAACAAACAAACAACAAAAAAACACAGCCGTTCCAAGTTATTTGCATATTTAATTACTGTATTATGCGATAATAAAAATGTGAATTTCATTCTACAGGTCTGTGTAAGTGCTAAAATATGTACAGATTTTTTTCCCTAAGATTTTAGTACTTTAGAGCAATTAAAAAAAAAAATAAAAAAAATAAAAAAAAAGACTTATGGAGAAAAACTCATCTTGGTGCTACTATATTCAGAAAGATGCAACTTAGGGTCCTCCCCCTGTTGTGAAAGGAACATGACTTTGTTATTCCCTGTCCTGTGCATAGGAGAGAACTTTGAAAGTTGGATGTACTCTGGACACGGACTGATGCACCCTGGGCAACCAAATGACCGGGGCGAGGCGAATCTCTCCATACTGAACAGTGGAGAGCGTACAGGACCAGATCATTGGACAGAATCTTATGTATACAGATTTAGGATTATGTTCCATTTATAATTTGTCTGCCATCTTTTATTCCTCTGATGCACTTAAAGCGCAACTATAATTTCAGTAGCCAAAAAATGAAATTCCTCAAATAAAAAGCCCATGTGTTACCCTTTAAAAAGAGCCCTAAACTGCGTTGATAGCGTATACTCTCGCTGAGATATTCCCAGTTGTTTGGCTCAGAAGAATAAATGATTTTTTCTCCTGGCTGAGAGAAAGTGGGCGTGGCCTGTCCCTCATCTTCCTGGCTGCGTCCCTCCATTCACTGACCAGCACCTTAGCAGATGTATCACACATAGCAGGATCAGATACAGCCCCAGCATACAGTATCACAATGTAAGATTAGATACAGAGCCCCAGCAGATGGTATCACACACAGTGGGATTAGATACAGTCATCTGCTCTCATTACACTGTAGGATAATGTCAGCCATGGAGGTGGGGGCACCTGCTGCAGACATCTGATAGTGAATGTTATATGTACTATGGAAGGACTAGAGCTGTGTTGTGCTGGGACTTGTAGTCCTCCCCTCAGTGACTCACCCACTCTCCCTCATGCAGCACATTGGAGTCATGGCTGGCATGTCCCCCCTGGGTGAAGCACTGAGTACTTGTCCCTCCATCCAGCTCTTCCCCTGCGCTGCTCCTCACACACAACACCTTCAGCTCTGCTTAGTCACCTCTGTGAGGGGAGGAGGGAGAACGTGCTGCTAGGAGGTGGGGGAGGAGGTTTTGCTTATGTTTCTCTCTGTGTCAGGGCTGTTATCTGATCCTCCTGTCACAGTCCGTACACTCAGGACGGATCTCCAGGGAGGCGGGAGTGTCCAGCAGGAATGCAGAAATAAGTCTCATCACATTGCACCAACTCTGCTTTAAAGGACAACTCTGGGCAAAAACTTATTTTTTAATATGTTATTACTTATGGAAAATTATACAAATTCTTAATGTACATTAATTATGGGAAATGCACATATACTGCTATTCCCTTAAAGTGACACTGTCACCTCCATTACTCATTTTTCAATCTTTAAAGATGTGTGTAACCCGCAAATAGCTCTCTGCATACCTTTTTGTTGTTTTTTTTTTTTTTTTTTTTCATGAGGCGGGTTGCTGAGAAATTGTAACTTTGCCGAGTGTCTTCTAGCGCCACTGGGCGGGGCTTAGTCCCTGAAGCGCCACATAGCCCCGCCCTGTACATCGCCATTGACCCCTCCCCCTTGGGCACGTCATATGTCCCAGACGCCGCTCAGTCTTGAGTACTCCAGGAAGACGGTGACGTGCGCGTCCACATCCCCCCTGCGTCTTGCGCGTGCGGGTCCATCATGTGCTGCGCAGGCGCAGAAGGTGATTAAGGGGTCAGCCACAGCCGGGTTATACCAGCCGCACGTGTGCGGGTTATACCAGCCGCACGGTCCCTCGGCGTCCCTCTGCCTCCTGAGCCCTCGCTGCGGCTGTGAAACTCTTCTCACAGTCAGCAGCGAGGCGCAGAGATAGTGCGCAGACAGCACTGCGGCGGTCCTTTTCGGCGCAGTGCAGGTCAGGCGTCGCAGTGCTGTCTGCGCACTATCTCTGCGCCTCGCTGCTGACTGTGAGAAGAGTTTCACAGCCGCAGCGAGGGCTCAGGAGGCAAAGGGACGTCGAGGGACCGTGCGGCTGGTATAACCCACGGGCTGTCCAACCGCACACACCACCCGGCTGTGGCTGACCCCTTAATCACCTTCTGCGCGGCACATGACGGACCCGCACGCACAAGACGCAGGGGGGATGTGGACGCGCACGTCCCCGTCGTCCTGGAGTATTTAAGACTGTGACCGGCGGCTGGGACATATGACGTGCCCGAGAGGGCGGGGTCAACGGCGATGTACTGGGCGGGGCTATGTGGCGCTTCAGGGACTAAACCCCGGCCAGTGGCGCTAGAACACACTCAGCAAAGTTCTCAGCAACCCGCCTCATGAAAAAAAAAAAAAAAAAAAAAACACAACAAAAAAGGTATGCAGAGAGCTATTTGCGGGTTCTTTAAAGATTGAAAAATGAGTAATGGGGGTGACAGTGTCACTTTAAGTAGATAAGGCAGGCTTCAGATTCTGTAAAAAAAATGCGACGTCATGAATTAGTAGTATTTTCCATGGTGTTTCCAGCAGGGGGCGCACTATATGTAAAAGTCTATGGCACTGTGTTGTGTCTATGGAAGTTTATGTAATGTAATGTAAACTGTGTCCTTGTAAAAAAGTGTCCTTGCTCCCCAAAGTATTCCATAAATGTAATCAATTAGTACATTTGGAGGGCACTGAGCAGGGAGGGAGAGAAGTGCCTGTGCATCTAACTACCTCCCCACTCTCTCCCTGCTCGGTGCTGGCGGACACACACACTGTACTACTGCTCCCATCATCTGCTCATAGTATGAGCAGATGATGGGGGAATAGTACCAGGGCTATCCCCATCACCAGCACCCCCTGCTGCCGCCGCACTGCAATTCCCATCCCCTGCCAGGGACTGCAGAGCTCACCGCCAACCCCGCGTCTTGTCCACTTGTTCCCCGATGTCACCCGATTTGCGGGGGGTGACATCAGGGAATGAGTCGGCAAGACGTAATGAAAGTGGCAAAATATATATAATTTTTTTTTCCCCCCAAAAATGGAGTCCAAGCTTACAATGTGATTTTCACATCCATGTATGATTTATCAGAGGATCATTTAGCAGGATTTCCTTTGAAAGGTTAGATACATTTTTTTAATGGAGATCTCTATGTAATTATAATTTTAATAATAGGATGTGCAGCTCAGAAGTCTCCAAGCTTCATGTCCATGCTGGGTCTACTTCATGCTCTCAGTCATGATGAGAGTACCAGCTCCTGGAACCCACTGCCATGTCCCAATGACTGAGAATAATGACGACACTAATTGTCTGTCTGCACATCATTATAACAGGAGATGCTTACCTTGGCTATGTTGCCAGTATAACCTGGTACTGATGCAAGGTGACTTTCTTGTTGCCACATTCCACTTAGTTGACGTTTTAATATGAGAACATTTCTGAAAACAAAGAAGTAGTAAATCATTGGTGGTGAACCATTCCCAATAGCTGTATTTAGCCAGGGCTACGACAACTGGTAGGTACATACATACTCATACTTATAATTGGATTTTCTACTCCTCTCTATAGAGATCAAACTAGGACTGGGCTGACCCTCAGTTTTTCCATGAACTGCAGCCCTGCAGATCATATATCAGGCATTGCCACTCATACTTAGGGACTGAAATGCAGTAAAGGCCTGTGAATTATCCATTAGCGTAATACTAGAAGACACCTGACTTTTCACATACAGAAGGACTACGTCTAAAGAGCAGTCTTGGTACTTACTCATCTGATGACTCTTCTGAGCTTGCAGACAACTGCGTCCACCATTTCTTCACAATCGCCTGGAGCCAATTAAGACCAACGATGACATATCTGCAAAATCAATAAAGACATGCTATTCCAACAATTCTTGAACGTCCCCTGCCCGCCATGACAACTGATCAGTACGCTACAATTAAGTCCTGGTAGAGAAGCCTGGAGAAGGGATATGGTAAAATAACAGCACAGATGACGTAGTCACCACTGACCAGACTATCTAGGGATTGTTAGCAGTAACATACAGCCAGCACCTCCTAAATATGTATCTCCGTATATGTAGCTCCGTATCCCAAAATGCTTCAGCAGTTTTACTTTTGTGGCAGATGTCAGCCTAGTAGTTGGTGACAACACAAAAAAATATTGCATCATCTCACTACGGTTTGGCCAGGACTTTCACCTATCACTAGATGGCACCACAGCATGATAGTTATACCAACCATGGTTACACAAAGGATCACAATAAGGGTAGGTTCACACTGCGTTTTTGCAATCAGTTTTTTTTTCATTTTCTTTTGCAAAAAAAAAAACAAAAAAAAAAACAGATTAAGGGTACAAACACACTTGCCGGATCCGCAGCGACCCCTCGCTGTGTATTTGCAGCGAGACTCGCTGCGGATCCCGGCCCTATACTTTCAATACCAGACAAACTCGCAGCAGGGATGTACATTTTGTCTGCAGCCCGCCCCGTTAACCCCCTGGCCGCTGGACACTATACATTACCAGGTCCCACTCCTGCTTCCTCCGGCTTGCTTCGGCGGTTCCCGGCACGTCCTGCCCGGCCAATCAGTGCGCTGCAGCGCACTGATGTGCCGGGAACCGCCGAAGCAAGCTGGAGGAAGCAGGAGCGGGGAACCGGTAATGTATAGTGTCCAGCCGGCGGAGGGTTAACGGGGCTGCGGACAAACTCGCAGCACTGCTGCGAGTTTGTCTGCCACTGAAAGCATAAGGCCGGGATCCGCAGCGAGGGAACTCGCTGCAGATCCGGCAAGTGGGTTTCTACCCTAAAAACGGATGGAAAAACGGATGCATTAGTGTGCATCCGTTTTGATCCGTTTTTCCATTGACTTCCATTGTAAAAAAAAAAAAAAAAAAAAAAAAAAAGGATCCTTTTTTTAACGGACACAAAAGTAGTGTCAGCTACGTTTGTGTCCGTACAAAAAAAAACTGATTTTTTTTTTTTTTTTACAATGGAAGTCAATGTAAAAATGGATCAAAACGGATGCACACAAATGCATCCGTTTTTTTCATACATTGTTTACAAAAACGGATTGCAAAAACGCAGTGTGAACCTAGCCTTAGAGATAAGCGAACCTCGAGCATGCTCGATTGTTCGGCATTTGATTAGCGGTGGTTGCTGAAGTTGGATAAAGCCCTAAGGCTATGTGGAAAACATGGATATAGTCATTGGCTGTATCCATGTTTTCCAGACCTTAGCGCTTTAGCCAACTTCAGCAGCCCCCGCTAATCAAATGCTGAACAATCGGGTTCGTTCATCTCTAATCACAATAAAGTTGTATTCACATAGACATTGGAGGCTCCACTCAAAACCTCCATTGTAGAGTCTGATGCAGAATTCGATGAGTAGCGCAATGGCACCCAAAAAACTCCATTAGGTCAGACAATGCAATGTTTCAACCTTCATGCTGATAAAACCTGCATGAAGGTCGAAATGTTGCATTGTTTGTCCTGGATTAGATAAATTAAACTTCACTGAATTCACCGCAGATGCTGCAGGACTCTTCCATTACTTATTCTGTGATTGTTAAAAGGAGGAGAAACAATCACCCCTGTAATATCTTCTCCTCTATATCTAACAGTACAAGATCCCTCACCTATCTAAATATACAGAGCTAAAAATAGTTTGAACTTCATTTTGCATCTGACTTGTGAAGAGAACAAATGACACATAATACCATCAGCACTTGCAAAGCAGCGACCGTGAACAATGAATCTTTGTAACAGGATTAGGAGCAACAAATATAACAAGGAGCACTCACTCTTCAAATTTACTATTAAGCAGGGATTTAACCAGGGGCAACAGATCAACGCAACAGCCGATGGAGACAGAGGCCTTGTCTTCTTGAAGGCTGAAAAAACAAACATAGTATAAAAATGTAGTACTAGACCAGTGATGGCTAACCTTGACACTCCAGCTGTTGCAAAACTACAATTCCCATCATGCCTGGACAGTCAAAGATATGGCTTTGGCTGCCCAGGTATGATGGGAGTAGTAGTTTTGCAGCCCTTTGTATCCGGCAATGCTAGGGCATGTCATACTATGGTACGTATTTTTAGCATTTGACCTACACTAAATGAATATGATGAATGCAAGAAAACTTATTGTTACCTGTTTGTGAGGACTGGAAGACAATCTGCTATTACCCCTAGATCTTGCATCCTGGTGAGATAGAAATAGAAAAGGTCATTAGAGGTCAGAGTCATGTCTGTTTCCTGTAATCAAGTCATATACAGTAAGATGTCTCACCAACCCCTATAGTCAGGAAGACGTCACATCTATCAGAAGCAGTCTCAACCGGCCAGTGCTTGTAGTGTAGGGTGTATCCACTTACACGTGTAGCCAGAGGGTGCTCTGTGCCAATGTTACAATGTACCATCCAATGCTGTGACAATGGCCATGACATTGTATGATCTGTTGTACAGCAGACTCAAACTATGCCACAAACAATGAATCTGATTGCAGGAACAGAGCTACATGCTGCTCTATTCTTACAATTACATGGGACAGAATAGCCACTGGAGCCTCTGAAAACCTGTTAAGCGAATGTACCATCAGTACATTCGCTTTAGGTGTTGCACATGGATAGAACGGCGCCAGCACTGTTCTTTTTATTAACCGTGGCCCGGCCGGGGGTGATGAACTGAAGGCTGGCGGGCCCGCCCACATTGTGAGGCCCGCCCGCATCTACGATACAGCAGTATTGACTCTAATGGAAGCACGTCACAGAGGGGCGGGAGTTACCTCCCACTGGGTGTGGACTGGCCCGTCTCCAGTGCTTCACGGGCCACGGGAATAGAATGGTGTCATACTCTGGAACCGGGCCGCGGTTCAAAAAAAGGACCACAGCACCGACTTTCATGCGCCGTTATTTCCATATGAAACACTTAAAGCGAATGTACAATCAGTACAAGAAAAGCAAGGCACCTTTGCAATACACTTATGTAACATACAAGATCACTGGAGCAAGCACTATTCACTTTAAGGGACTGTCTTACAACAACTCCCCCCTGGCTGTCAGTGCAAACAAACATCATAGAGGTAACTCCTATAATTCTGACCCCCATCTATTAGCCAGAGCAGAGACTTTATTAAACAACCACCCATTTATTGGAAAGGGAATCATGTAGTGGCCTCTGATGGAAGCCGTGAGGAAATTTACAAACTTTCCCCCTAGAAGTGTTAAGGGGCAAAGCCCATATGCTGAAGCATCTTTCTCCGTACTCTTGGTGAAACCATCCCCTTGTAGAAAGCAGATACAGCACAAAGATATACCTGACTAGATAGGCTACAAGTTCATTGACGCTGCGCTTCCTCCAGAATGTAAGAGCTACATTTAGCCTGAGGTTTCGGCTGAAGAGAACCTGCGCCATTGTATCATGATCCTTGGACACCTGGAAACAGATAAGGACAGACTGACCACCAAGAAATTTCATACAAGTAAAACTAAAATATATCTAGGTATTTTCCGGCGTATAAGATGACTTTTAACTCCGAAAAATCTTCTTAGACGTCGGTGGTCGTTTTATATGCAGGGTATGGTCGCCTCATGCGATGGGGCAGTTCAAAAATGGCCCCATCCCCACCGTATGGGGCGACCACTACAAAAACAAACAAACAGTTAACTCACCTGGGGCCGTTCCCAGCGCAGGCAGTGTGACGTCTCTTCGGAGAAGCTCTAAGACGCGCGGCTGCTGGGAGAGCTTCGGAAGAATGACAGAGGCTGCGGAAGTACCCAAAGCCTCTGCCATACTCCAGTATCTCTCCTGGCAGCTGAGCGTCTCAGAGCTTCTCCGATGAGACGTCACACTGCCTGCACCCGGAATGGGACAGGAGGTGCGCAGAGGTTGGGAACGGGCCCCAGGTGAGTTAACTGTTTGTTTGTTTTTTATTTAGCTGCAGTTAACCCCTGCCTGACTGAAGCAGGGCTGTGGTCAGGCAGGGGTTAACATTTTCCGGCATATAAGGTGAACCCCTGACAATCTTCTTGAAAGTCAGGGGTCATCACAGTGTGGACAGGGTACTGTTGCCCAACCACTCTCCACCTGGGATAACACAAAATAAGGTCACGGGACCCACAACTAGGACACCTTGACAGATTGGAGCTCGAGATGTGGGACCATCACTAAGATCGCAATTGACAAATCTAGTCGTTGGGGGATTACAAAAAATGGCTGAATTCTTTCATTGTGGGGTATTACAACTCTGTTCATTCACTTAAAGTAGGGATGGGGAATCTTCGGCCCTCCAGCTGTTGCAAAACTACCATTCCCATCATGACTGGACAGCCAAAGCTTTAGCTTTGGCTGTCCAGGCATGATGGGAATGGAAGTACCCCATCCCTGTCTTAAAGTGTCACTGTTGTCAAACTTTTGACATGTCAGAAGTTTTGTTAGGTCCAAAACGGCGTGTTCAGACCTGTAGCAATTAGGAGAAGAAGCGGAGAGAAGACCACACTGCAGCGCATCCAGAGGAAAAAAAAGTTTTGGACTTATAATGAAGTTCTATAGAGCCTGACTACTTCTTACACAAAGCGGGGAGAGGATACTAATCCACCTGTATAACCTATTTAAAGGGTATTCCCATTACCTAAACTCCTGTTAGCTTTTTCTTGCATTTCCCCATCCCCTATTTTGCTAAATAGCAATAGGCCCCTTGGGCCACATTCACACACACAAGGTGCAGATCGTTGCTGCAGAATTCTGCACCCTGTAATATGCCCTTCTATTATACTAATCTCCAGTTACACACTATGGAGAACCATAGTGAACCAATCAGTGAACATGGCCCACTATTAAGAGCTGAAAAATAAAAGCCTGTCTATAGTTTGAGAAGCCAGATTAGATTCCAGCATAGGAAGAACCATTCTTTAGGCTGGCAGTCTGTTGCACTGTGTTCAGTCTAGTATCAGGACATAGGGTTATTATAGGGGATGTTGCTCTGTGCAGAAGTCATACCTCTGCAAAGAAACTGCTGTACTTTGAGGAGGCGCCTTCGGTCTGTGGGGAGCTGGAGTCACTGGAGTTCAGGAGGAAAGTGTGGCGGTCATTCTGGAGCTTCTCGTGCAGGTTCCCTGCCGCAATCTCATTTTCCTTATTGGCCATGTCACAGCCCCAGCCTTTCTGAAGCTGCTTTCTTCTGTACGCGGGGCTCAGTGCCTGGTGGGGGGCTTTCCTCTTGCACACCACCACTTTGTAAAGCTGATCACTGGTTGAAGCTTGCCGACCCGGAGTTCTGCAGAATACATGAAAGAGTATATTTATATCTATGACCCCCATCATCTGCACAGACAGACTATGATGGCCTGAGGCTGAACTCCGTTCCCGGCAGTCATACCCCCACCTGTTATCCTCTATACTATAGCATAGGGGATAGTGTGAAGATAAAATCAATGTTTTCTAAGGGTGTATATTACAAGCAGTACCCACTGCTGACAGCACAGTTTACGTGTCCATGACATCTGCTATGGTGACAAGAACACACCCAGTTAGTACATAGAGGAACGCTCAAATGTGGGAAGAGGTTAGTGGTTTTACTACAAGATTCCAAACTTACCTGTTCACTACAGATACCGACTCTTCCTGTGCAATTTTACCCTGTGAAACACAGAAGAGGATTAGTCCATAGCAACTTATATCACTTTATTATGTACAACTTTACAAAGAAAAGTGGTGGGGGGGGGGGGGGGGCGCACGTGTTTTACCCTCCCTCTAATGCTTCAGATCCAGGAGGTGGATGGAATTATGCTGCATAGTGGATAACTAAAATTAACCTCTGCGGGCAGGGGTTATAGCATCTGTGCGCCTTAAAGGGGTACTTATGGCAGGAGAGCATTATGTTTTATTTTTTTTACTTTGACCAGGGAGGGGGTGGATGTAAGCAACGATGTCCACGTTCACAGATGGGACCCCGCTAGAGCCGCTGAATAGGCTTGAAACATCACTTCTCAAGCCACGTTCTAGACCAGGAAGCGCCAGGAGACCGGAGCGGCGTATATAGGACCTGGCGCTGGAACTGGGGACGTTAAGTGGATGTCGTTGCTTTCATCCACCCCCTTCCTGGTCATAGTAAAAAAAAAAAAATAAAGCCCTCCTGCCCGAAGTACCCCTTTAAAAAACATTACAGCCATCAGTAGTTAAACCACCTCAGCCATCTTGTGTCTGCGTACTGGAGTGATGTGATGGCATCTGTGGTGACGTCACATGAGTGGAAGCAGATCAGCAATGACTGGTTACCACCACAAGGTAGAATTATACCTTTATTACAACAAGGGGAGATGGTCTGTACCTCCTTCATGTTCTGCTTAGCTGCAGCAGAGATCCTTTTCCTTGGGTGGTCATTGGTACAACCCTCGTCTAGGTCCCGCTTCTTAGCATCACTGGCTTCAAATGCCATAATCCCCAGATAGTCTGCAATCAGAAAACACAAGACATGAAAGGTGAGACTGTGTGCGTCCCTTGCCTAGGCCAGCCCCCAGCTCAACGTCCTCAGATGATGTTGCTTCCTCGGCACCTGACATGCAGTACGCAATGAATTCCCTTGCCGCACGCACATCAGCAAGTGATTCATTCCATATCTCTAAATGGTCTCTGCACTGGGCTCACACTCTGCGCTGGCGTACAGAGAGAACAGGATTTAGACTAGGTTGTTAGGACGGGGGAGGGCTAGTGACAGGAGGGGTGGGAATTAGCAACGTCTAAATAGGCGAACCAGGATGGGAGTTGTAAGATTTCAGCTGCATATGTGCCACAGCCGCACCAGGAGGAGAGGTTTGCTAGGTGCTGGAGTACCTCTTTAGGGTGCCTTCACACCTACTGTAAATCTTGCTGTGAGTCTGGCAGGTCCTGGCAGTTCCCTGCCACTACATACTCGCAGCGTGTATGTAAGTCTACCGGCCCCTTAACCCCTTCGGCTCCCGCCCCGCTGTGTCTGTATATATGTTACCTGTCCTCACTGTACGGGGTCCGGCGTCCTGCTCTCCCGCCCAGCCAATCAGTGGCTGCGGCTGGGCAACACACTGATTGGCCGGGCGGGAGAGCAGGACGCCGGGACCCCGTGCAGGAGACAGGTAATGTATATACAGAAGGGGCCAATCAGCCGAAGGGGTTAAGCGGCCGGCAGAATTACATACACGCAGGGGTCGTTCAGACAGCTGCGAGTATGTAGTGACAGGGAACTGCCAGGACCTGCCAGAGTCGCAGCGAGATTTACGCTGCGAGTCGGTAGGTGTGAAGCTACCCTTAACGAAATGAATTTTTGTTTGAGTTCAAGAGGCTATAGCGCTTTGATTTCTTCACCTACAGAGTGATAGGAGGTATTTTTTGCTACACAAATTCTACTTTAGGGTGCCTTCGTACCTACCGGATCTACAGCGGATCTCACTTCGAATCCGGTATCAATTCACCCCTATGATAGCACATATTCGCAGCGGGATTGACATCCCGCTGTGAATATGTGCTTTAACTCCCTGGTGCCCGTAGCCCCGCCTTCGCAAACCTCCCCCCCGCCCCATCAGCCCACCCCCAGCCCGCCACCGCGAGCATACAGTACCTGCTCGGCGGCGTGGCTGCAGTGAGGCTGCCGGCTCCGGTCCCGCTCAGATCAGCTGCCTCACTGCAGCCGTACCACCGAGCAGGTAATGTAAGCTTGCGGCGGCGGGCCGGAGATGGGCTGATGGGGGGGGATGTGGCCAGGATGGGAGGGATGTGCCGCCGCTGGGGATGGGGGAATGCGGCGGCGGGGCTGCGGGCACCAGGAAGTTAAAGCACATATTCACAGCGGGATGTCAATCCCGCTGCGAATATGTGATATGTGCTATCATAGGGGGGAATTGATACCGGATCCGCAGCGGTTCTCGCTTCGAATCCGCAGCGGTTCTTGCTTCGAATCCGCAGAAGTGAGATCCGCTGTGGATCCGGTAGGTGTGAAGGCACCCTTATATTGTCACACTGAATTGGTCCATAAAATATGCATCTTTAAAGAGGACCTGTCACCCCCGGGCCGGGGTGACAGGTTCCCGACCCCCCGTTACAGCCCCCTATACTCACCTGATCCCGCTTCCTGAGCCGGTCGGGTCACGGAGATATCAGCTCTCTAAGCCCGGCACGCGCGCTGACAGGAGAGTCCGACGCTCATAGAGATTGAATGGGGAGACTCTATGGGCATCGGACTCTCCTGTCAGCGCGCGCGCTGGGCTTGGAGAGCTGATATCTCCGTGACCCGACCGGATCCAAAAGCGGGACCCGGCGGGAGTATAGGGGGCTGTAACGGGGGGTCGGGAGCCTGTCACCCCGGCACGGGGGGTGACAGGTCTCCTTTAAGCTGTTCGCCATATGGTAAAACTGACATGTTGCTATAGTCAGTACGATTACGATACCCAATTTATATACCTTTTATTTTATTGCTTTAAAGTTTTTTTTTAATTTTTCAAAATTAACAAATATGCCTAAAATTGCTCTATTCTGACCCTTATAGTGCTTTTCTTACTTCTATGGGGATATTTGAGGCACCATGACTGGTACTTTTTATCGGTACCTCTCTTGTGTATATGCAACTTTTTGATCACTTTTTATAAAATTTTTGTGAAGGTGAAGTGACCAAAAATCTGGCGAGTCCCCCCCCCCCCCATGCTGATTACTGTGTGAGATCAGGAATGGAATAATTTAATACTTCGGGCGATAGATCGCAGCCATACTAAATATGATATAACCTTATGGGATGGGATTTCTCAAATGCTTACATTTGCTCATATACTTTGATTGCTCATAGGGATCAATGCAGTACATATGTACTGCACTGATCAATATTAGGAGAAGGGGACAAAGAAAAAGTCTGTAAAAACTAGGACTCGATCTAGAGCCAACAATTCCAACAAACTAAGTAATTCGGGAAGTCCCACGGTAAAAGAGGTGACCAAGACCCCAGGGGGAAACAAACATCCCATGTACAGATGAGAGACATTTCCAGAAGGCCAGAAGTAGGAGACACACGAAAGCCACCTGGAGTCTGCACTAAAAAAAAAAAAAAACAACAACAAAAAAAAAAAAACACCTGAAATATTCACAGAGGAAAAAAGGTATACTTCCCTATAGTGAAGCATGGGGGGGGGGGGGGACAGCTGTAACATTAGCTCTGTGAAGTCATCATACATACTGAGCCTGACTGTTTCCTCTCCCGTCTTAAAGTGGTACTCTAATTTTATTTCACAACGTATCACTAGGATTTAGTACGCGCAATAAGGGTCTGGCCTCTCAGACCTCCACTGGTGTGGAGTAGGGAGAGATTGCGGACACTTCAGCCTTATTCTAGGAGAGCACTGCAGTACAGGGGACTTCTCCCAACCTGCTCTACAGCTAAAAAGAAAGCAGGAGATGCAGATTGTAAGTTTTCACTTTCCCTGCTTGTCCCTCTTTGTGTGACATCTCCATCCTCCTCCTCCTCTATTCCTCTGTGCTGCTTTACATTGCTTAGTTTTACTTTCCTTATTGCTTCGCCTGCCATGCTCCCCTATTCTCCTCTAGCTTCTTCCTTTACTCACAAGGCAGTACACATCCAATAGCCAAACATCTATTTTAAAACACTAGCATATACCTTAAAGGGGTATTCTGCTCAAACATAACATTTGATATGTTGCTGCCCATGGCGAGACTAGGGGCGCTATTCCACGGGACGATTATCGTTCGCATAATCGTTCCAAACGATCGCTATTACGAAAGACCTGAAATCGTTCACCCATTTACATGGAAAGAATCATTACTTATGATCGTTCTTGCGGTCGTCTTGTCTTCGCTATTGCGTTCGTCACTGCTGCGAACGACTTCTTATTAAATGCGAACTATTTGCAAATGAGCAACGATAAAAATAGGTCCAGGACTTATTAAACGATCAATGATTTCAGTCGTTAATCGTTAACTGCTATTTAACCGAACGATTGTTTAGATTTGAACGATTTAACGATAATCTGAACGATAATCGTCCGGTGGAATAGGGCCCTAACAATTCCTTGTATACTTATCTATTCAGTCTCCTTCCCTCAGTTCTGAGCAGCTGCTTTCTGCTGAAGACACAAAAATCTGTTTGTGTGAGCCTCTCTGTCCCCCCTCCCTTCTGAGAAGTCAGGGGGGGGGGGGAGGCTGGGAGATTGCTTCTTGAGTACAGAAGGAGGCTTTTTTGGCTGATAAAACCTATTACAGAGTTTCTTAAAATCGCTTATACTACTGATTTCTGCAATAAAAAAAAAATATGACAGTTACGCTTTAAAGGGGTAGTCCACCCAAAAAATTTTTCTTTCAAATCAACTGGTGCCATAAAGTGCCAGAGATTTGTAATTCACTTCTATTAAAAAATCTTAAGTCTTCCAGTACTTATCAGCTGCTGTGTGTCCAGCAGGAAGTGGTGTTTTCTTTCCAGTCTGACACAGTGCTCTCTACTGCCACCTCTGTCCATGTCAGGAACTGTCCAGAGCAGTAGCAAATCCCCATAGAAAACCTCTGTTGCTCTCTAGACTGGAAATAATACAACTTCCTGTTGGGCATACAGCAGCTGATAAGTACTGGAAGGCTTGAGATTTTTTAATAGAAGTAAATTACAAATCTCTGGCACTTCATGGCAGCAGTTGATTTGAAAGAAAATTTTTTTGGGTGGACTACCCCTTTAAGTTGCTTAACTGACTAATCCTTCCAGCATTACAAAGTTACAGATAGGGACTTGTTTACATCAGCTGTCTCTGAAGGGAGGGGGGAGACAGAGAAAGGATCACACACAGATTTTTATTCTCTTCAGCAGAAAGCAGCAGCTCAGAACTGGGGGAAGGAGACTGAATAGATAACAAGTATGGAAGGAATTGTTAGTCTCACCATAAGCAGCAACCTACAAAAAGTCATGTTTGAGTGGAACACCCCTTTAACCCTTTGAGGACCAGGCCCACAGCGCAGCCACACACAGCCGCTGTCCACAGCCGCCGTCCAAATAAGTACAAATAAACACTGAGAGGATGCAGCGTTGGCACAATCACTATGGCCCCTTTAAACAGCTGATACACCTGGGGTGCCAGGAGTGGGATCTAATACTGATGGCCTTATTCTGAGGATACGCCATTTATTTTACAGGCTCTCTAACCCCTTTAACAATGATTCCTAAATAGACAACACGTCAGCCCCTACCACCACCCCCTATGCAGGAACTATAGCACAGCCCTAGGTGCTCCTGCAGCTCCTTACACGGACTGATCCAGCTCTGCTGTGCAGAACAGTCATGGTGACATAGCGCTACCACTTTATTCTCAGGATCCAAAGGTTACATCCCCACCGACACCACAGCAGAGGCTTATACCCCTGACCTGCCATCAGTCATAGGGATGGAAAACCTCTACAAGGGTGTACAAGCACTTAGTAGGTTATGTCTCCCATTATTCAGAAGACAAATGTAATATCTACATACTTTGGGACTTAAATGGTTAAAGCCATAAAGACTGTACTAAAGCCTATTTATATTTCATGACCTGTGACGGGAAAAGATGTACATACAGTATTATAGCTGGAGATATAGCAGCTCTGTAACCTTAGATAACTGGAAAATCATTTGGAGCAAGAATAAGGGTCCTATTACACGGGCCGATCATCCTATCTGCTAGATACACGGCCCGATAATTGTTTAATAATCGTTTCCAATGTCCTTGCAGCCCTTGCTTAAACAGTATACATTACCCATCCAGGCTGCAGGGCTCCTCTTGCGGTCTGTATCTCCCCGGGTCCCGCATGCTGCAGCTTCAGAGCGGCCTGTCTGAGCTGACAGGCTGCTCAGCCAATCACTGGCCGAGACCTCAAGAGGAGCCCTGGAGCATGGATGGGTAATGTACAGTGTTTGCAAATCGTAAGCCGTGCATCGCTATTACACGGTGCCCGACGATTATAGGTCCAAACCTAAATCAACGATCAACCGAGGTTGTCTCTATTACACAGAGCGATAGTCGTCCGGATGGGGCCGATTCAGACGATTATTGCTCCATGTAATAGGGCCCTAAGACTTCTACTGCAGGGAACAAAGCCCTAACACTGTCCGTTACTATATACACTGGGGTCTCCTCCATATGGGGAACAGGTTTAAAGCGTTACTGTCACTTTAAAAATAGTTCACACTAGGTAATGATTGGTGGGGGTCACCAGACCGATCAAATAACTTGACGTGTGTGTGACAGGAAAGGTTTTGTTCTGTTTCTTTAAAGTGGCAGTCACACTTTAACCCTTTCAGATGGCCAATGTCAGTCATTAGCTCCAGGCGTCTGCTGCACACAGTAACTAACTCTCGTTGTCTATGGAATGGGCTCACCCCTTCACGTCAGACCCTGCGGCACGCAAGATGGAGCCAGAAGAGCAGGGGGCATTATTAGTTCATGGGGGCACCTCTGGGGGCATTATTAGTACATGGGGGCACCTCTGGGGGCATTATTAGTACATGGGGGCACCTCTGGGGGCATTATTAGTACATGGGGGCACCTCTGGGGGCATTATTAGTACATGGGGGCACCTCTGGGGGCATTATTAGTACATGGGGGCACCTCTGGGGGCATTATTAGTACATGGGGGCACCTCTGGGGGCATTATTAGTACATGGGGGCACCTCTGGGGGCATTATTAGTACATGGGGGCACCTCTGGGGGCATTATTAGTACATGGGGGCACCTCTGGGGGCATTATTAGCTCATGGGGGCACAGCGGGGGATCCTACATACAGGGGGCACAGCGGGGGATCCTACATACAGGGGGCACAGCGGGGGATCCTACATACAGGGGGCACAGCGGGGGATCCTACATACAGGGGGCACAGCGGGGGATCCTACATACAGGGGGCACAGCGGGGGATCCTACATACAGGGGGCACAGCGGGGGATCCTACATACAGGGGGCACAGCGGGGGATCCTACATACAGGGGGCACAGCGGGGGATCCTACATACAGGGGGCACAGCGGGGGATCCTACATACAGGGGGCACAGCGGGGGATCCTACATACAGGGGGCACAGCGGGGGATCCTACATACAGGGGGCACAGCGGGGGATCCTACATACAGGGGGCACAGCGGGGGATCCTACATACAGGGGGCACAGCGGGGGATCCTACATACAGGGGGCACAGCGGGGGATCCTACATACAGGGGGCACAGCGGGGGATCCTACATACAGGGGGCACAGCGGGGGATCCTACATACAGGGGGCACAGCGGGGGATCCTACATACAGGGGGCACAGCGGGGGATCCTACATACAGGGGGCACAGCGGGGGATCCTACATACAGGGGGCATCCCACATTCCTACTCGCTTTACTGCACATAACACCAAACAGCGCAGTTACTTTAATAGCCGACAGGGGGGAGAAAGGAAAGGAAGCTGCTAGAAATGTGCGGAGCCTAAATTGTTTGTCTCGCAGGTTCTGAAGAGATGAAACGTATCTGGAAGGAATCATCATGGAGGATGGAGAGGAAAAGGGAAAGTGACGCCTCAGATCAAAGAAGACATCACCCGTGAGTCACTGTATGACCGTTTTCTTATTTTGTAGAACATTATTTAGTAGGGGTGCCCCGAGGAAATTTTTTTTTTCCGAGGGGTGCTACCCAGTTTTTACTACCCATTTACATCAATGGGTCCACAGCAAACCCTCTACTGCAGATTAACTGCAAACCCAGTAAAGTCACGGAGAGCAATATCTGCTGCACATGTCTGTGTTATCCAGATTCTGTCACTGACTCCTATAGCCAGGAAGGTGGGTGGGCCGTCCTTATATACTGTATACCTGAGGGAAACCTCAGAAGACTGCTATGTAGGGTTACGTTCAGTCTTGTGGTGACTTGTATCTGCCCATACACATGGCAGGACGTGGGCTCTGACAATATGAGCTGTATGGTGGGAGCTCCCAACTCCCCGCTCAGTCCTTTCATCACATGTGCAGGGTAAATGCTTCTCTCTACCTATGCTGAAAACAGTCAGGGCATGATGGGGGTTGTAGTTTAGCACAGACTGGGAAACATTGAGGCTGGCGGGGTCTCTCACTGCCGCCCTTAGGCGTTCTGTATATTACAGCAAGTGAGTACAGATTTTGTAATACAGATTATCGGCCGCGGGAACATTTTGTGCAACACTACTGGCTGATAATCGGCCTGTGTACAACGATCAGCTGAGGACAGGGAAAAACCACCAGATCCTTGGCTGATCGTCAGTACAGAACACGGCCGTCAAACTCAGGACCTCCAGCTGCTACAAAACTAATTCCCATCATTCCTGGACAGCTAAAGCTTTGGCTGTCAAGGCATGATGGGAATTGTAGTTCTGCAACAGGTGGAGGGCCCGAGTTTGACACCCCTGGTTTCGAACATGCTCCAAAATTTCTCATCATCGGCCGCTCATCTTCCTGTGTAAACAGAGTTATGTGCGGCCAATAACAATAAAGGAAAACTGACAGCACAAATATACATATATCTGTGCTGTCAGTTTCCAGATCACACAGTGCATACTTACCTAGGGAGCTGCTGCTGTGATCTGGCATCCTCCTATTCGGCTCTCCCATCCAGCTGATGCATCTTCAGGCCTCACCTTCTCCAGAATGATTGACAGTTGGAAGAGGCGGGGCCTGAAGATACAGCAGCTGGACGAGCGGGTGAGAGAACAGAATGCTGGATCACAGCAGCAACGCACTAGGTAAGTATACACTGCTGCTTGTGATCTGTAAAATGGCAGCAGAAATATATACATATCTACGCAGTCAGTTTCCAGGGCTCCATGAATGATACAAGGATTGTTCGTGCAGCTTGACCGTTACATGTGTCGTGCCGTGTAAAGGCACCACAAACAAGCATTCGTTTAGAGAACCTCCATGCCCAACAAATCTCTGGGTCTAAAAAAAGGAACTTAAAGGGGTACTCCAGCGGGGGGAGGGGCATTTTTTTCCTGGGACCTGAGAGGAGGTGGCTGAGGGAAACGACGTCCACTCACCTCCCCGATTCCAGTGGCGGGTCCTGCATCACAGCGCTCTGGTCCCCGATTCCCGGCCGCTTCCTGGTGCGACGTGACATCAGCCAGTCAGTGACAGAGGCGGGATCTGGGCGGACTTGAAACGGATCCCGCCTCTATCACTGAGTGGCTGAGTGAACCTGAGACGTCACGTCTCGGGCCCGCGTCAGACACCAGGAAGTGGCCGGGAACCAGAGCGCCGCGATGCGGGACGCTGGAACCGGGGAGGCGAGTGGACGTAGTTTCCCTCAGCCACCTCCTCCCCGGTCCCAGGAGTACCCCTTTAAAGAGAATGTCTTTGCCCCCTATCTACAGGAGGAGGGGGCTGTGGGTCTAACTTCTGTACCCCGCGCCAATTTCCATATTGGGCCCTGCTGGTCCTATTCATTCTTCTGGAGCTGACAAAAAGCCTAGTTCATTGCGCTTCCAGGCAGTCCATAGGAATGACTAGAGCCACTGGTCCTGCGGATAGGGGAAAAGGGAATTTTTCCTGGACAACCTGTGGACCACATCTATGCCGAGATCACTCAGCCATCTGCAGCACAAGACTCCATGACAGAACGTATAGGTACTATAGACTACAGGAGTAATGTATAGCCATGTGATGCAAAAAGTCAGTCTAGAATGGAAAAGATGGCAGCCACAGGTGACGGCTCACACACTGAATATGTACAAAGCACAGCGGAAGCGCAGCATGGGGACTCAATGATGGAGAGGTCAGGCAAACTGGACACCCCCCACCCCTAATTACCAGAGAGATCTCTTGTCTATAAAGTGCAGGGAGATAGACAGAGGGCAATGACAGCGACCATAGCACCTAACCACAGCACTCAGTTATATTTACATGTGACATTGCATCCTGTACCGTACTCCAGAGCTGTAATCACTATTCTGCTGGTGGGGTCACTGTATACACATTACATATCCTATATTATACCCCAGAGCTGTAATCACTATTCTGCTGGTGGGGTCACTGTGTATATACATTACTTATCCCGTATTATACCTCAGAGCTGTAATCACTATTCTGCTGGTGGGGTCACTGTGTATACACATTACTTATCCCATATTATACCCCTGAGCTGTAATCACTATTCTGCTGGTGGGGTCACTGTGTACATACATTACTTATCCTGTATTATACCCCAGAGCTGTAATCACTATTCTGCTGGTGGGGTCACTGTGTATACACATTACATATCCCGTATTATACCCCAGAGCTGTAATCACTATTCTGCTGGTGGGGTCACTGTGTATACACATTACTTATCCCATATTATACCCCAGAGCTGTAATCACTATTCTGCTGGTGGGGTCACTGTGTACATACATTACTTATCCTGTATTATACCTCAGAGCTGTAATCACTATTCTGCTGGTGGGGTCACTGTGTACATACATTACTTATCCCGTGTTATATCTCAGAGCTGTAATCACTATTCTGCTGGTGGGGTCACTGTGTACATACATTACTTATCCCGTGTTATATCTCAGAGCTGTAATCACTATTCTGCTGGTGGGGTCACTGTGTACATACATTACTTATCCCGTGTTATATCTCAGAGCTGTAATCACTATTCTGCTGGTGGGGTCACTGTGTACATACATTACTTATCCCGTGTTATATCTCAGAGCTGTAATCACTATTCTGCTGGTGGGGTCACTGTATACACATTACTTATCCTGTATTATACCTCAGAGCTGTAATCACTATTCTGCTGGTGGGGTCACTGTATACACATTACTTATCCTGTATTATACTCCAGAGCTGCACTCACTATTCTGCTGGTGGGGACACTGTATATACACATTACATATCCTGTATTATACCCCAGAGCTGTAATCACTATTCTGCTGGTGGGGTCACTGTGTATATACATTACTTATCCCGTATTATACCTCAGAGCTGTAATCACTATTCTGCTGGTGGGGTCACTGTGTACATACATTACTTATCCTGTATTATACCCCAGAGCTGTAATCACTATTCTGCTGGTGGGGTCACTGTGTATATACATTACATATCCTATATTATACCCCAGAGCTGTAATCACTATTCTGCTGGTGGGGTCACTGTGTACATACATTACTTATCCTGTATTATACCCCAGAGCTGTAATCACTATTCTGCTGGTGGGGTCACTGTGTATACACATTACATATCCTGTATTATACCTCAGAGCTGCACTCACTATTCTGCTGGTGGGGACACTGTATATACACATTACTTATCCCATATTATACCTCAGAGCTGTAATCACTATTCTGCTGGTGGGGTCACTGTATATACATTACATATCCTGTATTATACCCCAGAGCTGTAATCACTATTCTGCTGGTGGGGTCACTGTATACACATTACATATCCTGTATTATACCTCAGAGCTGTAATCACTATTCTGCTACCGCCCATACATCGCACACAGACACTATCCCCCACATGAGGAGCGGCACCGGTGACCGGCATGATCCGGCACAGCAGCCGCGGCCTCCTCCTCCTCCTCCCCCGGGCGCACACACACCTCAGCAGGCGCACAGCCCGCACTGCTCCCGGCCTACCCCGGCAGTCTCCGCCCCGCAGCAGCCGCTCACCCCGGCAGTGTCTTACCGGCTCATGGCCCGGCCGTACGGTCACTGACGGCCCCTGTCCCGCTCTCCTCCCGCTCCAGACACCGCGAGAGAAGTTCACTATAAAACAAGCAGACGCTTCCTCCTGTCAGGACGCTGCGCCATTCAAACTGCCCCGCAGGGCATTCTGGGAAAGCAGCAACCGCTGTCAATCACACCCTTACCTCAGCCGCCTGCCATTGGCTTACAGTGAATAAAGGGCGGGGCCAGCGAGCACTTCGAGCATTACGTAAGGGAGAGCAGGCGTAAAGTTTACTACAGTCATGTGACCGGGCGTCACGTCTCTGTACGTACAGTTCTAGCAGCTCTTCAGCGTTTAGAACGTTCCGGAACGTGACGCGTCCGCTTGCTGCATAGAACTCTATAGCATTGACTTCAAACATGTGGTTTTCCAGCAGTTGCATCATGGGAGTTGTAGTTTCGCAGCGGCTGGACAGCCACAGGTTGGGCAACACAGCTCTATGCTCCATACGTTTATATTGAGAGCTATGGGCTGCAGTGAGGAACAAACCTGACTCCTAGTTCGGTCACGTGACTTGTCCTTGTTTACGACACTTATTTTCCACCTCATATATGTTAGTTTTTTTTTTACAGATTATATATGAGAAATAAAACACAATGGGGGAGATTTATCAAACATGGTGTAAAGTGAGACTGGCTCAGTTGCCCCTAGCAACCAATCAGATTCCACCTTTAATTCCTCACAGACACTTTGGAAAATGAAAGGTGGAATCTGATTGGTTGCTAGGGGCAACTGAGACAGTGTCACTTTACACCATGTTTGATAAATCCACCCAAAAGACTCTTAAACTCGCAGCTTTTCATAGTTTCTCAACACCTCCCCACTGCTAAAACACCTCTCACAGAGCATGCCCACAACACTCCCATGCCCATCGTTCAGACAATTCAAAGATACCCGATCCTAAACTTTTTTTTTTGCTTAGAAATACCATGTTGTGGGTATTGTAAAATTGAAGTGACCCTTTAAAGTGGATCTATCATCGACGTCATACAGACCCCCATACAATAGGCTGTTACTTAGTAGTTACTGAGGCTTGTGGGGCACATGCAGCAGTCATCTCACGATCACAATGAAATCTAAATCAGGATGGAACCACTGACAGATGACGAATGCAGCTTATGTCCTTCTGCCTGCTCAAAGACCTCTTACAGAGCATGCCCACAACAGTATCCCATAGAAGCCACAGTCATATTCTGTAGGAAAGAGTTTGGCCTGTAGCTTAATCAGTGTGGAATCAATGGGGCAGTAAGGGTCCTATAACACGGAATGATAATCGTCCGAATCGTCCGATTATTGTTCAGTGTAATAAATGATCGTTGTCATCGGCTGATCGTTCATTTAGGTTCAGACCTATAATTGTCGGCCACCAACTGTGCACCGCTACGTGTAACAGCGGTGGGCGGCCGGCGGCTAATGATTTGCAAAAGAATACATTACCTATCCATGGTCCAGGGCTCGCGTGCTCCAGTTTCAGAGCGACCTGTCTTAGCTGACTTAAAGGGAACCATTCACCCCGTGGCCCCCGGCAGAAACTGACATACAGTGACTTAAAGGTCAATATACTTACCACATCGCTTCCGGTCCCGTCCCGGATCCCGTTGTTGACACGGAGAAATCGACGATTCTTCTTCTCGCACCCATTATGGTAATGAGCGCTGCCGGGTCCGAAGTCCAGCCTTCTCCCCGCCTCCGACACTTGATTGACGCCGGGTCCTGTCCTCCTCGTCTTCTTTCTTCTCGCCGGATCCCACGCAGGCGCCGTGACAGTCGTTTTCGGCGCATGCGCAGTTCACAATTGCAGCTGCTCCGCAGCGTCATCGTTTACTGCGCGTGCGCCGATTGGCTCAAACATGTATACTGTTTACCGCGCAGGCGCAGAAGAGGTGACGAGACCATCGCAACGGCGCCTGCGCGGGAATTCGTCTGAAGACTGAAGACGTCAATCAAGTTCCAGGAGGCGTGGATGGGCGGCGACGAGAAGAGGACCTCATGAATAAGTTGGACTCGTCCGTCGTTTCCTATGGACGTTGGACTCATCTCAGCTCATTACCATAATGGGCGGGAGAAGAAGAATCAGCGATTTCTCCGTGTCAACAACGGGATCCTGGACGGGACCGGGAGCGATGTGACCTTTATTTCACTGTATGTCAGTTTCTGCCGCGGGCCACGGGGTGAATGGTTCCCTTTAAAACTTCCTAATATACATGTAAATAGATTTTTGTGGACAATCCCTTGCGTTCACACTATGTATATTTCAGTCAGTATATGTATATTTCAGTCAGTATATTTCAGTCAGTATATGTATATTTCAGTCAGTATTGTGGTCCTCATATTGCAACCAAAACCAGGAGTGGATTAAAAACACAGAAAGGATCTGTTCACACAATGTTGAAATTGAGTGGATGGCCGCCATTTAATGGCAAATATTTGCTGTTAGTTTAAAACAACGGCTGTTATATTAAAGTAATGGCCGTTATTTACTGTTATATGGCGGCCATCCACTCAATTTCAACATTGTGTGAACAGATCCTTTCTGTGTTTTTTATCCACTCCTGGTTTTGGTTGCAATACTGACTGAAATCAACTGACTGAAATATACGTAGTGTGAACGCAGCCTTATAAGTTATAAGAGAAGAAGATAGATTTCCTTTAAGATGGTGGATGACTATTTGGGTCTGATGTTAGTGTTATACACAGGCTGCTGATGTCATACGCACAGGCTGTACACGTCCTAGGTGATGAGTTTGCTTTGTTTGTTACAGAAGAGGAGGAACATGATGACTTGTGTGATTGATATGTGTGCTGTGTGTTACAGCCAGACAGGCAGAATGTTATGTAAGACTATAACACATAGCCCATATACCCTACTGTATGGCCACTAGCATACCTCTAGTTAATGGAGTGTTGGTAGTCAATGGCATGTAATAGAAAATAAAAATAAAAAAAATCACACAATATGCAAACTTCTTTAATTCTTTTCCATCTTTGACCTAGTATACTTATGTATGCTATGTATATGGACTCATACTATTATACTGTCTTATGTATTATGTCTGCTGTTTCTGTATATAAGAACGTAACCTATGTATGCTATGTATGTATACTCATACTATTATACTGTCTTATATATTATGTCTGCTGTTTCTGTATATAAGAACGTAACCTATGTATACTATGTATATGGACTCATACTATTATACTGTCTTATGTATTACGTCTGCTGTTTCTGTATATAAGAGCGTAACCTATGTATACTATGTATATGGACTCATACTATTATACTGTCTTATGTATTATGTCTGCTGTTTCTGTATATAAGAGCGTAACCTATGTATACTATGTATATGGACTCATACTATTATACTGTCTTATGTATTATGTCTGCTGTTTCTGTATATAAGAGCGTAACCTATGTATACTATGTATATGGACTCATACTATTATACTGTCTTATGTATTATGTCTGCTGTTTCTGTATATCAGAGCGTAACCTATGTATGCTATGTATATGGACTCATACTATTATACTGTCTTATGTATTATGTCTGCTGTTTCTGTATATAAGAGCGTAACCTATGTATACTATGTATATGGACTCATACTATTATACTGTCTTATGTATTATGTCTGCTGTTTCTGTATATCAGAGCGTAACCTATGTATGCTATGTATGTATACTCATACTATTATACTGTCTTATGTATTATGTCTGCTGTTTCTGTATATAAGAACGTAACCTATGTATGCTATGTATGTATACTCATACTATTATACTGTCTTATGTATTATGTCTGCTGTTTCTGTATATAAGAGCGTAACCTATGTATACTATGTATATGGACTCATACTATTATACTGTCTTATGTATTATGTCTGCTGTTTCTGTATATAAGAACGTAACCTATGTATACTATGTATGTATACTCATACTATTATACTGTCTTATGTATTACGTCTGCTGTTTCTGTATATAAGAGCGTAACCTATGTATACTATGTATGTATACTCATACTATTATACTGTCTTATGTATTACGTCTGCTGTTTCTGTATATAAGAACGTAACCTATGTATGCTATGTATATGGACTCATACTATTATACTGTCTTATGTATTACGTCTGCTGTTTCTGTATATAAGAACGTAACCTATGTATACTATGTATGTATACTCATACTATTATACTGTCTTATGTATTATGTCTGCTGTTTCTGTATATAAGAACCTAACCTATGTATACTATGTATGTATACTCATACTATTATACTGTCTTATGTATTATGTCTGCTGTTTCTGTATATCAGAGTGTAACCTATGTATGCTATGTATATGGACTCATACTATTATACTGTCTTATGTATTACGTCTGCTGTTTCTGTATATCAGAGCGTAACCTATGTATACTATGTATGTACAGTATAGTCATACTATTATACTGTCTTATGTATTATGTCTGCTGTTTCTGTATATAAGAACGTAACCTATGTATACTATGTATGTATACTCATATATACATTTTAATTTTTAAATCATAATGTCAACAAAAACATCCAAAAAACATCCCAGTCCTTCATACCCTGTATGGCCCCCTCTAACATCAGTGACAGCTTGAAGTCTTTTGTGGTAGTTGTGGATGAGGCTCTTTATTTTCTTAGATGGTAAATTCCTGTAAATTACTGGGCTGTCTTGTATGAACTTGAGATCTCCCCAGAGTGGCTCAATGTCAGTAACAATATCCAAACAAAAAGGAGATACCTCCTCGCAGACCGCGTAAACTAATAGCAACTGTTTATTTTTGTAAAATAATAAAGTACATATCCACAGGTAACGCGTTTCTGGAGCACTGGGCTCCCTTTCCCAAACTTTGCGGTATATCCTTGAGGGTTGAGACAGGAAGCCCAGTGCTCCAGAAACGTGTTAACTGTGGATATCTACATTATTATTCTACAAAAATAAACAGTTGCTATTAGTTTACATGGTCTGCACGGAGGTATCTCCTTTTTGTTTGGACATTGTTCCTGGATTTCTGCACCCGGACGGGTGACGGTGGATGACTTCCAGCAGCGGACGACATTAATTGGGTCTAACATATGCGTCTTGTAGTAGTTGTGACTGTTCACAACCACATCAGGTGAGCCGAAACCTGGATGTGTGCTACACATATTTTTAAAGTGCTATACTGTGTCACCCTATGAGGCGCTCTGCCTTGTATTTTTTTCTTTCTCTTTCCCATACACGAAGGTCAGGAGAGTGAGATATCCACTCCAGAACCTTCACTTTGTTCTGCTGTAGCCAATGACAGGTTGACATGGCCTTGTGTTTTGGATCAGTGTCATGTTGGAATAAATATATATTTATATTTATATTTATGGCATGTACATAAACAAATATGGAGATATACACTATATATATATATATATATATATATATATATATATATATAAATAGGCACACACATACTTTTGAAGGTATGGCACATACACATTCATTTGAAGATATATATATACACACACACACATTTGGATATATAACATGTACATACACATACACGCACCTTTGAATGTACGGCACATACACATCTACATACGTTGCCAGTATAACACATACTGTACATACTGTATGTACTCAGTGGTAGAGATGACAGACACTTATCTATGTGTCTCACTAGGCACAGACACTTGTATTGCAGAGAGGCCTGCAGTGCATTACATGATACTGAGGTGTATGGACATGTCCCTGAGCACTGATGTAATAGTCACCTGTTTTCTCTTGTTTACAGGCCCCATTATGGGATCAGTCAGTCATAGTAGCGCCATGATGCTATGTTTGGAGGACAGGTTCAGCAAGCATTGCCTCCGCTGGAATCCCATCACATGCTGTATCCTGTCCTAGATGACTGCTTGTTCTTCTGGTATTATACTACAGGGTTGTTATTAATCCTGCTGGTACTACTGCTCTCCAGACAGCGGCATGAGGGAGCGGGTGAGAGTATACCAGGAGGATAGCGGCATAAGACCACACTCTCTATGCAAACATCCCCTGTATAGTCTTATTCTGCTGTCACTTCTTGCTAAACGACTGACTGAATGTTATATGTAAATGTATGTCTGGTGTTAAAAGTGCCCTACCCACAATGCAAATCACTGATCCAGCTGCAGAACTGTCCGTGTGCTGCTGCTCCATTCACCCTGGGGACATTTGACCTCTATGTAATCCCATTTGACCTTCTAGTAATCCCATATCCGTGAATAGAGGACGACTTTAAATCTTTGGATAACCCCTTTAATGAGAAAATATTTTGCATTCTAAACATTCCAAGTCTATGGCGATATATTGTCCTAGGAAATCCTATGGGGGGACGTTGTACGCCAGCCTTAAATAAAGCCCCGCCCCCATGCAGATCCCATATTCCTGCAGGAGTTGTTTACTGCCTAAAATGCGTCAGGTATAGATATTAAAAATAACATGCATATAAAATGCATCTTGTGGAAAACACCACAACTACACACAACTACTGTGAGTGACAGCTGACCTCCCCTGACCAAACAGGTGCAGTCAGTGCCGGTGCCTGGGGCAGTGTGAGCTGTATATATGTGTGCCTTCCGTCTATTCTTCAGATCTAGCTCCTTTGTACTTTTTTTTAGCTCCTCTCTATAGGGCGGAGGTGTTAGTCACAGTGTCTACAGAGGTCACAGGTAGTCTGAAACCCTCCTCTGATTGGATGCTGTGTATCACAAGAGGGTTTTCTATCACAGTAAGGGTAAAATGATGGTAACACTGCCAGACAAGACTTATTTAGCGGCAGCCATTAGCGTAGCTACCATAGAGGCAGGGTAGGCAGTTGCTATGGGGCCCGTGCAGGAGGGGGCCCGGGGGAGAAGGTAAGAGCATGTGTCCTTGTGCTTAACCCCTTATGTACTGCAGTGTGTAAGTGACCCAATGTTTACTTACATGCTGCAACATTAAACAAGGGTTAACAAGCAGAAGACAGAGATCTCTGCTTCACTGCACCAATTACCTCTGACCTCTATTCTCCAGCTGGCAATCAAGTAGGAAAGGAAAATGTGCAGAAATCAGTGCAGAGGTCAGGGGTTATCATATATCTATCTATCTATCTTTATGTGCAGTGCTTTGTGTTGTGCGTAGGGGCCCCGTTCAAATTTTTGCTATGGGCCCTGTGAACCCTAGCTACGACTTCTCTGCTGTGCTCCATCCTCATCCAGGGGCTACTCATGTTTTCCTGCATCTTCTTCCTCCTTCTGCTACAATGACATCTCTGGCCACTAGCCAACTCAGCCAACTCCTCTGAATTTAGAGAGGCAGCTTGTCTACCCATGCTACTGCTGTCTGACAATTTAAAGGGGTAGTGCGGCGGTAAAGAATTATTGACAGAATAACACACATTACAAAGTTATACAACTTTGTAATGTATGTTATGTTTGTGAATGGCCCCCTTCCCCGTGTCCCACCCAGGGCCGTTTTAATACATTGGTGGGCCCAGTGCACAGCCCTCAAGAGTGGGCCCCCCCCCCCCCTTCCCTTTCGGCACATTGTATAATGTACTGAATTTGCCCCCACACTGTATCAACAGCCCCAATACATACAGTAGTTACCTTATAACACTATTTCCACCATTCAGTGATTACATATTACATAAAAACTGCACTAAACAAAACAGAAAGATATCACCAATGATACCATTACATAATACCGCCACATCATGAACCCTAACACTACAACCCTATAACAGAGTGCAGTTACATCCAGTGACTCACCGGGGGCGTCTTCTCTGATCAGAGTCTGTCACCTTTTCTTTTTCTCTCCATCCAGCCTGGGCCACCTTGAAGTCTTCCCCCGGCTGTGAATCTTCTCTCCAGAATCTGCCAGACAAATATTTTAGGCTCCAACACATACAGTAGTTAGGTCCCTTGTACCCCTATACAGTAGTTACACCCCTCTGTACCCCTACATAGTTACACCCCTCTGTGCCTCCATAGTTTTAAGGTGTCCCTGTAGTATATAGCCCCTCATGTGCTCCTCCAGTTATATACAGCCCTCCTGTGCGCTCCCCCATTAGTATATAGCCCCCCTGTGCACTCTCCCCAGTAGTATATAGCCCCCCCTGTGCTCTCCCACAATAGTATATAGCCCCCCTGTGCTCTCCCACAATAGTATATAGCCCCCCTGTGCTCTCCCCCAATAGTATATAGCCCCCCTGTGCTCTCCCCCAATAGTATATAGCCCCCCTGTGCTCTCCAATAGTATATAGACCCCTATGCTCTCCCACAATAGTATATAGCCCCCCTGTGCTCTCCCCCAATAGTATATAGCCCCCCTGTGCTCCCCCCCAATAGTATATAGCCCCCTGTGCTCTCCCCAATAGTATATAGCCCCCCTGTGCTCTCCCCCATAGTATATAGACCCCTGTGCTCCCCAATAGTATATAGCCCCCTGTGCTCCCCAATAGTATATAGCTCCCTGTGCTCCCCAATAGTATATAGCTCCCCTGTGCTCCCCAATAGTATATAGCCCCCTGTGCTCCCCAATAGTATATAGCTCCCCTGTGCTCCCCCATAGTATATAGCCCCCTGTGCTCCCCCATAGTATATAGCCCCCTGTGCTCCCCCATAGTATATAGCCCCCTGTGCTCCCCAGTAGTATATAGCCCCCTGTGCTCCCCAGTAGTATATAGCTCCCCTGTGCTCCCCATAGTATATAGCTCCCCTGTGCTCCCCCATAGTATATAGCTCCCCTGTGCTCCCCATAGTATATAGACCCCTGTGCTCCCCATAGTATATAGACCCCTGTGCTCCCCAGTAGTATATAGTCCCCTTGCTCCCCCATAGTATATAGACCCCTGTGCTCCCCAGTAGTATATAGTCCCCTGTGCTCCCCCATAGTATATAGCTCCCCTGTGCTCCCCCATAGTATATAGCCCCCTGTGCTCCCCCATAGTATATAACTCCCCTGTGCTCCCCCATAGTATATAGCTCCCTGTGCTCCCCCATAGTATATAGCTCCTCTGTGCTCCCCCATAGTATATAGCCCCCTGTGCTCCCCAATAGTATATAGCCCCCTGTGCTCCCCCATAGTATATAGCCCCCCTGTGCTCCCCCATAGTATATAGCTCCCCTGTGCTCCCCCATAGTATATAGCTCCCCCATAGTATATAGCTCCCCTGTGCTCCCCGATAGTATATAGCTCCCCCTGTGCTCCACGATAGTATATAGCTCCCCTGTGCTCCCCCACAGTATATAGCTCCCCTGTGCTCCCCATAGTATATAGCTCCCCTGTGCTCCCCCATAGTATATAGCTCCCCTGTGCTCCCCCATAGTATATAGCTCCCCTGTGCTCCCCCATAGTATATAGCTCCCCTGTGCTCCCCCATAGTATATAGCTCCCCTGTGCTCCCCCATAGTATATAGCTCCCCTGTGCTCCCCCATAGTATATAGCCCCCTGTGCTCCCCCATAGTATATAGCTCCCCTGTGCTCCCCAGTAGTATATAGCCCCCTGTGCTCCCCAATAGTATATAGCACAGGTGCTCCCCCATAGTATATAGCCCCCTGTCCTCCCCCATAGTATATAGCCCCCTGTGCCCCCCATAGTATATAGCCCCCTGTGCTCCCCAATAGTATATAGCTCCCCTGTGATCCCCCATAGTATATAGCCCCCTGTGCTCCCCCATAGTATATAGCCCCCTGTCCTCCCCCATAGTATATAGCCCCCTGTCCTCTCCCATAGTATATAGCCCCCTGTGCCCCCCCATAGTATATAGCCCCCTGTGCTCCCCAATAGTATATAGCCCCCTCCCATATAATATTGAAAAAAACAAACACTGTTACTCACCTAGGTCCACGCGTTCCTCTTCTCTTCCCTCTTGTGGCCGTACTTCCTGCGGTCACAAGAGGCTACACTCCCCTTACCCTCGCGCCAACGCTCCAGTGACGTCGGGCGCTAGAGGGAGAGTGCGGCCTCTTGTGACCGCAGGAAGTGCGGCCACAAGAGGAACTGACAGGGAGGGAGCCAATGGCTCTCTCTCTCTGTCAGTATCACTGCTGCTGAAGCGCTGAAGCGCCGCAGCGGTAGCAGGCGGCAGGGGCAGCGGCGGACGGGGGGGCCCTGCAGGGGGCGCCATGGAGGGGTAAGTAGATTACCCATCCATGGCGCTCCCCCCTGACAGGCTGACGAGTCGGCACGTGACAGGTATGTATAGCGCACCACACTTCCGGGTACACGGGTGGGGGTGGTGGGACACGGGGAAGGGGGCCATTCACAGACATAACATACATTACAAAGTTGTATAACTTTGTATAGTGTGTTATTCTGTCAATAATTCTTTACCGCCGCACTACCCCTTTAAACCAGCTTCACCTGCCCCTTTCTGTCTGAGCATTGTTTAATTCTTGCATTCCAAGTGAAGGGGTTTGTTGGCTTTTTCTGTTGTATTCCCGTGTATCCTGACCCATAACTGTTCTTCGGATTATTACACATATGGAGTGACCTGGTTTCCTCTATCTGCAGAAGTCCAGCTTCTGCATCCTGGAGCGGGATAAAGCGGGACACTTTTTGTCTGTTGAATCCCTCCATGAGATGTGTCTTATAGGCCGTGCTGGGGGAATATGTTACACCTATCTTATCCCAACACCTTCCACAATTCCCCTTGGCAGACACTCACACCTAAAATTGAGGTCCGTCATTTTACAAGATTGCTGCGAGTAGCTATAATTGCTTGTTGCACTTTGTTCTACCTGTCTGACAGCTTTGGCGCTCTCATGAGCCGATGGCCTGTAAAATACTAAACCTTTGAAGTTCCGTTTTGAAGAATAAAGTGAATGGAGTTCATAGAGGGAGAGGGAGACGGTACAAGGCGCTTTGGGGGATCAGCTGATCCTTGGTTTTGAGCTTATAGGGCTTTTCATATACATTATATTAAGCCCAGTAACTTCCCCATAACTGGTGTCAGAAAGTGCCAGAGATTTGTAGTTTATTTCTATAAAAAAATTTCAATTCTTCCAGTACTTATCAGCTGCTGTATGTCCTGCAGGAAGTGGTGTATTCTCTCCAGTCTGACACACTGCTCTCTGCTGCCACCCCTGTCCATGTCAGGAACTGCCCAGAGCAGTAGCAAATCCACATAGAAAACCTCTCCTGTTCTCCGGACTGGAAAGAATACACCCCTTCCTGCAGGACATACAGCAGCTGATAAGTACTATAAGAGTTAAGATTTTTTTTATAGAAGTAAATTACAAATTTCTGGCACCAGTTAATTTGAAAGATTCTTTGGGGATAAACAATCCCTTTAACCCCTTAAGGACGGGGCCCATTTTCGTTTTTGCGTTTTCGGTTTTTCCTTCTTGTGTTTAAAAGGCCATAGCACTTCATTTTTCCACCTAGAGACCCACATGAGCCCTTATTTTTTGCGTCACTAATTGTACTTTGCCATGACAGGCTGAATTTTTGCATAAAGTACACTGCGAAACCAGAAAAAAATTCAAAGTGTGGTGAAATTGAAAAAAAAAAAAAAAACGCATTTCTTTTATTTGGGGGGTATTTGTTTTTACGCCATTCGCCCTGGGGTAAAACTGACTTGTTATATATGTTCCTCAAGTCGTTACGATTACAATGATATATAACATGTATAACTTTCATGGCCTGATCTGATGGCCTGTAAAAAATTTAAACCATTGTCAACAAATATACGTCACTTAAAACCGCTCCATTCCCAGGCTTGTAGCGCTTTTATCCTTTGGTCTATGGGGCTGTGTCAGGTGTCATTTTTTGCGCCATGATGTGATCTTTCTATCGGTACCTTGATTGCGCATATACGACTTTTTGATCGCTTTTTATTACAATTTTTCTGGATTTGATGCGACCAAAAATGCGCAATTTTGCACTTTGGGATTTTTTGGGCGCTGACGCTGTTTACCGTGCGAGATCAGGAATGTGATTAATTAATAGTACGGGCAATTACGCACGCGGCGATACCAAACGTGTTTATTTATTTATTTTTATTTATAACCTGGGAAAAGGGGGGTGATTTAGACTTTTATTAGGGGAGGGGGATTTTTACTAATAACAACACTTTATTTTTTTTTTTAGAAGCCCCCCTCTCATTGAGATCTTTGCAGTATAGATATACAGCAAAGATCAATGAGATAGGCACTCGTTTGCTTATGGCTGCTGCAGCCGATAACAAACGAGTGCCAAGCCGGGGACGGCGCCATCTTGGAGCGGTCCCCGGCCGGCATCAGGTACGGAGATCACTCCTCCGGGACAACGTCCCGGAGGAGCGATCTCCGCCACTAGACACCAGGGAACGGCTGCGTCCGGTAATCTGATGCAGCTGTCATGTTTGACAGCTGCATTTGATTACTGTATTAGCGGTCCCGGGCTACAAGCTGCACCTGGGACCGCCGTGGTTCATAGCGGGGTCTCCGCGTGGCCCCGCTCTGAACACCTCTTACGGGCGCATGACGTACGTGTACGTCATGCGTCCTTAAGAGGTTAAAGTGAATGTACCATCAGGTACATTTCTTTTTTCCTTAGCTGCTCGATACCGATGCTGGGATCCCAGTAGTATGGTCCTTTTTCTAAAAATGCCACCTGGTTCCCGCGCTCGGCTCCGGTCTTTTCCTGAGCACCGGCCTGGCTTGGAGTACTGGGGGCAGGACCGCCAAAGCCCCCCCCCCGTGTGACCATATCCCCTCCGCTCTGTGACACGGCTCAATTGATTAGAATTGAGCTGCGTCACAGAGAGGGTTTCGTCACTGTGTTCCCAGTACTCTGAGCTAGGCCTGTGCTCAGGAAAAGGCCTGCGTCCAGCACAGGAAAAAAATAGACCGCGCCACCAGGATCCCCGCATTGGCGTTGAGGTTTCCCAGTGTCAACTGCAAAACTGCGTGATAAAATATGTAGACCTTCTGGTAGCTTTGTCCTATCCAGGCTAGTTCCTCTGTATATCAGAATACTGCCCTGCACTTTGTAGAGTGGTTCTTGGCATGGGCTGGGTTTATCCCCGACTTTCTCCCTCTTGTAGTGCTTAGCACTGCATAGTAGTTATAGTGGAGAAACTGGAGAAACTGAGTGTCTCTGGTTGCTTCATACACGTGTGTCTCACCACCTCACTAACACACTTCTGAACATACAGTATAATTGATCGCTGTCGGCTTCGCTCATAGTCCCTGAGAATATAGCTTTAAAAATCTTCCTGAACCACATGTAAATTACCCCTATGTAGTCATGTGGGCGGTCCTCAGTGGCAAAGTAGTCATGCCTCACACAAAAAATCTTCTCTATTCACACCTGTAATTTCCCGAGTGCCGATGTCATCGCTGGGTAAACTAACAGACTCACAAAATATCCGGGCTTACTATGAAGAGATGACCCCATTAATGTAACACACATACATCATATACACAACACACACACACTGTATATATTATATACACACAACACACACACTGTATATAATACATACATCATATACACACACTGTATATATTACATACATCATATGCACAACACACACACACTGTATATATTACATACATTATATACACACAACACATACACTGTATATAATACATACATCATATACATACACTGTATATAATACATACATCATATACACACACTGTATATATTACATACATCATATACACAACACACACACTGTATATATTACATACATCATATACACACAACACACACACTGTATATAATACATACATCATATACACACACTGTATATATTACATACATCATATGCACAACACACACACTGTATATATTACATACATTATATACACATACACTGTATATATTACATACATCATATACACACAACACACACACTGTATATATTACATACATCATGTACACACAACTCACACACTGTATATATAACACACATCATATACACAACACACACACTGTATATATTACATACATAATATACACACACTGAATATATTACATACATCATGTATACACACACTGAATATATTACATACATCATACACACACACTGTATATATTACATACATCATATACACAAACACTGTATATATTACATACATCATATACACAGACACTGTATATATTACATACATAATATACACACACACTGAATATATTACATACATCATGTATACACACACTGAATATATATCATACATCATACACACACACACACTGTATATATTACATACATCATATACAGACACTGTATATATTACATACATAATATACATTCAACACACACTGTATATATTACATACTTCATATACACACACAACACACACTGTATATATTACATATATCATATCTACACACAACACACACACACTGTATATATTACATACATCATATATACACATAACACACACACTGTATATATTACATACATCATATACACACAGCACACACACTGTATATATTACATACATCATATACAGACACTGTATATATTACATACATAATATACATTCAACACACACTGTATATATTACATACTTCATATACACACACAACACACACTGTATATATTACATATATCATATATACACACAACACACACACTGTATATATTACATACATCATATATACACATAACACACACACTGTATATATTACATACATCATATACACACAGCACACACTGTATATATTACATACATCATATACACACAACACACACACTGTATATATTACAAACATCATATGCAAACACACTGTATACATACCTCCCAACTGTCCCGGGTCTGGCGGGACAGTCCTGAATTTGGGGTGATGTCCCGATAACCCCGCCATCCAGCCTCGCACCTGCGTTGGCATCAGGGCGCTGACAGGGGCCTCTTCACTGTGAGCGCTTCAGAGCTTACTGTGTTCACAGTGAACTCTTGTGGCAAAAGGCATCATTCTGCCTCCAGCCACAAGAGGCCTCTCTCTCCCCCATAGATCCGGCGCACGAGTGACGTCACTCGTTGTCCACATAGGAGAGGAGAGAGGAGGACTGCCTACTATAGGACAAGGGCTACCTGGGGGGGGGGGGGTCTTACTACCAGGGGGAAATAGCTACATGGGGGGTTACTACCAGGGAACAGTGGCTACATGGGGAGAGACTTAATACCAGTGGGCAATGGTTACATGGGGGGGGGGTTACTAGGGGGCAGTGGCTACATGGGAGGGCTTCCTACCAGAGGACAAGGGCTACATGGGGGGGGGGGGGGTGACTTGCTACCAAGGGGCAATTACTAGATGGGGGGGGGTAATACTGTGGTGCACTCCTGTGAGACTCGATCGGTCACTTGCCAGATGGTACTGTGTGACACCACCACTGTGGTGGTTGGTCGAGATATAGCTCAGCCAGATGGTATACTGTCGTGACGCCAGTGCCAGGTGAGATCTAATGTGTAGGTGCCTGAGTAATAATCACTGAGTCCAGTTATCATAAATAGATCTTCTTTACTGAGAGAATACTTTATACAATAGCTGATAGCAGACTGTAGACTTGAAAAGACAGAAGCTGTACTGAGGACCTTTAGAGTAGTAGAGCTGAGAATAGTTGAGAGGAGTTTGTACTGAGAGTGCTGAGAGTCTCGAGTTGTAAAGAGAAGTTGGTACTGCAGGTTCCGAGTAGTAGAGAGGAGTAGGTCGTGAGAGTCCAAACTCAAGTAGTAATGTGCTCTGCCGGAAAATTATTACCGTATTACCAGACACAGTGTCAACTGACATCTGTAACGGGAAAGACCTACACAACCCTAGCACAGGGTCAGTCCCTCCTGTTGTTTGGGGACGCCTAAACCAGGGGGTCCCACATCTCGTACCTTTACCCCTTATACCTTTACCTATAATCATCTAATTATAAAACCTGTTTTTCATGTTTGTGTTTCATGTACATATTAATAAATACATGCTATAAGATGTATTATAGCATTTTCATCACAGTCCCTCCACTTTGTTTATTTATTCCAAAAAAGCCTAGGACTGTGGGAACTCTCTACCTAAGTTTAATCATTAGGTTCCCCGACCCAACTGCTAAGCTCTGCCGGAACTTTAGAAGAAGTAGTAGAATACTGAAGACTTGAAAATAGAAGTTTACATGTGCCCGTGTTTCGACTTTTGTTGCTATTCCACCTTTTGCCCACCAGTGTTGGGTGACCCGTCCTATGAGGTTGACACAAGCCTTAGACTTTGTTACCTGAGTTGAGGAGAGTGGCCAAGGTTTCCTGGTTACACCCACGTTGTGAGATAGAGTAGGTAGGCTTCTAGCACCATTGCTCTATCCGTATCAGTTCCTTTTGTTATCAGGATACTTTCCTGCAATATTTAGACTTATTCTCAGCATGGGTTGGGGTTTCTCTGACTTGTCCTATCCCTGGAGTAGCTCAACACTGCATAGTGTGTAGAAGTGCTGCTTCCAAGAAACTGGTGTCTGCGTCTCGCATGTGCGTCTGTTCACTACCACCGACTAGACTGCACCACGGACACTGACTAAGTGTGCGGACTGGAGTGGGGACCTGGCAAAACCAGGGCCCAGCTGGACCACAGCAGGGACCAACTTGTTTTGTGTCTTCTCTGCTCAACAACCAGACTAAGACTGACTAAGAGTGGGTGTTTGCTTCCTCTGCCCATGTGAGAACTTCCTTACAGGAGCTGTAATATCCCCTGTGAGTGGTTGAGAAGAAAGCATAGGAAGAAAAGAGCCTAGAGATAGGTGGAGAAGAAGAGACGGTCCTCATTGGTGTACAGATTACAACAAACAATAACCCTTTAGTGACCTGCAGATGTGCAAAGTACAGTTACATACAATAGCGGCATCTTGTGGCAAAACTTAGGTACTATTTCATTACCATAGTTACTTGAAGTACAGACTTTTGCGAGGGGTGTAACATAAAAGTAACACCCGTGGTGGGACACTACACTACCAGGACAGGAGAAAATGGCTACCTGAGGAAGGGGGGCTCACTACCAGGCAGCAATGGCTACATGGGAGGGGGGTGTACTACCAGGTGGCAAGGACTACATGGGGGGGCTACTACTAGGGGACAGTGGCTAAATGAGAGGGGGGGGGGAGGGCTTCCTAACAGGGGACAATGGCTACATGGGGGGGGGGGGCTTACTACCAGGACAGGAGACAATGGCTACCTGAGGGGACAGGGGCTTACTACTAGGGGGCAAATGCTACATGGGGGGGGGGTCTTACTACCAGGAGACAATACCTATATGTGAGGGGAGAGAGGGGTTTACTATTGTGTGGGGGACAGAGAGGCCTAGCTACTATATGGGGAAGACAGAGGGGTCTAACTAGTATATGAAGACACAGAGGGGCCTAGGTACTATTTGAGGGTCCACAGTGGGTCCAAACAATACATGGTGGGATAGAGTGAGTACTTTTACAATATGTAGCAAAATAGATGGGGACTTCGAGACTTTGTATAGATGGTGAGGATGGTGCAAAAACAAAAAGCCTAAAATGTTTGTCTGGCAGATTCTTCGGAGACGAGGCATTGCCAGAAGTGGTTTTCATGATGGACGGGTCAGAAAGAGAAGAAAAGAAAAAGTGAGCAATTATGATCAGACAAGACACCTCCTGTGAGTCACTGAATGTAGCTGTACTGTAATCACGTATATGGTATAAATAGCCTGTGCACCATTTTTATCTGCCTCCATATGGGTCAGTGTATGTGGAGATACTGGTCTTTGTTTAGTGGATGTTATGTAGTAATGGTATTGGTATTCACTATGTGGTTAATGTGTGGTGATAATATTGTTTCTTATATAATGGTAGTAGGTAATATGGTGGATATGGGGAGGTTGGGAGGTATGCTGTATATATTACATACATTCACACTTAAAACAAATATAGACACATATATACATTATATATTTACATCCATACTACTAACACACAGGGCCAATTCTATATTTTCTGCTGCCTGAGGTGAAAATTAAAATGATGTTCTGCAGCAGTTGAGGTGTATTATGAGGTTCTGCAGCAGCTGAGGTGTATGATGAGGTTCTGCAGCAGCTGAGGTGTATTATGAGGTTCTGCAGCAGATTAGGTGTATTATGAGGTTCTGCAGCACATTAGGTGTATTATGAGGTTCTGCAGCAGCTGAGACCTGTTATGTTCTGCAGCAGCTGAGGTGTTTTTATGGTGTTCTGCAGCAGCTGAGGTGTATGATGAGGTTTATCATGAAGGTAAGCAGTGCTACACAGTCATCATCATACACCTCATCTGCTGCAGATCCCCATAACACACCTCAGCTGCTGCAGAACCTCATCATACATCTCAGCTGCTGCACAACCTCATCATACACCTCAGCTGCTGCAGAACCTCATAATACACCTCATCTGCTGCAGCCCTGCTTCTGTCTACACCTGGGTCCCTGCTTATCACAGTGAGCGGCTGACAAGTAGGAAAGAGCAGTGTGTGTGCAGTACAGCTGTCAGCGAGCCCCCTGGATTCTGGTTTGGCCCATGGTCCCTGACACCTGTACTGCCAATACTGCCCTGATGGCGACGCTGATTGTCCCCGACATATTACACATCTATACAGGGAATAAAACACATGGACACAGCATACAAATATATCTCTATTTATTAAATATTTCTAATGCTTCAAAATTGAGTAAGAATGAGATGAGAAGTCGGTGATGGCGTCTGTATGATGAGGATGGAGGGCGCTCTACCAGATGTGTCGGCTGCTGGTCATCTCCTGTATCGGGGTCTCCTCACCGGATGAGTCTTCAGGAGGGTCTCAGATGTTATAGAGGATATTGGGAAACTGCAAGGAAATGAGAGAGAGATAAGTAACTATATATTGTCATTTACAGATTTGTAGAACAGTCTGATAGGAGGAGAAGATCCTCTGGGTGAAGGTCTTACCTCTAGATGGTCCCATGGTGGTATAGATGGTAAAGATGGTATTGGTGGTATAGATGGTATTGATGGTATAGATGGTATTGGTGGTATAGATGGTATTGGTGGTATAGATGGTATTGGTGGTATAGATGGTGCTGATGGTATGGATGGTACAGGGGGTATGGATGGGATAGGTGGCAGATGGAACAGATGGCATATGGTACAGGTGGCACAGAGGGTCCATATGATGGTATAAGGACATTCAGCGGCTGACGTCGGCCATGATGCAATCTCCGTCAGCATCATAGCTGAATCTCCTCCTCTTTGGCTCAACTGATACCATTTCCACATCATCCGGAAACTGCCGTCCTTCCACCTCCATGTCCTCCACTGTGTCCTGGTGCGTCCGCTTCATGGCCCTCCTTGCCGTCTGAGGCGGGTTCGCTATCCAGGGTGGTGGAACCAAGGGTGCTTTAGGCGCCGTCTCCAATTTCCGCTTTCCTCTCTTCAGAGTCATTGTCGACCTCCTTCTCCTTCCAGAGCCAGCATAGACTGACACCGCTGTCAGGGCCAGAGCCTCTTTTGATGACATCACTCACATTCTACATCACTCTCACTTCTACATCACAATGCATAGATTATGACATCACCAGCAGTGGGAACATTCCGAGATCTGCAGCAGTCTCCTCCACATCCTGGATATATGTATACTATATACAGGTGTATAATACAGGAGATGTGTATACTATATACAGGGTATAATAAAGGAGATGTGTATATTATATACAGGGGTATAATACAGGAGATGTGTATATATTATATACAGGGGTATAATACAGGAGATGTGTATATTATAAACAGGGTATAATACAGGAGATGTGTATATTATATATAAGGGTATAATACAGGAGATGTGTATATTATATACAGGGGGTATAATACAGGAGATGTGTATAATATATATTATATATATATTATATAATATATATGTACACCAGTACACTAGTACACTAAAGCCCCTATAACATGCAGGGCATACATGTTATTACATGGGGGAGGTACATAAGGGGGGATGCTGCACATGGGGGAGGTATATAAGTGGGGGTGCTGCACATGGGGGAGGTATATAAGGGGGGTGCTGCACATGGGGGAAGTATATAAGGGGGATGCTGCACATGGTGGAGGTATATAAGGGGGTTCTGCACATTGGGGACGTATATAAGGGGGGTGCTGAACATGGGGGAGATATATAAGGGGGATGCTGCACATGGGGGAGGTATATAAGGGGGGCGCTGCACATGGGGGAGGTATATAAGGGGGATGCTGCACATGGGGGAGGTATATACAGTAAGTGAGGATGCTGCACATGGGGGACGTATATAAGAGTGATGCTGAACATGGGGGAGATATATAAGGGGGGTGCTGCACATGGGGGACGTATATAAGGAGGATGCTGCACATGGGGGCTGTATAAGGGGGATGCTGCACATGGGGGACGTATATAAGGAGGATGCTGCACATGGGGAGCTGTATAAGGGGGATGCTGCACATGGGGGGCTGTATAAGAGGGATGCTGCACATGGGGAGCTGTATAAGGAGGATGCTGCACATAGGGAGCTGTATAAGGAGGATGCTGCACATGGGGAGCTGTATAAGGGGGATGCTGCACATGGGGAGCTGTATAAGGAGGATGCTGCACATGGGGAGCTGTATAAGAGGGATGCTGCACATGGGGAGCTGTATAAGGAGGATGCTGCACATGGGGGCTGTATAAGGGGGATGCTGCACATGGGGAGCTGTATAAGGAGGATGCTGCACATGGGGGACGTATATAAGGAGGATGCTGCACATGGGGGCTGTATAAGGGGGATGCTGCACATGGGGGACGTATATAAGGAGGATGCTGCACATGGGGGGCTGTATAAGGAGGATGCTGCACATGGGGAGCTGTATAAGGAGGATGCTGCACATGGGGGCTGTATAAGGAGGATGCTGCACATGGGGAGCTGTATAAGGGGGATGCTGCACATGGGGGCTGTATAAGGAGGATGCTGCACATGGGAGCTGTATAAGGAGGATGCTGCACATGGGGAGCTGTATAAGGGGGATGCTGCACATGGGGGCTGTATAAGGGGGATGCTGCACATGGGGGCTGTATAAGGGGGGTGCTGCACATGGGGGCTGTATAAGGAGGATGCTGCACATGGGGGCTGTATAAGGAGGATGCTGCACATGGGGAGCTGTATAAGGAGGATGCTGCACATGGGGGCTGTATAAGGAGGATGCTGCACATGGGAGCTGTATAAGGGGGATGCTGCACATGGGGAGCTGTATAAGGAGGATGCTGCACATGGGGGCTGTATAAGGAGGATGCTGCACATGGGGAGCTGTATAAGGAGGATGCTGCACATGGGGAGCTGTATAAGGGGGATGCTGCACATGGGGAGCTGTATAAGGAGGATGCTGCACATGGGGAGCTGTATAAGGAGGATGCTGCACATGGGGGCTGTATAAGGGGGATGCTGCACATGGGGAGCTGTATAAGGGGGATGCTGCACATGGGGGCTGTATAAGGGGGATGCTGCACATGGGAGCTGTATAAGGAGGATGCTGCACATGGGGGCTGTATAAGGAGGATGCTGCACATGGGAGCTGTATAAGGGGGATGCTGCACATGGGGAGCTGTATAAGGAGGATGCTGCACATGGGGGCTGTATAAGGAGGATGCTGCACATGGGGAGCTGTATAAGGAGGATGCTGCACATGGGGAGCTGTATAAGGGGGATGCTGCACATGGGGAGCTGTATAAGGAGGATGCTGCACATGGGGAGCTGTATAAGGAGGATGCTGCACATGGGGGCTGTATAAGGGGGATGCTGCACATGGGGAGCTGTATAAGGGGGATGCTGCACATGGGGGCTGTATAAGGGGGATGCTGCACATGGGGGGCTGTATAAGGAGGATGCTGCACATGGGGGCTGTATAAGGGGGATGCTGCACATGGGGAGCTGTATAAGGAGGATGCTGCACATGGGGAGCTGTATAAGGGGGATGCTGCACATGGGGGGCTGTATAAGGGGGATGCTGCACATGGGGAGCTGTATAAGGGGGATGCTGCACATGGGGAGCTGTATAAGGGGGATGCTGCACATGGGGGCTGTATAAGGAGGATGCTGCACATGGGGAGCTGTATAAGGAGGATGCTGCACATGGGGGGCTGCAGTGTTGGACTGGAGTGCCTTGGGCCCACCAGGGGAAATCATTCATGTGGCCCACCCTTCAGCCACTATACTTATCTATGGTAACATTAATAAGGGTCCATTAACACGGTGTGATATGGGGTAGCATAGGTCTGCAAACGATTGCTAATCAGCAGGGCAGGAATACACCGAGATGTGCGGCCAATAACAATGATTTATACAGCTGCACAAAAGATCAAATCAGCCGACTAGCGGGCATTTGCGCGTCAGCTGATCTCTGACACTTTTACATGGGGCTTCCTAGGAGCTTTTGTTACCTATAATTGCCCTGTGCAATTGGCTATAAGACAGGTTTCTTTGTATGATAACACTTTATACAGATACAAAAGTCATACAGCTACCAATAACACCAGTATATAAAGAGCAAATATCCCCACATATATTACCGCCATACTGTTACTGACCAGATCCTGTATACCAAGACTGATATTACCAATAATACCAGTATATAGGAGGGAAATAGTATCACCATACATATTACCGCTATACTGGTGCTGATCAAATCCTGTATACTATGACCAATATTACCAGTATACAAGGGGGAAATATTACCGCCGCTACTACTGACTAGTACCACCACATACTGACTTACACCGTCACTGCTGCTACTGAATAAAATCCTCTGTACACAGACCACTATCACCTCATACAGTCATATAGAGGCAGACCCAGCTCTACACAGGCTCTATACACCATATACATTACACTGCAGTTACATCAGGTGACTCACAGGGGACGTCTTCTCTGATCGGAGTTCTTCGCTTTTCATTTTCTTCTCCATCTGCCCTGGGCCATTAGAACTTCTCCGAGCCACGAATCCACAGAATCTGCCAGACAGACATATAAGGCTTCACACTCTGGCACCATCCTCATCTCTCTATACTGCACATCTGTATTGGCCCCTTTACTGGTCCCTTGTTCAGTCTTCCATATAGATGGCCCCATGTGCATCTACTATGGTAGAAATCCCCCTATGCGCAGTCCCCCTATAGTAGATGACAACCTCTGTGCATCCCCTATACAAGGGGTAGGGAACCTTGGCCCTCCAGCTGTTGCAAAACTACAATTCCCATCATGCCTGGACAGCCACAGCTAAAGCTTTAGTTTTGCATTAGCTGGAGAGCCAAGGTTCCCTATCACTGCCCAATAGTATATGACCCCCTCTGTGCATGCCCTATTATATACATCCCCCCTGTGTTGTCTCACCTATAAATGGCTCCCCTATGTTGTCCCCGTTATAAATGGCTCCCCTGTGTTATCCATCCCCCATATACTGTAGATAGCCCCCTTTTGTTGTCCATCCCCCTATACAGCCCCCTTCTGTTGTCCATCCCCCTATATAGCCCCCTTCTGTTGTCAATCCCCCTATACAGCCCCTTATGTTGTCCATCCTCCTATATGGCCCCCTTATGTTGTCCATCGCCCTAAACAGCCCCCTTTTGTTGTCCATCCCCCTATACAGCCCCCTTTTGTTGTTCACCCCCCTATATAGCCCCCTTCTGTTGTTCACCCCCCTATATAGCCCCCTTCTGTTATTCACACCCCTATTTAGCCCCCTTCTGTTGTCCATCCCCCTATATAGCCCCCTTCTGTTATTCACCCCCCTATATAGCCCCCTTCTGTTGTTTACCCCCCTATATAGCCCCCTTCTGTTGTCCATCCCCCTATATAGCCCCCTTCTGTTGTTCATCCCCCTATATAGCCCCCTTCTGTTGTCCATCCCCCTATATAGCCCCCTTCTGTTGTTCACCCCCCTATTTAGCCCCCTTCTGTTACCCCCCCCATTTAGCCCCCTTCTGTTGTTCACCCCCCTATATAGCCCCCTTCTGTTGTTCACCCCCTATATAGCCCCCTTCTGTTGTTCACCCCCCTAAATAGCCCCCTTCTGTTTTTAATCCCTCTATATAGCCCCCCTTCTGTTGTTAATCCCCCATATAGCCCCCTTCTGTTGTTAATCCCTCTATATAGCCCCCCTCCTGTTGTTAATCCCCCATATAGCCCCCTTCTGTTGTTCACCCCCTATATAGCCCCCTTCTGTTTTTCACCCCCCTATATAGCCCCCGTCTGTTGTCCATCCCCCTATACAGCCCCCTTTCGTTGTCTATCCCCCATATAGCCCCCTTCTGTTGTCCATCCCCTATATAGCCCCCTTCTGTTGTCCATCCCCCATATAGCCCCCTCCTGTTGTCCCCCTAAAAATAAACAAAAACAACTCACCTTACAACACGCTCCCCCGTCGGTCGCCGGTGTCTTCTTCTCTCTTCACGACAGATCAGCCGCATCCTGTTGAAGTCGCGAGCAGCACGTTGCCTCTGAGCTCTGTGTGCGCCGCGGCGGCTGAGACTTCCGGTACACGCTTCCAGCCGGAAGTCCCAGCCGCCGCAGCGCACACTGAACTCAGAAGCGACGTGCTGCCCGGGACTTCCCCAGGATGCTGCGGATCTGTCGGGGGCGGGAGCGGAGGTGACACAGACACTCTTGTGATCGCAAGCAAACGCTGCTTGCGGTCACAAGAGTGATTGACAGGGCGGGAAGCCTATGGCTTCTCGCGCTGTCAATCAGCACACTACATTTAACTGGAAGCGATTGTTGCGATCGCTTCCAGTTAAAAAGATAGGTGCGGCACCCGAGTGGGCCCCCCGGGAGCACGGGGCCCTGGCTGGGCTTGCTGGCTGGAGACCACATGGCTGCAGTCTCCAGCCCTGTGTCCCCTGACAGGGGGACGGGGCCCACTCCAGCTCGGGGCCCACCAGGGGTTTCCCCGGCCCCCCAGTGGCCCAGTCCGAGCCTGAGGGGCTGTATAAGGGGGATGCTGCACATGGGAGCTGTATAAGGAGGATGCTGCACATGGGGGCTGTATAAGGAGGATGCTGCACATGGGGGGCTGTATAAGGGGGATGCTGCACATGGGGAGCTGTATAAGGAGGATGCTGCACATGGGAGCTGTATAAGGAGGATGCTGCACATGGGGAGCTGTATAAGGAGGATGCTGCACATGGGGAGCTGTATAAGGGGGATGCTGCACATGGGGAGTTGTATAAGGGGGATGCTGCACATGGGGAGCTGTATAAGGAGGATGCTGCACATGGGGGCTGTACAAGGGGGATGCTGCACATAGGGGGGGGTTACATTTTATTAGGACTGCATAGAGGGTCTATACTATGTTGGAGATATCTAACTATTATGAAGGGGCACAAGGAAGCCTTAGGGCCAGTTCACATGGCGCAGAGAGAGGAGGCGCGCGAGCCTCCCATACACTGCTAGTATGACACGGAGGCTGGCGGGGTTCAGTCGTGGAGAACTCTGCTGCACAATTCCACCAGTTTAACTCCGTGTGAACTCAGCCTAAGGGGAACAGAAGGGCCAAATACTATATAGGGACACAGGGGACCTAAACACTATTAGGTTCTGGAGCAAGATGCCTCAACTGTTTCTCTGGCAGATTCTGGAGAAAGGATTCACAGCTAGGAGAAGAATTCAAGATGGCCCAGGCTGGATGGAGAGAAAAAGGAAAAGTAAAAGACTCAGAGAAGACTCCTGCTGTGAGTCACTGGATGTAACTTCACTTATAGGGTCTGTAGTGGTAGTGATAATGGTCATGGTGTGGTGGTATTATGTAGTGGCATCATTGGTGGTATTATGTAGTGACAAATTTCGCACAGGGCGCCATCTACCCTAAGGCCGGCCCTGGATCTACAGGGGGAGTAGGGCCCCTATCCACCAATTAGGAGTCCACTAGGGATGTACAGGCGGGGAGGGGTTCTTCTTCCTACATACTAGGGTCTACTAGGGATGTACAGGAGGGGGGAGTCTCCTATGTATCTGCTGACGGTGTACAGGGGAGAGAGGCTCCTATGAATCTACTGATGGTGTACAGGGGAGAGAGGCTCCTGTGTATCTACTGATGGTGTATAGGGGAGGGATATACAGGGTTGCTGCATTTTGCTAGTAATGCTATAGTGATAATCTGTGTGCTGACAATATTTGCCCCTTTTTATGTTAGTATTATTTGGTAACTTTATGACTATTACTCTCCAGGTAGTGTGTGGGGGCTCTTTGCCATTTGTCTCATCTGCTTAAGGCACCAAAATGATCCTGTGTGGCTGTGGTAGAACTACAATTCCCAGCATGCTCCTGTGTGGCTGTGGTTGAACTACAATTCCCAGCATGCTCCTGGGTGACTGTGGTATATCTACAGTTCCCAGCATGCTCCTGCATGGCTGTGGTAGAACAATAACTCCCAGCATGCTCCTGTGTGGCTGTGGTAGAACTACAACTCCCAGCATGCTCCTGTGTGGCTGTGGTAGAACTACAACTCCCTGCATGCTCCTGTGTGGCTGTGGTAGAACTACAATTCACAGCTTGCTCCTGCGTGGCTTTGATAGAGCTACAGCTCCCAGCATGCTCCTTTGTGGATTTGGTAGAACTACAGCTCCCAGCATGCTCCTTTGTGGATTTGGTAGTACAAAAACTCTAAGCATGATCCTTCGTGGCTGTGGTAGAACTACAACTCCACCATCCTAATTTACCCCCAATGCTCCTGCCCCAGACCACAGACAGATGAGCAGTATGATCCTTCACTTCCTCCTCATGGGCAGAGACAGTGTCTTGGCATGACAGCCATTGGCACCATCCTCCAGCTGCTACAGCTCCCCATGGACCAGATATAGCAGCAGCATATATTCCGGCACTCCACCTATCTGAGGGACAGTGAATTGAACCCCTGTGTAAAAAGTTTGGGGAACCCTGGTCTAGTATAACCACAGCCTGCAGTCAGTCCATAGACTAGTATAACCACAGCCACCAGTCAGCCCATAGTCTAGTATAACCACAATCACCAGTCAGTCCATAGTCTAGTACAGGGTCTCAAACTCGCGGCCCAACTGCGGCCCGCGGGACACTAGTTTGCGGCCCCCACCTCAATGGTAGCTTTCCTGTAAGTGCGGCCCTCATCAGCTGCTCAGCCGCGATTGGCTGAGCTTAACTTTATGCTCAGCCAATCGCGGCTGAGGAGCTGATGACGCGGCAGAGGGGGGCCGGCATCAGGGACGGTCGGCCGGCCTCCTGAAGACGACGGAGAGATGGGCGGCGGCAGTGTAGTAAATGTCCCACAATGCCACCGTTGGCTCCGCCCCCTTGGCGGCCATTGGTGGGCCTACCTAGAGGGGGTGGGGCCTAGACCTTTAGACCAGCCTGTTCCAATGGCTGGTGAGGGGGCGGGGCCAACTGTGGCGTCGTGGGCGGGGCTAAATGGTGCTAATGCCGTGAGGCCCCGCCCACTTAACATAATCTGCAGTTGATAAAAGATCACTTTTTTAGTGGAACAAGCACCATGACATATGATATAAAATAAGGTATGAAAACCGCTAAATTTACCCTTTACATCTGTGTAGAGATGTCAGAATGCACAAAAGGGGGTGACAGTGTCACTTTAAGGACCGGAGCAAATTTTATGAATATGACCTGTGTCACTTTATTCATTAATAACTTCGGGATGCTTTTACCTATCCGGCTGATTCTGAGATTGTTTTCTCGTGACATATTGTACTTCACATTTCTTGTAAATTGAAGTCGATACTTATAACGAATCTTTATGAAAAAAAAAAAAATAACGTAAAAAATTGTGAAAAAATGCATTTTTCCAACTTTAAAACTTTTCTGCTTATACAGAAAATGGTTATACCACATAAATTATATATTAAATAGCATTAGCAACATGTCTACTTTATGTTGGTAGCTTTTATTAAACTATATTTCATTTTTTTTAGACAATAGAAAGCGTAAAACATAAGCAGCAAATTTCCAAATTTTCAGTAAAATTTCAAAATCAGATATTTTTAGGGACCTGCTCAGTCTTAGGCTAGGTTCACACTCTGTATCTGTGCGGCTGTATTGCGGGCAGTAAATCATCGGCCGGATTTTTCCGGTTCATGCATACGCTGGAAAGTATAGGATATACGGCTGCACAGTGCACACTATGTATGAATCTACGGCCCGATCGTAAACGGACCCGTAAAAATGAACAAGACCATTGTTTGCGGCTGGAAATGCGGCCGTGGATTGACAGGCGGTCCGTAAGAAGTACTTCAAAAATAGCCGGCAATGATGCCGAATGCCGATGCCTCTAATAGTTAATATATTAAATTAATAAAAACACATTTTCTTTGTAATAAAGTCCCTTTCGTTGTTCAATAATTTAATTCTAACGAATCCATCATTGTGCAATTAAATATACTGTTAAAATAAATATATATATAAATAAATGTATATTTATATATATATTTATTTTTTCACAGTATATTTAATTGCACAGTGATGGATTTGTTAGAATTAAATTATTGAACAACGAAACTGATTTTATTTCAACGAAAATGTGTTTTATTAATTAAATATTAATTAGTACAGGAAGCTCCATTAAGCCGTTAATTCATATTCCCGGTAAATAGAGCATTCTGTACTAATCATCACTTTACTGTAATTAAAAGATCAAATGTTTCTTCTAATTATGTTATCACAATAGCATTATTAGAAGAAACATTTAGAATTATATGTGCGCTCAGCTGATTGGCTGATCGGCTGAGCGCACATATAAAGAGCCGGTCCGCAGTACAGTGACTTCATTGTGCTGCGGACCAGCAAAGAGGACGCATCGGGGTGAGTATAGAGCTCTCCCCACCCCCTCCCCAGCACTGCACCCCTCCCAGCAAGGAAGGGGGGTCACTTAACCCTTTCCTTGCTGGGATGGGTGCAGTCTGACATCAGTCTGGCCCCCAAGGGGTTAAGGGGGATGCAATACATCCTCCCTTAACCCCTTGGGGGCCAGACTGTAAGCAGCGATCTGTAAAGATGCTGCATACTGTAAGGTGCACAACACCGCTCACAATGATGGGTGTTGTGCTCCTGTTTGTGTGTTTTTTGTGTGTTTCTCCCTTTTTGTTTTTCAGATATCGGTATCCTGGGGATTACGTCGGATTCCGTGGACTACGTCGATGACCAGCGGTTGTTTTTTTTTTTTTTTTAATAAAATGGTCAATGAGGGGTATGGGGGTGTTTTTATTTGAATAAAATATTTTTTTAACTTGTGTCTTGTCTTTATTTCTTTACTTTATAGACTTAGTAGTGGAAGCCGTCTAATAGACGGAATCCATTACTAAGTTGGGGCCTAGTGTTAGTCGGTATAAAATGGCTAACACTAACCCCCCATTATTACCCCAGTACCCAATGCCACCAGAGGTACTGGGAAGAGCCGGGTGCCAGTGGTCCCGGAGCGTCAAAATTGGCGCTCCTGGGCCGGGCGGCAGCAGGCTGGTAAGATTTAGGCTGGGGAGGGCCTAAACCAATGGCTCTTCCCACCCTGGTGTTACCAGGCTGCTGTCGTTTGGTTTTTAACCCGGCTGGTTATAAAAATAGGGGGGGCCCTATGCGTTTTTTTAAAAAAAAAAAATAATAAAAAAAAAACGCATAGGGTCCCCCCTATTTTTATAACCAGCCGGGTTAAAAACCAAACGACAGCAGCCTGGTAACACCAGGGTGGGAAGAGCCATTGGTTTAGGCCCTCCCCAGCCTAAATCTTACCAGCCTGCTGCCGACCGGTTCAGGAGCGCCAATTTTGACGCTCCGGGACCACTGGCACCCGGCTCTTCCCAGTACCCCTGGTGGCATTGGGTACTGGGGTAATAATAGGGGGTTAGTGTTAGCCATTTTATACCGGCTAACACTAGGCCCCAACTTAGTCATGGATTCCGTCTATTAGACGGCTTCCACTACTAAGTCTATAAAGTAAAGAAATAAAGACAAGACACAAGTGAAATTTTTTTTTATTCACCCCCACACCCCACATTGACCATTTTATTAAAAAACAAACAAACAAACAACCGCTGGTCATCGACGTAGTCCACGGAATCCGACGTAATCCACAGGATACCGATATCTGAAAAACAAAAAGGGAGAAACACACAAAAAACACACAAACAGGAGCACAACACCCATCATTGTGAGCGGTGTTGTGCACCTTACAGTATGCAGCATCTTTACAGATCGCTGCTTACAGTCTGGCCCCCAAGGAGTTAAGGGAGGATGTATTGTATCCCCCTTAACCCCTTGGGGGCCAGACTGATGTCAGACTGCACCCATCCCAGCAAGGAAGGGGTTAAGTGACCCCCCTTCCTTGCTGGGAGGGGTGCAGTGCTGGGGAGGGGGTGGGGAGAGCTCTATACTCACCCCAATGTGTCCTCTTCGCTGGTCCGCAGCACAATGAAGTCACTGTGCTGCGGACCCGCTAATTATACGTGCGCTCAGCCGATCAGCCAATCAGCTGAGCGCACATATAATTCTAAATGTTTCTTCTAATAATGCTATTGTGATAACATAATTAGAAGAAACATTTGATGTTTTAATTAAAGTAAAGTGATGATTAGTACAGAATGCTCTATTGCCGGGAATATGAATTAACGGCTTACTGGAGCTTCCTGTACTAATTAATATTTAATTAATAAAACACATTTTTGTTTAAATAAAATCAGTTTCGTTGTTCAATAATTTAATTCTAACGAATCCATCATTGTGCAATTAAATATACTGTGAAAAAATAAATATATATATAAATATACATTTATTTATATATATATTTATTTTAACAGTATATTTAATTGCACAATGATGGATTCGTTAGAATTAAATTATTGAACAACGAAAGGGACTTTATTACAAAGAAAATGTGTTTTATTAATTTAATATATTAACTACTAGCGGCATCGGTATTCGGCATCATTGCCGGCTATTTTTTTAAGTACTCCGTACGGACCGCCTGTCAATCCACGGACGCATTTCCAGCCGCAAACAATGGTCTTGTTCATTTTTTACGGCTCCGTTTACGATAGGGCCGTAGATTCATACATAGTGTGCACTGTGCAGCCGTATATCGTATACTTTCCAGCGTACGCATGAACCACCAAAAATACTGCCGCACAATTACAGCCGCAAATACAGCCGCACAGTTACATAGTGTGAACCTAGCCTTAAAGTGTATTTGAGGGGACTGTATGTTAGAAAGCCCCACAAAGCACCCCATTTCAGAAACTGCACCCCCCAAACTCTGCAAAAGCACATCCAGAAAGTTTTTTAACCCTTTAGGAGAGTCACAGAAATAAAAGCTAAGTGTGTAAGAAATTTGAAAATTTTAATTTTCTGTGCAGAATTTTATTGTAATCCAATATTTTTCATAATTATGAACCTATTACCAGAGAAATTCACCCCAATACTGATTGCCCCGTTTCTGCAGTTTATAAAAATACCCCATATGTGGCCCTATTGCGCTATTTGACGCAACCACAAGCCTCAGATATAAAGGAGCGCCCAGGGAATTTCAATGGCTCCATTAAATTTGGTCATTTCTGACTGTACCACTTCAGGTTGGCAGAGGCTCTGGGGTGCCAAAACATAAAAAAAACACCCCTAAAGGGACACCATTTAGAAAACTAGACCCCTCAAGGAATGTAACAAGGGGTGCGGTGAGCATTTGGACCCCACAGGTGCTTCACAGATTTTCCGAACAATATGGCGTGAAAAAAGACAAAAGTATTTTTTACACTAAAACGTTGTTCTAGCCTTCAATTTTTCATTTTCACAAAGGGATAAAAGGAAAAAAAAACACAAAACATGTAGCGCAGTTTCTCCTGAGTACAGAAATACCCCACATGTGGACATAAAGTGCCAAGCGGGCGCAGGACGAGCCTCCAAAGGGAAGGAGCGCCAATTGGCTTTTGGAAGCTGAATTTCACTGGAATGGATTTTAAGGGCCATGTCGCATTTACAGAGCCCTCGTGCTGCCAAGACACTGGAAACCACCCACAAGTGACCCCATTCTGGAAACTACACCCCTCAAGGACTCTAACAAGGGGTGCAGTGAGCATATGGACCCCACTGGTGACGGGCACAAATGTGGAACAATGTGACGTGAAAGGGAAAATTTTCATTTTTTCACTTTCACGGCACAAATGTGCCCGTCACCAAGGGGTCCATATCCTCACTGCACCCCTTGTTCGATTCCTTGAGGGGTGTAGTTCCCAGAATGGGGTCACTTGTGGGGGGCTCTGTAAATTCGACATGGCGTTCATCATCCATTCAAGCCAAATCCAACCTCCAAAATCCAAATGGCGCTCCTTCCCTTCGGAGGCTTGCCCTGCACCCACATGGCGCTTTATGTCCACATGTGGGGTATTTACGGACTCGGGGGAAATTGCTCTACACATTTTGTGTTTTTTTTTCTCTTTTAACCCCTTGTGAAAACGTTAATTCAAGGCCAGACCAACATTATAGTGTAAAAAATGTAATATTTCATTTTCACGCCACATTGTTTCACATTTGTGCCCGTCACCAGTGGGGTCCATATGCTCACTACACCCCTTGTTACTTTCCTTGAGGGGTATAGTTTCCATGATGGGGTCACTTATGGGGGGTTTCAACTGTCTTGGCAACACAGGGGCCTTTTAAATGCAACATGGCCCCTCGAAATCCATTCCATCCAAATCCAGGCTCCAAAAACCAAATGGCGCTCCTTCCCTTTGGAGGCTTACCCTGCACCCGCATGGCGCTTTATGTCCACATGTGGGGTATTTCCGTACTCAGGGGAAATTTCTCTACACATTGTGTTTTTTTTTATCTTTTAGCCCCTTGTGAAAATGAAAAAATCAAGACAAGATCAATGATTTAGTGTAAAAATTAAAAAATTTTTACACTAAATGTTGGTCTAGCCTTAATTATGTTCCATTTCCACAAGGGGTTTAAAAAGAAAATAAACACAAAACGTGTAGAGTAATTTCCCCTGAGTACGAAAATACCCCACATGTGGACATAATGTGCCATATGGGCGCAGGGCAAGCCACCAAAGGGACAGAGCGCCATTTAGAGGCTGGAATGGAGGATGGAGGCCATGTCGCAATTACAAAGCTCCTGTGCTGCCAGGACAGTAGAAACCCCCCACAAGTGACCCCATTCTGGAAATTACACCCCATAAGGAATCTAACAAGGGATGCAGTGAGCATATGGACCCCACTGGTGACGGGCACATATGTAGAATATGTGGTGTGAAAATAAAAAATACCATTTTTTTCATTTTCACGTCCCAAATGTGGCCGTCACCAGGGGGCCATATCCCCACTGCACCCCTTGTTAGATTCCTTATGGGGTGTAGTTTCCAAAATGGGGTCACTTGTGGGGGGTTTCTACTGTCCTGGCCGCACAGAGGCTTTGTAATTGCATCATGGCAAGTCTCTAATGGGAATGGCGGCCATACCTATTTAGCTGGGGAAAAGGGACCATTCTAATTTATTTGGGGGTATTAGGCCAATTATTAGTTTATAAGGTTGGAAATGACAGGTGTCCATCAAATTCAACCTGTGTTGATTCAGAGGAAGGCAAAAACCCCTCGTAAGGCAGCCGACAGTAGCCTCATCACTGGGAAAAAATTCCTTCCCGACTCCATAATGGCGATCAGAATAATCCCTGGATCAACGTGACCCCTGAAATAGGAATAAGGGACAGAATTTAGATAATGTAGAACCCCAGTGACGTGTGGTGCGCCTTGAAGCGATCCAGTATGCAGAGGCCGGGGTGATCAGGACAGGTGTCACACTGGAAAATGGTGTCCTTCCTGATCCCCCTGTTACGCCACACTCTGCACTTCTTCTGGGGTCTCCGTCCAACGTTTTCATTCTTTGGATGGACGATGGAATCCGCCCGTGCATAGAATGGAAACTATGACATTGGCGGAGACGCACGCACCTGCCTGCATCAGTCCGCCAGCGGGTGCCAGCTGCGGAATGCACAAAGGGTTATCCTTCGCCATTCCGCAGTGTGCATGTACCCTAAATCTGTAAGTGTACCCTGAGGTACTCTCACAGAGTTTGTAGAATTTCACGCCATACCGTGATCTCGTACTGAAACGGTACTGGCGGAAAAGACGTGTCTGGGAGGCAGCGCACGCTACGCTACCCCCAGACACGTCACTGGATGATGAGGATGAATGGAGGAAAAAAGGATCATCCTCACTGGCTGTTTCGGTGTCGGAGGCAATAATAGCGTATGCGTCCAACACCGAAAACGCCCTGGGGGCCATTTTTATATAGGGGGTTGGTATATGGGGTATGTAGTGGTGTAGTGTAAAACTTTATTAAATGTAGTGTAGTGTAATGTAGTGTTTTTTTAAGTTTCTTTTTTACATTAAGTATAAAAGAAAAACCTATGCCAAAAATGGTGTTGCTGATAAATGCCGCACTTATGTGCGGCACCTATCAGCAGACCGTGGCAGTAGGATATAGAAAAAAACACCCTACGCCAAAAAGGAGGAGTTGCTGCTTAGCAGCGCACTTACGTGCGATGCAGATCAACACTCACGGCGTAAGGGTGCAGAAAATACAAAAAACTTTTTGGAAAAAAAAAAAAAAACCATTTACTACATGCTGCACATCTGAACATCCCTATAGCTGCTGATAAGTGTATTACACTTATCAGTCGCTAGAGGGCAGCAGAGCGCCGAAAAAAAGTTGAGGACATGCGAGTGGCCGGCGGAAAAGGCCGAAGGAAGAAGATGACGTCACGGGACCCGGAAGACACCGATCGGGACCCCGGGATCCGGTGAGTATGGCCAAATACCTGCTCTGGACCCCTCAGCTACCTAGCTGAGGGGTCCAGAGCAGGTATTTATTACTTTTGGGGACTTTGATTGCCGTGGCTGGCCGGTCACGGCGATCGGGACGTGGCACCCTGGCCACCATTACTTTTAACAGTAATGGCGGTCGGTGCTGTCTCGGACAGCACCGGCCGCCATTATTTTCTGGGTCATCGATGGCCCGGAAAGGTGCCGATCGCCGCTATTGGCTGATCTGAACTGATCAGCCAATAGCAGCGATCGTCGGCATGGGGGGGGGGGTTAACAACCCCCCATGCCGACAGGGAGAGATGGCCTGCAGTGTATTTCAGCTGGCCATCTCTCCCGATCGCATGCGGCCGGTCCACGGCGCCCTCTTAAAGGATCATGACAGTGATCCATGACGTACCGGTACGTTATGGGTCCTTAAGAGGTTAACCCCTTGCCTCTAAAGCCTGTTTTGGCCTTAATGACCAGGCTCATTTTTCAAAATCTGACCTGTCTCACTTTATGCGCTCATAGCTCAGTGATGCTGTAACGTATGCTAGCGATTCTGAGACTGTTTTTTCATCACATATGGCACTTTATATTAGTAGCAAAATTTGGTCACTACTTTGTGTATTTTTTGTGAAAAACATCAAAATATCATGAAAAATTTGAAAATGTAGCATTTTATGAACTTCTGAAATTCTCTGCTTCTAAAAAAGGAAGTCATAGCACATAAATTAGTTGCTAAATCACATTACCAATATGTCCTCTTTATTCTGGCATAATTTTGGAAACATATTTTACTTTTTTAGGGTGTTATGGGGCTTAGAAATTTATTAGCAAATTATCACATTTTGTGAAAATTTCCAAAACTGATTTTTTTTAGGGACCAGTTCTTTTTTTAAATGGATTTAGAAGGCTTGTATACTGGAAACCCCCATAAGTGACCCTATTTTGGAAACTAGACACCTTAAAGAATTAATCTAGGGGTATAATGAGCATTTTAACCCTACAGGGGCTGGAGGAAAGTATTCACAATTAGGCCGTAAAAAAAAATCGAAAATTAAAATTTTCAAATAATATAAACGTTTAGATTAAAGTTTCTCATTTTCAAAAGGAACATGAGAAAAAAAGCATGGCAAAATTTGTAACGCAGGTTCTCCTGAATACAACGGTACCCAAGATGTGGGCGTAAACCACTGTATGGGCTTTGACAGCTGCATTTAAAGTCACTCTGTACCCACAATCTGACCCCCCCAAACCACTTGTACCTTCGGATACCAGCTTTTAATCCAAGATCTATCCTGCGGTCCGTTCGGCAGGTGATGCAGTTATTGGAGGCGGAGCCACTAACAAATGTCTTTATGGTGCGTTCACACCTACAGGATCTGCGGCAGATCCGCAGCAGATTTGATGGTGCAGATTTAATGTTGTGCTCAGTTATTTAAATGAAATCTGCTGCGGATCTGCAGCAGAAAATCAGCTGCAGATCCTGTAGGTGTGAACGCACCCTTAAAGAGAAATCATATCCGGAAGAAAAAATACTTACTAATGCTCTAGCGACAGCAAGACAAATGGATGGGGGCTCTTTTTTCATAGACAAAGAAGTGATTCCATCTACAATAAACAATACAGCAAAGCTTATTATACCATTTAACACACAATAGAAACAAATAGAAAAAATAATTCAATATTCAATATTTCAGTATCGGCCATTATTGCAACAAGATAAAGTATCAGCGGATTTTCTCCCTAACAAAGCCCCTATCATATACACCAGGGGTGTCAAACTCAAATACACAGTGGGCCAAAATTAAAATATTGGACAAAGTCGCGGGCCAACCATGATAATTATTGAGGCGTGAATGTGGCGGTCCTGGCACTGTCAGTGGTGTGCGTCTCCCATCGCTGTGCGCTATGATACATGACATGATAAATTGCTATGATGTGATTTAACCCCAACCCATGTAATAGCCAACCCCACCAATATTGCCCCATGTAGTGGCCAACCCAACCAAAATTGCCCCACATATTAGCCAGCCCTCCCAATAGTGCCCAAATAGTAGCCAGCCCCCCCCAACAGTGCCCAAATAGTAGCCAGACCACCTTGTGTCCCATATAGTTGCCAGCCCTCCCCAATGGTCTCATATAGTAGCCAGCCCTCCCCCATAGTCTCTTTTATAGTAGCCAGCCCTCCCCCATAGTCTCTTACATAGTAGCCAGCCCTCCCCCATAGTCTCTTATATAGTAGCCAGCCCTCCCCAAGTCTCATATAGTAGCCAGCCCTCCCCCCAGTCTCTTTTATAGTAGCCAGCCCTCCCCCATAGTCTCTTACATAGTAGCCAGCCCTCCCCAATAGTCTCTTATATAGTAGCCAGCCCTCCCCAATTGTCTCATATAGTAGCCAGCCCTCCCCCATAGTCTCATATAGTAGCCAGCCCTCCCCCATAGTCTCTTACATAGTAGCCAGCCCTTCCCAATAGTCTCTTATATAGTAGCCAGCCCTCCCCAATAGTCACATATAGTAGCCAGCCCTCCCCCATAGTCTCATATAGTAGCCAGTCCTCCCCCATAGTCTCTTATATAGTAACCAGCCCTTCACAGTAGTCTCATATAGTAGCCAGCCTTCCCCTGTAGTCTCATATAGTAGCCAGTCCTCCCCCATAGTCTCTTATATAGTAACCAGCCCTTCCCAGTAGTCTCATATAGTAGCCAGCCCCCTCAGTAGTCTCATATAGTAGGCAGTCCCCCCCAGTATTCTCATATAGAAGCCAGTCCTCCCCAGTATTCTCATATAGAAGCCAGTCCTCCCCAGTAGTCTCATATAGTAGCCAGTCCTCCCCCATAGTCTCTTATATAGTATCCCGCCCTCCCCAGTATTCTCATATAGTAGCCAGCCCCCCCAGTAGTCTCATATAGTAGCCAGTCCTCCCCCATAGTCTCATATAGTAGCCAGCCCCCCCCAGTATTCTCATATAGAAGCCAGTCCTCCCCAGTATTCTCATATAGTAGCCAGTCCTCCCCAGTAGTCTCATATAGAAGCTAGCCCTCTCCAGTAGTCTCATATAGTAACCAGCCCTTCCCAATAGTCTCATATAGTAGCCAGCCCTCCCCAGTAGTCTCATATAGTAGCCAGCCCTACCCCCCTAAGTCTCATATAGTAGCCATTCCTTCCCAATAGTCTCATATAGTAGCCAGCCCTCCCCTGTAGTCTCTTATATAGTAGCCAGCCCTCCCCCATAGTCTCATATAGTAGCCAGCCCCCCCAGTAGTCTCATATAGTAGCCAGTCCTCCCCCATAGTCTCATATAGTAGCCAGCCCTCGCCAGTAGTCTCATATAGTAGCCAGCCCTCCCCAGTATTCTCATATAGAAGCCAGTCCTCCCCAGTATTCTCATATAGTAGCCAGTCCTCCCCAGTAGTCTCATATAGAAGCTAGCCCTCTCCAGTAGTCTCATATAGTAACCAGCCCTTCCCAATAGTCTCATATAGTAGCCAGCCCTCCCCAGTAGTCTCATATAGTAGCCAGCCCTACCCCCCTAAGTCTCATATAGTAGCCATTCCTTCCCAATAGTCTCATATAGTAGCCAGCCCTCCCCTGTAGTCTCTTATATAGTAGCCAGCCCTCCCCCATAGTCTCATATAGTAGCCAGCCCTCCCCAGTAGTCTCATATAGTAGCCAGCCCTCCCCAGTAGTCTAATATAGTAGCCAGCCCTCCCCAGTAGTCTCATATAGTAGCCAGCCCTCCCCCATAGTCTCATATAGTAGCCAGCCCTCCCCCATAGTCTCTTATATAGTAGCCAGCCCTCCCCCATAGTCTCTAATATAGTAGCCAGCCCTCCCCTATGGTCTCATATAGTAGCCAGCCCTCCCCATAGTCTCATATAGTAGCCAGCCCTCCCCCATAGTCTATTATATGGTAGCCAGCCCTCCCCATTAATCTCATATAGTAGCCAGCCCTCCCCATAGTCTCTTATATAGTAGCCAGCCCTCCCCCATAGTCTCTCATGTAGTAGCCAGCCCTCCCCCATTGTCTTTTATATAGAAGCCAGCCCTCCCCCATAGTCTCTCATGTAGTAGCCAGCCCTCCCCATTGTCTTTTATATAGTAGCCAGCCCTCCCCATAGTCTCATATAGTAGCCAGCCCTCCCCAGTAGTCTCATATAGAAGCTAGCCCTCTCCAGTAGTCTCATATAGTAACCAGCCCTTCCCAATAGTCTCATATAGTAGCCAGCCCTCCCCAGTAGTCTCATATAGTAGCCAGCCCTACCCCCCTAAGTCTCATATAGTAGCCATTCCTTCCCAATAGTCTCATATAGTAGCCAGCCCTCCCCTGTAGTCTCTTATATAGTAGCCAGCCCTTCCCCATAGTCTCATATAGTAGCCAGCCCCCCCAGTAGTCTCATATAGTAGCCAGTCCTCCCCCATAGTCTCATATAGTAGCCAGCCCTCGCCAGTAGTCTCATATAGTAGCCAGCCCTCCCCAGTATTCTCATATAGAAGCCAGTCCTCCCCAGTATTCTCATATAGTAGCCAGTCCTCCCCAGTAGTCTCATATAGAAGCTAGCCCTCTCCAGTAGTCTCATATAGTAACCAGCCCTTCCCAATAGTCTCATATAGTAGCCAGCCCTCCCCAGTAGTCTCATATAGTAGCCAGCCCTACCCCCCTAAGTCTCATATAGTAGCCATTCCTTCCCAATAGTCTCATATAGTAGCCAGCCCTCCCCTGTAGTCTCTTATATAGTAGCCAGCCCTCCCCCATAGTCTCATATAGTAGCCAGCCCTCCCCAGTAGTCTCATATAGTAGCCAGCCCTCCCCAGTAGTCTAATATAGTAGCCAGCCCTCCCCAGTAGTCTCATATAGTAGCCAGCCCTCCCCCATAGTCTCATATAGTAGCCAGCCCTCCCCCATAGTCTCTTATATAGTAGCCAGCCCTCCCCCATAGTCTCTAATATAGTAGCCAGCCCTCCCCTATGGTCTCATATAGTAGCCAGCCCTCCCCATAGTCTCATATAGTAGCCAGCCCTCCCCCATAGTCTATTATATGGTAGCCAGCCCTCCCCATTAATCTCATATAGTAGCCAGCCCTCCCCATAGTCTCTTATATAGTAGCCAGCCCTCCCCCATAGTCTCTCATGTAGTAGCCAGCCCTCCCCCATTGTCTTTTATATAGAAGCCAGCCCTCCCCCATAGTCTCTCATGTAGTAGCCAGCCCTCCCCATTGTCTTTTATATAGTAGCCAGCCCTCCCCATAGTCTCTTATATAGTAGCCAGCCCTTCCCTATAGTCTATTATATTTGACCCACAGGCCAGAGTTTGACATGACTGATATACAGGAAAGCTGCCAGCATTGGTGTGAGGGGAGCCCCAACTACTAACAGACTGAATCAGCCCAAGTTACCAACCACAACTTGTCTGACCCTCAGGGGCTTTTATAGATGTGGCAGATGCAGCAACTGTAATAAAAGTGCAACCAAACCTGCCACATCCCATGGCCTCCAATGGTTTCTTCTTATCCATTACCTGTAATAAGCAATCAGTAATCTACATGATAACAGGCAATATGTGGGGAGGACAAATAGACCCCTATATACACGTATTGCAGAACCCATTAGAGACATCAGGACAGGGTCTGACAACCATTCCCTTTTGGCACATGGTGTCAGGATCCATCAGACATGACGTTCTCTGCTCTTTGTTAGTAGTAATTAGAGAGGAGACAGTCATACAGCCAACATGTCACAATCAGAATCAAAGATGATCCACTAGTTCCTATCGCTCGCCCCTCAGACCTTGAGATAATGTGGACCTTGGACAGGTCATGTGTCAGGCTGCGTACCACCACCATGACCTCTCCCATCTCCACATTGGGGTCTCTAATGCTCTTTCCTGCTTTTTTCCTGTTTTCATTCTACTTTTTATTTTCTTTTTCATTTCTATACTTCCTATACTTATTGCTGTTGTTACCTTTTTATTTTGGGCGTAGGGAGGGTACACCATGGTATATCCTGATATATACCAGCATTGGGGGCCCCAAATGTTTGACGTGATGACTAATGAAGGTGTAGGTGTGCATAATGCAGAGCTGTATGTGTGTCTACAGTGCAGAGCTGTGTGTGTAATGTGTAGAGCTGTGTGTGTAATGTGTAGAGCTGTTTATGTAGTGTGCAGAGCTGTGTGTGTAATGTGCAGAGCTGTGTGTGTATAGAGTAGAGCTGTGTGTGTAATGTGCAGAGCTGTGTATGTAGTGTGCAGAGCTGTGTGTGTAATGTGCAGAGCTGTGTATGTAGTGTGCAGAGCTGTGTATGTAGTGTGCAGAGCTGTGTGTGTAATGTGCAGAGCTGAGTGTATAGTGCAGAGCTGTGTGTGTAATGTGCAGAGCTGTGTATGTAGTGTGCAGAGCTGTGTGTGTAATGTGCAGAGCTGTGTGTGTAATGTGCAGAGCTGTGTGTATAGTGCAGAGCTGTGTGTGTAATGTGCAGAGCTGTGTATGTAGTGTGCAGAGCTGTGTGTGTAATGTGCAGAGCTGTGTGTGTAATGTGCAGAGCTGTGTGTATAGTGCAGAGCTGTGTGTGTAATGTGCAGAGCTGTGTATGTAGTGTGCAGAGCTGTGTGTGTAATGTGCAGAGCTGTGTATGTAGTGTGCAGAGCTGTGTGTGTAATGTGCAGAGCTGTGTATGTAGTGTGCAGAGCTGTGTATGTAATATACAGAGCTATGTATGTGTGTAGAGTAGAGCTGTGTATGTAATATACAGAGCTATGTATGTGTGTAGAGTAGAGCTGTGTATGTAATATACAGAGCTATGTATGTGTGTAGAGTAGAGCTGTGAGTGTAATGTGCAGAGCTGTGTGTGTATAGAGTAGAGCTGTGTGTGTAATGTGCAGAGCTGTGTATGTAGTGTGCAGAGCTATGTATGTGTATAGTGTAGAGCTGTGTATGTAATATGCAGAGCTATGTATGTGTGTAGAGTAGAGCTGTGTATGTAATATGCAGAGCTATGTATGTGTGTAGAGTAGAGCTATGTATGTAATATGCAGAGCTATGTATGTGCGTAGGGCTGTGTATGTAGAGTAGAGCTGTGTGTGTAATATGCAGAGCTATGTATGTGTGTAGAGTAGAGCTGTGTGTGTAATATGCAGAGCTATGTATGTGTGTAGAGTACAGCTGTTTATGTATGGTGCAGGTCAGTGTAACACAAGCCTCACAAGCATTTTCCTTACAGTTCTCCTCTCACCAGCTCCTGCTCTATACATACCTCCTCCGACAGCACAAGCAGAGTCTGGCTCCTCCCCCTACGTGACCGGTCACATGGGTAATGACGTCATCACATCTCCTTCCGCCCACACTGTCCCGGGATCCCCGCCATTATCAGGGCTGTGTCCTCACATAGAGGGGAGCAGGAGTGAGGACACACAGGCTGCCGCCCCCGCACTGGTAGCAGGATGTAGCTTACTCTGGTGAGGAGTACTAGGCCGCTGCCGGCTCCACAGGTTACTATGAACACTGGTGTCCAATGGGCGGGAGGGGGCGGATCTGTCCTTAGTGACAGACTGAAGCTTCAGCCAATCACAGCATCAGATGAGGAACCTCCCCTCTGCACCTGGCAGAAGAAAGCGGAAGGCGGACGGGAATGTGTGATACTATCGCCCCCACCTGGTGCCGCCCTAGTCACTGACCTCCACCTAGTGGCAGATAGAGAACAGAAGACTCTGCCTGCTGGTAACTCATGACAGTGTTACATCCTATAGAAGTCTATGAGAGGAAGAAGGTGGAGAACCTGTGCTGCCACATAACGGCCCTGACCCCAAAACCGCACTAAAGTGAGAAAAACGCCAGAATAAAAGCTACAGTGTGGGAATAGTGCTCAGTATTTCCCTATTTCCAGGAATATTACACTGTGAGCAGCATGAAGTATCCCCTCTAATCCCCCCTGCTGAGATGGTGGCCTGTGCCCTGGTCATGTGACTGCAGCCAGTTACTGGGCACCGGGGTCATGGACCTTCTATACTATGGTAGTGTCTAAATTCCATACCGCAAAGGGACCTCACTGGGTGCGCGCACACAGCTCCCAGGCAAGCCTCGCCCCGGCCGGATTTCATTGGCTGCTCCACTCCGGGCTTCCTATCAGTTAAAAACAGACCCTGCCGGGCCCCCGACCCTAATCCGAGCGTTTAGTATTAGGGTTGGGGGTCGGATTAGGGTTACGTCCCACTGATTCTCATGTCTAACCCTCCCCACAGTCCCAACCCTAACCCTCCTGATTAGCACCAACCCCGAGGGTTAGGGTTAGGGTTGTTGTGTGGGAAGGGGATAGTTAGATGATTTTAGTAACCCTAATACTAAACGCTCGGATTAGGGTCGGGGGTCCGGCAGGGTCTGATTTTAACTGATAGGAAGCCCGGAGTGGAGCAGCCAATGAAATGCGGGGCTTGCCTGGGAGCTGTGTGCGCGCACCCAGTGAGGTCCCTTTGAGGTATGGGATTTAGTCACTACCTCTATACTATATACAGAGACTTCCCAGTCATCGCTGCAGTGTCTCATGGAGGTATATGACTTAAAGGTGCCGTGTGATTAAAGGGATTGTTACCCAAAAATGTTTTTTCTTTAAAATCAGCACTTGTCAGGAAGTTATACAGATTTGTAATTTACTGAATTGTAATTTGCCGCTCACCCATCCGTGGTGTTCTGTCGGCTGGGTACGATGGGAAGCCGTGGTGGGTGATCGGTGCAAAAGCCCCATCCATCTGTCTGTCCCCCACTGAGCTTATTACTGTCGTTCTGATGGTGGCAGCACTGAGGCCCCATTCACATCAGGGGGCCTCAAATGGCATCAGGAAAGGATTATCCGTCTTGGAGTTCGGCCCTCAACCTCACTGATGTTTGGCGCTGGAAGTATCCAACTGATACCAGGTATTCCTCAGTACACAAATCCGAAGCTCCCAACTGTCCCTGATTCCGCGAGACAGTCCCGTTTTCAGGGTGCTGCCCCGCGGTCCGGGAACGGCACCCAGTGTCCCGCATTATATGTGGCCCAACCAGAAAAACAATAAACCAGTGTCCCAGCAGCTCCTCTCCCAGCAGAGCGCGCACTCCCGTCATCCTCCGGGGCGGGCAGCGGGGTATACTGACACTGACTGTGCCAGAAGTAATTCATATAGAGGCTGCAGGTCATTTCCGGCACAGTCAGTGTCTGTATACCCCGCTGCCCGCCCCGGAGGATGACGGGAGTGCGCGCTCTGCCGGGAGAGTAGCTGCTGGGACCGGCGGACAGGTGAGTTACTGGTTTGTTTTTCTAGTCGGGCCACACTAATGGGGGATTGGCTACTATGTGGGGCACTATATGGGGGGATTGGCTACTGTGTGGAGTTCTATATGGGGGCATTGGCTACTATGTGGGGTGCTATATGGGGGCATTGGCTACTATGTGGGGCATATATGGGGCATTGGCTACTATGTGGGGCGCTATATGGGGGGTTGGCTACTATGTGGGGCACTATATGGGGGATTGGCTACTATGTGGGGCATATATGGGGGCATTGGCTACTATGTTTTGCATATATGGGGGCATTGGCTACTATGTGGGGCACTATATGGGGGGATTGGCTACTATGGGGGGCATATATGGGGGCATTGGATACTATGTGGGGCATATATGGGGGGATTGGCTACTATGTGGGGCACTATATGGGGGACTGGCTACTATGTGGGGCATATATGGGGGCATTGGATACTATGTGGGGCATTGGCTACTATGTGGGGCACTATATGGGGGATTGGCTACTATGTGGGCACTATATGGGGGATTGGTTACTATGTGGGACACTATATGGGGGATTGGCTACTATGTGGGCACTATATGGGGGATTGGCTACTATGTGGGGCACTATATGGGGGATTGGCTACTATGTGGGGCACTATATGGGGGCATTGGCTACTATGTGGGGCACTATATGGGGGATTGGATACTATGTGGGACACTATATGGGGGGATTGGCTACTATGTGGGGCACTATAGACGTAAATGACAAATCTATATAACTTTCGGACACCAGTTTTTTACCAGAGTGCCCCTTTAAGTGCAAAAGATGGAAGACAGTCACCCTTCTTCTGTACAAGTTACAGCCTTTCTTGCAGGTTCAGTGGCTGAAGTTCACAGTAAGGAGCTTCATCTGTCACATTAGAAGAAAAGTTCTTGCACCTGTGATGGATCCGATCTCCACACACTGATTGGCCGCACCAGGACACCGGGATGTGAAAATGTCCCGGGACCATTCCTCCTACACGGCATCTTCTCTGCAGTCAGGGCTCTTCCTCAGCGTTCTCAGGGCCTCTGCTTCCAATAGGAGACACAGGATAACAGTATAAGTGATGACTGAGGACACAGGAGTGAGGCCATCTGCAATCAGACATTTTTTAATCATCTCAAAAACAGCTGCCGGTTGTCTATGTTAGGAAAACGCCTTCATAGGGTCCGGAGCATGAAGACTCTCTATTACCTATACACAGGATATGTGGCAGCCATATACTCCCTGGTGTCTGATGTCCGGGACCAGCAGCAGTCACAGCACTGGGGGAGGGGACCTGTATGATTGCTCTGCCATCACACATACACACTGCTGCTCCAGTCAATGTCTATGGGACTAAGAGAGAAAGCAGAGATTTTACTAGTCCCATAGCCAGCAGGGATATGTGTGGGAATAAGCCCTTAGGCTATGTTCACACACAGTATATTTGCATCAGTATTTTTCACCCCAAACCAGGAGTGGACTAGAAACACAGGAAGGCTACGGTCCCACACTGATCCAGCTAGGTCCTCCCTGTAGTCACATGTGCCCCCTGCAGCTGTATGTGCCCCCTGCAGACAGGTATGCCCCATGGAGCTGCATAATTGTAGCCAGATACACGTCCCCTTGTAGCCAGATACACGTCCCCTTGTAGCCAGATACACGTCCCCTTGTAGCCAGATACACGTCCCCTTGTAGCCAGATACACGTTCCCTTGTAGCCAGATACACGTCCCCTTGTAGCCAGATACACGTCCCCTTGTAGCCAGATACACGTCCCCTTGTAGCCAGATACACATCCCCTTGTAGCCAGATACACATTCCCTTGTAGCCAGATACACGTCCCCTTGTAGCCAGATACACGTCCCCTTGTAGCCAGATACACATTCCCTTGTAGCCAGATACACGTCCCCTTGTAGCCAGATACACATCCCCTTGTAGCCAGATACACATTCCCTTGTAGCCAGATACACATCCCCTTGTAGCCGGATACACGTCCCCTTGTAGCCAGATACACATCCCCTTGTAGCCAGATACACATTCCCTTGTAGCCAGATACACATCCCCTTGTAGCCGGATACACGGCCCCTTGTAACCAGATACACGTCCCCTTTAAGCCAGATACACATTCCCTTGTAGCCAGATACACGTCCCCTTGTAGCCGGATACACGGCCCCTTGTAGCCGGATACACGTCCCCTTGTAGCCAGATACACGTCCCCTTGTAGCCGGATACACGTCCCCTTGTACAGCAGTGATATCAGATACCAGGTGTACACAGAGGCTGCAGAGTATTACACCCCGCAGACTATAGAAGAGTATACAGCGATTATATCACATACCAGGCATACACAGATGCTGCAGAGTATTACACCCAATATAGTGTTTACCTGCTCTCTCTGTGACCTATATAGTTGTTTTATGCCCCTATATACAGATTAATGATCCCCACACATGGTATATACTGTATACTGCATTATACCCCTGTATATAAGAACATAGAGGGAGATTTATCAAACATGGTGTAAAGTGAAACTGGCTTAGTTGCCCCTAGCAACCAATCAGATTCCACCTTTCATTTTCCAAAGAGTCTGTTTGGACTGAAAGGTGGAATCTGATTGGTTGCTAGGGGCAACTGAGCCAGTTTCACTTTACACCATGTTTGATAAATGTCCCCCATACTGTCACCTCTATACAGATCACAACATGGTATATACTGTATACAGATGACTGTGCGGGGCGTGATGGGGTGTGGCTTTTCTCAGGGCCATTGTAGAACTTGTCTCTCCTGTACATGATGACGTCACTGGTTATTGTTGGCCCCTCCCCCACACATGATGACATCACAAAAGGCTCCTATATTGGTCATGATGACATCACACAGTATATAAGCAGCTGCAGAGCTCTAGAATCTCTAGAGGTGTGTTAGTGGTTGGTGGAGGTAAGTCTGCTGTGTCCTTCCTTCTCTTCTGTAATAATAGGATGAAACTTTTGCTAGAATATCCTGATCCCTACAGGTATATACTATATCCCTACAGGTATATACTATATTATATATGATGGGAGTACCCGCTATCCTGATCCCTACAGGTATATACTATATTATATATGATGGGAGTACCCGCTATCCTGATCCCTACAGGTATATACTATATTATATATGATGGGAGTACCCGCTATCCTGATCCCTACAGGTATATAGAATAGTATATATGATGGGAGTACCCCTTTATCCTGATCCCTACAGGTATATAGTATATATGATAGGAGTACCCCTCTATCCTGACCCCTACAGGTATATACTATATTATATATGATGGGAGTACCCCTCTATCCTTATCCCTACAGGTATATACTATATTATATATGATGGGAGTACCCGCTATCCTGATCCCTACAGGTATATACTATATTATATATGATGGGAGTACCCGCTATCCTGATCCCTACAGGTATATAGTATAGTATATATGATGGGAGCACCCCTTTATCCTGATCCCTACAGGTATATAGTATATATGATAGGAGTACCCCTCTATCCTGACTCCTACAGGTATATAGTATAGTATATATGATGGGAGTACCCCTCTATCCTTATCCCTACAGGTATATAGTATAGTATATATGATGGGAGTACCCCTCTATCCTGACCCCTACAGGTATATAGTATAGTATATATGATAGGAGTACCCCTCTATCCTGACCCCTACAGGTATATAGTATAGTATATATGATAGGAGTACCCCTCTATCCTGACCCCTACAGGTATAACTATATTGGATGAGGTGGGAATCCCCCTTTACTATGGATGTACAATGTGTCTGATAAGGCCATATGCTGTGAGCTCCCCCTGCTGGATACTCAATAAATATTGAATTTAGTGCCTTATATAGTGCAGCAGCCCAATAAAAGTCAATGTTATTTTGATGATCTTATTTTCTATACATTACTGTGGGGGCGCCCATCCCTGGTATAGATGACGGAGTTATGGTAATGGATTTAGCCATGTTTTTAAGTGCAGTTACAAGTTAAATGGGTTATACGGGATCTGAAGACTTTCCTGCAATAACAATGCCACCCCTATCCTCAGGTTGTGTGTGGTATTACAATTCAGCTCCTTTTACTATAATAGAACTGAGCTGCAATACCGCACCCAAACTTAGGACAATAGTGGTGCAGTTTCTGGAGGAAAGCGGCCACGTTTTTCTAAGCCTTTAAAGTGGTTCCAGCATTAGAAAAACATGGCCACTTTCTTCCAGAGACAGCACCACTCTTGTCTCCAGTTCAGGTGCGATTAGCAATTAAACTCCATTCACTTCAATGGAACTGAGTTGCAAAAACTGCACTCAAACTGGAGACAAGAGTGGTGTTGTCTCTGGAACAAAATGTCCATGTTTTTATAACGCTGGATAACCCCTTTAAGGACAGGTCTGATATATGAGAATTGTCCATTACTCCTATATCCACTACTGTCTGATGTTCATTTTTGCATCTGTAAAGCTCATTGAGTAACTCCTGACTGTTCTTTACTTGTAGGAGAGAGAAAAGCGAGGAGCGAGCAAAGTTGTTGGAGCAGGTAGTGTTGGTGGAGGAGGAGATGGCGGGGGTGCTGGAGGAGGAGGTAGTGTTGGTGGAGGATGTGGTTGGAGTGGTGGAGGAGTTTGTGGTGGACGGAGTGGTGGTGAGAGTGGTGCGAGAGACAGTGATGCAGGAGGTGATGGTGGTGAGGAGAGTGATAGTGGAGGGGTGGGTGCTGCTGGAGGAGGTGGTGGCAGATGAGGTGTTCGTGAGAGAGCAGGTGTTCGTGGTGGAGGAAGGAGTACTGCAGGAGGAGGCGGTGGTTGTAGAGGAGGAGGTGGTGGAGGAGGAGATGCAGGTGGAGGAGGTGGCTGAGGAGGTGAAGGAGGAGGAGGTGGAAGTGGTGGAGGAGGAGGTGGTGGAGGAGGAGATGCAGGTGGAGGAGGTGAAGGAGGAGGAGGTGGAAGTGGTGGAGGAGGAGGTGGTGGAGGAGGAGGTGAAGGAGGAGGAGGTGGTGGCGAAGGAGGAGGAAGTGGTGGAGGAGAGGAAGGAGGAGGAGGTGGTGGAGGAGGAGGTGGAGGAAGTGAGGAAGGAGGAGGAGGTGGTGGTGGAGGAGGTCATGGTCGTGGAGGATCAGATGATGGATGAGGTGCTGGAGGAGGCTGTGGTGGAGGAGGAGGTGGCAGTGATGGATGATGTGGAGGAGGAGGTGGTGAGGAGGGGGTGGTGGAGGAGGATGCAGAATTGGTGGATGAGGTGCATGAGAAGCGGTTGCTGTGGAGGAGGAGGGGGTGGTGATGATGAATGAGGTGGGGGTAATGCCAACAGAACTCCAATAACGAACTCCAGGCTGCGACGCCTACGCGTTTCTGGTGCCTATACATCCTTACTCATGGCTGACTTAGTACTGGAATGGCCAATCCACAGGGCTTCACGCTCCTGTAGTATGCGTTGTCTATCCCCGCCTCTAGGTGGCACTCTCGCTCTGTCTATTACCCAGATACGGGAGCCTACCTGTTCCCCTGTTGTATTTATCTGTGAAATGACGCGAGGCTCCGGATGGGCATTCTACACACTGTATGACATATACCGCATAGGTTGTATTAGGTATACCTAATACTGTATACATAACTAATACCTAACCTATTCTTGCCTATATGGCCCTGTATATATAGGAAGTACTATCACATTCATAGACACTCCCAATTCCAGCCCTCCTTCATGTAACTTCCAGCCTTCCTTACAACAGTCCATCCAATCAGGTTATTGGTAATGCGATAGGGGTCGTTTCACCAGTTTGTAGTGATATTCCTCTATCTCCTGCGGGTGGCGTCCTTGTACTTTTGTATACCCACTGGGCCTGAGGGAGCCTCCGTTAACCCAGGGTATATATTAGTTGGCCCCTCCAATTTCCCTCCACACAGATAAGAGGACATCACACTCCTTGAGTCTTCTGAAGTGCCCAACAGGGGCTGAGTTTATGATCCAGATCCAAGGCAAATGATCTGGCCCCACATATACCTTGTTGATTATCCCACTGTCCATTGTATGTGATTTCCCATGAGCTTGCTGATGATAACATACTCCTCAGCAATCTCACATACGACCTTACATTGTCCATTGTAGTGGTCTGATGTTAGCAAGCACCTAGGCGACCTTACATAAGCTTAATGAATGCCCATTGTCCATGGTACTGATATTTCAAATAAGTCTCAGCCACATTTTGTCCATCCTATAACCTTTCTTGATATTAGGTCTTATTCAATATTTTATATAAAATTCCTAATATCGTTCATGTTGATCTCAAAAATGGAGGAGGTGGTGATGATCCAGGATAAGTCTATAGGGCTCTATACATTGAGAGGAGACTCAGTGAGGAAGAGATGAATGCACAAAAAGTATGTGACCCCCTGGGCTCCTCCTGCAGTGTTCTATATACTTACTGGGCCTCCTGGATCCCCGCTGATTCCTCGGATGAGGGCTTCTTTTCTTGCTCTATATAGTGGCCCGGGTCCCTGGTCCGACTTTCATGGAATTTCCTGTGTATGAAAGAAGAGGACGGACGTATATGAATTAATGGCCGTGTCTGTTACACTCTAACCTAAGGTGATTGGTGGATGGCTGGAAATGGCCTCCCTGTTACCTCACCATGATCACTCAATGACACCTATCAGGGCCTGATTCCATATGGGACATATAGTAGTGCCACTTCCCTGGCAGAGAGATGTCCATCTGTTACCCAGGTATCGTGGCCTATCTTCTCTACCACTATAATAGAAATCATAGTCTTAGAGTTTAGGCTTAGTGCCTTAATTATTCCCCCCCTGCTGCTTGGGTATATAAGGAGGCTTCTTACACATATGCTTTCTGAGCATCAAGGTCCTATGGTCCTGCAAAGGTGTATCCGTGGTTGCTTTGCAAAAGCGTTCCTGTTACAGTGTTCTAGCTGTTGTGTCCTGGTGTCCTGTTACAGTCTTCCTGCTGTTGTGTCCTGGTGTCCTGTTTCTTTCTGCTGTGTGAATATACACTCCCAGTGGCTCCCAGTTCCTGTCCTGAGTGTGAACCTGACCCAACCCAGTTTGCACCTGCTATCATTCCTGCATCAAGTTACCCTCTTAGTGTGAACTGCACCGTGTGACCAGCACCTGTGTCTTCATCCCCAGCATCTGTCGCCTGTATCTGGTATGTTTATCCGGTGTGACCTGTGTTTGTATATTTGTCTGCACTGTCAGTTTGGCAACACAAACCAGCTGTCACATTGTCTATCTCAAGAGGTAACGACCTGGCGTATCCTCTGGCAAAGTCTATCTCCACCATCAGGAGTATCTCGTGAAGAACAGAGGATACGCTTAGACAACGCCCTCAGGGATAGGTGAGCACGAGACACAGTGGCCTCACGTTGATCCTGACAGTATGGACTTCAGACCTGGCAGACGTGTAGGAGCACAGAAACAACTCATGCAAGGAATACAGAAAGAACGTCCCGGCTCACCAAACCTGATTCGCAATTTGCTCCACCTGGTGCTCGGATAATGGAGTTCACCACAGGAAAATTAGAAAGGAGAAGGCGGAGAAGGATCAGATGCTAAAGATGAAGAGCGCTGAGGAGGACGACTAACCACATGAAAAGTACGTATATTACTGTAAAGTTTTTTTTTTTAATTATTATTATTATAGGTGACATTGGTTTTGTAGGTTTATAAAGCTTACAGTTAATAAAGTGTTGTGGTTGCTATGGACAACTGCTCCATAGAATAGTCCTAACCTGGATACGTCCTGTTTCTCCCCACAGATAGAAAGAGAAAGTGCAGCGCTCTAAGAGGCCAGTTCTGTAAGTATACCATAGAACTAACACTACCACATGATGTTATCATCAACACCGGGAGCGCCAGTCATGTAGACTCATACATGGGGGTATATGGGCACATTTGGGGCAGCTCCAGTTAAGGGAATTGTGTTTTCTTTTATAGGATAAGAACAATGAAGAGATTGAGCATCCTGCAGACCCTGGAGACCATTTATCTTCTATGTCTTACAGTGAGGAAGACAGAGCTGGAGACAGAGGAAGGACGGAGGAGGTGAGTATAGACCTTATAGACAGACAGACATTATAGTACAGGGAGTATGATGGGATTGATCTCTGTGCTTTCTATTTTAGTCGGACCAGGACCCAGGCCACTACAGCAAGAAAAGCAGCCCTCATCCAAGGAATCAGTGGGGGTCCAGGAGGCCCAGTAAGTATATAGAACACTGCAGGAGGAGCCCAGGGGGGTCACATACTTTTTGTGCATTCATCTCTCACTGAGTCTCCTCTCAATGTATAGACCCCTATAGACTGATCCTGAGATCATCACATGACACTGAACTTATTTGTCTCTTTTCTTTAGGTGCAGACAGAGATACTCCTGGTTCCCCAAGTGTCTGAGGAGGAAGAGGAACAAGTGAGTGATAGTTTACCTGATGCTGCTACCACTAGAGGGAGCTCACTGCACAGGGATTTCTACAGCTCCTACTGATCTGTACAGTAGAGCAATGTGCAGTGAGCGCCCTCTAGTGGTGGCAAGCATATAATAGCTATATATAGACCCTAATCCCCCATCCAGCCCCCAGTATAGACCCTACTCCCACATCCTGTCCCCAGTATAGACCATTCTCCCCCTCACTCTGCTCTTCTCTCTTGTAGATTCATCAGATTTCTTCTATGCTGCTTCAGCACTGACACCGCGGAGTGAAGAATCATGAAAAACCCAAGTATATAGTGAAAATAAAACATTTTCTTAAAGTGATTTGTCGCAAGCAGTATGAAACTAGTGATCAATATCAGTCTGTATGACCCCATTCCCCTCTTAACATACAGTCCCACGAGGGTAATTGGCAGAGGGGATTACTTATAGGGGATGTCCACGTGGGGAAATCTACATACTGGGGGGGCTTATTACTGGAGAGTTACTTACAGGAGGATGCCTACAAGGGAAACTACCTACAGGGGGGGCCTAACCACTATATTGATACACTGAAGGGGTCCTGACTATATTGGTGGACAGAGGGGTGTAACTACTATACTGAGACAGGGCGGTCTAACCACCTAATGGGGCCACAAATAGGGCCTAACTACTATGTGGGGGCATAGGAGGACCTAGCTTTTATATGGGAGCAAAAAGAGCACCTATAATACATGTAAGAACAGAAGGATCTAACTACTATATGGGAGGACAGAAAGGCCTAACTACTGTATGGGGGCATTCAGGGGTATAGCTACTATATTAATGCACAAAGGGGGGCCTGAGTACTAGATGGGTGCACAAAGGGGCCTAACTACTATATAGAACACAGAGAGTCCAGAATACTATTTAGGGCACATATTCCATATGGAGTCACAGACAGGCCTAATTACTAAATGAGGGCATAGAGGGCCTAAGTACCATTTTAGGGCCGAAATTAGGTCTTTATACTACATGGGAGCACAAAGTAGGAGCTCTTACAGTGTGGAGAGCTACAGCTGGGCACTTTGTAAGAAGATGAGGATGATGGTTCACCAGCTTGGAGACCGCCAGGTGAGGTAATACGAGTCCCAGGCCTCTATCTCTGGGTGCAGCTAGGTCCTCAAGATTCCCCAATGTAGTCAAGCGCAATCAGTGGCACTTAGCAGCTTCGTTCTACTGGGGATCAGTCCCTCTTCCTTTCCGTCAGGGGGTGACTGTCCTGACGTTTAAGAAGGATCCCAGGTGTAGACAAGCGTTTACCCAGCTCACGGTTACTGCACTTTTAAGTTTTAGCACTGCAGTGGTCTCCGTCTTCCATAGAAATTGTGTCGTGTGACAGGAAAAGAAGGGAGTAGAAAGAGGATAGTGTAGACAATGGGTCTCCAAACTGCGGCTCTCCAAATGTTGCAATACTACATTTCCCATCATGCCTGAGCAGCCAAATCCATATCTTTAGCTATCTGGGCATGATGAGAATTGTTGTTTTGCAACAGCTGGAACAGCTGGAGCAGCTGTGCACAAGGAGAGAAAAGTGAGACACCTAGTGGCTGGAGTGGAAATCACAGCTCCCAGTGTTTGGTGTATAATGTGACAGAGATACGTTTTGATCCCTTTTTGTTACAATTTTTCCAGATATGATGTGACTAAAAATCGCTCACGTTTTTTGCGCTCACGCCATTTACCAAGCGAGATTATGAATGTGATAATTGAATAGTTTGGGTGATTATGGACACGGAGATACCAAATACGTTTATTTATTTTTATGTACTGCATTGATCTCTGAGATCAGTGCTCGACTACAATGGGCTGCTGGAGCCCATAATAACCAAGTGCTGCCGGGATCAGCATCATTGCGGTGCTGAGGCTTGGCCCTGGCATGAAGTAAGGATTGCCCCAGGTGAAGACTTTTCCAAGCTTTTTAAATGCTGCTGTCAGTTTTGACTTTGGCATTTAAATTGTTAATTGTTAATTGCTAATAGCCGCGGTCTGGTAGCAGACTGATGTGGTGCTGTACAGAGAGGACTTGCATCATAATCCCTCTCTGTATCCCCCTTAACCCATAATGATGTCCCTGGACGTGAAAATGGGTTAAGGGGTTAAAAATTTTCCTGAGTTTCCTGTCACACATTTTATTTATCTGGAGTCAGGTTGAGGACTACAAGGTACTTGTTGCTTTGAGGACTGGTACTTTTTTATTCTTAATAATACGAAATGATGCTATATTTTCTGTTAAATCTCATGAATGGGGGACGTCAAGAGAGTTAGGCCATATTCACACGTTCCGTAATTTACGGATCCGTATTTCCGTATCCGAGTTAGTGCACATTGAAGTCTATTGGGCTATTCACACGATCAGTAGCAGAAATGGATGAAAATCAATCCGTAAAAAAAAAAGGACATGTCCTAGTGCGGACCGGGTGCGGACCCAGATTTTTTCACGGATGCTCTCATTGACATCAATTGTCTACGGATTGTTTGCGGATTGCAACATGTTTGGCATCCGTATTTCCGTAGAAAAATATGGATAACTCATGCTCCTATTGTGCACAGCAGTATATAGAAGTGCTGGGATCTATAGTTCTCCGGATCTCCGGGCGGACAGCTGACGGAATTCCGCGGACATTTTCCGCGAAAATTCCTCAGTCTGAACCTGCGGCTGCATCAGACCCCCTCCTGCGGCTGCATCAGACCCCCTCCTGCATCATCAGACCCCCTCTGCGGCATCAGACCCCCTCTGCGGCATCAGACCCCCTCCGGCGGCATCAGACCCCCTCCGGCGGCATCATCAGACCTCCTCTGCGGCGGCATCAGACCCCCTCCTGCATCATCAGACCCCCTCTGCGGCATCAGACCCCCTCCTGCGGCTGCATCAGACCCCTCCTGCGGTAAGGATGCGATCTCCTATGCGATCCTCCTGTGCCGTTCTGCCTTCAGTGCTCTTAATTGATTCATTGATACTTTCCTAACCACATAGTAAACACCAATTTATTGAGCTAATTGGTAATGATGATTGGCAGCTGGGCTACAAAGGTACAAGTACCAATTACCTCAATAAATTGGGGTGTTGATTGTAAACACCCCAATTTATTGAGGTAATTGGTACTTGTACCTTTGTAGCCCAGCTGCCAATCATCATTACCAATTAGCTCAATAAATTGGTGTTTACTATGTGGTTAGGAAAGTATCAATGAATCAATTAAGAGCACTGAAGGCAGAACGGCACAGGAGGATCGCATAGGAGATCGCATCCTTACCGCAGGAGGGGTCTGATGATGCCGCAGGAGGGGGTCTGATGCCGCAGAGGGGGTCGGTCCGATGCCGCCGCAGGAGGGGGTCTGATGCAGCCGCAGGAGGGGGTCTGATGCCGCAGAGGGGGTCTGATGATGCAGGAGGGGGTCTGATGCCGCCGCAGAGGAGGTCTGATGATGCCGCCGGAGGGGGTCTGATGCCGCCGGAGGGGGTCTGATGCCGCAGAGGGGGTCTGATGATGCAGGAGGGGGTCTGATGCAGCCGCAGAGGGGGTCTGATGCCGCAGAGGGGGTCTGCCATTCATTCACTGCTCAGTTGAAGTCTGGTCCAGCAACGGATGGAATACGGATGGAATACGGATGGAATACGGATGTCCAATCCGCAATTTCTCACGGGTTGTTTCAGGACCAGAAAAAAATACTGAACGTGTGCATAAGGCCTTAATGGAAGAAAAAAATTCCCAGGAAGATAAATGACGTCCGGTAATAATAATAATAATAATAATAATAATACAAGAACACATTCTACCGCTCTGAAATTTACAGGGAAAGGAAATCTCACGTGTCCTCCTGGAGAGTCCGGATGAAGATAGATGGATCACCGCCATCGCTTTCTTACAGTCACAAGGTATTAAAGCTCCACGTTAAATTGGGAAAATCTGACAATAGATATTTGTAAGTAAGGGTCAGCACTCCAGAGTTCAAAGAACACTTATCCCCTGAGTCTCATTTCACTGCAAGAGCGCGTGAGAGGTCCCCCTGGACATCGGGGTCTTGGCACAGCAAAGAAGTGACAGTCTCTCCAGCTCAGTAAGCAAAACATCTTTGCTATTTTATTGGTACATTGTTAAAATGCCGACGCTTTTCGGGTCCTATGGCATGCTGTGATCCCGATGGCACATAGTCTATGCATCACAGCAATGAATATGGTAACATATGTGGGGGCTTTGTGTTGAACATATCTGTATACCCATGCCCATGTAGCAGGTTTGACTATAGACCAAAGGTCGTCTGAAGATCCGAAATGTGTCAGCATTTTAACCATGTACCAATAAATTGACAGTTTTTACACTCACCAAGCTGGAGAAAGTGTCACTTCTTTAAATCTGAAAAAAGACATTGGATGTGTCGTAGGCTTTAGTGATCGCGGGATCAAGCTGGCAGAAGTGCGTTCTTATCGCTTTCTCTCCCAGATTTGCGTCATGTGATCAGGATAGACTCATCATTAATGTTCTCCTAACCTGAACGGTCGGTCTTTCACTCCCGGCAGCTAGATGTTGCCCTAAGACTGCCAGCAAAACATGGATTTGGCCTATGGTCTATGACCAGGGCCGGCCTTTGGGGTGTGCGACCTGTGCGCTTGCACAGGGCGCCTCACTCCCGGCCAGCTAGGGGGCGCTCCGGCAGAAGAGAGCTGCACTGCACAGCTCCCAGCCTCGGGTCTCTGTGCCAGAAGCTGCAGTGGGTGTCCTCCACCACAGGGGGGCAGTGTGTGGCAGGCCGGGGGCGGCATCATGTCTCTCTCATCCTCCTATGAGGAGGCAGGAGGAGGGGATCAGCGCTCCATACACACAGCCTGGGCTCCTAACAACGGACTACTGTGCCCAGCACTGCACAGCTCAGCACCAGGTACACCATCCGCAGTGGGGGGGAGGAGCCTCGGGCCGGTAGGGGGCGCTACAGTCATGTTCTGGAGGGAGGAGATGGAGCTCACCCTGGTAGGGCTGCAGCATGAGGAAGCTGAGATACAGGCTGCTGCAGGCATGAGGAAGCTGAGATACAGGCTGCTGCAGGCATGAGGAAGCTGAGATACAGGCTGCTGCAGGCATGAGGAGGCTGAGATACAGGCTGCTGCAGGCATGAGGAGGCTGAGATACAGGCTGCTGCAGGCATGAGGAGGCTGAGATACAGGCTGCTGCAGGCATGAGGAAGCTAAGATACAGGCTGCTGCAGGAATGCTGAGATACAGGCTGCTGCAGGAATGCTGAGATACAGGCTGCTGCAGGCATGAGGAAGCTTAGATACAGGCTGCTGCAGGCATGAGGAAGCTTAGATACAGGCTGCTGCAGGAATGCTGAGATATGAGTAGGAAATATGAAATCCATCTAGTAATTACTATACTATGTTTTCTCTTGGGTCTGCTAACCACTCCTGCCGGTCACCCAGCTTTCCTAGTGTTCTGTACGGCCATTCTGTTGTTCCTTTCTTACTAAACAACCAGACAGAGTGTATATAGGAGGATATTGGCTGATCATTACCTGTCACCCAGCTTTCCCAGCCTCCTGAATGTGATGCAGCAGTGCTCCCCCTGAGGAGGATGCTGGGGACAGTGTTATCTATGATGTGTGTGTAGACATCACTGGGATGGAGGGCGGCCATGATGTGTGTGATGTGAGCTTCCTCTCATAGAGGAGGCAGAGCTGTGCCTGGCTGGATGGAGGGAGAGGCCCAGCAACAGGGGTATGGGGAGGCCTGGGGCCTTATATACAAGCCTGGCCTCTACACACATCATGTATATACTGTATGTATGTGTATATACTGTGTGTATATATTTATTAGAGATGAGCGAATTGCTGGCGCAGCGCTCTGTTCATCAAGACAATTGCCTTTCAGCGCTGCTCCACTCCCCGTTGCTCCACCCTGGGTGCCAGGGAAAAGCTGGATCCAATCCTGAAAAACTAAGAGAATTTTCCTAGGATTGGATCCAACTTTTCCTGGGAGGAGTGGCCGGGAGCAGAGCAGCGCTGACAGGCAAACGGCTTGATGAGCAGAGTGCTGAGCAAGCCAAGCACTTAGCTTTGTTGAGATGAGCGTCTCTCTCTCGCTCTCTCTCTCTCTTTATACATATATATATATATATATATATATATATATATATATACACACACACACACACACACACACTGGGATAAATGAGCTGATATATTAAATGAAACCGCTGTACCAGCTGCACTGCTCTGCTCTTACAGGGGTCGTCACCCAGCTTTCCTAGTCTGCACTGCTCCTACAGGGGTCGTCACCCAGCTTTCCTAGTCTGCACTGCTCTTACAGAGGTAGTCACTCAGCTTTCCTAGTCTGCACTGCTCTTACAGAGGTAGTCACCCAGCTTTCCTAGTCTGCACTGCTCCTACAGAGGTAGTCACTCAGCTTTCCTAGTCTGCACTGCTCTTACAGGGGATGTCACCCAGCTTTCCTAGTCTGCACTGCTCCTACAGAGGTAGTCACCCAGCTTTCCTAGTCTGCACTGCTCCTACAGAGGTAGTCACCCAGCTTTCCTAGTCTGCACTGCTCTTACAGAGGTAGTCACTCAGCTTTCCTAGTCTGCACTGCTCTTACAGGGGATGTCACCCAGCTTTCCTAGTCTGCACTGCTCCTACAGAGGTAGTCACTCAGCTTTCCTAGTCTGCACTGCTCTTACAGGGGATGTCACCCAGCTTTCCTAGTCTGCACTGCTCCTACAGAGGTTGTCACCCAGCTTTCCTAGTCTGCACTGCTCCTACAGAGGTAGTCACCCAGCTTTCCTAGTCTGCACTGCTCCTACAGAGGTTGTCACCCAGCTTTCCTAGTCTGCACTGCTCCTACAGAGGTAGTCACCCAGCTTTCCTAGTCTGCACTGCTCCTACAGGGGTTGTCACCCAGATTTCCTAGTCTGCACTGCTCCTACAGTGGTAGTCACGCAGCTTTCCTAGTTTCCACTGCTCCTACAGAGGTAGTCACCCAGCTTTCCTAGTCTGCACTGCTCTTACAGGGGTTGTCACCCAGCTTTCCTAGTCTGCACTGCTCCTACAGAGGTAGTCACCCAGCATTCCTAGTCTGCACTGCTCCTACAGCTGTAGTGTGTACATGGCTGTATACATGTAAATACTCGTCTTGTAGTGTGTACATATACGTATACAGCTATGTACACACTACAGGACTTGTATGTAGAGGTATACAGCTATGTACTGCATAACTGTATCACGTCCTGTAGTGGCTGTATACCTGTATATACATGTCCTGTAGTGGATGTATACCTGTATATACACTCCTGTAGTGTGAGCATAGCTGTATACCTGTGTATATATTCATCCAGGTTTCTGCTGAGACCCCCTAATAATAACAAATAATAATAATGGCTATAGACTAAATAGCACGGCCTTGTGTTGATGCTCAGTAAGTTCCTTTTTGGCATGGCCAAGTGGATGTGGCTTGTTAAAAGGGGCGTGTCATAATTATCGTTACCGTTATGTTAGTTGCTTGGGGGGGCTGGCGGTGGTAGATGTGTGAATGGCGGGGGGGGGGGGGTGGAGGAGGCTGAAGGAGCTTTATGTTACATTAAGGGGGGGGGGGGGGCGCCGAAAAAAGGTTTTGCACAGGGCGCCATTTACCCTAAGGCCGGCCCTGTCTATGACTGTATTGATGGTTTCCAGGACTCCCTAAGCCGGCATCCAACTTCTCTAGTGAAAAGCCGAGCGTTCAGGTTTAGAAAACATTGCTGAACTCAAACAATTTGCTCAACACTGTAGTGTCCCAGCACAGGGGGCTGTCCTATTGCACCTGAGTAAAGTAACTCCCTCAGGTTTACACAAGTGGGAGGAGGTATCTGCTGCAGCTAGCACTTTCCCCACTAGGTGTCACTACTGTCTTTGTCTGTACTTGCTATTTTCTAAGCACAGCTGAAGGAACTGAAGGGTAAACTTTATTATATCAGTTGTTTGTGATCCACTCCAAGGTGCAGGTGCTTTTCCCTCTTTTCTTGTCCTATCCTGTCCTTTCTCTCTACACACAAACACAGCCCCCACCAATCACAGGAGGCAAACAGAAAGCAAACAGACAAGTCTCTGCCGAAGTTAGGCCAGGGTCTGGCTTTGGCCAGGTACCTGTCAGGGACACAGAACAGCAACTTAAAGACTTACTGTCAGGAACTTACCTGACCGCGCTCCAGCGACGTCTGTCCCGGCTGGAGCGCAGCGCCGCCTTCCTCTCCGGGGCCGGGTGACGTCACAGAGACCAGACAGCGTCCCTGGTTACCAGGCTCCGATGACGTGCGGTGGCTCTGCTGAGCGTTGTTTGCTCAGCTGAGCAGTACCAGGCTCAAGCTGAGAGGCAGACGCCGCTGCCACCCAGCTTGCAGCCTGCTCAAGTGTTGTAATCAGGACTCAGGAGTCCGGACCAATCACACTCTGTTCTGGGCTCCTGGTCCTGTGTTTAAGGGTACAAACACACACACCTTATACGCAGCATATTTTCTGCTGTGATACGCAGCAGAAACGCAGCAGATACGCAGCAGATTATATCTAAACAACTGAACACAGCATCAAATCTGCACCATCAAATCTGCTGCGTATACGGTGTGTGTGTTTGTACCCTAAAGAGCCAGCGGTTTACTGATCGCTGGCTATTAGGTTAACTCCCTGGTCCCAGCTCCCCTTTGTCTTTTCCTGTGAACCCTTTCCTACTCCCGCTGACTGTTTGCCGTGTTACCTGACCTCCCGCCTGACCTTTGACGATCCGACTACCTTCTGACTTTGTGCTGCGCTGCCCGTTTGGTTTTCGACTTGGCATGTTTACTATTCTTATTGTGTTTGTCTGTTTGTCTCGTTCTGTGTTCCACGTATTCAGTTCAGGGAATGCCTTTGTGGTTGTCCACGGCCGCCTAGGGCCGGTTGAGGCAAGTAGGTAGGGACAGTGGGGTGGGTGCAGACCTAGGGCCCACTGTCTCATCCTGTTCATATTCCGCAATCCTGACACTTACTTTCTTTCTTTATGCATACCTCCCAACCATCCCAGATCCGGGATGGTTGGGAGGTATGGGATGGTCCCGGGAAGCCCCCCCCTTTGTCCCGCAGGCGTCACTGAAGCCATCTGACAGTGTGATCGGCTCCTGCGGCTGCTGACAGTATCAGGTGGCTTCCAGGACGCTGTTTGCACATTCAGGGAGCTTCTGGAGTAGACAGCCTCACACACAGGTCTGCTGCTGCCCCGGAAGCTCTCTGCTCCAGTCCCGCGGTACCTCTGCTTTCCTCTTCTCTCCTGTTATCTGCTGTCGCTGCTGCTGGTGACGTCACAGGTCAGGGACAGCCAGAGAGAAGATGAAAGCAGATACCGCGGGGCTGGAGCTGTGAGCTGCGGGGGGAGGGAGCTGCGGGGCTGAGGCTGTGAGCTGCGGGGGCAGGAGCTGTGTGTGACACTGTCTTCTCCCTGCTGCTTTGTCCCTGACCTGTGACCAGCTTGGAGAAGACAGACAGCCGGCTGGAATCTGACTGCTCCCTGACTAGGTGAGTATGTTGTTTTTATTATTTTCTGTCAGGGATGGGTCTGCCTAGAGGAGAGGGGGCGCTACTACAGTGGGACCTATGATGGGGGTGTTACTACACTGGGACCTATGATATGGGGGTAACTACAGAGGGACCTATGACATGCGGGGGAATGCTTCAGAGGGATTAACAAAGCAAAGGGGGATTACTCTAGTGGGATTAACTGGGGGAGGGGGATTACTACAGTGGGATTAACTGGGGGAGGGGGATTACTCTAGTGGGATTAACTGGGGGAGGGGGATTACTCTAGTGGGATTAACTGGGGGAGGGGGGTTACTACAGGGGGATTAACTGGGGGAGGGGGGTTACTACAGTGGGATTAACTGGGGGAGGGGGATTACTACAGTGGGATTAACTGGGGGAGGGGGATTACTACAGTGGGATTAACTGGGGGAGGGGGGTTACTACAGTGTGTCCTATGGGGAGATGTCCCCACTCCCTGTCCCCCTGCAGGTGGTTCAGAGATTTCGGTATCTGGGGGTTGAGGTTACTGCATCCATTGACAGTTACATTCCATCAACTTGGAACCATTGGTGGCTAATACCGAGACTCGCCTGCGAGTTTGGTCTTCTCTGCCCTTATCCCTGATGGGGAGAATTAACATTTTTAAAATGATTTGCCTACATTTATTTATTTCATGCGTCTCCCTCCTTTCCGAGACGTTCCTTTTTCGAGCGCATTGAGAGAATGCTGAGATTATTTTATTGGCAAGGAAAACCTCTACAAATTAAGCTAGCTTCGTTGCAGGCGTCCAAACGTCAGGGTGGGTTTGCTGCTCCCAATGTCCTTAACTATTTCCTTGCCTCCCAGCTTGTATATGCGCATTGGTGGTTGGACCTAGATCTGAGGAACCCCGCGGTGAATCTGGCAGGTGCACTAATGGGCTCCTATGAAGGGCTCTCGAACGCCCTGTATCGATATACTCCCTCCTCCTCATATATGGCCCCAATTCTGATGGTGGCAAAGGTATGGTCTGTGGCTCACAGGAAGAAGCCCAATGATAAATTTTCCCCTAGAATGCCCCTATGGCTGAATCCTCATCTACCGCATTTGCTATTGCTCCCAGGCTTTGTCCTGTGGGGCAAACACGGGGTAAAATACCTCTTTCACCTGTTCTCGGAGTCACACGAATTTTTATCCTTTGACCAAATGAAATCTTCCTACAGTATACCGCAGACAGCTTTCTTCCACTATCTTCAATTACGGCATGCGGTGAGGTCTCAATTTAACACACTCGCGCTTCCCCTGGAATTTTCTTAAACGGAGCTTCTCCTGGGTGCTGTGGACCTGCCCAAGCCACTGACACAGGCATATCAACTGCTGCAGTCAGAGGGCACCTAACCCTTTGCCAGAGCCCTGGAGGTATGGGAGCTAGACATCCCGACCCTAACAGCAAATCGTTGGAAGGAAGTTGAAGCCACTTTCTACCCCACAGTTGTGAGTTCTAGAGTTGTGCTCATACAATTTTGTTTCCTACTCAGGTTATACTATACCCCTGAGCGTTTATATAGGATGGGAGTTGTATCATCGGATGTCTGTTTTAGATGTCAAGGGGCAGTGGGGTCTTTCTTACATGCGGTCTGGGACTGCCCGAGAGTTATGCCTTTCTGGAGGGAAGTTATGGCCTTTCTGGCTGATCATTTTGAATTTCCTCACATCTGTTCTCCTGAGATCTGCTTGTTGGGTCTCATAAACGAAGTGACACACAGTAAATACTATCGGTTATTCATTCGTTTTCTTTTGTTTTGTGCCCGTAAAGTCATCATAATGGAATGGAAGTCCTGACGTTCCATCAATAACTAGATGGATACGACTAGTCAACACGTATGTCCCTTTGTACCAGGCTCTCTATGAGAGCAGGAAATGCCCTCGAAAATTCAAAAAGATATGGATCCACTGGATATCCTCAGAAGCTACTAACGTACGGTCCAGCTAAGTCCATATAACCGTGTCGGGTCTGACTGTTGGGGACCTACTGGGGGGGGGGGGGAGGGGAGTGCCTTGAGTGATTGGATATGTATGTGCGGATGTGTGGCTGGTTTGTCTGTTTTCTAAAGTTGGATAATTGTTTGTATTATAATCTGATATCTCCTTTGACATGCCGGTGCGATGTGCCCTGTTGACCTCTTTTACATGTTATCTGCATATGATGTTAAATCCATTTCTGATGCACCGATGCCTCTCATATAACACAGTGATGGCCATATGTACTGGTATCTTGGAAAATGTTAAATAAAGGTTTTTTTTTAAAAAAAGGAAAGGATTATCCCTTTATGTGATGTAGTCCTACATATTACCACACACCATGATGGGAAATGTAGTTTTACTGTGCCCTTGCCTCCCCCCTCCTATACTGTGTCATCCTCTAATCTGTTGCAGAACTACAACTCCCATTATGAACTGCCAATAGGGCATGATGGGGGTTGTAGTTCTGCAACAGGGAGGGCAACAGGTTGTAAAACTACAACTCCCATAATGAACTGTCAGCAGGACATAATGGGAGGGGGGAGGTAGTTAGATGCACGGGCACCTTTCCCTGCTCGGTGCCGTCCATCTCCCTCTCTCCCAATGTGAGCGCTCGTCATCGGCAGCACAAGGAGGGAGGGGGGAAGGTAGTTAGATGCACGGGCACCTCTATCCCTCCCTACCCGGTGGTGTGCTGGCTGAGCATGGGTCAGGAGCGCTCATAGTAAGATGAAGATGAGGTGTGAGCGCTCGTCATCGGCAGCACAGGGAGGGAGAGAGGAAGATGTAAGTGTCCTTGCTCCCCAAATTAATCCATAAAAATCAATAAAGGATTTTGTACTGTAAAAAATCATCTCACTAAACAATACACTACACAGAGTTACATAGACACTACACTACATAGACTTACATAGACACTACACTACATAGACTTACATAGACATTACAATGGACACTTCATGGGAATTACACCCAATTCGTGACGTCACAATTTTTTACAGAAATTGAAGCCTACCTACACTACAACCCCCATTCTCCTCCTGGACACAGTGCATGAGGGGAGTTGGAATCTCCTATCTGGATTGCAGCCAATCGCCCCCTCAGTGACATAAGTGACAAAAACTGTTAACTTGGAAACGGATGTAAATAAAAATACCTTCTGTTCAGATCCGTCCTCATTGACTATAATGTAAAAAAACCCGGAAGTGCACTTTCAGGGTAGCTTCACATGTACCAACTCGCAGTGTTAATAACGCTGCGAGTCGGCTAGGTCCTGGCAGATCACTGTCACTACATACACGCAGTGGTATGAACGACCGCTGCGTGTATGTAATTCTGCCGCCCCCTTAAACCCTTCTGATGCCGCCCGCCTCCCGCTCCGCTCTGTATACATACCTCCTCACTCCACTGGGTCCTGGCGTCCTGCTCTCCCGCCTGGCCAATCAGTGGCTGCGGCAGGGCAACACACTGATTGGCTGGGTGCGAGAGCAGTACGCCGGGACCTCGTGCAGCGAGTAGGTAATGTATACAGAACGGGAGGTGGGCGGCATCAGAAGGGGTTAAGGGGCCGGCAGAATTACATACACGCAGCGGTCGTTCAGACCACTGCGTGTATGTAGTGACAGGGATCTGCCAGGACCTAGCCGACTCGCAGCGTTATTAATGCTGTGAGTCGGTTCGTGTGAAGCTACCCTCAGATTGTGTTCCTGTTTTTCAAACTGAGGATAAAAAGCTGCATGCAGGATTTTTTTTTCCGCTCACAAAAACGGTACCCTGACGGAATACATGCAAAGGGAGCACAAATATGACAAACGGAGCACAATAAACATACATAGAAATGAATGGGGTGTCAGACGGATATGTCAGATTCCATTTATGTTGTTTATAAACAGAACAGCTAAACGGAACTGTGGTGGAGAGAATAATGTCAGTGTGAACCCAGCCTTATTCTTACTCTTCCTTCATTTAATAGACATTTTACAGTGTGAAACGTGATTTTATGTAGTGACCACAAGGGCCCTGTGACGTATATTATGTTGTGTTATTCTGTGAATGATATCTTGTATCTGTGTTGGTTATACCGCCTGGGCTACTAGGACAGACTCAGTTCTTTATATCTTGTGTATTATACATTGTGCACTTTGGGGAGTGTCCTTGTCTTGTTTTACCTCGGTGCCCATATAAGTTTGGTGAGCTGCTATATACGCTTTTCCAGGTGAAGTTCTTCCCTCAGGCGGTGCTCTGCTAGAGCTGCAGGGGGCAACCAGACTCCAGCCAATAGTCCTGCACACACTTCCAGCTTATTGTACAGTTATGGGATATTTCCCAGAAGTCACTGCAAAAACCACAACATAACCACCAAGACATCAGGGATCTGAGTCACATGACCCGCTGTGTTAAACAACTGTATGTAAGGGACGTATTAGATGGCAGCAAGTGAGGGACGATCTAGATTGGCACTCACTTACAGAGCCTATTATACAGCTTGATTATCGCGCGGTAAGGGCTGCACAGAAATCAATAAAGGGGTACTCCAGCGTAAATGTTCTTTTAAATTATCTAGTTTCAGAAAGTTATATAGATTTGTAGTTTACTTCTATTTAAAAATCTCACATTTTCCAATACTTATAAACTGCTGTATGTCCTGCAGGAAGTGGTGTATTCTTTCCAGTCTGACACAGTGCTCTCTGCTGCCACCTCTGTCCATGTCAGGTACTGTCCAGAGCAGGAAAGGTTTTCTATGGGGATTTGCTGCTGCTCTGGACAGTGTTTGTCTTGGACAGATGGGGCAGCAGAGAACAATGGAAAGAATACACCACTTCCTGCAGGACATACAGCAGCTTATAAATACTGATAGAACTGATTTTTTAAATAGAAGTAATTTAAATCTATATAACTTTCTGAAACAAATTGTTTTGAAAGAAAACAGAAATCACTGGAGTACCCCTTTTATGTTATATAGAAAGTAATAAAGTTTTCCTTACCTTTCCACGCTCCCCGGTGTCCTCCTGCCCATTTCCTGCTGACCAGAGCGGCCTCTAAAGCCCTCTGAAGTGACAGACGGCTCATCTAATCCCTGAGCGAGATGGGACAGCACCGTGGCCAGTGATTGGCTGAGCGGCCTGTCACTTCAGAGACGGGTGTAGAAAGGTCAGTGATGACCCCGGCCTGCGAGGAGCAGCCAGGAAGACAGCAGGCAGCATGGAGAGGTAAGCATACAGCTTTAATATTTGCTAATGTATCTAAGGGATATTCCCATAGGATTTTATGTCTGCCTTTTAGATAGATGACTCTTCCATGTAATACAGAGATATCTCACATTCTGCAGTACAGGGGACTCTCATACAGAACAGCTCTGGCTATATAGGGAGGTCCCAAGCATCGGCCCCCCTTTTGTGACAGCCATATCCCCTAATAATATGTTGTATCTGTTCATATGTTGGTTCTTACATTAGTCGTCCTATTCTATAACAGTCTGTATATTACAATTGGGGTAATGGCTGTAACTCTGCATTTATTATGTGTTACAGGGGGAAGGAATTGTAAGAAAGAGTCGTAAGAGCTTCGACAGGACCGAGCACCCAGGGGAATGAGGAGCTGCGTCTGATTCTATGGATAGTAATGTAGAAGGAGGTTTCCTTTTATTAGGATCTTCTAGTTCCTTGTCTACAATCTTCTATAAACTAAATATAAGGGTTATTCACCAAAAAAAGTTTTTTTTTTTTCAAATCAATTAATGCTATAAAGTGCCAGAGATTTGTACTTTACTTTCATAAAAAAAACTATCAATTCTTCCCAAACTTATCAGCTGCTGTATGTCCTGCAGGAAATGGTGTATTCGTTCCAGTCTGGAGAGCAGGAGAGGTTTTCTATGGGGATTTGCTATGTCTCTGGACAGTTCCTGCTATGGACAGAGGAGCTAGCAGAGAGCAGTGTGTCAGACTGGAGAGAATACATCACTTCCTGCAGGACATACAGCAGCTGATAAGTACTGGAAGACATGAGATTTTTAAAAAGAAGTAAATTACAAATCTCTGGCACTTGCTGTGACCAGCTAATTTGAAAGAAATTATTTTAAGTCAACAACCCCTTTAAGGCTGGGTTCACACTATGTATATTTGAGGCTGTATTTGTGAGGCTGTATAGCAACCAAAACCAGGAGTGGATTGAAAACACAGAAAGGCTCTGTTCACATAATGTTGTAATTGAGTGGATGGCCGTCATTTAATGGCAAATATTTGCTGTTATTTTAAAACAACGGCTGTGGTATTGAAATAATGGCCGTTATTTACTGTTATATGGCGGCCATCCACTCAATTTCAACATTGTGTGAACAGATCCTTTCTGTGTTTTCAATCCACTCCTGGTTTTGGTTGCTATGAGGACCTGACATGAGGACCAAATACAGCCTCAAATATACATAGTGTGAACCCAGCCCCCAGGTGTATTGATAGAAGACGGCACTCTGTGGTAGCGATGGTGCACGTGGTAGGAGTTATCCCAAGAATAGGTAAAAGAGTCAATCCCGGCACTCATCAGGTAGATTTCTGCTTATTTTATTGGCATAACAAGTGCAGTATGTACAGGAGTACGCGTTTCGGCTATGTAGCCTTCTTCAGCTCAAAGTACAGTGGTAGCTGGCGGATTTAAATACACAAAAAGACCGCCAAATAACAAGGGGTGGTCCGATAGTGACGTCACAATGACGCCATATGTAAACAAAACAAGCATGGCCAGATGTTGGAATAAAATGCACAAAACGTCCATAACATGAGTGAGTCAAGTGAGGGAGAAGGTTAGGGTATGGGTAGCAACTAAACAAATACAAAAAGAACACTAGTCGGCAGTTCTCCATAGTCCTGTGTGCACGCTGTGAGCGGGAGCCGCTGGCCGGAGAAGCGCTGGTCCGGCGCATGCGCGGTACAGAGATACGGCCGGCGATCCTGGACCGGCAGCTTCAAAGTATCTAGAGGAGCGCATCACAGTATCGGTAAGTCCAGTTAAAGAACAGGTCATAATGCCAGCAATGTAAGGAATACAAACGGTCAACATCATGAATGTAGCAATCATAAATGTAGTCATAAATCTAATAATCATGAATGCAATGTGGCGCTTGTTAAAGTGGCAATAATGGGAACTGCGTGAAATGTGTAGTGTGTTTACCTGACCAAATCTTCACCCATCACGCCGGTGATCTACATCCTGCCCAAAGTCCACAAGACTCTTGATAACCCCCCAGGCAGACCAATAGTGGCTTCCATAGACTCTGTACTCAGTCCCTTATCCATATGCATAGAGAAAGCATTGACGCCATTGGTTAGAAACACCACATCCTTCCTACTGGACACATCCCAATTTTTAAGCATATTAAGAGATACCAAAGACATAACTACTGAAACCTGGTTGGTCACCATAGATGTTGTCAGTCTCTATACATCTATAGAACACACCAAAGGGATCACAGCCACAAATTGGTTATTACGTAATAGCGACTTCCCCGTGAACCAGCAGGACTTTTTTCTTGATCTGTTGGTGGTTCTCTTTGAAAATTATTTTATGTTTGAAGAGGAGTACTACCTACAGTGCAGAGGCTCGGCCATGGGCGCTAATGTGGCCCCACCGTATGCTAATGCATACATGGCATTCTTCGAGGAAATGCACGTATACAACCACACTGGGTTCCGGACACATGCCAAGATATGGCGCAGATTCATTGATGACATATTCTGCATTTGGGAGGGCCCACGTGACACCCTTGACTCCTTCTTCACATACCTGAACTCCATCTGGGAAGAGCTTAAATTTACCATGACCTGCAGCCAAACGACAGTTGACTATCTGGACACCAGAGTCACCAAAAATGGGGAGGGGGGCCTGGCCACTGACCTGTTCCGCAAGACCACTGACCGCAATAGTTTATTGCACTATAACAGCGCACATCCCCAGAGCATCAAGAGGGCCATACCCAAATCTCAATTCCAACGAGTCAAACGCATTGTCAGCGATCCAGCTACACAAGAAATAAGACTCTTAGAAATGGAGAATAAATTTATTGAGAGGGGTTACCCCAAACACGTCTTGCACGAAGCCAGGAACAGCACTTCTACGAGGCCCGCCATTGACAATTCCCGACGCATTCCTTTTGTGCGACAGTACCACCCCTTGAGCCCCAGGGTGGACAATGTCATACGCAAACACTGGTCTATACTGTCTAAGGCAGGGGTGGGGAACCTCCGGCCCGCGGGCCGCATCCGGCCCCTGAGACCTCCCGATGCGGCCCGCAGCTCCCCTGTGATGCACGCCGCTCTGGAGGAGGAAGGAGCCGGCATACACAGCATCCTCCGGTGTCTGTGACAGCTGCCGGACACCGGAGGATGCTGTCTGTGCCGGCTTCTTCCCCAGCAGAGGAGAAGATCGGCACAGAGGACCTGGGAGAGAAGAGGACCTGGACTGCGTGGGAGCGGAGGTAAGGTGAGTGGGATGTTTATTTTTTTATTTGGGGGTTAACTAGGATCCCAGGGACATGATTGATGGGGGGGGGGGGACAACTAGGCTACCAGGGACATGACTGATGGGGGGGGGGGGGGGACAACTAGGCTACCAGGGACATGACTGATGGGGGGGGGACAACTAGGCTACCAGGGACATGCCTGATGGGGGGGGAATAACTAGGCTACCAGGGACATGACTGATGGGGGGGGGAATAACTAGGCTACCAGGGACATGCCTGATGGGGGGGGGGGGGCAACTAGGCTACCAGGGACATGACTGATGGGGGGGACAACTAGGCTACCAGGGACATGACTGATGGGGGGGGGGGGGGGACAACTAGGCTACCAGGGACATGACTGATGGGGGGGGGGCAACTAGGCTACCAGGGACATGACTGATGGGGGGGACAACTAGGCTACCAGGGACATGACTGAAGGGGGGGGGGGACAACTAGGCTACCAGGGACATGACTGATGGGGGGGGACAACTAGGCTACCAGGGACATGACTGATGGGGGGACAACTAGGCTACCAGGGACATGACTGATGGGGGGGGACAACTAGGCTACCAGGGACATGACTGATGGGGGGGGGGGGGACAACTAGGCTACCAGGGACATGCCTGATGGGGGGGGGAATAACTAGGCTACCAGGGACATGACTGATGGGGGGGGGGGGGGAATAACTAGGCTACCAGGGACATGACTGATGGGGGGACAACTAGGCTACCAGGGACATGACTGATGGGGGGGGGACAACTAGGCTACCAGGGACATGACTGATGGGGGGGGACAACTAGGCTACCAGGGACATGACTGATGGGGGGGGACAACTAGGCTACCAGGGACATGCCTGATGGGGGGGGGAATAACTAGGCTACCAGGGACATGACTGATGGGGGGGGGGGGCAACTAGGCTACCAGGGACATGACTGATGGGGGTTAACTAGGCTACCAGGGACATGCCTGATGGGGGGGGGGGGAATAACTAGGCTACCAGGGACATGCCTGATGGGTGGGGGACAACTAGGCCACCAGGGACATGACTGATGGGGGGGACAACTAGGCTACCAGGGACATGACTGATGGGGGGGACAACTAGGCTACCAGAGACATGACTGATGGGGGGGGACAACTAGGCTACCAGGGACATGACTGATGGGGGGGGACAACTAGGCTACCAGGGACATGACTGATGGGGGGATAACTAGGCCACCAGGGACATGACTGATGGGGGACACAACTAGGCTACCAGAGACATGACAGATGGGGGGGGAATAACTAGGCTACCAGGGACATGACTGATGGGGGGGAATAACTAGGCTACCAGGGACATGCCTGATGGGGGGGGGGACAACTAGGCTACCAGGGACATGACTGATGGGGGTTAACTAGGCTACCAGGGACATGCCTGATGGGGGGGGGGGGGAATAACTAGGCTACCAGGGACATGCCTGATGGGTGGGGGACAACTAGGCCACCAGGGACATGACTGATGGGGGGGACAACTAGGCTACCAGGGACATGACTGATGGGGGGGACAACTAGGCTACCAGAGACATGACTGATGGGGGGGGACAACTAGGCTACCAGGGACATGACTGATGGGGGGGGACAACTAGGCTACCAGGGACATGACTGATGGGGGGATAACTAGGCCACCAGGGACATGACTGATGGGGGACACAACTAGGCTACCAGAGACATGACTGATGGGGGGGGAATAACTAGGCTACCAGGGACATGACTGATGGGGGGGAATAACTAGGCTACCAGGGACATGACTGATGGGGGGCGGGACAACTAGGCTACCAGGGACATGACTGATGGGGGGGACAACTTGGCTACCAGAGACATGACTGATGGGGGGGGAATAACTAGGCTACCAGGGACATGCCTGATGGGGGTTAACTAGGCTACCAGGGACATGACTTGGGGGTTAACTAGACTACAAGGGGCATCACTGGGGGTTAACTACAATAGCAGGGGCACTAGGGGAACAATACTATGCCTTGTCCTGGGTGCTGCAAACCCCCGCTACTAACTGCCGCGCACGGTATGCGGCCCTCGAATGATTTTATTAATGCCCGACCGGCCCTCGACATGGAAAAGGTTCCCCACCCCTGGTCTAAGGCATACCCAGGTATTACGGAGTTTCAGTCGGCACCTCTCATCTGTAACAAGAGAGCCCCTAACCTCTATAATAGCTTGGTGAGAGCTGTGACTAAGACAGACAGCCCCACTGACACCCAACGGTCCCTACATCCAACTAAAAATGGCACCTACCCGTGTTTACATTGTGCCCAATGCAATAATGTTACCAAGGGTGGTGATGTGAGACACCCTCATACTGGCATACTACATAAAATCAGGGGCTTCTACACATGTAACACGAAAAATGTGGTTTATTGCATCAAATGCCCCGCCGGCTTACTATACGTAGGCGAGACCACACAGTCGGTTCAGGATCGGATAAGCAAACATAAATCCACCATCCGGTGTAACAATCTGCTATTACCCCTACCGCATCATTTCAATGATAGAGGACACACTGTGGCCCAACTCAGGTTTCAGGTCTTAGAAAAGGTATCCCTACCCAGTAGAGGAGGTGACATAAAAAAACTGCTACAAAAACGCGAGGCGTACTGGATACATACATTGCAAACACTTGCACCCAAAGGTTTGAACAGAGAGTATGAATTATCCAGTTTCATGTTATAATACTACACATATATATCTCTCTCTCTTCAGGCTGCCCTCCGCCCGTGACTTCCCCGCTCTGGCTGGCTTGTTACACTGGGAGCTGGCCTAGGTATGTGTCCCGTGGACCGCTCTATCACACCTACCATTTATCCACTACAGCCCCCCTTCTCTTCCATCATTTCCCACATGCGGGACTAGCTTTCAGTTTTCCCACCTTAGATATCCACTTGGATTCTTTGTATATTGATTTTGTAAATATGCTCTTGTACATATGTATATATATATCTTCCTTGAACACACTACACATTTCACGCAGTTCCCATTATTGCCACTTTAACAAGCGCCACATTGCATTCATGATTATTAGATTTATGACTACATTTATGATTGCTACATTCATGATGTTGACCGTTTGTATTCCTTACATTGCTGGCATTATGACCTGTTCTTTAACTGGACTTACCGATACTGTGATGCGCTCCTCTAGATACTTTGAAGCTGCCGGTCCAGGATCGCCGGCCGTATCTCTGTACCGCGCATGCGCCGGACCAGCGCTTCTCCGGCCAGCGGCTCCCGCTCACAGCGTGCACACAGGACTATGGAGAACTGCCGACTAGTGTTCTTTTTGTATTTGTTTAGTTGCTACCCATACCCTAACCTTCTCCCTCACTTGACTCACTCATGTTATGGACGTTTTGTGCATTTTATTCCAACATCTGGCCATGCTTGTTTTGTTTACATATGGCGTCATTGTGACGTCACTATCGGACCACCCCTTGTTATTTGGCGGTCTTTTTGTGTATTTAAATCCTACCACTGTACTTTGAGCTGAGGAAGGCTACATAGCCGAAACGCGTACTCCTGTACATACTGCACTTGTTATGCCAATAAAATAAGCAGAAATCTACCTGATGAGTGCCGGGATTGACTCTTTTAACAACCCCTTTAAAGGGATTTTCCAGGATTAGATAAAGCACAGCTACTTTTTTGTAGCGCCACCCCTGTCCTTAGGTTGTGTGTGATATTGAAATGTATCCATTCACTTTAACGGACCTAAGCAGCAAAGCTCTAAGCATGGATAAACCCTTTAATCCATTAGGCTATGTTCACACTACGTATATGTCCGGCCGCATATTTTTCGCGGCCGGACATATATGTGTGAAACTCCGGCCCGGGATTTACGTAAGTTGCGGCCGGCTACGTACGGTCCGCCAACTTACGCCCGTAGTCTACTTAAGCTTCCCGAGCACCATACGGAGCGATCTGACAGCGGTCTTTTACTTGGATATCTTCGGCTAGCCCTGGACACCCCACAGAACCTTTTGGATCGGCAAATCAAAGTGCTAAAATGAAGAAATCACCACTCCGTACCGGACCGCATGTTACGCTACGGGTGTAAGTTACAGAATTTCCGTCCCGAAACAATGGTCTGGTTAATTTTTTACGGCGCCGCATACGAACCTGGCATAAGTTCTTACGTAGTGTGAACTGTGCAGCCGTAGATCGTATACTTTCCATTGTACGCAAACTACGTAAATCTCCGGCCGCTTATTCACGGAACGCGCTACGGCCGGAAACTTATGTAGTGTGAACATAGCCTTAAATTGTATTATATGAACATAGCATACAGATGTGTATGTAGAGTGCAGGTGTGTATATAGTATACATTTTACATAGCATACAGATGTGTATATAGAGTACAGGTGTGTATATAGTATACAGTGTACATAGCATACAGATGTGTATATAGAGTACAGGTGTGTATATAGTATACAGTGTACATAGCATACAGATGTGTATGTAGAGTACAGGTGTGTATATAGTATACATTTTACATAGCATACAGATGTGTATATAGAGTACAGGTGTGTATATAGTATACAGTGTACATAGCATACAAATGTGTATATAGAGTACAGGTGTGTATATAGTATACAGTGTACATAGCATACAGATGTGTATATAGAGTACAGGTGTGTATATAGTATACAGTGTACATAGCATACAGATGTGTATGTAGAGTACAGGTGTGTATATAGTATACAGTGTACATAGCATACAGATGTGTATATAGAGTACAGGTGTGTATATAGTATACAGTGTACATAGCATACAGATGTGTATATAGAGTACAGGTGTGTATATAGTATACAGTGTACATAGCATACAGATGTGTATATAGAGTACAGGTGTGTATATAGAGTACAGGTGTGTATATAGTATACAGTGTACATAGCATACAGATGTGTATATAGAGTACAGGTGTGTATATAGTATACAGTGTACATAGCATACAGATGTGTATATAGAGTACAGGTGTGTATATAGTATACAGTGTACATAGCATACAGATGTGTACAGGGCCGCCATCAGGAATTTCGGGGCCCCATACAACCAAAGTGTCTGGGCCCCCCACATTAATAAAAAAAAAATTGTGTGTTGGCCCCACGCCTTGCTGGGAGGTATAATTTGGTTCCGATCAATTCTAGAGAACTGGCTCATATTCCCCATTTTTCCCAGTGGCTTAAAATGTAACCTCTGTTATACAGTTATAAAATTGTAGAAACTAAATGTGAACAAGGTGCAATTTAAATGTCACCATACAGACACTTACTTGTATAGCTGCCTCTTGTGCTCTGTATGCAGTGCGTTATATCCACCCCTGCAACGTACAATTTATAGCGTGTCTTCAAGCCCAGCGAGGCTCATTATGATGGAGACTAAAACTTATACAAGAGTGGGGTAGGGGTTCCCCTGTATTCAGAATGCTGTTGAGTACTAGGCAATACCCTGTTTGGGGTTATTGAATTTCGAGGGTCTGGGGGGCTGTTTGATTTGTATATGTTCACCAATAGACCCCCCCCCCCCCCCGCTATGCTCACTAACATAGAATATGTTGATAAGGCTAATATAATGAGGCTGTTCCATGTTAGTGAGCATATACAAATCCCCCCCCCCCCCCCCCCAGGCAGACTAGTTTAGCTCACCCAAGCCAGTGATAGCGAATACATGGCGGTGAGAACGCTTTCTAGGAGATCCTGTTTGTGCAGCAGAGGTGTCTTTATCCTGCTCTGCATAGACCCTCGAAATTCAATAATCCCAGACGGGGCATTGCCTAGCACTCAACAGCATTCTGAATACAGGGGAACCCCTACCCCACTCTTGTATAAGTTTTAGTCTCCATCATAATGAGCCCCCCTGAGCTTGTAGACACGCTATAAATTGTACGTTGCAAGGGTGAATATAATGCACTGCATACAGAGCACAAGAGGCAGCTATACAAGTAAGTGTCTATTTGAATTGCACCTTGTTCACATTTAGGTTCTACAATTTTATAACTGTATAACAGAGGTTACATTTTAAGCCACTGGGGAAAATGGGATATATGAGCCAGTCCTCTAGAATTGATCTCACACACAGACACCAGCACACATGTATACAGACACCAGCACACATGTATACAGACACCAGCACACATGTATACACAAATACAGACACCAGCACACATGTATACAGACACCAGCACACAAGGGCACTATGAAGTTTGAACTTCTGCAACCTGGAGAAATCACCTGATATCACCTGCAGTCCTATGTAACACCACATAACACAGTGGTATCTCTGAGTACAGATAATGTAGTAGATTTCACCTGCAGTCCTATGTAACAGCACATATAACACAGTGATATCTCTGAGTATAGATCATATAATAGATGTCACCTGCAGTCCTATGTAACAGCACAGATAACACAGTGATATCTCTGAGTACAGATAATGTAGATGTCACCTGCAGTCCTATGTAACAGCACAGATAACACAGTGATATCTCTGAGTACAGATAATGTAGTAGCTGTCACCTCGGGGCACCCCTACTAAATGATGTTCTACAAAATAAGAAAACCGTCATACAGTGACTCACAGGTGACGTCTTCTTTGATCTGAGGCGTCACTTTCCCTTTTCCTCTCCATCCGGCCCAGTCCGCCATAATGATTTCTTCCAGATATGTTTCATCTTTTCAGAACCTGCGAGACAAACAATTTAGGCTCCGCACATTTCTAGCAGCTTCCTTTCCTTTCTCCCCCCTGTAGGCTCCCATAGTAACTGCGCTGTTTGGTGTTATGTGCAGTAAAGTGAGTAGGAATGTGGGATGCCCCCTGTATGTAGGATTCCCCGCTGTGCCCCCTGTATGTAGGATCCCCCGCTGTGCCCCCTGTATGTAGGATCCCCTGCTGTGCCCCCATGAGCTAATAATGCCCCTAGAGGTGCCCCCATTAACTAATAATGCCCCCAGAGGGGCCCCCATGAACTAATAATGCCCCCAGAGGTGGCCCCCATACACTAATAATGCCCCCAGAGATGCCCCCATGAGTTAATAATGCCCCCAGAGGTGCCCCCATGAACTAATATTGCCCCCAGAGGTGCCCCCATATACTAATAATGCCCCCATGAGCTAAGAATGTCCCCAGAGGTGCCCCCATATACTAATAATGCCCCCAGAGGTGCCCCCGTGAACTAATAATGCCCCCAGAGGTGCCCCCATATACTAATAATGCCCCCAGAGGTGCCCCCATGAACTAATAATGCCCCCAGAGGTGCCCCCATAAACTAATAATGCCCCCGGAGGTGCCCCCATGAACTAATAATGCCCCCAGAGGTGCCCCCATATACTAATAATGCCCCCAGAGGTGCCCCCATGAGATAATAATGCCCCCAGAGGTGCCCCCATGAGATAATAATGCCCCCAGAGGTGCCCCCATACACTAATAATGCCCCCAGAGGTGCCCCGATGAGCTAATAATGCCCCCAGAGGTGCCCCCATGAGATAATAATGCCCCCAGAGGTGCCCCCATACACTAATAATGCCCCCAGAGGTGCCCCCATGAGATAATAATGCCCCCAGAGGTGCCCCCATAAGATAATAATGCCCCCAGAGGTGCCCCCATATACTAATAATGCCCCCAGAGGTGCCCCCATACACTAATAATGCCCCCAGAGGTGCCCCCATATACTAATAATGCCCCCAGAGGTGCCCCCATGAACTAATAATGCCCCCAGAGGTGCCCCCATATACTAATAATGCCCCCAGAGGTGCCCCCATATACTAATAATGCCCCCAGAGGTGCCCCCATACACTAATAATGCCCCCAGAGGTGCCCCCATATACTAATAATGCCCCCAGAGGTGCCCCCATGAACTAATAATGCCCCCAGAGGTGCCCCCATATACTAATAATGCCCCCAGAGGTGCCCCCCATGAACTAATAATGCCCCCAGAGGTGCCCCCATATACTAATAATTCCCCCAGAGGCGCCCCTAAAAAAACAAACATCCTACTCACCTAATCCGCGCTGTGTCTGCAGGCAGGAGCTCTTCCTCCTCTTCGGGCTCCATCTTTCGAGCCGCAGGGACGGGACTTCCGGCAGGCGTGATGACGTCACATCCTCACGCCTGCTGGAGCGGTCACGGCCCGGCCTCCCATAGGCTGCTGGTATGAAGTGCCGGCAGCCTATGGGAGAGAATACAGGAGTAGGACGCTGCCAGGTCCTGCTCCTGTATTCTGATCGCTTTAATGTTCCGCCCGCACATCAAAGCGATCAGTGCTCAAAAACAGGTGGCAAGGGGGGCCGGGCGGGCCCCCCTAGCGTAGCGGACGGGGGGCTGCGGCCGGCGCCCCCCCCCCCCATGTCTCTTAGGGTCCGGGCCCCATAGGCAGTACCACTTGTACTGCCCTATCGGCGGCCCTGGGTATAATACAGGAGATGTGTATACTATATACATGGGTATAATACAGGAGATGTGTATACTATATACAGGGGGTATAATACAGGAGATGTGTATATTATATACAGGGGGTATAATACAGGAGATGTGTATATTATATACAGGGGGTATAATACAGGAGATGTGTATATTATATACAGGGGTATAATACAGGAGATGTATATACTATATACAGGGGTATAATACAGGAGATGTGTATATTATATACAGGGGTATAATACAGGAGATGTGTATATTATATACAGGGGGTATAATACAGGAGATGTGTATACTATATACAGGGTATAATACAGGAGATGTGTATATTATATACAGGGGTATAATACAGGAGATGTGTATACTACATACAGGGGTATAATACAGGAGATGTGTATACTATATACAGGTGTATAATACAGGAGATGTGTATATTATATACAGGGGTATAATACAGGAGATGTGTATATTATATGCAGGGGTATAATACAGGAGATGTGTATATTATATACAGGGTATAATACAGGAGATGTGTATATTATATACAGGGGTATAATACAGGAGATGTGTATATTATATACAGGGGTATAATACAGGAGATGTGTATATTATATACAGGGTATAATACAGGAGATGTGTATATTATATGCAGGGGTATAATACAGGAGATGTGTATACTATATACAGGGGTATAATACAGGAGATGTGTATACTATATACAGGGGGTATAATATGGGTTATACACACATTGCATATATTACATACATCTGCCGCAGCTGAGGTGTATGATGAGGTTCTGCAGCAGCTGATGTGTATAATGAAGTTCTGCAGCAGCTGAGGTATATTATGAGGTTCTGCAGCAGCTGATGTGTATGATGAGGTTCTGCAGCAGCTGAGGTCTATATTATGAGGTTCTGCAGCAGCTGACTTGTATAATGAGGTTCTGCAGCAGCTGATGTGTATGAGGAGGTTCTGCAGCAGCTGAGGTGTATTATGAAGGTAAGCAGTGCTACACAGACATCATAATACTGCTCAGCTGCTGCAGAACCTCATCATACACCTCAGCTGCTGTAGAACCTCATCATACACCTCAGCTGCTGCAGAACATGTAGAACAGAACATGTAGTGAAAGGTAGTGAGGTGACGGGGGAGGGGCCGGGGGAGTGAGGCGCGGGCCCTGCTTCTGTCTACACCTGGGTCCCTGCTTGTTACAGTGAGCGACTGACAGGCAGGAAAGAGCAGTGTGTGTGCAGTACAGCTGTCAGCGGGCCCCCTGGATTCTGCTTTGGCCCTGGGCCTCTGACACTTGTACTGCCAATACTGCCCTGACGGTGGCGCTGCAATTAAGCTATTTTACTACATTTAGGAGTGCACTCATTTCATTATAGCCTATATTCTTCTGTCTTCTTTTGGGGGTTTTTCGTCACCCCCAAGTGTGACCATATCCCCTCTGCTCTGTGACACGACTCCATTGATTCTAATGGAGCTGCGTCATAGAGGAAAGCCGCATCCGTGCCAGACCAAATTCCCAGGAACAGAGAGCAAATCGTTCTTATTGGGTTATTAGCTATGTGTTTCGGCTCAAGAATACTTATAACACAATAACAACGACCTGCTCAGTGGACTCGGTCTGACTTGGATGCGGCCTTCCCCTGGAGAATCTACAAGTCGTCTGTGCTTGCCTATAGGAGGAATGGTTCTCTTCCACTCATCTGATCCAGGTGAGCCACACTCTGCTACTCCACGCCTCGGAATCTACCGGTGGTGACCCTCCGCGAGCTGCATTGGCTGATTGTAAGCACACTTTGATTGGGATCTATTCACATTACGCTTCTCTTGAAACTTGCTATTATAAGCGCCCCTCATTCTTCTTTTGTAGATTGCATTATTAAGGTAGGCACCACTATATCCGTTGATGTAGTGCAGCCACTTCCTTGTACTGAGACTAGCAACAGTTAAAGGGGTATCAAGTATCGCTAAAGCTACATGCAGCAGCCCTAGATATTAACCCCTTAGTGACCGCCGATACGGCTTTCTACGGCGGTCACTAATGGTCCTTATTCTGCTGCCATCAGCTTTTTACGGCGATGGCAGAGAATAAGGCTGCGGGGCCGGGACGGCCCCCACCCCATTCCCCCGGCTACCGGAGGTAGCTGAGGGGTTGGGGCAGTGTGTGCGGTCCGTCCCGGCCCCCCCCCTTACCGACGATCGCCGCTATTAACGTTATAGCTGCGGCCGTCGGTAAAGGGGATTACCGGGGCTGCCGCCGCCTTTCATCTCCCCCCGCCGTGAATCTACGGCGGGGGGAGATGAAATAAGTGTATATCAGACCCCAGATCAGACCCCCCTAGTGCCCCGATAACTAACCCCCCTCCCCCGGCGGCCATCATTTCCAAGATGTCCGCCGCCATCGCTGTGAACCGACTAACGTCGGTTCACAGCGATGAAAAAGTTAAAATGAATGAAAGCCCCATGCTCTCCGCCACCGGAGGTAGCGGAGAGCATGGGGCAGTCATCGGGGACCCCCCTGTTTGGTCCCGGTACAAGCGATCAGCGGTATATACTATATACCGCTGATCACTTGTACCATGTGCTCCCGGCACTTTTTATCCCCTGTCACCATGAATGATTGGTGACAGGGGATAAAAAGTGATGTCCCCCCACCCCCCAAGTCGCCCCCCACCCCCCCTGTCACCCCCGTCCCCCAGTCACCCCCCCTTCCCCATATACTCACCGGATCCACGGAGCTCCTTCCTCCTCGACGTCCTGGCTGGTTATGAAGTGCGCATGCGCTTCACAACCAGCCAAGCTCTGAAAATTTAAAGTGACAGAGACCAATTTGGTCTCTGTCACTGAACTATGATTACTGTGATAGAAAATATCACAGTAATCATAGTAATACAGTGAAAATGAATATGTAAAGTACAAAAAGTGACAAACATACAAAAAATAAAACACACACTTTTTATTATAGTAATAATTGCAGTTTACTCCCAAATTACCCCTAACCCCTCCCCAGATTACCTGTAACCACCGCACGTTGCCCGTAACCACCGCACGTTGCCCGTAACCACCGCACGTTGCCCGTAACCACCGCACGTTGTCCGTAACCACCGCACGTTGCCCGTAACCACCGCACGTTGCCCGTAACCACCGCAAATTGCCAGTGACCCCCTCCAGATTGCCCGTAACCACCCCAAATTACATGTACCCACCCCAGATTACCTATAGGCACTTCAGTTTATCAGTAACAATCCCAGATTGTCTGTAACCCCTCCAGGTTGCACATAACCCCCCAGGTTCCCCGTAATCATGCCAGATTACATGTAACCCCCCCAGATTGCACGTAACCACCGCGCGTTGCCTCTGACCACGCCACGATGCCTCTGCCCACGCCACGATGCCTCTGACCACGCCACGATGCCTCTGACCACCGCACGTCGCCTCTGACCACCACACGTCGCCTCTGACCACCACACGTCGCATCTGACCACCCCAAATTGCCAATGACCCCCTCCAGATTGCGGTGCCCATGTCAGATTACAGGTACCCACCCCAGATTGCCTATAAGAACTTCAGTTTATCCGTAACCACCCCACATTGCCCGTAACCACCCCACGTTGCCCGTAACCACCCCAGATTGTCAGTAAGCACTGCAGGTTGCGCGTAACCACCCCACGTTGCCCGTATCCACCCCAGATTGTCTGTAAGCACTGCAGGTTGCCCGTAACCACCCCACGTTGCCCGTATCCACCCCAGATTGTCTGTAAGCACTGCAGGTTGCCCGTAACCACCCCACGTTTCCCGTAACCATCCCAGATTGTCTGTAAGCACAGCAGGTTGCCCGTAACCAGCCCACGTTGCCCGTTACCAGCCCACGTTGCCTGTAACCAGCCCACGTTGCCTGTAACCAGCCCACGTTGCCTGTAACCACCCCACGTTGCCGTAACCACAGCAGGTTGCCCGTGACCACCACACGTTGCCCATAACCACCACACGTTGCCCGTAACCACCCCGCGTTGCCCGTAACCACCCCGCGTTGCCTGTAACCACAGCAGGTTGCCCGTGACCACCCCATGTTGTCCGTAACCACCCCAGATTACCTGTAACCACCTCAGGTTGCCCATAACCACCCCAGGTTGTTCGTAACCACCCCACATTACCTGTAATCTCATTTTTTTTATTTTATTTTAGTAACTGCGCTATTCTAATAACCATTACTAGCTGCGGTCTTGCTCCTGTAAATTGGCGCTCCTTCCCTTCTGAGCCCTGCTGTGTGCCCATACAGTGGTTTATGCCCACATATGAGGTACCGTTTTACTCAGGAGAACCTGCGTTACAGATTTTGGGGTACGTTTTCTCTCCTGTTCCTCGTCAAATTGAGAAATTTCAAACTAAACCAACATATTATTGGAAAAATTCGAGTTTTTCATTTTTACTGGCCAATTTTGAATACTTTCCTCTAATACCTGTGGGGTAAAAATGGTCACCACACCCCAAGATGAATTCTTTGAGGGGTGCTCTTTCCAAAATGTGGTGACTTTTGGGGGGATTCTATTCTGTAGACACTACAGGGGCTCAGCAAACGCACCTGGCGCTCAGAAACTTCTTCAGAAAAATCTGCACTGAAAATGCTAATTGGCGCTCCTTCCCTTCTGAGCCCGGCTGTGTGCCCATACAGTGGTTTATGCCCACATATGGGGTACTGTTCTACTCAGGAGAACCTGCGTTACAAATTTTGGGGTACTTTTTTCCTCTTGTTCCTCGTGAAATTGAGAAATTTCAAACTAAACAAACATATTATTGGAAGAATTCGAGTTTTTCATTTTTACTGTCTTCTTTTGAATACTTTCCTGTAATACCTGTGGGGTCAAAATGGTCACCACACACCAAGATGAATTCTTTGAGGGGTGTACTTTCCAAAATGGGGTGACTTATGGGGGTTTTTCTCTCTGCTGACACTACAGGGGCTCTGCAAACGCACCTGGCGCTCAGAAACTTCTTCAGCAAAATCTGCATTGGAAAAGCTAATTGGCGCTCCCTTCCTTCTGAGCCCTGCTGTGTGCCCATACAGTGGTTTACGCCCACATATGGGGTACCGTTGTACTCAAGAGAACCTGCATTACAAATTTTGGGGTGCTTTTTCTCTCATGTTCCTTTTGAAAATGAGAAACTTTAATCTAAACGTATATATTATTGGAAAATTTAAATTTTCAATTTTTTTACTGCCTAATTGTAAATACTTTCCTCCAGCCCCTGTAGGGTTAAAATGCTCATTATACCCCTAGATTAATTCCTTAAGGTGTGTAGTTTCCAAAATGGGGTCACTTATGGGGGTTTTCAGGATACCAGACTTCTAAATCCATTTAAAAAAAAAAGATCTGGTCCCTAAAAAAATCAGTTTCACGAAAATGTGATAATTTGCTGATAAATTTCTAAGCCCCATAACACCCTAAAAAAGTAAAATATGTTTACCAAATTATGCCAGAATAAAGAAGACATATTGGTAATGTGACTTAGTAACTAATTTATGTGCTACGACTTTCTTTTTTAAGAAGCAGAGAATTTCAAAGTTCATAAAATGCAAATTTTTTAAATTTTTCATGATATTTTGATGTTTTTCACAAAAAACACACAAAGTAGTGACCAAATTTTGCCACTAACATAAAGTGCCATATGTCACGAAAAAACAATCTCAGAATCGCTAGCATACGTTAAAGCATCACTGAGCTATAAGAGCATAAAGTGAGACAGGTCAGATTTTGAAAAATTTGCCTGGTCATTAAGGCCCAAACTAGCTGCAGCACGAAGGGGTTAAAAGGGGTATTCTGCTCCAACATAACTAAAATACGACATGGAGAGAGAGGGGCTGCTGCACATCACACCTATGGCTGATACTAATGCCGCATGTCGCATTTTATTTTTCTACCTTTTCTGAGCAGCTGGCACTCCCCTTCATAAGACCCACATGACCCATATTAGCAGGATACACCTGTACTCACATGTCAGTACCTCATGTCTTTCCCATTCTGTCTGAGGCAGTGGTGGTGAGTGCAATACCGTATTCATACTTGTGTTGTTTGGGGGCAGCCTTCTCCACCGGTGGTGCCGGCTGGGTTTTGGGGGGGGCCTTTGAGTTTGGTCCTGTGACATTGGGGTTGCAGGGCCATTCTGTGCCCTCCCTTCCCTGCATGGGCACGCTTTGCGTGGTTAGCGGTTGCTGACCGACACAGTGTAGAGTTAGGGTAGAGACCCATGTGAACCAGGAGACCGGCATGTGGTACATGGGGCAATATGGTTTGATCCAATTATATACCAAAATCCTGGCATTGGTTTTTAAACATAGCCTAGCGGCATTGGTATCAGCCATAGGTGTGATGTGCAGCAGCTCCTTTCTCTCCATGTCGCATAACTTTTAAAATGTTGCTGCCCATGATGAGACTAACAATTCATTCCATACCATCTATTCTGTCTTCTTCCCCCAGTTTTGAGCTGCTGCTTTCTGCTGAAGACACAAAAATCTTTGTGTGAGCTTTTTTCTCTGTCTCCCCCTCCTCCCCCCTCCCTTCTGAGACCTCTGATGTATACAAGTTCCTATCTGCAACTTTGTAGCTTTATTGTAATGCTGGGAGAATTAATCATAGTGAGTTCATCAGCAACTTGACCCCAGATTATCCTCCCCCAGCATTACTATGAAGCTACAATGTTGCAGATAAAGCCAGTCAGAAACTTGTTTCAGCTGTCTCACAAGGGAGAGGGGAGGAAGGGGAGGCAGAGAGAAAAGCTCACACACACAGATTTTTGTGCCTTCAGCAAAAAGAAGCAGCTCAGAACTGGGGGAAGGAGACTGAATATATAATAACAAGTATGGAAGGATTTGTTAGTCTCACCATGGGCAGCAACATATCAAATGTTATGTTTGAGCGGAATACCCCTTTTAATATCTAAGGCTACTGCATGTAGCTTTAGTGATACTGGGCCTCCCCTAATGTTTATTCTGATGCATTTTAGTCTTAGAATAGATCAGAGATGGTGAAGCTCTCCGTGTCAGGAGCGCTGCAGCTGCAGCATAGTGAGGCAGATGGACAGCTATCCCCACACGCTCTGCTACACTATGCTGCAGCGCTCCTGACACTGACAGCTTCACCATCTCTGATGTCTATTCTAAGGCTAAAATGCATCACAATAAACATTAGGGGAGGCCCAGTATCTGTCCCGGGAGCAGGGCCTCTGAAGCCTTACAATTGTTGATTACTGTAGGGTTATTAGTAATGAGGGCCACAAATAATGATCAAGCACAAAGGCTATCTTCACACAATGACGAAATAACGTCCAGAATACCTCCGAAAACATTTTTTGTTAACCTAGCCTATATCAGACAACTGATAAAAAGTCTGATTTCTATGCTACACGCAATAATACAATGCTGCCACTAGGTGCCACTATATTCCCATTTCAATACATACTTTGAAAAATGTGGAAGCCAAGAAGTTTAAAGTAAAAAAAAAAGAAAAAGGAGATATTGTGGATGAGTGAGACCTGGAGAAGTAGAAAGTGATTGGTGTAGTGGAAACTACAATTCCCATCATGCCTACTTTGGCTTTGGCTGTCCAGACATGATGAGATTTGTAGTTTTGCAACAGCTGGAGGACCAGTGCTTCCCCCTCCTTATGACCTAAGCCCTTAGCATAATATGGTCATATGAAATATCCTTCTGTACATCACTGGTTCAGATACTGTGATATCGCATTGACTATATGACGATCCCACGATGTATAACAGGGATTGAGTTCTGAAGTTTAACCCATTATAATTCTGGCTGCAATTTAGATGCAACTAGATTGTTGATCTTTGATTTTATTATAAGAACACTCCATTAATATGATCATTGGGTGGCCACATACTTACCTGACGCTTCACTAAACAGAGCAGTTCCCACCTTTCATATGGAGATATAGTGGCACCTAGTGGTATCATTGTGTTATTACATGTTGTGCCGGAAAACTTTTTATTCATTTCTATTATCTAATATAAAAGTTCTTAGCAGTTATTAAATCTATGCTACTGCTGGGTAAATTGCCCATTGTATTTTTATATAACTTTATTTAGAACTCTATGATACACAACCAGTGTCACACATTTTATATAACCAGGCAGTGTTATTCCTATTGCCCAGTGTTACATATTGGAAAGTAATCAGACAAGTGGGGTCTAGGGGGCCATGCTTATAGTGGCTGACCCAATCATGGGATCTAGTGATGGATCTTGTGATAGGATCTTGTGTACACTGCGGTTTTTGCTCTCTTTTTCCTGGTTATTTTTTGCAGCAAAAAGTGGCGGTTATACCACCATTATGTAAACTGCTGTAAAAACAAAGTATTTTCAAAAATGTTCATAGTTGCACTAAAATAACTAAAATATGCTTACCAGCGCCTGTACCTGCACTGCGCCACATCACCAGGCTCCTGTACGCCTTCTCCCAGCTGCGGGGTACATCATGACTCGGCTGACACGTCACAAACAGGTGGGATGTAGCCCGCTTGACTAATCAGTAACTGTCCCAGTCACTGACTGGCTGAGCAGGGCATCCGTCACCTGGGTCGCAACGTAGCTGCAGGGAAGCTGCCGGCTGGGGACTAGGAGCGGGACGTAGCGCGGCCATAGGGGCAAGTAAATATACCTCCTTTATTATGTTTCTCCACTCCCAGACCAACATAATTTTTCCCCCCATCAGACTTCCCCTTTAAATGCCGATGTCAAAGCTGAAAGTGGGCATTGTAATTAAAAACAACTTTGCTTTGGATAGAGGCAAATATGCATTACCTGTGTATATTTTATAGTTATAAAAGTAGCCACTAGGTGTCGCTGTTCTATGTGTTTTGAGGTCCACTACCTGTTGCCATTACCCCTTTGTCAATGACAATTGCAGGGCATGGATAAAATAGTTTGGGTGGAACATTCTGAGTTCAGTGCTCTCCTGTGCTGCCAATCACAGTGCAGTGACAAATAGCTGGGTACATTGCCAAGCATAGTGAGGATGTAAGCTGCTGCATGGAATGTAAGGGTAGAAGCCAATCTAGATTACATTATTTGTCACCTCTCAAGTATGTTCTTGAAGGTTGTCCCTCTTGGTCCTGACAAAACCACAATCCATCTGTGCTTCCATAAAAAATAAAAATGCATTTATTCTCTGGTGCAGAGTGTTAAAATTTGCCGTGGGCTGTAACGCCTCCTTACACCCCTTCCCATCCCTATCCATGCTTGAGTGACAGTCAGCTGGAAGCCAAGCCACGATTCTAAATCTCATTCCTGTATTGTGTGGACAAATTGTGATGAGGTGCAAGATTTGAAGATTATGGTCAGTTTCTAGATAATGGCCTTTCTAGCAGTGATAGGGATGGAAAGGGGAGCGAGGAAGAGAAAAGCCTCTTTGACTCTTTGCACCAGAGAATAAAAGCTTCCCTATCGTCCCATTGGCATCACAACATTGGGGTATTATCGCCCCTGCGAGCCCCTGGGACGAAGGAATATTTAATGAATACTTAAAGTAAACTTTTTAATCTTTATTACTCCTCCCTCAGGAAGTATAAATAGACTCCACCTCCCCACACACCTCAGTCTTTTTTTCTTCGTTTCTGTAGCCCTTTGGGACTATCCCTCCTCCCCCCCTTTTTTTCTTTCTCAGGTACCTGTAGGCGGTGTTACTAAGATGTTGTCCCGCTGGAGACCTCGGTAGTAGGTAAATATAGGTGTCACACTGTGAATCCGGCACATTGCTGGAGAAGCAGTGTGCTTCTTTTTTCCTTTCTGCGGCCGATTACAGTGGAACGCAGATGCGTTCCACTCGGCCGCGGCATTTCCGGTTTCCGGGCTTGTGTTCCGGAAGTGACGTCAGGTGGAACGCAAGTTGCGTTCCACCTGGTATTTCGTTGTTCCGGCGGCGCCTCGGTGGCGTGCGCCGCGTCTCAGGTGCAGCCTCACTATAAAGGAGGCTGCAGAGGTACAGCAGGCAGATCATCTGATCTGTGCTGCTGTGTGTATGTCAACAAAGTTGCGTTTTTGTTGGATTGCAGCTAGGATTCCTGGAATACAGCTCTGTGAATTACAATGTAAGTACTTGCTGCCACCTAGTGGCTAAAGTAAATATTACAAGTTCTATGGACTAGGTCTATTAAGCTAACATACCCTTTGTATTTAGATGTCTGAGATGGATACCAGCCCTTCTATAAAAAGACCTGCAAAGAGAAAGCACTTTACTTGCGCCGACTGTGAGACTCCTCTCCCGGACGGATACGAATACCGTAGGAGATCTGCTACACAGATAAGATTTGGTTCTTCTTTTTATTAGCAACGTATTTATGTATAAATATTATTGCAGTACGATGTACATCCTGTCGTCCTAAGCCGGTGGATAGACCTAATGAGGAGCCGGATGTTCAGGACGTGGTCATCTGGGTCAAGGATTATGTCCAGAAGACCCTTGCTGAAAATAAGGATAACCGTCAGGTTCACCTTAAGAAAAAGAGCAAACGGAGTGTTTCTCCCTCTACTTCTCAGCCTGTAAGTAAGTTTCCTATCGCTGAGTATGCTCTTTGGGTCAGTTTCTTATATATATATATATATATATTCCTACCCTAGGGGTCTGAATTGAAGATCTTTGATCATAAGAAAACATCTTCCTCTTCTTCTGAGTCTTCCTCTACTTCAGAGGACGAAAAAGAACTGTTTAAAGGGTACTTCACTGCAGATAGAATATACAAGCTTCGCAAAGCTGTGCAGGCGGAGATCCACCCAGAAGAACTGGAAGAGGGTACCTCCTCCACTAAAAAGCCTAGGGCCTTTTATGTGGGAGAGACTTCTATGTCTATGCTACAGACTGAGTGGAAGAAGCCTGAGAAGGCTCCTGTCCTGAGTAAAAGGTTTAAAACCTTGTATGTTCTTAATGAAGAACAAAGCAAGGATTGGATAGAACCTCCCAAGGTTGATACGGCAATAGCCAAACTGTCCAAGCGCACGGTTTTGCCGGTGGAAGATGGGTCAAATCTAAAAGACCCTATGGACAGAAGAGTTGAAGTTGCCCTTAAAAGATCTTAAACCGCGGGCGCTGCCCAAGGGGCAGTTTCAATCTCTTCATTCGAGGTTTCTAGAAGCCTCAGAAGGTGGCTAGCCAAAGTCCAGGAAAACCTGGAATCAGGAGTGAGCAGGGACAAGGTCCTTCGCTCCTTCAAGAAGATAAATATGGGTATAGATTTCCTCTGTGACGCAGCTTCCCAGGGGACCAGACTGGCATCAAAAACTATGGCTCTCTCCACTGCAGGTAGGAGAGCGCTGTGGTTAAAACCCTGGTTTGGGGATGCTAATTCCAAATTCCAGTTGTGCAACATGGAATTTCAACCAGGAAGGTTGTTTGGTTCCGAATTAGATAAACTCATGGAGGAATTATCTGATAAAAAGGAGAAATCTCTACCGCTCTCTTATAAACCACGTGAGTCCTTTCGGAGAGCAAGGTCGCCTCAGCGTGGGAGAGGCAGGTATCAGTATAGAGGGAGAGGAAGAAACTACTCCAGGAGAACATCTGGCAAACAGCAGAATAAAGATTCAAAGAAACCCGACTTTTGACGCCAGAAGTATTCCAGTGGGAGGGCGATTAGCCCTATTTCTCCCAGCCTGAAAAAAACTGATTCAAGATCAATGGATAATAAACATTATAAGCAGTGGCTATGTTCTTCTTTTTTCTCTTCTTCCTCCCCCAAGGTTTCTCCTATCAAGGAAACTAGCTCCAGAAAAGCAGACGGTTCTAGAAAGAGAGATTCTTCATCTTCTTTCCATAGAGGCGTTAGAACACGTTCCGCCGGCAGAGATTGGTCTGGGAGTATACTCTCCAGTATTTCTCGTGCCCAAGCCATCCGAAAAGTGGAGGCTTATTATAGATCTGCGCTATCTAAACAGATTCATGGTAAAGAAGAAGTTTCGCATGGAGAGTATAAAATCGGTAAGATCTGTCCTCCAAGAAGGAGATTTTATGGCATCCATAGATCTTCAGGATGCATATCTCCATGTTCCGATCTTAGAGGCTCACAGAAAGTACCTAAGGATCGCGATACAACTTCAAGGAAAGGTGAGGCACTTACAATTCAAGGTTCTCCCTTTCGGGATAACCTCTGCCCCTTTCGTATTCACAAAGATCGTGTCTTCAATGATGGTCTTATTCCGTCTGCAGGGAATAAAGATCATCCCATACCTAGACGATTGGTTGATTATGGCTCAGACTCAGAATCTTCTGAGTCAGCAGTTGAATTATGTCCAGGACATACTGCAACAGCTAGGATGGCTTATCAACCACGAGAAGTCAGACCTTACTCCATCCAGGACCAAGGTTTTTCTAGGGTTCCTAATAGATTCGTCTCAAATGAAATTGTTTCTTTCCACTCCCAGAGTACAACAAATCCAGGCAGGAGCGCAATTTCTGATCCCTCCGGGTCAAGTTTCTATAAGAACTCTAATGAGATTCCTGGGTCTGCTTACCTCGGCAGCAGAAGCCGTTCCGTGGGCACTGTGGCACATGAGACTCCTCCAGACAGAAGTACTTGCAGTCTGGAATCGAAGGCTGGAGGATTTAGATGCAACACATGTCCTGTCCACACCAACGAGACAGTCCCTGATGTGGTGGAGGCAAGTAAAGCATGGAGCTTCAATATCAGAACCACATTGGTTGACAATAACAACGGACGCTTTGGGGACAGGTTGGGGTGCTCATCTTTTACACACGGTCTCAGGAATCTGGAACCCGCAGGAATCTGCTCTTCCCTCCAACATTCGGGAACTCAGGGCAATTTATCTTGCTCTTCTTCATTTCACTCCTGCCATTCTATACCAAGCGGTAAGAATCAGGACGGACAACATAGCCTGTGTAGCCTACCTGAACAAACAGGGAGGTACCAAATCCCCTTCACTTCTCAGAGAGGTGGAGAAGATCTTCAGATGGGCAGAAACCAGAGTGTCCAGGTTATTTGCAATGCATATCAGGGGAATACACAATACTCTAGCAGATCGCTTGAGTCGAGGTCTTACAGTCCCAGGGGAATGGTCACTTTCAAGGAGAGTGTTCATTCAGTTAACACATCGTTGGGGACTTCCTCAAATAGACCTCATGGCGTCAGCAAACAATGCCAAACTGACGCAATTTTGTTCCCTGTACACGTCGGACAACCCGACGGTGTTAGATGCTATGACAATTCCGTGGGATTTCCAACTAGCCTACATCTTCCCACCAATCTCCATGATTCCCAGAGTACTGACGAAGATCAGGATCGACCAAGCATCAGTAATCATGGTAGCCCCCTTCTGGCCGAAGAGGTCTTGGTTTTCCCTGCTCATGAACATGAGCAGAGGGAACTGGTGGAAACTTCCTCGTCATCCAGACCTAATAGTCCAGGGGCAACATCTTTGCAGGGACCTGGACAGCCTCAACCTGACGGCTTGGAGGCTAGAGGGGCCATTTTAGAGCCTGGGTTATCTGAGAGAGTCTTGCAGACTCTCTCTCATGCACGCAGCGCTGCCACGAATAGGTCTTATCTAAGAATATGGAGGATTTTCCAGGCTTGGTGCTCTACTAAGGGCTTTGATCCAACAAAGAGTTCTACCCCTCAGATATTAGAATTTCTCCAAGAGGGGTTTGACAGAGGACTCAAGCCTGCATCCATTAAAGTCCAAATAGCGGCCCTTTCAGCACATCTAAGTTTACGGTTGTTCCAGTTCATGGAAATCAAGAACTTCATCAAAGCTGTCACAAGATTAAGACCTAACATAGTCAGGCAGGTGGACCCTTGGGATTTGTCCTTAGTGCTAAGACGCCTATGCCTTCCACCATTTGAGCCTCTGGAAGAAACAGATTATAAAATTCTATCTTTTAAGGTTGCGTTTTTGTTGGCAATTACATCTGCCAAGAGAGTAGGAGAACTGCAAGCTCTCGGTTCCTCTCCACCTTATGTGATGTTTTTTCAGGACAAAGTCATTTTGCGATTTCTTCCAGGTTTTCTTCCAAAAGTAGCCACTTTTGCTAATATCAATCAATCAGTGGTACTGCCCGTTTTTTCGCCGGCCGGATCAGCTCAGGAAGAACTGGATCTTTCTCTTCTTGACGTATCAAGATCGATAAGAATTTACTTGGATAGAGTGGCTTCTTTCCGCAAGGAGGAGAATTTTTTTGTACTTTTTTCAGGTCAGAATAAAGGGAGGAAGGCATCTAAGCCTACAATATCTCGGTGGATCTGCGATGCTATAGCACTTTGTTATACGATGGCCGATCTGACTCCTCCGGAATTCACTAAGGCTCATTCGACCAGGGCAGTAGCCTCTAGCTGGGCTGAACGTGCCGCTGTGCCCTTGGAGGAGATTTGTCAGGCAGCAACCTGGTCTTCCCTTTCGACTTTTGTGAAACATTATCGGTTGGACGCGTCTTGTGCTACAAGAACAACGTTTGCAAGATCAGTATTGTCTGCAGCTATAATCGAGAACCCACCCATTGAGGAGCATTCTTGCTAGTTCCCCAATGTTGTGATGCCAATGGGACGATAGGGAAGCAAAAATTATTATGTTAATTTGTTTTCCCTAAGACCCATTGGCATCACAAGACACCCTCCCTGTGTTATGTTCTTTATAATTGACTGAGGTGTGTGGGGAGGTGGAGTCTATTTATACTTCCTGGGGGAGGAGTAATAAAGATTAAAAAGTTTACTTTAAGTATTCATTGAATATTCCTTCGTCCCAGGGGCTCGCAGGGGCGATAATACCCCAATGTTGTGATGCCAATGGGTCTTAGGGAAAACAAATTAACATAATAATTTTCGCATGTTTTCTATGTTCTGGAAGGACATACAGATATGTGAAAGGTACCATGTGTCGCCTTGATCTAATAGCTGTATAACAGTGTCAGCAATTTGTAACATATATTAGAGGTGACAGATTCCCTTTAAAGGGATTGTCTAGGCTTAGCAAAACATGGCCACTTTAGTCCAGAAACAGTACCACGCTTGCAGCTCAGTTCCATGGAACTGAATGGAGCTGAGTTGTCAATACTGCACACAACCTGAGGACAGGAGTGGAGCTGTTTTTGCAAGAAAGTAACCATGCTTATACTAATCCTGTATCATCTCTTTAAGCTGTTATAGACAGGGCCATCTATTTTGTATATTACCCTGTTGTAAGCGTTTCTGGATATAAAGGGTATAATAAATAAACATTTACGTAACAAAATCTACTTGCAATAGCAGAAAAGAACCACAAGGTGTCACTCAAGCCATAGTCATGTGTTGTGAACGTTGCAGGACTGAATTCCAGCGGGTGCGCAGTTCGGCAGCTTTATCTACTTACTGGTGTAAATCCCGCAATGTAGCGTCTCAGAGATTCAAGCCCCTGGTTTCCTAAGCAAAAGTGCTCTGAAGTTGTTATATCTGGATAAGCATGGTTTATTGTTGGAATGGCCCCCCAAAGCTGAAGAAGTGAAGATCTCTGAGAGCACCTTTAAGGGGGTATCCAGATAACCCCTTTAAATATATATAAAACAATATAGAAGCAATGCTCTCTGGTATCCTCCACTGACTGCAGAGCCTCCACTTTCGAACCAGACAGCCAATCACTAGCCTCGGCACAGGCGTAGATTTTTGTGCCCGTCCCAGGCCGTCGTTTGTTATGTTCATATAAAGAGACAATGGACATAGTTCAAAAAGCAATCAATTATTTTATTAACATGATTATTTAAAAGAAGGTAACAATAAAATACAGTTTACTATATAAGGCTATGTTCACACTACGTAAAAGTATGGCCGTTGTTGCCATCGGCACATCGTATATGCTCCGGCCGGGATCTCGTACTAGGCCGCAAATAACTGACATGTCAGTTTTCTGCGGCCGCAATTCAGTGAATAGCGGCCACAGAAAACCCTGTCAGTTCACACAATGAAGCAAGCGGCTCCGGCCGCTTGCTTCATTGTGTGCTGTGGGAGGTTCTGATGCGGGCGCGCGCTGATGCACCCGCATCAGAACCCTGAGGCCGGAAAGATCATCCGGATGATCCGGGCAGAGACTGGCCGTTCCGTGACCCGGCCGGGTCACATAAGGGCCGGTCTCATACGTAGTGTGAACATAGCCTAAGGGCCATCAAATCATCTGCTAGGTCCCGTGTCGCATCCTCTCAATAGACATTGCACTCACCCATATTGCTGTACCAACGTACGTTCCGCTTAGTACTGCTTCCTCCGGGAACTACCCCCCTCTCCCCAACATCTCAAAATCTTCAATAAAAAGAAGTTTTTAAAAAAAAAACACACAGATATATGGCATGTAAAATGTTAAAGGGGTACTCTGATTTTTTTTTTTTTATTAAATGGTGTCAGCAAATTATACAGATTTGTAAATTACTTCTATTTAAAAATCTCAAGTTTTCCAGTACTTATCAGCTGCTGTATGTGCTACAGGAAGTGGTGTATTCTTTCCAGTCTGGAGAGCAGTTTTCTTTGGGGATTTGCTTCTGCTCTGGACAGTTCCTGACATGGACAGAGGTGGCAGCAGACAGCACTGTGTCAGACTGGAAAGAATACACCACTTCCTGCAGGACGTCCAGCAGCTGATACATACTGGAAGACTAAAGATTTTTAAATAGAAGTACATTACAAATCTCTGGCACTTTCTGACAGCAGTTGTTGTTTTTTTTTCCTGCTGGAGTACCCCTTTAAATGGGGACTGTCACCACCCAGGACAGCTTGGACATAGAGGACTGTGTACATCTCTCCACAGTTTGGTCTGTAGCAGCACATAGCAGTATATAGCAGCACATAGCAGTGTATAGCAGCACATAGCAGTATATAGCAGCACATAGGACAGGTACCCGTTATGTTTTCTTACATTTGCATGCTGATGGCCTACAGAGTAAAAAGTTGCTGGAGCTGCTAAACTCCGGAGGGTCATTAAGACAGTAGAAAATATTATTACACAGTTGGTTAAAGCGCGGATGGAAAAGCACTTAAGGGTTCGGGCAGGCTTCAAACTGAATTGCAGCATCGAGAGAAGAAAACATAGCTGTGTAGAAGTCACCATGTCTGGACACATCTGGAATATTGGGTAAAATTCTGGCCGGGCTCCAGATGGTGACTAAAACGGTCTCAAATGCCACCAATGTGTGGACACTATGTGCAGCTATTGTTTTCTGTATCCTTGTGACCAGCATCAGCTGACGTCAGGAGTATGCTAAGGCCACCAGAAATGCTGTGCTGAAAAGGTACCTATCAACCTATAGACTTCTGTAAATCTGCACATTGCTTACTCCGCTCTTTAAGCACATTGAAGTGGTAACAAGCAGAAGCTAATGGGTATAGTGCTCAGCCCCTTTGGTTTAGCGATTTTCAGGGTAGGGGCATAACTACCACTGCAGCAGCCATAATGGCCGCTATGGGGCCTGCCGCATCAGGGGGCCCAGTATCTCACTCCTACAATACACTGGACCCCCTGAGCTGTCATCATTTGCACCCGGGCCTCCTGAGTGCTACAAATGTCCCTTTAACTGCAAGCGTTTTTGATGAGCACTTGCAGTTAAATGTTATGACTACACTTGACGGATTTGTGGTCAGACAGGAGGGGGACCCAATCAAAAGTTTTCTATGTGACTCAGCTTTTTATAGTTACGCCCCTGGACTTCCATGAATCAAGACTTCTAAGTTACTCGCTAAAGATCACTCTATTGCCATGGGTAACTACCTGTAAGTCAGTGTTTGACCCGATAATGCCTTCTGTTGTTTTTATGTAATAAGTGGGGGGAGGTTCCTGGACAGCAGCATTAATGTATGGAAGAGACCTAGAAGCTGAGCTAGTTCTGATCCCAGCAGTTCAACCTTGTAGATGCTGTGGTCAAAAGGTGTTTTCATATGGGAGGAGTCTGTCTAGATAAACCCATCAGTGCCTTCAAAACGCACTTGTGAAGTTGAAGCAATACTGTTGATGGTATTTTTGCTTGGTACAGTATGTGTGGATTAACCCTTTAGAGAGGTGACAAGAAGATTTTGCTGTTACTGAGCCCCTGAAAGTCCCTTTCACAGCTATTTCCCCTTCTGTCCTTTAGGGGGTGGGACAAGAACTTAGCTGTTTGCCTGTAGTACACACGTGGCCGCGTCATCAGCCGCTCAGCCACGATTGGCTGAGCACAGTTATGCTCAGCCAATCGCGGCTGAGCTTCGGATGACGCTGCAGAGGGCGGCCGGCACTCGGGAAGATCCGCCGGCCTCCCGAAGAAGACGTCACTGCTGAGGATCGGAGACCGTGGTCGGCACGTGACAGGTAATGTATAGCGCACCACACTTCTGGGTACACGGGTGGGGGTGGTGGGACACGGGGAAGGGGGCCATTCACAGACATAACATACATTACAAAGTTGTATAACTTTGTAATGTGTGTTATTCTGTGAATAATTTTTTATCGCCGGACAACCCCTTTAACATTTCACTTTCTGAACATGAAAGTTACATCAGGTGACCCACAGGGGACGTCTTCATTGATTGGAGTTCTTCCCTTTTCATCATCTTCTCCTTCTGTCCTTGGCTATTGTGAGAACTTCTCCGAGCCACGAATCCACAAAATCTACCAGAGAAACATATTAGGCTCCTCACACTGGCACCATCCTCATCTCTCTACTAACTGCACATCTGTATTGTCCCATTTACACCCTCGTTTAGTGGGTAGGCTGACTCTTATCTGATCCACCTTATAGAATATGCCCCCCTCTGTGTAGAGATGTACCCTTGCTCAGTCTTCCATATAGATGGCCCCATGTGCATCTCCTTGGGAGCCCCTCTGTGTAGTCCCCCTATAGTAGATGCCCCCCATGTAGTCCCCTCCTTATCTTCCCCCCCCATATAGATGCCTCCTTTATGTTGCCCCCTTTATCTCCCCCCCATATAGATGCCTCTTTTATGTTGCCCTCTTCTTAACTTTCCCCATATAGATGCCTCCCTTATCTTTCTCCCCAAATAGATGCCTCCCTTATAAATGCCCCCACTGTGTTGTCCCGTTATACATGCCCCCCCTCCCTCTTTGTAGATCTTGTCCCCCGCAAAGCAGATAAAGAACAAAACAAAAAACAACTCACCTAACACCTCGATCCCCCGTCGCAGCTCCCTTCTTACGGACAGGCCCCTGGCTGATGCTGCCTCCCTGGGGGTGTCCCCGGGATTCCCGGGCAGCACGCGCACCAGGGAGCTGTGTGCGCCGGGCTGATGCTTCCGGGTCAGCGCTCCCTGACCCGGAAGCAACAGCCGCTGCGCACACAGCTCCCTGGTGCGCGTGCTGCCCGGGAATCCCAGGGACACCCCAGGGAGGCAGCATCACCGGGGGCCGTCCAACACAGACTCTTGTGACCGCAAGCAAAGCACTGCTTGCGGTCGCTAGAGTGATCGATCAATGGGCCGGGCGGCGGACGCCAGGGCAGTGCTCTTCCAAGGAGGGGGGCCGCCGGGCAGTAAAGTGCTGGGGGCCGCAAACTAGTGTCCCGAGGGCCGCGAGTTTGAGACCCCTGCTCTAAAGGGCAAGTGAATGCTTAAAATATCCCCATAGTTTGGCCCAGATAAAGTAATTTTGAGAACAAAGAAAAGAATTCTGAATCTGAGTCACATTGTACGTCAACCTACATTTCCATTTAAAAAATAGGTCTGGGATCAAACACTAAATAACTTCTTTATTACTCTATGAACATGGCTTCTCCAGATGTGCAAACACTAAAGGGTCATCTTTCAAACTAGTATCAAGTAGTCATCGAGGAGATGAGAAAAATACTCAGATTTGAGACCTAACAAGTAGGACTTTATAGATGACAACAATACGGAGATTACAAATGATAGCAGAATTCTTCCTTCATGTACTCAGCACTGGTAAAATATACACATCTGTTACTGTACCAGCTATTCATCTCTGCACGGCAGCCATCTGGAAAGCTTCAATAAAAAACATAAACAAAAATCAAATTCCAAAATTTTGAAATATAAATTAAATCCTGTGATTTTCAAAAATTGTCAGCGTCAGGGGTGGGGAGAGCATAATAAACAATCAATACTTACCTTTCCCCATGCCCGTGAAGCGTCATGTCACTGTCTCCGGGACTCACACAGGAAGGTATTCCCCCCCGAGTTCTGATCATATCACGACTCAGGACAAAATGCCGGACCGGCTGATGGATTGCCCACTCAGCCAATCAGTGGCTGCAGCAGTGTCCCGCCCCAATCACTGACTGGCTGAGTGGGCAGTCCATCAACCGGGTCGTGATGTCGGCTGTGAAGAAGATCCAGCGCTGGGTCGGCAATCCAGCGCTGCAAAGGCACAGGGAGAGGTGAGTAGTGATAGTTATTATGTTCCCCCCTGCCATTGGAATTTTTTTTAAATTGCCAGAATTGTCCTTTAAGAAATCAACCGGGTTTGTGAACGTCAGCAGTTTTGCTATATATTATATTTATATATATATATATATATATTTTTTAATGTAGCGATGTCCCACCGCTGGAGCCAAGTGGACATTACTGTTTTCATCCACCTTCTCCCCGGGCATTGTGAAAAAAGGGGTCATGGCCGGAATACCCGGTAATGGGCTAAAAATTTCTTTAAGCCCATACAGTATACAGTATTCTGTCTGCAGAATGTACTATTATGGGCTCAGCATTCTTTTTGGTGGCGTTCTATGTGAATAATTTCAATAATATAAGGTCATTTTAATACTTTTTCCACTATTTAGAATATTACTAAAAGAAAAATCTAATAAAGTTTTGTCAACTATGATAATCTCCAATTATTTTACAGTATGTTGTTTATAATGTGATTTACGTCAAAAACCCTCTTACTTTGTCTTGGGAGGAGGCTAAAAAAAGAATGTTTTTCTGAATATGTTTTCATCTGGTTCCACCAGTACCTGTGGTGCCGCACTTCTTACATACTTCTAGAGCCCGGAAAAGCAGCCAAAGGTTATTCCTATTAGCACTTCATCCCTCTCACCGCTCAATAATCATATAGCCTCAGGAAATTTTGGAACTTCCTCTGCATCGCTTTTAGACTTTAAAGTGTCTTTTTACTGGAAGAAAGTCTTCGGAAAGAAGCATATAACTCAAAGAAATAAAAAAGGTGAAAGACTTCGGCAGTGAGTAGTGTTTTATTTGCATGTAAGTCAATGGAAAAGAGGAAATAAAAAAAAAAATAGTAAAACAAAAATCTAGCAAAAAGAAACAAGCATAGTAAGGCATAAATCTGCTTGTATGTACACTATTGGAAAAAACTATAGTTGCGTTTTATGTGCATAAATCAGTAGTACATATGAATACATTAAGGAGAACTCTGGCCAGTTCCCATAATTTCAGAAGTCACGGGGAGGGGGTGGGTGAAAAAAAATAACATCTATGTACCTCCCTGACTCCAGAGCTGCCGCCAGTCCCTGGTGTCCGACCACTTCCTGGTCCTGAGATGTGACATGGTAGGCCCACTCAGCTATTCAGTGGCAGAGACAGGACACTAGGGTCTGTAGCAGCGGAATACGGGCAGCAGTGCTGAGCCAGAGAGGTAAGTAGATGTTATTTTTTTTACCCACCCCTTCCTCAGGCGTTCTGAAAGAAATTGTCCCAGATGGAATTCTCCTTTAAAGAGGATGTACCATCAGGTACATTCTTTTTAAAATTACACATGAATCAATGGAGCCGCGTCATGGAGGGGTGGGGGTTCCCTCCCACTGTGGGCGGGAGGCCCGCCTCCAGTGCTTCACCCCTGGCCTGGTAACCATGAATAGAGCGGCGACATATGTGCCGTCACCGTCCGATTTATGTGTAATTTAAAAGACAGTGTACCTGATGGTACATCCTTTTTAACAGTAGATAATCTTCCTTAAAGGGGTTATCCAGCGCTACAAAAACATGGCCAATTTTCCCCTATTTTGTGTCCAGATTGGGTGGGGTTTTAAACTCAGTTCCATTGAAGTAAATGGAGCTTAATTGCAAACTACACCTGACCTGGAAACAAGAGTAGGGGGGAAAGTGGCCATGTTTTTGTAGTGCTGGATAACCCCTTTAAAGGGAACCAATCAGCCCAATCTGGCTGATATGGTTCCCTAAACCGCTGTATACAGCTTCTGAGCAGCCCGTGGCATGTACCAGCTGCAGCAGAAGCTGTATACCCCAAAAGAAGCAGTTTAATCACCTTAGTGCTTGACAGGCAGAGGCGGTGGAGGTAGTCATCTAGGCGGCTCCCCGCTCGTGTCTAGTCACCGCGCTTTGTCTGTCAGCATGCTCCGAGGGGATGATTGAAAGGCAGAGAGGTCCGTTACTGGCCTCTCTGCCTGTCAATTATCCCCTCAGAGCGCAGTGATTAGACACGGGCGGGCAGCCGCTCAGATGACTACCTCCATGTCACGCGTTCGGGTGATTAAACTGCTTTTTTTCGGGTATACAGCTACTGTTGCAGCCGGTATGTGCCGCGGGCTGCTCAGATGCTGTATACAGCGGCTAAGAGAACCATATCAGCCTGATTGGGCTGATATGTTCCTTTTAAGTGTACAGACTTTTTCAGTGAAAATTTTCATCAGCTTTTTCAGTCTTGATAATTATGTGGGCAAAGTAAGGCAGCCCTTCCTTTAAACGGGCATTCCAGCGTCAGTATATAGAAAATAATAAAGATGTTCTACTTACCTCTCCACGCCCCTCCAGTGGCCTCCTGCCGTGTCTCTGTCCCCCAGCAAACAGTGCAAGGGCACTTTCGCAGATGAACTCGTCCCTGCAGCCACAACCCGCTCAGCCAATCCTTGGCCATGATGATGTCCCGTATCGGTCACTGATTGGCTTTCACTGCAGAGACGGGTTTGTCAGTGGGGCACCCAGAAACAATCCAGAAGGACACTGAGGGAGCATGGAGAGATAAGTACAACATCTTTATTATTTTTTACATATCGATGCTGAAGTCGATTTGTGCCCAATTCAGCCTGATCTGGAAGATAATGGCTCCGTGTAATAGGGCCTTATGACAGGAGGATCATCAGGATTGAGAAGCCATCTGACTGTCTCAGAGTGGTGATATCTTACATTTTATTATGAATAGAGATGAGCGAACCTGGAGCATGCTCGAGTCGATCCAAACCCGAACATTCGGCATTTGATTAGCGGTGGCTGCTGAAGTTGGATAAAGCCCTAAGGCTATGTAGAAAACATGGATATAGTCACTGGCTGTATCCATGTTTTCCAGACAACCTTAGAGCTTTATCCAACTTCAGCAGCCACCGCTAATCAAATACCGAACGTTTGGGTTCAGATCGACTCGAACCCAAACCCGGTTCGCTCATCTCTAATTATGAACCCCCTGTCTTGTTCAGTCACATAAATCCTTATTCCCCATTTCCGCTACCCCATTAACCCATGCAGGACTAGTCATACCATATATTTGTCATATGAGCTGCTCCTCACTGGTCCGACCCTTACCTATATTCTTTACCCCTCCACAAAATCATTGCAACTGATCAAGGCTAAAGTATAATGACAAGAAACTGATGAATACGTTTTTGTCCCCACTCTTTTAGCTGAAGTCCTTACGTGATCAAGCTGTTCAGGTGCTCATACCTACCTACATACGAACCTACCGACTTCAGCAGCTTTGGCTGACCGTCTTAAGATAACTCTACACCAACAAAATACGGTTCAGGGAAGAAAAAGAGTGCTGCACCTCACACCTATGGCTGATACTAGTACCTCTCGGCTGCATAAAAAACATCAGAATTCTGTATGTGAATTGATCAAGCCACACTGCCCCATGTACCTCGTGCAGGTATCTGATACACATGGGTCCCTACACTAAGTCCACACCAACAAATCCATATAGTGGTAACTTGTACCATAGAGGAGCTATGAACATTCATTCCTTTCTGACCCCCTTCAGTAACAGGTAGGGCTCGGAGAAGCCAACCCCACAATCTTTAGCCACATTGACTTGACATATGACGCCCATATCCACTAACAGGACATATGGACATGGGTAGTCTGGATGAGAAAACTGCTTGTACTAGTGTTAGTGCTAAGGACACACCACATCAGCACGTGCGTGTGTGCATGAAATATGGAGGACATAGTGTTCCTTTCATATAGCGTATTTTCCTTGATCTGTAATTTTTCTCCCTAGATTATAGGAGGCAGTGGCTTGCATAATATTATGTACCATCCTGAGAGGAGGGAGGTGGTTAGCCGTTATAGGATACGACTGTTAATGTTCTATTCCCTGGTGTTTTGGAAACTGTTAGAATTCAATAACAGCCTAAGACTCCTTCCACAATTGCATGGTCCAGAATACTCAACATTTTTTGGAACACAGTAGCAAAGGCTGAAATCTTCTTGGTTCTCACTTTCCATGTACCAAAACACTGGCTTTTCTCCAACGAAAACCAATCAAACCTTATCCTCAGTAGCTATTATATTCTCTTTGGAATTGAATGTTTTCCGGAGCAGCTGCTAAACTAAGCCCAAGAATGGAGTCTCGGCAGGAGACTATTAAACCTCTGATGGGTCTAGCAGACAGTTACTTTTTATACATCTCGCCTTCTAAATATGGCATCACGTGGAGCATGGTCAATACAAATATTTTAAAGGGCATTTTTAACATTTCTGCTTAAAAATTTCCTTTTCAGCGCCACTTCAAATATAAACATAAGTCATTGGTACAAATACCATAACCAACATTCCAAAGGCGGAGTTCATTGTACCCTCAGTCAACGAGGATCAGCACCACCCGGTAAGATGAGTTATGTTGTCCACTATGGCATATGGGCCTTTGGGCCCTCAAGCACCAAGGTCCAGTGAAAAACGAAAACCTTTCTAGGTAAGCCAATATTTGAATTTGTTCTATACTCCAAATGTTTTTTTTTTTTGGGAAAGGAAATTGTGGCCTATAAAACCTGTTTTGCTCTGGCATCTTGCTTTTTTAAAAAAATGTTTTTAAGGACTCCTTCCTTTTTAGAATGACTCCTCAAAAATATTCAAAATTGAAACTTATATTAGTAATATTGATCATCCTCTTCAACACTGAGACACTGTCTGATATAGACTAGGGATGGTCCGAAACTGCCGAGGTTCGGGTTCGTACGAACCCAAACGCTCGGCATCAGATTCCCGCTGTCTATTCGCTCCGTGCAGCGGGTGGATACAGCGGGAGGACCGCCTGGAAAACTGGGATACAGCCTATGGCTATGGCTGTATCCCAGTTTTCCAGGCGGTCCTCCCGCTGTATCCACCCTCTCCACGGAGCAGGCAGACAGCGGGAATCATTACCCACAGTTCGGGTTTGTACGACCATCCCTAATATAGACCTGCATTGTGGCACCTACTACACACTCTCAATTCAACCTGCTATGGGGAATCAATCTCAGTAACACCTTTTCACCCCTTCCCACCATTCTAGGCTCTAATGTCTCCTCATTTCCCCCTTTTTTCTCTGCTACTGTTGGACTGATTCTTCTCAGTCATATTAGTGTGCTTTGTAACATCTTGGAAAGGATAAAGCCGTAGTATCAACAGTAAGAAAAAATAGTCTATGTGCTGGGGAACAGCTTCTAAACCTGACTACAGAAGAAGGCTTTTTGTAGTCAGAATCCAATTGTTAGCCAAAAAATTCTGTTCACTAATACACCAAGGAGTTGGAAAGAACTAAGGCGTCTAAATAGGTAACTTAGTTATATTATAAAGTAGTATGTCCTTATACTTTACACCTATGAACTTTAATTGCTGGAAACACCTTTCTAGGGTTTCAAGGGGGCATGAGGGTATTTGCCTTCCTCTGGATCAACACAGATTGAACTTGATAGACTCCTGTCTTTTTTCAACCTTTATTAATTATGTAACATGTTAAGTACTCGCTTTTTATTTTTAAAGTTACTCTACTCGGAAATTTAAGGGAATCTGTCAACGGTTTTGTTGTAGCAAAATTGCTGACAGTCCTAAATAGCTACCGAGAAGGAAAGAACATACATACTTTTTTGGTCATGCACTTTAGGGCTATGTTCACATTATGTAACTGTGCGGCTGTATTTTTTATGCGGCTGTAAATGTGCGGATGAAACTCCGGCCGTGGGAAAAAATAGACATGCGGCTGAAAACATACGGTCATTTACTTGGAAATCTGGTTCAACTAAAAATAACAAATAAAATCTTAAGAAAGTGATGCAAACACCTCTGGATGCATCTGGGAAAGCAGGGAAACAGTTTACAGGAATTCCTATTACCGGGGTTTGCGATCCTCTGCAGTATGCCGATGCCTCTCATGGTTAATATATTGAATTAATAAAACACATTTTCGTTGTAATAAAGTCCCTTTCATTGTTCAATAATTTAATTTAAACGATTCCATCATTTTGCAATTAAATATACTGTTAAAATAAATATATATATAAATAAATGTATATTTATATATATATTTATTTTTTGACAGTATATTTAATTGCACAATGATGGATTCTGATTTTATTTCAACGAAAATGTATTTTATTAATTAAATATTAATTAGTACAGGAAGCTCCATAAGCCGTTAATTCATATTGCCAGCAAAAGAGCTTTCTGTACTAATCATCACTTTACTTTAATTAAAACATCAAATGTTTCTTCTAATTATGTTATCACAATAGCATTATTAGAAGAAACATTTAGAATTATATGTGCGCTCAGCTGATTGGCTGATCGGCTCAGCGCACATATAATGAGCCGGTCCGCAGTACAGTGACTTCATTGTGCTGCGGACCAGCGAAGAGGACACATCGGGGTGAGTATAGAGCTCTCCCCACCCCCTCCCCAGCACTGCACCCCTCCCAGCAAGGAAGGGGGGTAACTTAACCCCTTCCTTGCTGGGATGGGTGCAGTCTGACATCAGTCTGGCCCCCAAGGGGTTAAGGGGGATGCAATACATCCTCCCTTAACCCCTTGGGGGCCAGACTGTAAGCAGCGTTCTGTAAAGATGCTGCATACTGTAAGGAGCACAACACCGCTCACAATGATGGGTGTTGTGCTCCTGTTTGTGTGTTTTTTGTGTCTTTCTCCCTTTTTGTTTTTCAGATATCGGTATCCTGTGGATTACGTCGGATTCCGTGGACTACGTCGATGACCAGCGGTTGTTTTTTTTTTTTTTTAAATAAAATGGTCAATGAGGGGTGTGGGGGTGTTTTTATTTGAATAAAAAAATTTTTTAACTTGTGTCTTGTCTTTATTTCTTTACTTTATAGACTTAGTAGTGGAAGCCGTCTAATAGACGGAATCCATGACTAAGTTGGGGCCTAGTGTTAGCCGGTATAAAATGGCTAACACTAACCCCCCATTTTTACCCCAGTACCCAATGCCACCAGGGGTACTGGGAAGAGCCGGGTGCCAGTGGTCCCGGAGCGTCAAAATTGGCGCTCCTGGATCTGGCGGCAGCAGGCTGGTAAGATTTAGGCTGGGGAGGGCCTAAACCAATGGCTCTTCCCACCCTGGTGTTACCAAGCTGCTGTTTGGTTTTTAACCCGGCTGGTTATAAAAATAGGGGGGACCCTATGCGTTTTTTTTATTTATTTATTTAAAAAAAAAACTGCATAGGGTCCCCCCTATTTTTATAACCAGCCGGGTTAAAAACCAAACGACAGCAGCCTGGTAACACCAGGGTGGGAAGAGCCATTGGTTTAGGCCCTCCCCAGCCTAAATCTTACCAGCCTGCTGCCGCCCGGTCCAGGAGCGCCAATTTTGACGCTCCGGGACCACTGGCACCCGGCTCTTCCCAGTACCCCTGGTGGCATTGGGTACTGGGGTAATAATAGGGGGTTAGTGTTAGCCATTTTATACCGGCTAACACTAGGCCCCAACTTAGTAATGGATTCCGTCTATTAGACGGCTTCCACTACTACAAGACACAAGTTAAAAAAAATTTTTATTCAAATAAAAACACCCCCACACCCCTCATTGAACATTTTATTAAAAAAAACCAACAAACAACCGCTGGTCATCGACGTAGTCCACGGAATCCGACGTAATCCCCAGGATACCGATATCTGAAAAACAAATAGGGAGAAAGACACAAAAAACACACAAACAGGAGCACAACACCCATCATTGTGAGCGGTTTTGTGCTCCTTACAGTATGCAGCATCTTTACAGATTGCTGCTTACAGTCAAGTTACCCCCCTTCCTTGCTGGGAGGGGTGCAGTGCTGGGGAGGGGGTGGGGAGAGCTCTATACTCACCCCGATGTGTCCTCTTCGCTGGTCCGCAGCACAATGAAGTCACTGTACTGCGGACCGGCTCATTATATGTGCGCTGAGCCGATCAGCCAATCAGCTGAGCGCACATATAATTCTAAATGTTTCTTCTAATAATGCTATTGTCATAACATAATTAGAAGAAACATTTGATGTTTTAATTAAAGTAAAGTGATGATTAGTACAGAAAGCTCTATTGCCGGCAATATGAATTAACGGCTTACTGGAGCTTCCTGTACTAATTAATATTTAATTAATAAAACACATTTTCGTTGAAATAAAATCAGTTTCGTTGTTCAATAATTTAATTCTAACGAATCCATCATTGTGCAATTAAATATACTGTCAAAAAATAAATATATATATATATATATATATATAAATATACATTTATTTATATACATATATTTATTTTAACAGTATATTTAATTGCACAATGATGGATTCGTTAGAATTAAATTATTGAACAATGAAAGGGACTTTATTACAAAGAAAATGTGTTTTATTAATTTAATATATTAACTATTAGAGGCATCGGCATTCGGCATCATTGCCGGCTATTTTTGAAGTACTCCGTACGGACCGCCTGTCAATCCACGGCCGCATTTCCAGCCGCAAACAATGGTCTTGTTAATTTTTTACGGGTCCGTTTACGATCGGGCCGTAGATTCATACATAGTGTGCACTGTGCAGCCGTATATCGTATACTTTCCAGCGTACGCATGAACCGGAAAAATCCGGCCGATGATTTACCGCCCGCAATACAGCCGCACAGATACAGAGTGTGAACCTAGCCCTATGGTGCGTTCACACCTACAGGATCTGCAGCAGATTTTCTGCAGCAGATTTCATTTAGATAACTGAACACAGCATCAAATCTGCTGCAGATCCTGTAGGTGTGAACGCACCCGTCAGGGAGGAATTTCTGTTTTATTTTTTTAATGCATTTCCATGCATTGGAAATGAATAAGAGAGAAGGGTGGTCTCTGACAGGAAAGCACGGCCTTGTATTATATGGTAACTGCTCCCTTTTACTTTCATCTCTTTTTAGTTTATTAACCTGTTGGCAGCAGAGACGTATGTTATTTTTGTTAGATTTGCTCAGGCCATACGTGTAGGTGTATTCCTGGCTCTTCTTATTTATGGGTTATAAGAGTCAAAAGTTCTCGTGACTATTTTTATTATTCTACAACCTTTATTACATTTTATTACAATAAACTGTACTTGAAGCAGCGCTTGGCCGTCAAGGTGGAAACCTTCTGCATACTTATACCATTATAAGTGTAAGGGCTAGACCTAAACACTGCACGACACAAGAAAAAAAAGACTTTTAAAAAACAGCATGGATCATTTTTATGATTTTCTAGAAGGGTCAAATAGCTGCTCTTATGGGCCCATTTGGTTATTATATGGAATAAAACCCATTAGTGACCAAAGGATAATAAAACGACATACTGACCAAGGGCAGGGGGGCTACATTTGTGGTCACTATGAGGGTAAAAGAATAGAAGCCTCAATTGTTTTTGTGTTTTGTTTTTTTTTGCACAATTTTTTGTTTTAGTATTTTTGATTATGAAAACAATTTTTTTAAAATTATGATTTGATTATAATTGTAATAGTTTGTGTATATATTTTTACTTGTTTTTTTGATTGAATATTTTTCTGATATTTTTTATACGGCTTTGACTATAATGTAGTGGCTGTGCCTGGTGAGTGCATCTTAAACCCCACTGGCTCATTGGGGGCTGCGCAACAGTAACCCAACACCATCAGTACATAATGTACAAAGAGATCAGCGTAATCTTGTCAAAGACGTCATCTTCGGGAGGCCGGCCGACCCGCTCCTGCCGTCCCTCATGCCGGCCCCCCTCTGCTGCGTCATAACTGTGCTCAGCCGCGATTGGCTGAGCATAACTGTGCTCAGCCAATTGCGGCTGAGCACAGTTATGATGCGGCAGAGGGGGGCCGGCATGAGGGACGGCAGGAGCGGGTCAACCGGCCTCCCGAAGATGACGTCTTTGATAAGATTACAGACGGGGTCGGTCGACACGGATCAGGTATGAATACTGCACTACACTTCCGGGTCCACGGGCGGGGGTCGGGGAACACGGTGAAGGGGGCCATTCACATACATACTTTGTAATGTGTGTTATTTTGTGAATAATTTCTTAGCGCCGCACTACCCCGTTAAGCTTTTGAAGTGCAGCATGCTGGAATGACTCCTTGCTCCCCTTCCCATCCTACTTGATTGACTCCCAAGCAGGGTCAGGTATGGGAGGGGGAGTGAGAAGGGGTTACGGCCCTCATCATTTCAGGAGCTTGGGAATGCCTCTTTGACTCTTTAGACCAGGAAATAAAAACATTTTCTGTGCCATGGAAGCACAGACAAATTACGTAGTGTGAACTGACCCTTATAGGAGTCATAGACAATAGTAGTCCATCTTGGCACAGAGCTGGGGAAGAGTGTGTTTAGTTTTGAACACTTAGGTGGAGATTTATCAAACATGGTGTAAAGTGAAACTGGCTCAGTTGCCCCTAGCAACCAATCAGATTCCACTTTTCATTCCTCACAGACTCTTTAAAAAATGAAAGGTGGAATCTGATTGGTTGCTAGGGGCAACTGAGGACTCTATACCCCGGGACGATTATCGTTCGCATAATCGTGAACGATAAACAATCTCAAATGACCGCTATGGCAAAAGACCTGAAATCGTTCACCCACTTACATGGATAGATAATCGTTACTTATGATCGTTCTTGCGGTCGTCTTGTCGTCGCTATTGTGTTCGTCACTACTACAAACGACCAAACGACGTCTTATTCAATGCGAACGAGCAACGATAAAAATAGGTCCAGGTCTTATAAGGCGATCGACGATTTCTCGTTCGGTCGTTAATCGTTAATTGCTATTCAACCGAACGATTATCGTTTAGATTCGAACGACTTAACGATAATCTGACCGATAATCGTCCCGTGGAATAGGGCCCTAAGACAATTCTACTTTACACCATAATCACTGAATGGTGTCCCTCTATAATAAAATAATAAAGTAATAATCAAAGCGTATAGCGCTCAGCTCCATAGCAAACGTAATAAAAAATAACCCAAAAAAGGCCAAATAGATACAACGTTCCACTTGCTCTCAGCACAATAGCTCCCTGAGGAGATCAATACATATGCTGGTCGTGTGTGTAACATACAAGCAGCAGTGGGTCACAGGAGTAGGATGCATGCCAATGCAAGGAGCATATGTCCCTATTATGCCCACTGTGGTGCACCAAACTGCAGACAGCCATACGCTGATGACTGAGACGGGCGTACCAGCGCCTACTAAGTGCTCCGGCTACTGCTGAGACGCACTAAGACAATTGTTCGGCCAAAAACACTGCACTATACCACGGAGGTGCGGCATCTGTACCTGAAACATATCCTTCTCCCCTGCAGGGCCGGTTTTAGACTAGATGTGGCCCTGGGCAAAGTTGAAGGTGGGGCCCCATATGCTGAAATATTGTAGCAACAATTTAAGGTCCCCATACATTTTACACTTTTGTTGGTGGTAACTGCTGCTCGTAGTGGGTTCGGCCATCAGTGTAAGGTGTATGGGGCTCTCTGGACAGTCTGACAGATGACATCAGTGGACATAGGGGGTCGGACTTGATGGAAAATCAACACCCAACCTCTTTGTTGTCAGAGAGATAAGCCACCATCAGATCTGTCTGGCTATAGCTTATCCCTCTTATAGAGGACACAGGAACACTTATCTGTGCCGAACATTCCTGTGTATGGGGAGGACGGGGCCGGATGGGAGAGAGAATTGTCAGCTGAAGGATTGTTCAGCCAGCAGCTACTGAAAGTGTACGGACAGTATAAGGGCCGTACTACACGGCCTGATATTCCGGAGAAGTGAGCGCCAATCTAGTAGAATGGAGCTCGCTTACAGAGCCAACCACATGGCTCAATTATTGTGCAGCAAAGGGTGTATATATATAATCTATCATTAGTGATGTCTGTGCAGCCTTTGCTGTATATAGTAAATAATTCAGATATATATATACTACCTGATCACGTTCCCTGGTGTCCTCAGGCCTTGTCTGTGGGATCCTCCAGTCACCGCAGCTGCAGCTCTCACTTCTGGTCCTCTCTCTGAGGTGACAGGCCGCTCAGGCAATCACCAGCTATAACAAACAGACAAAGCCTGAGGACACCAGGAACATGATCAGGTAAGCAACAGCTTTATTATTTTATATGCACATCAGCCAATGATTTTTAAACTTGCCAAAAGAAAACGATCAGTTGATGATTGTTGTCTTTATTACACAGAGCGATATCGTCCGGATTCGAACAATTTTCGCTCCTTGTATTAGGGCCCTTATTCACATTGAGTCAGTTCAGAAGGTTACATGCCAGGACTGCCGCTACTGTACATGCCGGGACTGCCTCTACTGTACATGCCAGGACTGCCGCTACTGTACATGCCGGGACTGCCGCTACTGTACATGCCGGGACTGCCTCTACTGTACGTGCCGGGACTGCCTCTACTGTACGTGCCGGGACTGCCGCTAGTGTACATGCCGGGACTGCCGCTACTGTACATGCCGGGACTGCCGCTACTGTACATGCCAGGACTGCCGCTAGTGTTGTAAACACAAGAACTATTTATATGAATTGTTTTAAAAAATAAATTAAAAAAAATCACTATATCAGGACCAAATATTAACTCCAAACTGTTATTGAAGAAAACACACTATATACAGACCAATATTACCACCATAGAGTGATCACCACATAATGACTCTATATACAGACCAATATTAGCACCACACCATAACCGCCACATAATGACACTATACATTCTATATACAGACCAATATTACTGCCATAGACTGACCACCACATAATATAGTTCTGTATATAATGCATACATAGAGTCATTATGTGGCGGTCACTCTATGGCAGTAATATTGGTCTGTATATAGAATGTATAGTGTCATTATGTGGCGGTTATGGTGTGGTGCTAATATTGGTCTGTATATACTGTAGAGTCATTATGCAGTGATCAGTCTATGGTGGTAATATTGGTCTGTATATAGAGTCATTATGTGGCAGTCACTCTATGGCAGTAATGACTGTATATATACACTATATACAGACCAATATTACCCCCATAGACTGATCACTGCATAATGACTCTATATACACTATACAGACCAATATTACCACCATAGACTGACCACTGCATAACGACTCTATATACAGACCAATATTACCGCCATAGACTGACCACCACATAATGACTCTATATACAGACCAATATTACCGCCATAGACTGACCACCACATAATGACTCTATGTATGCATTATATACAGAACTATATTATGTGGTGGTCAGTCTATGGCAGTAATGACTATATATACACTATATACAGACTAATATTACCCCCATACAGTGACCACCACCTAAGGACTGAATACCACCTTATTTTTTTCTCAATAAAACACACCGTATTGCCTTAGTGACATCATCATACACTATACATAGGAGCTGCAGCCAATCAGCGGCCTCAGTTACACTATACATAGGAGCTGCAGCCAATCACCGGTCACATGCAGCAATTACATAGGACGGATGAGGCCGGAGAATGACTGCAGCTCCTATATACAGTCTATTCACTTCTACACCTCTGCTGGACAGTGCAGTCAGCTAATACACACACACTTACTATACAATATATATATATATATATATATATATATATATACACACACTAACACATCCATGAAAACACATACAAATCAAAACCATACAGTCCATACAGTACACAGACATGTAACACACACTACATTCATCCCTCACTACACACTACATATACAGTATACTTACTACCACTAGCAGCATGCTGGGAGTAGTGGTGCATCCTCTAATGTCCATGCAGCAGCAGCAGGTTGGGATCCTCACACTGCAGCCTGCAGCCCTCTCCTCCATGTCCCGACTGCTGTAATATTACACCATGTGACCAGGGGCTGGCTGGCAAATTTTAGCCCGGGGGGCAAGTAAACAGCACTGGCCCATGAGTAGCAGGCTGGCGGCCCATCCTTAAAGGACCACTCTGGCCTCTAACCTCTTACCTATAACATCTTCGGTCCTTCCAGTCATTGGTGACCAAATATCCTACTGTGCCCTGTGAAAGGGTCAGAACTCACTTTCCTGTATAAGTCTATTGGGCGGCTCAGTGATGACACGAAACGGTCCCATAGACAGATGCTAGGAAAGCTGGGTGACCTCTATCATACTGAGTATAAGATGCTGGAGAGCTGGGTGACCTCCATCATACTGAGTATAAGATGCTGGGAAAGCTGGGGTTACTGTATTTTTACAATAGTTTATATCACTCGATGTACTTCTGTAAATATGTCTCCTCTATGTACTCTTGTATATATATGTATCCTCTATGTACTACTGTATATATGCCTCCCCCTGTATATATGTATCCTCTATGTACTGCTGTATATATGTATCCTCTATGTAGCAGGGACACATGCAGGCAGGGGCATTTCCGGGATAAGCGAGGGGGTGGGGGTGGGGACAGCGGGACACATGGTGCCTCCATCTAGGTAGAGTGTAGTAGTGGAGGTATAGTGGATAAGGGGTGTACAGGGCTCCAGACTAAAAAATTTACCTAGGAGCCATTGGCTCCTAACCTGAAAAATTTAGGCGCCAAATAAAATATTTGGTCGCCAACGTTTTAAAACATGTAACATTAATGTTATGTTAAATGGGACTTACTGTGTGCAGAGGCCGCAGCCTCCTCCTTTAGATTCTCTCTTTTCTTAGTTTGAAAACGTTCAACATGGAAACTTGCAACTTGACAACCATATACCCCCCTGCTGCCGGTGTGTTCCCTCAGCCAGCTGCCATCTTATCGGCAATGATCTACTATATATATATATATATATATATATATATATATATATATATATAGCCCCCGGCAGCCGATGACATATAGCCCCTGTGGCAATGTATATGGGAAGTGGTACTGTGCAGTGTATACATACATACACACACACTGAGGGAAGTGGTACTGTGCAGTCTATATATACAGACACTGAGGGAAGTGGTACTGTGCAGTGTATATACATACAGACACTGAGGGAAGTGGTACTGTGCAGTGTATATACATACAGACACTGAGGGAAGTGGTACTGTGCAGTGTATATACATACAGACACTGAGGGAAGTGGTACTGTGCAGTGTATACATACAGACACTGAGGGAAGTGGTACTGTGCAGTGTATATACATACAGACACTGAGGGAAGTGGTACTGTGCAGTGTATATACATACAGACACTGAGGGAAGTGGTACTGTGCAGTGTATATACATACAGACACTGAGGGAAGTGGTACTGTGCAGTCTATACATACAGACACTGAGGGAAGTGGTACTGTGCAGTCTATATATACAGACACTGAGGGAAGTGGTACTGTGACTATACATACAGACACTGAGGGAAGTGGTACTGTGCAGTGTATACATACAGACACTGAGGGAAGTGGTACTGTGCAGTCTATATATACAGACACTGAGGGAAGTGGTACTGTGACTATACATACAGACACTGAGGGAAGTGGTACTGTGCAGTGTATATACATACAGACACTGAGGTAAGTGGTACTGTGCAGTCTATACATACACACTGAGGGAAGTGGTACTGTGCAGTCTATACATACAGACACTGAGGGAAGTGGTACTGTGCAGTCTATACATACCCCCCCCCTTGCACCCCACACGCACTGACTACCGCACCTGGCCGCCATCACAACAGACACACTACCAATCCCCCGCCCAGGCCGCGGTCCCCCCACACACATTACTGGCCGGCCGCCACCCCTGCCGTCCCTCCGGTTGTACTCACACACTATCCACAATCTTGGTGCCGCTGGGGTGAACTTGAAGAACCGCAGCGCCGGGTGAGGAGAGGCGGGAGAGAAGCGCTGGAGGAGTGTGGCGCCTCTGCGGCCGTCCGTCCAATGAATGACGGACGTGCTGGATGACGTCACTGGAGAAGCGTGTCCCCGCACACGTCATCCAGCACGTCCGTCATTCATTGGACGGACGGCCGCAGAGGCGCCACGTGATTCGGCGCAGCGTGCGGAAGGCGGAAGTCCTTAAAGAGACAGCGCGCCGCCGGGGCCAGTCGCAAATGGCGCCCAGATTAATAAATCTGGGAGCCATTTGCAAGATGTTAGTCGCATTGGCGACCATTTTGGTCGCCATCTGGAGCCCTGGTGTAGTAGTACAGGTATAGATATGGGGTGTATTAGTAATACAGATGAGGGGCATTAGTAGTAGTAGTAGAGGTAAAGATGAAGGGTGAGGTAGTACAGGTATAGATATGGGGTGTATTAGTAATACAGATGAGGGGGATTAGTAGTAGTAGTAGAGGTAAAGATGAAGGGCGAGGTAGTACAGGTATAGATATGGGGTGTATTAGTAATACAGATGAGGGGGATTAGTAGTAGTACAGGTAAAGATGAGGGGTGTATTAGTAGTAAAGATGAGGGGAATTAGTAGTACAGGTATAGATGTGGGCTGTAGTAGTACAGGTATAGATGTGGGCTGTAGTAGTACAGGTATAGATGAGGGGTGTAGTAAAAGTAGTAGTAGTAGTAGTAGTACAGGTAAAGATGAGGGGTGTAGTAGTAATAAAGGTATAAATGAGAGGTGACAGGGGCATACTGGGGGAAACTGGGGCAGCTGGGCGTGATTGGGGCAGGAGTGCACATATCCCTCCTCCTCTCACCCCGGCACACAGGTTCCCCTCCCGGCCACACGTGCAGGTCCCCGGTCTCTGGAGGAGGCCGCAGGCAGGGCTGTATTATCGGCTGCTGCTGCCCTAGGCACTAAACCTGGAGACGCCCCATCTTCAAGCACCTATTGGCGATACCAGACCTGACCAATACCACCATACCCCCCACCCCCCTGGAAAAGACACCAGATTTACTGGCAAGTCTGAACGGAGAAGGGAAACTAAAAAAATAAAAACAAAATAATTAGTTTTTTCTGTCCCCCTGCTCCCTGGTGCTGCCCCCCTGCAAGGTGCTGCCCTAGGCATCGGACCACAGGTGCCTAGTGGTAAATACGGCCCTGGCCGCAGGGACTCTAGTGGTGATAGCGTCACTGCCATTACTGGAGCTGTACAGCGGGATCGGGGGATGCAGATCCCGCTGTTCAGCTCCAGGACCTGAAGCAACGCTATCACCACTACAGTCCCTGCAGCCTCCTCCAGAGACCAGGGACCTGCACGTGTGGCCGGGGGGGAACTGGACGTGATATGTATAGCTGGGGCAGGTCAGTCGCGGCTCTGTTAGGCGGACTGCCCGACCGCCCTGCACCTCACCTCCGGCGCGACACTCCACGCACCGCCGCCCGCCATGCACCTCACCTCCGCGCCGCCTGCTTGACCTGCAACTCCAGCCCAGCCGCCAACCCATCACTCTACGCTGCTCTGCCTGCAGTGATTTTTTGTGAAAATTTAATTTATGATTTTAATCGAAATCGATTATAACCTTCTGGGCAAATTTATTTGATTAATTGCCCAGCCCTAACTCCTCTGTATGTCTCCTCCTGTATATATGTATACTCTATGTACCCCTGTATATATGTCTCCTCCTGTATATATGTATACTCTATGTACCCCTGTATATATGTCTCCTCCTGTATATATGTCTCCTCTATATACTCCTCTGTATGTCTCCTCCTGTATATATGTATCCTCTATGTACTCCTGTATATGTCTCCTCCTGTATATATGTCCCCTCTATGTACTGCTGTGTATGTCTCCTCCTGTATATATGTATCCTCTATATACTCCTGTGTATGTCTCCTCCTGTACATATGTATCCTCTATATACTCCTGTGTATGTCTCCTCCTGTATATATGTATCCTCTATGTACTGCTGTGTATGTCTCCTCCTGTATATATGTATCCTCTATATACTCCTCTGTATGTATCCTCTATGTACTGCTGTGTATGTCTCCTCCTGTATATATGTATCCTCTATATACTCCTGTGTATGTCTCCTCCTGTACATATGTATCCTCTATATACTCCTGTGTATGTCTCCTCCTGTATATATGTATCCTCTATGTACTGCTGTGTATGTCTCCTCCTGTATATATGTATCCTCTATATACTCCTCTGTATGTCTCCTCCTGTATATATGTATCCTCTATATACTCCTCTGTATGTCTCCTCCTGTATATATGTATCCTCTATGTACTGCTGTGTATGTCTCCTCCTGTATATATGTATCCTCTATGTACTGCTGTATATATGTATCCTCTATGTACTGCTGTGTATGTCTCCTCCTGTATATATGTATCCTCTATATACTCCTCTGTATGTATCCTCTATGTACTGCTGTGTATGTCTCCTCCTGTATATATGTATCCTCTATATACTCCTCTGTATGTCTCCTCCTGTATATATGTATCCTCCTGTGTAGGTCTCCTGTATATATGTATCCTCCTGTGTAGGTCTCCTGTATATATGTATCCTCCTGTGTAGGTCTCCTGTATATATGTATCCTTCTGTATATATGTATCCTCTATGTCAGGGATAGGGAACCTTGGCTCTTCAGCTGTTGCAAAACTACAACTCCCATCATGCATGGACAGCCTATGGCTACCCAGGTATGATGGGAGTAGTAGTTCTGCAACAGCTGGAGGGCCTTGGTCCCCTCCCCCTGCTCTATGGCCTGCTGTGTAGATGTCCTGCTGTGTAGGTACCTGGCTTCCTGCAGACACCATTCTCTCTGTCTTCAGGCTCTTCTAGCCCAGACACAGAAGAACCAGCTAGAAGGAGAGAGCGGCCTCTGGTGGCCGGAGGAAGATACTGCGTACAGCAGTTTGCTTTTTACCATAAGCCTCATAGGCTTATAGAAAGCATAATGGCCATAAAGGGGGCGGGGCTTAACGTTATGGGGGCGGGGCTTCAGCGGCCGCTTCCATCACAGTCCGGATCCACAGCCACAGGTAAATATGACTGAAGAGGGGCGGGGCTGTAAGCAGGGGAGGCACTGAGGACTCCAGCCAGCTGTCAGCAGCCAGGCGGCCCTGACAGCTGGGGGAAGAGCGGCCCAGGGGGCATATGCCCCCCTGCCCCCCTGCCCAGCCCGCCCCTGCATGTGACACAGAGGAAGTCACAAGGTGCAGTGAAGCTGGAGGGAGGGGGAGGGGAGGAAGCACACTCCGGAGAAGAGCGGGTCCTGCAGCCTCTATGTGACCCGATATCAGCCATCAGCTGTAGCCAGGGATCACTGCCAGAGGCTGCAGGACGCTGTCTGTGCACTCCTGCCCCTGACACATACTGTAACTGCCGTAGGGGGCCCCCAGGGCATGGGGGCCCTAGGCATTTGCCCTGTCTGCCCCCCACTAACGCCGGCCCTGCTCCCCTGACGATTCCTTGGGGATGAAACTCCGCGTAGGGAGCTGTTGAATTGTAAGCACAGGGTCGGGATCCAAGGGTGGTACGGGGCAGGAGCCGTCTTTATTAGGGAGTCCACTCCAACGGTTCCCTGAGTGAGCAGGGGTAGTTTGGTGCACCACAGTGGGCATAATAGGGACATATGCTCCTTGCATTGGCACGCATCCTACTCCTGTGACCCACTGCTGCTTGTATGTTACATACACATCCAGCATTTGTGTTGATCTCCTCTGGGACCTATTATGCTGAGATCAAGAGGAACGTTGTGTCTATTTGGCCTTTGTTGGTTATTTTTTAAAGGGATTATCCAGTGCTACAAAAACATGGCCACTTTTCCCCCTCTCTTGTCTCCAGTTCAGGTGCAGTTTGCAATTAAGGTCCATTTACTTCAATGGAACTGAGTTTGAAACCCCACCCAATCTGGAGACGGGAGAGGGGTAAAAGTGTTTTTGTTCCATGTTTTTGTAGTGCTGGATAACCCCTTTAATATGTGTGCTGTGGAGGTGAGCACTATACGCTGTGATTATTACTTTATTATACTATTTTAATGCAAATTTATTAAAAGTATTTTATAGAGGGACACCATTCAGTGATTATGATTTAACGCTGGTATGTCCATTAGCCTAGATTGGCGTCTTTTCCTACTGTGTTTATCAACTTTACACCATTTTGATAAATCTCCCCCCTAGACCCTGATGTCTCTATGACTTGTCAAAAGTTTTTTTTAAAGTGACAGTGGGAAGAAATGTGCAGTGGTGCCCAAAACAGCTGTAACCATTAAAGTGACTCTGTACCCACAATCTTACCCCCCCCCCCCCCCCTAAACCACTTGTACCTTCGGATAGCTGCTTTTAATCCAAGATCTGTCCTGCAATCCGTTCGGCAGGTGATGCAGTTATTGTCCTAAAAAACAACTTTTAAACTTGCAGTGCTGTGTCTAACTCCCGTGGCCTAGAGTATCCATGCCCTAACCTTGCACCACCCCTCCGTCCCTCCTCCCCACCCTCTTCATCATTAGGGATGCCACTGTCAGGATTCTTCCTTTTCCTCTGCAGTGAACACATCACATGTGCCTTAACGATGCAGCCCATGTGCAGTGTTCACACAGGTGATGAATAGGAGAATACCTGCCTGGGGCATTCCTAATGATGAAGAGAGCAGGGACGAGGGACAGAGAGGGTGTCCCAGCATAATGCACAGACACTCTAGACCATGCCAGTTTGACAGAGGGCTGCAAGTGTAAAAGTTGTTTTTTAGGACAATAACTGCATCATCTGCCGAACGGACCCCAGGACAGATCTTGGATTAAAATCAGCTATCCGAAGGTACAAGCGGTTTGGGGTGGGCAGATAGTGGGTACAAAGGCACTTTAAGCTTGATGTCTGTTTCTTACCGCTGTGCACATGTATGTGTGACTTTTTGGGATTAATAGAGCCTATGTTTGTTGGTGAGCGCCACGTGGTCTCTTCTCCTCTTCTATTTGGATACATTTTGGAAAAAATAGTCCCTTATTTTAGTGTAGAGTGAAGCTCCTGTCCAGTGTGCAGTGTTGGGCATTGGACTTCCACCCCCTGGCACACTGCGCTGACTGATCTTCCTCCTTTCATGTATAAAGGATTAGTAAATAACGCAGGACATACATTTTGGAACCTTTATCCGTACCCGGCCGTAAATGTAGAGCGTTCCTCGGAAAGACATATTTCTAATCCCGGCATGAGACTTGTGGCTTAGAGAGTACATGTGACATGAGGCTTTAGAACAGCACAGCAGACAGAAGTGAAAGGACTGGCTGCACTCCAGGGCTCAGAGCTTCTCGTTGCCAGCGCAGAGCTTCCGTCAGACAGCTAGGAAGAGAAGTGCCTGCTCCGGAGTCCAGCTCCATCACGTTGCGCATACAGCAGTAGATTCCTATCTGTCTACGTCTGCACTACAAAGCATCTGTCCTTCTTGATTATTTCCACACATTTCCAGTAGTTACAGCATTTATGACATTGCTCCTCTGGAATTCACAGCCGGGTACATTCACCAGATAACTGGGCATATATAATACATTGTGGAGATCCACTGGAAGCGCATGTAGGATGGCATGGTCACCTCTCCCTTTAAATAGGCTGATGGTATCGCTGGGTTATTAGGTGCTGGGCCAATGGTCAGGAACATTAGGACAGCTTATTAGGGAGAAGGGGGTCAGCCCGTTAAAGGGGTTATCCAGCGCTACAAAAACATGGCCACTTTCTTCCAGAGACAGCACCACTCTTGTCTCCAGCTTGGGGGGGTTTTGCTGCTCAGTTCCATTGAAGTGAATGGAGCTTAATTGCAAACTGCACCTGAACTGGAGACAAGAGTCGTGTTGTCTCTGGATGAAAGTGGCCATGTTTTTGTAGCACTGGATAACCCCTTTAACCCTTTGAGGACCAGGCCCAAAATGACCCAGTGGACCGCGCAAATTTTGATCTTAGTGCTTTCATTTTTCCCTCCTCCCCTTCTAAGAGCTCTAGCACTCTCAGTTTTCTATCTACAAGCCATGTAATGGCTTATTTGTTACAGGAATAGTTGTACTTTGTAATGGCGTCATTCATTTTACCATAACATGTATGATGGAATTCCAAATATATTATTTATGAAGATATAAATAGGTGAAATCATAAAAAAGAATGTAATATGGTAACGTTTGGGGGGTTCCTGTGTCTACGTAATGCACTATATGGTAACAGCGACATGATACTATTATTCTATAGGTCAGTCTGAACACAACCATATGCAGGTTACACAGATTCTCTAATGTTATATATATTTTTTTTATGAAATCCTTTTTTTTGGCAATTAAATATTAATAAAATGGGCCTATTGTGACGCTTATAACGGTTTTATTTTTTCACCTACGGGGCTGTATGTGGTGTCATTTTTTCCGCCATGATCTCTAGTTTTTATTAATACCATATTTGTGAAGATCGGACGTTTTGATCACTTTTTATTGATTTTTTTTAATATATAATGTAACATAAAATCGGTAATCCGCGCACTTTTTCCCCTCTTTTCGTGTACGCCGTTTACCGTTCGCAATGACGCTTATTATATTTTAATAGATCGGACAATTACGCACGCTACGGTATATTATATGTTTATCTATTTATTTATTTTTATATGTTTTATTTATATAATGGGAAAGGGGGGTGATTTAGACTTTTATTGGGGGAGGGGTTTTGGGGTAGTGTGTTAGTGTATTGAACTTTTTTTTTTTTACACTTTTGAAGTCCCTTTGGGGGACTTTTACATCCAGTACTTAGATTTTTACACTGATGAATGCTATGCCATAGGCATAGCATTGATCAGTGTTATCGGCAATCTGCTCATTGAGCCTGCCTGTGCAGGCTCAGTGTAGCAGATCGCCGATCGGACCGCACGGAGGCAGGTAAGAGACCTCCGGCAGTCCGTTTCAACGATCGGGACCCCCGCAGTCACACTGCGGGGGTCCCGATCGGTAAGTGACAGGGGACTCCCCCGGTCACTTACACTTAAACGCCGCGGTCGCGCAGCGATCGCGGCGTTTAAGGGGTTAATGACACGCGGCAGCGCGATCGCTGCAGCGTGTCATTACCGGTGAGGTCCCGGCTGCTGATTGCAGCCGGCCCCCACCTGCTATGAAGCGCGCTCCGCTCCGGAGCACGCTTCATAGCGGGAAAAACACCCAGGACGTAAGGTTACGTCATGGGTCGTCTGGGGACAGACTTCCATGACGTAACCCTACGTCCAGGGTCGTCTAGGGGTTAAAGAGTCACTGTCGTATTTATTTTTTTTTTCAGAAATCAATAGTCCAGGCGATTTTAAGAAACTTTGTAATTGGGTTTATTAGCCAAATCTGCCATTATCTGCATGTAAAAAGCCTTTTCCCAGGTCCCCCCCTCCCTCCTCTTTTTCATCCACTCTGAAAAATCTGAAAATTGTGACTTGTTGCAGGAGTCGTCCCCTGTCTGTTCTAGGGAGAGGGGAGGGGGGAGGAGGAAGGAGGGAGTTAGCCGGCAGCAGAAAGCAGATAACAGAGGATTACAGGCACGGAGCTGGGTGACAGCTGTAATCCGAGCTCAGACAGGTCACTGGTGATGGTCACAGGAGATATCCCGTGAGGGATTTGTAGATTAACTCTTTGTTGTCCTGTTTTGGTCTTTTCTTTAGCTCTCTCCATAGGAGAACAATGAAGACAGGGGGGAGAGCTTCAAACTGCTTTTTAATGATAAAAATGCATTTTTCGGATAATAAACCCAATTACAAAGTTTCTTAAAATCGCCTGTACTATTGATTTCTGCAAAAAAAATTTCACGACAGTGACACTTTAACTCTTGTATTGGAGTTACCCTCTGCTACTAAGATTTAAAGTGGAAGAAAAAATGTTTTCAAATCAAATGGTTTCAGAAAGTTACACAAATTTGTAAACTATTTCTATTTCAAAAACTCAAGTTTTCAAGTACTTATCAGCTGCTGTATGTCCTGCAGGAAGTGGTGTATTCTCTCCAGTCTAAAAGGACGCTGGTTGACCTCAGGGAGATCAACCAAAACACCGCAGCGACACCATCACATGTCTCGATGTCAGTGTATTCTAGAACATTGCCCCCTGGGAAATCGAATATGCAAAAGAACACTGCAGAGACACCATCACATGTCTCGACATCAGTGAACTAGCCAGACCTTCCTCCGGGAAGGAACAACCAAGCCAAGGAATGTCTCCAATCAAGGAAACCACCTCAGCAAGGTATACACCCACAGACAGCTGTTTCGGGTATTTGCCCCTCATCAGCGTGGAGTAGGAATCTGGCTAGTGGGAGCAATGACTAGTAAGTGAGGAACTGTCCAGAGCAGGAGAGGTTTTCTATGGGGATTTGCTACTGCTCTGGACAGTTCCAAACGTGGACAGAGGTGGCAGCAGAGAGCACTGTGTCAGACTGAAAAGAAAACAACCTTTCCTGCAGGACATACAGCATCTGATATGTACTGGAGGGCCCTAACTCTTTAAACCCATGAGTTTTCTGTCACCTGCTGCCCCAACCCCCTTCCCTTCTCGATTATACGTCCTTATGAGCAGCATCCTCTTTCCTGAACTAGTCCATCACATATGTGCTTCATATTTATTGTGCCCTATGTACATATGGACAGTCCTTGAATAAACATGATAATAACAATACCTCTTTCTTCTATAACATCATATTTAGCTGGATAGTATGACCAGAATAATATTTTTATAGGCCGGTACAATTAAGTTGGGGGACAGAACATTGAATTACATTGGACAGTCTATCTGTCAGTACTTTGTGCATATACCGGTTTATCTAAACTCAGATACACAGTGGGCCAAAATTAGACAAAGTTGCGGGCCAAACATGATATTTATTGAAGCGTGCAGAGTAGCCCTTCCAATAGTGTGACATATAGTAGCTAGACCTCCCTTTAGTGCCCCATATAGTAGTCAGACGTCCCAATAGTTCCCCATATAGTAGTCAGCCGTCCCAATAGTGCCCCATATAGTAGTAAACCCTCCAATAGTGCCCCATATAGTAGTAAACCCTCCAATAGTGCCCCATATAGTAGTAAACCCTCCAATAGTGCCCCATATAGTAGTAAACCCTCCAATAGTGCCCCATATAGTAGTAAACCCTCCAATAGTGCCCCATATAAAAGCCCTCTCAATAGTGTCTAACATAGTAGCCAGCCCTCTCAGTAGCTCTGCATATAGTAGCCAGCCTTCCCAATATTGCCACATAGTAGCCAGCTCCAACAATAGTGCCCCCTATAGTTGTTAATTACTGCCCCCACCGGGAGACTGGGCAGGACTCCTGTGGTGATGTCACCACGCTGCCTGGATGTAACTCAATCACTTCCAGGCCACAGCCTTAAATCTGCCTGCGTCCTAGAAGATTTTAATATAGGTGGTCTGAGCGGCCAATCGGACTACCCATATTATAATCCATTGGGACACTGGTGGCCAATTCTAGGAAATCAATTGATGTCCTTGGTGGGCCAAAAATAATGGCACTGCGGGCCGGAGTTTGTCGTGCATGATCTAGAAAGTGATGGACAACTTTGAATGTATTTTATTACATTATATATAATCTCTTTCCATAGGTCTTTATTAAAGGAGAAGTCCAGCAAAATTTTTTATTAAAGTATTGTATTGCACCCAAAAGTTATACAAATTACCAATATAGGCTATGTTCACACAACGTATTGGACTGGCCGTTCCGTGACCCGGCCAGGTCACGGAACGGCCGGTCTCTAAAAAGATCATCCTGGCCGGTACTGATGATCTTTGATGCCGCAAAGCTCTGATGTGGGCGCATCCGTGCGCGCCCACATCAGAACTCTCCACAGCACACTACGAAGCTTGCGGCCGAAGCCGCTTGCTTCATAGTGTGCACTGACATGGTTTTCTACGGCCGCTATTCACTGAATATGTATGTATGTATGTATGTTCGAATGTCAGTTCTTTGCGGCGCTGCAAGGGATCCCAGCTGGAGTGTATACTATGTGTATACACTCCGGACGGAATCCAATAGAACATAAGGCAACGTATATTTCCGTAAAAAGTACGTCCGTTGTTGAAATATATGTAGTGTGAACATAGCCATACTCTTATTATGGGAAATGCACATAAATGGTGATGTCACTTCCTGGATAAAATAGTGATGTCACTTCCTGGATAACATGGTGATGTCACGACCCGACTCCCAGAGCTGTGTGGGCTGTGGCTGCTGGAGAGGATGATGGCAGGGGGACACTGAGGGATCCAGGACACTGGAGGGACACTGAGCATCCCTCTGCCATCATCCTCTTCAGCAGCCACAGCCTGCACAGCTCTGGGAGTCGGGTCGTGACATCACCCTGTTATCCAGGAAGTGACATCACCATGTTGTCCAGGAAGTGACATCACCATGTTATCCAGGAAGTGACATCACCATGCTATCCAGGAAGTGACATCACCATGTTATCCAGGAAGTGACATCACCATGTTATCCAGGTAGTGGCATCACCCTGTTATCCAGGAAGTGACATCACCATGTTGTCCAGGAAGTGACATCACCATGTTATCCAGGAAGTGACATCACCATGTTGTCCAGGAAGTGACATTACCATGTTATCCAGGAAGTGACATCACCATGTTATCCAGGAAGTGACATCACCATGTTATCCAGGAAGTGAAGCCTTGATGCAGTAGTAAGTGCAGGGAAAAAAAGCACTTTATAAGCATTTCCCATAATAAGTGTATATTGGTGATTTGTATAACTTTTGGGGGGCAATACAATACAAAAATTTCCTTTGGACTTCTCCTTTAAACATTTTGCTCAGTTTTTCTTCTACGGCCTGCATGTTATCCCATACATTAATAGAACCTGACTGCTCGGTCACCAGCTTCTTTCTCTTTTCTCCTGAAATGTCTTTTAAGCAAATTTATGACCATAATAAAAGGTCAACTATTGGAAAAGTACTTTTTATACCAAAATAAGAACAATGCAATAATAATAAGAAATGCTTTTATATCTATCCAAGTCTAAAAATAAAAGAAGTAACATTGGTATTAGAACAGTATTGAACCCTCTGCACGTGACTCTTGACATTTTTGCTATTATAGGTTCTGTTCAGTAGATGACATGAAAGCAGATGCCATATGGTCTAGACTGAGGAGGGATTTAACTGCTGTACCTACCGGCAGCCAGCAGCGATTCATGTAAGAAGCATTTCCTTTCCTCACACCAGTAGAGATTTTACATTGCTGATTTTTTCATTATATGGCACATTCACAATGTTAATTTATGAACAGGGCACTGCCATAAATATGCTGAGCCATCTGTTATAATAGTGAAAACAGTAACACATTGTACAAAGGCTCCGACTATTCTACTATAAATTTATATACAGCACAGTATGCAGTATAAGAGGGGGCCTGTCAGCACTCCTGATGTAACATATATAACATAGGCTAGCAGCCCCCAGAAAAGATCATTTACAAGCAGCTCGAACGTGTAATACTGCCCTTAAAGGGGTACTCTTCACATCAAATGGTTTCAGAAAGTTATATAGATTTGTAATTTACTTCTATTTAAAAATCTAAAGTCTTCCCATACTTTTCAGCTGCTGTATGTCCTGCAGGAAGTGGTGTTTTCTTTTTAGTCTGACACAGTGCTCTCTGCTGATATCTCTGGCCAAGACAGGAATTGTTCAGAGCAGAAGAGGTTTTTTTTTATGGGGATTTGCTACTGCTCTGGACAGTTCCTGACATGGACAGAGGTGGCAGCAGAGAGCACTGTGTTAGACCACTTCCTGCAGGACATACAGCAGCTGATAAGTACTGGAAGACTTGAGATTTTTAAATACAAGTAATTTACAAAACTGTATAATTTTTTAAGGGTCACATTGGGTTTAAAAGGGCCGCATTCACTAAAGTTTTAAAAGGGCCGCATTCAAAAAAGTTTTTAAACTATTTTGAAAATTCCCTTTAATAAGGATGCAGGGCACCCCCTTAATATATATATATATATATATATATATATATATATATATATATATATATATATATATATATATATTGTATTGCTGTGTGCTAAAATTTATCCTGCACAATGAATGTAATTCACAAATAAATAAAACAAAAAATTTTTTCTTGGTCACCTCATATCCCACACAACATGGAATTAAAAACTCCTATCTCTCCCAATAAGGTCCAATAAAAACCACAGCTTAGGCTGGGTTCACACTACGTTTTTGCAATCCGTTTTTTTAACGTACACAAAAACGTAGTCGACCTCATTTTTGTGTCCGTTAAAAAAACTGATCCGCTTTGATCCGTTTTTTTTTTCTAATGGAATTCAATGGAAAAACAGATTTAAACGGATGCACACGCATGCATCTGTTTTTTCTATCCATTTTTTTATCAGTTTGTTTGCAAAAAATGAATAAAAAAAACGGATTGCAAAAAACGTAGCGTAAACCCAGCCTTACCGTGAAAAAACGAGCGCTCACACAGAACTGTAAATGGAAAAATGATTGTGCCACAAACCCATTTTAGGCTATGCTCACATACGGCCATTTCTATTTGATGGCCTTATTTACCAGCAAAGAAGGGCTTTTATTTACTTTTAAATGACGTCCATCCAATAAAAACAGCCGTTATTGTGACAGTGTTTGAACAAAAACTTAAAGAGGTTGTCTGGGAACTTTTCACTGTAGCCCATCCTGCCGGGGCTGCGTGGTGTGTGTAGTGTGAGTAAGGTATACTTACCTGTCCTGGTCTCCCGCAGCCACCAGATCTGAGGCTGCTGTGATTTTTGAATATCCTGTGAGGCCCCCCCCCCCTTCTAGAAACGGTTTATACTGTCTATGCTGAATAGCTGTTTCCGGAGGGAGTGGGACGTCACCAAACACTGTCAGCGACAGAGAACGGGCGACCAGAGATAAGTATACATTACTAACATGTACATGTACATACATACATGCCCTCCAAAGGCCCGGCAGGATAAGCTATAGTGAAATATTCCCGGACAACCCCTTTAAAAAGTTTTTTTTGTGTCACTGTTTGTTTTGTTGTTGCAGAAATCAATAGTACAGGTGATTTTAATAAACTTTGTAATTGGGTTTATTAGGCAAATATGCCATTATCTGCATTCAAAAAGACTTTCCCCGGGTCCCACCCCCTCTCTCTCATTCACTGCTCATTATCAGGAAATCTCGACTCTTTTACATCAGTCGCCCTGTGTAACCTATGGAGAGGGGGGGGGGGGGTAGGGAGGTTAGTCGCCAACAAAGCATTACACAGCGGGACCTGTGTTCAGAGGTCAGAGAAGTCAGTGCTGACTGTCAGAGATAGCCCAGTGATGTAGCTGTAAATTAACTCTTTGTTGTCCTGTTTTTTCTGCTTCATCTCCCTCTACCCCTCCCCTCTCCATAGAAAACAATGAAGACAGGGGGGGAGCTTCAAACTGCTTTTTCATGATCAAAATGCCTTTTTCGGCCAATAAACCCAATTACACAGTTTCTTAAAATCGCCTGGACTATTGATTTCTGCAAAAAAAATAAAAAATTTAACCATCAGTGACACTTTAAGTAGAAAAAAAAACCTTTAGGCTACAAACCCACTTGCTGTATTTGCGTATTTGCAGCGAGACTCGCTGCAGATACCGGCCCTATACTTTTAATGGCAGACAAACACGCAGCAGGGATGTACATCCCTGCTGCGTATTTGTCTGCAGCCCACCCCATTAACCCCCCGGCCGCCGGAGCTGATACTTCACCTGATCCCGGCTCCGGCGGTTTCCGATGTCTTCAGCAAGCCGGAGCGGGGACCAGGTGAAGTATATGCTCCAGCCAGACGCCCGCAGCCCCTTTAACACCTCCCGCAGCCCCGGCCGCCCGATCGCCCCCCCCGCAGCACCGATCGTTTGCACGCCCCCCCAATCGCCCCCCCCCCCCACAGCCCTGGCCGCTCGATCGCCCCCCGGCAGCACCAATCGCCTTCCCGCAGCACCGATTGCTCGCACGCCCCCCCAATCGCTCCCCTGCAGCCCCGGCCGCCCTATCGCTCCCAGGGGGGACATAACATAATGAGACCTTATCGGGGCACATAACATAATGAGACCTTATCGACCTTATAATGGCCCCAGAATCATCCCTTTAAGCTGACACTATGATCCCCAGCCTGAAGGACCAGTGGCCGTGATGCAGTTCCGGACAGTGCCTGTAGGTGTCAGTAGCTACCAGCAGTTTCATTCCAGTCATTGTTGCATAAATGTACTCCTGGGTTATTAGTTATAGAAGATGCTGAAGGCCGAGACTTGTCTGTAGGATCTGACACTGTCCCTGTATCCTGAACGCTTTATCTTTCAACCATTATATCGAGAATTCTGAAAAACTATACAGAAAAACTCCAGCAACACTGAAGTGAGCTGGGGTAGTTTACAAAAAAAAATTCAACTAACTGGTGTCAGAAGGGGCCAGAGATTTGTAACTTACTTATATTAAAAAATCTCAAGTCTTCCAGTACTTATCAGTTGCTGCATGTCCTGCAGGAAGTGGTGGTGTATTCTTTCCAGTCTGACACAGTGCTCTCTGGTGCCACCTCTGTCTGCATCAGTAGCAAATCCCCATAGAAAAGCCCTCCTGCTCTCCAGACTGCAAATAATACCACTTCCTGTAGGACATACAGCAGCTGATAAGTACTGGAAGACGAGACTTTTTTTTTTTTATAGAAGTAAATTACAAATTTCTGGCACCAACAGAAAAATATTTTGGTGAACTACCTCTTTAAATCCTGTATATACAATAGTGTTGAATCATTATGGGGATTGTATATGTAATACAAAGTGGGTTAGTAGGGCCGTTCATTATAAGCTATTGCAGAGTTTTACATTGTCTGCCAGTGAATCCTGCAGTGAGTATTTCCCCACAGTGTCGCCTCTGGAGATACGTAGCAGTGTCAACAGTGTCAATGAAAGTTGGAACATACAGCACCCTCAGAGCGAGAGGCACTCTTTGTAGCTGCTTATTGCACTAGCTAATAACCTAATTGGTAGGGGTGGACAGGGAACCCCTCTTAATAAACAAAATGCCCTACACTCTGTACCCACAATCTGCCCCCTCCAAACTGCTTGTACCTTCAGATAGTTGCTTTCAATATGCACAGCATATGCTGGGGCATTCCTAATGATGAAGAGGGCGGGGAGGAGGGACGGTGCAAGCCTAATACACAAACACTCTAGGCCCCGTCAATTTAACACAGGGCTGGAAGTTTAAATTTTTTTAGGACAATAACCGCATCACCTGCTGAACAGACCCCAGGACAGATCATGGATTAAACAGAAAACAAGGGAAATTTTGGCAGCACATCTATGACTCTGTTCACACTGCAGGTTGCACGCTGCTTGTGGCTTAAGTACAGACAAAAAACAAAAGGTGCAACAGCAACCCACAGGTGCAAGGGCTTACCGTATATACTCCTCCCAGCGTACACACGGCAAACACCTGCCCTGTAGATATTAAAAATTAAAATATAATTTTATTTTTTTTAAGTTAAAGGTGAGACTCTGGTAAATCCCGGACAGGAGGGGTGTGGGGGAAACATAACTGAGAAGCTATACTTACCTGTCCCTGCTTCCTCAGCAGTACAGCGTCACTGCTCATGGACACCTGCTCGCCTCCTGCAGCTCCAGGTCCTGTGAAGTCACGTAGGGGCACGGGGACGTGTAAGTATAGCTTATTTGATGTTCCCCCCACCCCTTGTCACCCAGGATTTTTACATTTTCCCAGAGTTCACCTTTAAAGGAGTTTTCCAATTATGAAAGTGATCTTCAGCTGACTAATAAATTAACATATATTGGTAAATGTTATATTACTGTTTTACTGTCTGTTCCAATAACTTATTGTCTTCATTGCCCAACTATTTGTGTAGTGTATATCCTGTAAAGGACTTTCTGTTCCTGCCGGACACAGTAGCTGGGAATTCAGCCAATTTAATCTCTCTCCTATACTGCACAACACCACCATTCACAGCAGCTGATGTTAAGTGTTCCGCCTCCCCCTGACTGTAAAATGATCTCTAAACAGGTCACAGAGCATGTCTAGAAATGCCTCCCATTGTGGTGAATAGGGTTGTGCCTATGTCCATGGGGCTTGATTGCACGGCAAGTTTTTTAAATCTGAAAGGACAAAGAAAAGGGCACAGCCAATTCTCATCGACAACACTCATGGGATGTTATCAGTTTTCCTTCAGAATTTATATAAAAAATTCTAAGGAATAGAACTAACAGACGACCTGGAGAGTGCTGATCTCTGTTATCGGGCCCGATCAGAGCGATCGATCAGCTGGATCATTTGTGCACATATCTTTTCCGATCAAAAATGATTTTTCAGCACATGAGAAAAATTCTGATCAGCTGATCTCTAGCCCTATTACGTGATAACGGACAATACTAGCCTTAACCTCTGTGACCTCTGCACAAACGTGACCGAGCCCTTATCCATCAATGATCATACAGCTTTTCAGACATTCTTGCAGATTTTCTTTTAATGAAAATTATAGCCTTTCCTAAACTCCCCACATCATACGACTTCCGCTGCATGCTGGGAGTTCTTGGGCCGTTAGTAATGTCCTCGGTTTGGCCTGTCTTTTTGATCATACCAAATGTTGATTGACTTTCTAACAATGGGCGAGAGCCAAGAGCGGTGAAAGCAGCACACGGAGTGGGAGGTCTGACATGCCAACGCGTGGTGCACCCAGAAAATAGACTAAAATAGATGCCTGTTAGATCATATTATCTGAATTACGAGTTGTTATATTACTCCGGGCCAGGAGCGGTTTAGCCCCTATTACTGCCAGGCTGCCGTAATTAATAAAACACCTTAATGAATGAGCACAGAGCTCCGCTTCTTTGGTGACATTTTAAGGCCAGCAGACAGCTTTGTAGCTGCCAGGGTACACAGCCATTCAATGGAGCCATTCACTGCTAATATTTCATCCTGTTGGTAACCTCTGCATTTACTTCTGTAGACATCACTCCGCAGCTTATAATGTCTACATGATGATCTGGTAGCACTCTACAGCGCCGGGAGCCGTGCCCGCTTCTATGTGGACAGTCACAGTAGAGAGTGCACAACTGATCACTCACACTCCGTACATAGATATCTCATGTAGAAGTTGTCCGGGAAAAATGAATACTTGGCCAGGCTGCCGAGGCTACAGGGTACATGTCAGTAAAACATACTTACCTGTCCCATTCTCTCTTTTCTGCCAGAGCCCGGGCCGTCTGCTCTGAAACGCTTCCTGTGCTTTCATAACATACAATGACTCTGACTGAAATAGCCTCTATACTGAACGGCTGTTTCCTATGGGAGCGCAATGTCATCGGAAGTTCTAAAAAGCAAAGGAAGTGGTGCAGAGCAGGCGGCAAGGGAATGGGACAGGTAAGTATGTATTACTAACATGTTCCCTGCAGCCTGGCTAAGTATTCATTTTTCCCAAACAACCTCTTTAACCCATAAATAGGTCTGGCTGATATTTATTTTTGCAAATAATCACAGGATAGAGCATGTGATTATATGACTTTTTTACTACTTAATGACTACCATTATTAACCAAAACTTTTCATTCTGCCAGAAAAAGTATTGGCCACTAGGGGTCTCCCTCCAGCCCTATATGCAGCTCACTGACTTTTGTCATTGCCATTCTGTCTCTAGTGGATTTTCAGTAGAGAACCCAATGGACGGATTTTGAACATCAGGGGAAGGTGACCCAAGCACGGAATTCATTTCAAAGCATTTTATTGCAACGGGTTTTGAGGGATAAGCCTTCTCTTTATCAACCTATGGCTGTAGATATGTTTTCCTGGACTCCCTAGCGCGGTATCCAACTTATCCACCGATATTCAAATGCCAAGTGTTGGGGTTAGGAGAACGTTGCCGAACCCGAACAGTTTGGTAAGTCGTCTCAACACTATTGCTGAGCAGGCAGTTGCATCTCTCCGTGCCCGACCTGAAGATCAGGTAAGTGAGAAAAGCTGGTTGTGTTTCCGACACTATAGCAGTTGTGACCAAGTGCTTGTTAGGCCCACAGCTATCTCTTGATGAAATTAAGCCACTACCAGATGTTGCCATCAGTGGGGAGAGGCAGGAGGCCCCCATACACATTAAGTAAGTTACCACTTGTATTATTATTAAAGCTGCTTTCATGATTCTTGAGATTTCAGTTGCTCAAATCTCCCAACTCTTTGATGGTTCTATGAGAAATAATTATTAATAACATTGTAGTTGTCTGAAACTGTAATCACCTAAAAAATGCTTTTAATTGCTGCTTTTAAGTGTCAAAGAGGTGTGGCTATGGCACTTTACGGCACTTTTAGTGCCCTGGCCACACCTCCATGACACTTCAGAGCTGCAATAAAAAGCATTTTTTTTTTACAGAATTGGAGAGCTACAGTAAAGGTATGGATAGTCTCACTGTGTAGTCATGTAAGCAGTTCAGGACCTCTATCCCTTTAATGTTGGGGTACAGCCGCCTGTCATTGCCATCTGTAGTATGTTTGGATCACCATGTGTTTATTCTACAGGAATATTTTTCTTGTTTCTTATGAGGTGGAATGTGCAGGGCATGGGGGTTACATCAAAGTGATATGCTATTTTTTCCTCTCTTTAGCAGTATCATCCTGATACTCACTTAAGGAGGGACGCTATTCATGTTTTACTCCGGCCTTGGATAACCCATGCATACCACTCCGCATACTCCACTAACGGTAGAGAGGTCAGTGTCCTAATTCATAGAGCCATTCTATTCCAATCTCTGTCATTGACTCAGAGGACTGAATTGTTTATACTGCGCTATTTCTCAGAATAGTTTTATTATCGTGGCCCTGTACACCCCACCCCCATACTCGAGTGAAATGCTTAAAAGATTACTGCATCCCCCATGGCTCCGACCTTAATTATAGGGGATTTCAATAACTGTCTTCCTATCATCACACCAAATGGATCTGTTCCACCTTCTGTCCTGTCCACCTCCTTGTCGAGAGTCCTGACAGAGTTGCAGCTATTACCATGTCAAGGATTGATTTTTCTTCACAATCTGTCATCCTATATATGACTACACACCTGGATGAGTATCTATCTGTTTTCTTAAAAACACCTTCAACGTCTTCCCTCTTAAGGGTTGCGTTGTCTGATGGGGGCCAAATTTTCGTCATTCTCGTCTCCTCATTGGCCAACCTCTACATGGGGTCTGGTGGGAATAAAGACGTATCTACAGTAGGGATAAAGCTTTCTGTACTAATATAATTTGATATGGTAGTTATATTGACGACGTAATTATCATATGAAGTCAATCTGGAAAATGTACATTCACGGCAAAAGTACAAATTCCAATTTCTGGATGTTTTTCTTAACAGAGAGCAAAACCATCTTCAGGTAGTTATACAGGAAGCTGGTTTCAGGGTATGGCGTATTAGGTGAAGAAAGTCATCATCCATCCCATGTCATCAAAAACCTTCTTGTCAGGATAGGGTGGTATATTAGGGCCAGACATTGATACGAGAGTCATATGATAAATAGGACTAAAAGCATCATGGATAGTGTTGAGTTGACTTGCCGAACTGTTTGGGTTTGGTAACGTTCTTCGAACCTTAACACGCAATATTTAACCCCCGGTGGCTGGTGAAGTTGGATGCTGCCCTAGGGAGTCCTGGAAAACATGGATGCAGCCGGAGGACTAGGAGCGGGAAATACAATAATTTCCAACCAAAAAAGCTTTAAGATTTGATGGACTGAAAAGGGAATTATTTTTAAGGCATCAGGAGGTCCTATTGTCCCAATTACTCATGGTGTTTCAGAAGGCCTTAAAGGAGAAGTCCAGAATGGAACTAAAAGATCATTATGGGCAGGGGGTAGGAGGAAAATAAAAAGCACTATGGTTACCTCTCTCACTACACCGCAACACAGAGCTCCCAGACCCCACTCTACCCTTTCTGTTTAATATCTATCTATCTATCTATCTATCTATCTATCTATCTATCTCCTATCTATCTATCTATCTATCTATCTATCTATCTATCTATCTATCTATCTATCTATCTCCTATCTATCTATCTATCTATCTATCTATCTATCTATCTATCTCCTATCTATCTATTTCCTATCTATCTATCTATCTATCTATCTATCTCCTATCTATCTATCTATCTATCTATCTATCTATCTATCTATCTATCTATCTATCTATCTCCTATCTATTTATCTCCTATCCATATATCATCTATCTATCTATCTATCTATCTATCTATCTATCTATCTCCTATCTATCTATCTATCTATCTATCTATCTATCTATCTATCTCCTATCTATCTATCTATCTATCTATCTATCTATCTATCTATCTCCTATCTATCTATCTATCTATCTATCTATCTATCTATCATCTATTTATCCATCTATAAATTTTACTGTGCAAATTTATTCAAAATTAATCTTTGATACAATCCATGAATCAAAGTCATATGTGTGACGTTTACATTTTTACCAACAGGGGAGGATCAGGCCCCATGCACACAATGGATTTTCCATAGTAAAAAAATCTCTTGCATATTCCTGCCAGAAATTTCAGGGCATACCCTTTCCCTCTAATTTTTCCAGTTTATCCTTTTTTTCCTACATAGATGATAGCGAAGGGAAGGACAAACAAGTTCATTGCACATGAGCAATGGATGAAATTCGAAGATCATCTTCAAAAATACCCAGAGAAGCCAAAGACCAATTTAAATCTTTTATTATAAGAATTATAAATGCTCTTTTTTGTGGGTTTATTTTTAAGAAAATTACAAAATAATAAAAATGTTTACTCTTTTCTTTTCACTTGTGACCTAATATAGACCTGCTCCATAGACAAGCCATAACTTTGAAGATGCACGTGACTGGGAAATCGTGTCTGTAAACAGCGAGACTCTCAGACAACTTTGGAGGATTTCTGACCTGAAGCCAGGAAACCTGAGGCTTAAAAAGACAAAAAATGCAGAAGCGTTCTAGAGTCTTACAATAACAGACTGTGCTACAAACCTGAGCTGACTTAAGGGAATCACCAGAGAGGATTTATAAAGTGGTCCATGTGTCCATCTGCAACCACCTCAAGACCTCAACTTCTTAAAGGGGTTATTCAGCGTTAGGAAAAACATGGCCACTTTCTTCCACTTAAGTTGAGGTGTGGTTTATAATTAAGCTCCATTGACTTCAATTGAACTGAGTTGCAAAACCTCACCCAATCGCTGGATAACCCCTTCGAGGCTGTTCGAGGCTCATTCTTCAGATGTAGAAATGAATAAAAAAAAGGATCTAAGAGAGCTTTACCCATGTAATCTTAGTAGCACTCCTTTGTAGGCTGGTGACTTTCGCTGTTAAGACTCAATTTGCACAATGCAAGACCTTTAGTTCTCATATACAGCACTTCTGTTTAGTGGTAAAGGGGCTGACTGAACTGCCTGGCATACGTACATAGTCACTTAGAGGGCATTTACACGTTCCATGATTCAGGTCAGTGCTCAGAAGATGTGCCACGGACCGGATTGCAGAATTCCCGGCATCAGGTATCATTATGATGCCGGGAGCTCCGAAACAGGTTAAATCTTTTTGCTACTGTACTGATACAGATACAGGTTCATGTATTGTTGGATATTATTGGCAAGTTATCATTACAAGTCACATAGGACCCATGGTCAAAAGATATTTTGAAATGTGTAGGGTCAATGAGGGAGCTTGAAGGATAACTTGAGGTCTCCCGATAATACATAAAGGAAGAAGAAGAAAAAAATGAGTAGGTTGTCCATGTACAGGAAAGATAGACCGAAACTTGGCCCTGCTATAGTAGTGCCCCAAACCCACATCTTCTCTCTTTGGACTTTGTTATAGTTAGGTTGGTTTTAATGAAGACATTCACTGGTTATCCTATATCTTGTTTTACAGAAAGTCCAATAAAGAGAATGTGGTGGCACTACTAGAGGAATCCAAAATCCTTGTCTTACAACCCATCTTTGTACAGGCATATGTTTAGGGTGGTGTAGGGTGCCACCCAGAGGATGCAGCTGTTGTTTTGAGGGCCAGCTGGGATCAGTAGGGCTGCACACTTTACTTTACAAGCTTAGGGTCACGTTAGCTAAAGTAAAGACCCTGACCCTGGGGTACCCCTCCGGGACATATAGCAGAGGTAATAGGGGGCTGCGCAGAAGTTGTGGGTGATGTTAGTTTCTTATTTTTTTACCTGTGGCACATTGGAATACAGTGCCCGGTTGATGGTACCCGGCCAATGTTACAGTACACAGGTGCAGTATTAACATCGATACTGGCAAATGGAAGAACAAGACCATTTGGCGGCAAAGTTCAGAGGAGTAGCTTTACCACATATATATGCAGGCACAATTGAACAGTTTTAAACATCCAACTTGAATGTAGTGCAGATAGTTTAGAGACAACGCATGAAAAATATCACCAGTTCACACCATATGGCTCCCACCAGTAGAAGAAGTCTGGACCCGACTTGAAGTCCAATAACATACTGGTTTGCCAAGGGGTACTTGGCCAATATTGCCTTCTCAGACTAGAGGACGTGACACTGTTTTTCCTCTCTAGAGCAGGGATGGGGAAGCTTCGGCCCTCCAGCTGTTGCAAAACTACAATTCCCATTGTAGTTTTGCAACAGCTGAACGGCCAAAGCTTCCCCATCCCTGCTCTAGAGCATAGCTAGTACACAGAGCATATCTATAAATCCCCTGCTTGGTCCTTGGCCACTTGGCCACTCTTCCAAGCTTTTGGGAAAAAATCAGCTGGTAGCCAAAGTGGCAACTTTATTATACACAGGGTAGTTGCCATGCTGGGTTACTGAATCTTAGCTCCCATCACAGCAAGGTCACAACACAGTATGGAACTGTTTCTAGCTTGGGTCCTCTGTGCTTGGCGGAGCCCACGGCCCTGGAAAATAGCTGATCGATAAAGGCCTCAGGTGTCAGCACGCAACCAATCTGATATGGATGACCTACCCTAACGATAGGCTATCAGTAAGTTTTGACTGAAAAACTTTTATTTGGATCGTGGTTTATACTAGCTACTTTTTTAGCTAGATTCATCATGTGCAATTATTTTAGTTTTTGAACAAAAAATTGCTCAGCGGTACTCCAGTCAGATCCTGGTGTAGCTTTCTAGCTAAGCCATGTTAGCCCAAAAAAGTGTGCAAAAATTGTACAAGATCTATCAAGGCCTGCACCCTAATGATACCTTTTGCGCATGAATCAGATTTTTTTTGTGCAGCACCTGAAAACTGCACTAGCACCACAAAAAAATAAAAAAAATTGGCCAAATGATAAATTCCCCCCATAGTGCTTTTTATCTTCTAATGTTGGGTTTAAAACTCCTCTCGACATTACTAATAATTAAAAACAAGTGTCATCCAGTAGAAATCCTAGCTTACGTGGGATTTTTATTTATTTTTAATGTGGGAGCATCAGAAATTGATGGTTTGCCAATTCAACGGGAACCAGCTTTGGTATAAGAACACCAACATTGGGTAACAATAACAAGGCTGTAAGGTGATTTATAGAAGACTTATAGGGTAGATTAAGTCCACACATGAGAAATCAAGTCTTAGGCTATGTTCACACACTGTAAGAGACTGGCAGTTCCGTGACCCTGACTGGTCACGGAATGGCCGGTCTCTGAAATGAACATCCCGGCTGGTACTGCAGTACCAGCTGAGCGATCTTTTGGGCCGCAGAGTTCTGATGTGGGCGCATCCGTGCGCATCCGTACTGTGGCCGCAGAAAACTGACATGTCAGTTTTCTACGGTGCCGCTAGGGATCCCAGCCGGAGTGTATTCTATGGGCCACATGTATCATCCGGCGAACGGATGATTTTCGGTGGAAAGTGCCGATTTGCGTATTTTTTTATTCGCAAATGGCCGATTTGCGAATAAAATATTCGCAAATCGCCACTTTCCGCCGAGTACGCCAGGGGGGCGGAAAGGGGGCGTGTAGTGGGCGGAGGGCGCGGACTTACCATCCGTTCCGCCCAAATGTACGCCGAAAACCTACTCCAGTCCTCAGCTGGCGTAGGTTTTCGCCGGTGCGCACCGGATTTGTGTAGAGGCAGTCCGCCTCTACATAAATCTCCGGAGCTGCGGGGGCATTTATAAGTCCGGCGTAAAAAACGCCGGACTTAATAAATGCCACCCTATGTGTGTACACTCTGGCCGGGATTCCATAGAAGTCAGGGTAAGGTATATTTTTGTATTAAGCACTTTTATGAAAATATACGTTGTATAAACATAGCCTGAGAAGGTATTACAGGATCTAGTAGATATTCTGGGATGAGGATGTGAGCCCATCAGTCCTTGTGTATTGGTACTGAAAAATCATGACTGGCACAGAAGAGGAAAATCATATAGATACGGGTGCAGTAAGATCCTCTAAATGCTGTATTTTGATGTCCATCTTTCAGCAATCTTTCTTCGTTGCATTCTTATTATTCCTTATTTTCCTCCCTGACACTGTCCACAGATGTCAGAAGTCACTGGTTTTCCTCTAGTCTTATAATACTAAGTCTAGGATTAAAGCTGTTATGTTTCTCTTCCACTCAATGACTCTTTGTACTTATCATTGTCAATGACTTTGTCTCGAAGGAATGCTTGGGTTTTGCATTATATATACACTGAAAACCAATGGATAGGAGACAAGAATGAAGCAAACATATGCATTTCATATGAGCATTTATTCGTCTGTAAGTCTGTGATGGTTGCCATCTGATGATATATGAGATACAGCTCCTCTCTTTAAGGGCTCCATGACCACCTATTGAATTTCCTTTACATAGATTCCCATTAGGTTGGGTACTTTGATAGCTAGAAATGTGACAAGGGAGCGGTGCCCCGAAGCTTGGTTGTGGGCCATCTGAGCATGCTACTTTGTTGTGTAAGTTTGACTCTATTTTACCTTACACGTGTTTATCCAGGATTAATCAGGGACTTTTGTGGAGTAAGAGAGTGAGGGGGATTCATCTCTCTTCTTAAAGGGGTATTCTGGGAAAAATTAACTTTTCCCCTATCCACAAGATAGTGGGAAAGTAGGAAATCGTTGGGGGTCCGACCCCTGACCCCCCCCCCAGCCATCTCCGTATCGGACCCCGCTGGCTCTGTTATGAATAGAGCCCCAGGTAGAGACGAACGAACCTGCCGGGTTCGTATGAACCTGAACTCTCGGCTTCTGATTCCCGCTGTCTGCCCGCTCCATGAAGAGGGTGGATACAGCCTGAGGACCGCCTAGAAAACTGGCATACAGCCTATGGCTATGGCTGTATCCCAGTTTTCTAGGCGGTCCTCTGGCTGTATCCACACTCTCCACGGAGCGGGCAGACAGCGGGAATCAGACGCTGAGAGTTCAGGTTCATACGAACCCGAACCTCGGCAGGTTCGCTCGTCTCTAGCCCCAGGTCAGTACGTGACCCGCGGCTCTATTCATTCCTATGGAGCTACGTAAAGAGCCAAGTGCAGCACTTTGCTGGCTTACTCGACTCTTTTCTTCTTTCCATAGGAATGAATAGAGCTGCTGGTCACGTACCGACACGGGGCTCTATTCATAACAGAGCCAGCGGGGTCCTATAAGGAGAGCGCCGGGGGTTGTTCTACTTTACCCCTTTTCCCCTATCCTGTGGATAGGGGAAAAGTAAATTTTTCCTGTAATACCCTTTTAAGTACCCAAATGTAGTATTTTGAGAAGCCCCAGAAAATACTTGGGCAGCAGCCTTCAGGCACCAGTACATGGACTGGCCTTCCCAAGCTTTGTCCAAAGGAGGACACTTGTTCTACTGGCTGAGAATGTTGAAGAATAAGTTTGGGCTCCTTTCCTGTTAAATAGAACTATATTTAAAATTGTTGAAGACCCCTGGATGAAGCCATTCCTGTGCATGGGAACTTGCTGTACTTTAGACCTTTTATAGGCTTTTTGAATTTTTTTTAAATCCTGCATGTTTTTTTCTTGGTAATGTTTTGACCTTCATGTGTACTGGAAATAATTTTATAAACCAAGCCAGACAGTAATTTCTCAGCCTGTCATAGTCTCTAGTCTATGTCACACAGCGCAAGAGCTTCACTTTCCTTGGCCTGGCTCAGTGAAGGGGTGCTCCCTAGTTGTGATAGATGATAAAAATTCCTCTGCACATGTCTGATCAGAAGGAATGTTGATGTTAGTAGACGATGAGCGATGACAAAAATTAAACATAGTCTTTCCGGCTAATGGTTTTGGTATAACAATATTGCAAACAATGACTGGAGCAAGGTAATAACCCTTGAGGAAAGTGAAGTAGGGATTTGGGGTCTCAGTAATGCTTTAGACTGCCACTTTAACAGACTCTGGTATCAAATGTTCTTTTTCTGAAGGGGTTGTGCACACTGGTAGGCTACCACCAACATCATCTGTCGATGGAGCATCGAGGGAGTCCCATACACTATATACTGGCATCACAGGTCACAGGCTGTACCCACGGCTGAACTTGAAACAAATGAGCCAGGGGGCCGATCTGGAGATCGCCGGGGGTACAGAGGTCGGACACCCCCCAGCGCAATCTCTTGATTGTCCCCTATTCTGTGAATAGAAACAAGTTAGTTTAAGGTGGAAAACCTCATTAAGTCTGGAAGGAGATAAGGTGTTCCCCACTCTTCCTTAAGGCCTTATTACACGTATTTGGCCGATAATTGCTTTGTATAATAGAAGACAATGATCAGCTGACATGCAAGATGTCGGCTGATCGTTGTCTTTAAACAGGCTGAAACGCTAATGATCAGCCTGGCTACGATCTGCTGCGGCAGCAGACCGCCACTGTCCTCTTTGGGCTGACGATCGCCCAGGAAGACCCCCCCCCCGCAGCTCCTCATGTCGGCGCGTGACAGGTCGGTGCTCACTGGCTCTCTACATCGCCCAATGTAATAGGGACTTTACTCACTTTTCCTTATCACTAAGGCTGGGTTCACACTATGTTTTTTGCCGTCTGTTTTTTTTGCAAAAAACAGATGAAAGAAACAGATGCATTTGTGTCCATCCGTTTCTCCATTGACTTCCATTATAAATGAGTGCAAACAAGCTCTTTTTTGAAAGACCTGAATTCACTCACTATAATTAACAAAACGATAGTCGTTATAATTAACAAAACGACAAGTTACGCTCTAGTATACGAACGATGGGAATAGTGAACAAATGATGTGTATATATTCCGAGGGATGAAAACCAACTTGCATGTCCCATAGGGTTACACAGTGGGGGACACTCTCGGGGTTAACGCAAAGCCAATCCCAGCTTATTTCCCATGGAGTCTAGGAGGTCAGGCAGTCAGCTGCTTTGTGTCTCCCAGTAGCTCTTTGCAGTGGCTGCTCAGAAGTTGTGTTTTTACAAGTGCTGCTTTAGATAGGAGGTTGTGGGCACATTCTTTTCCTCTGCAGTGATGTGGCCTGGAAATAGTTCACTTTCCATGCCTTACTGTTTACCATGATGTTTGTGCATTTTATACATTTTTGTAATCTTACTCTCACAAAGGCTCATTCATGGAGCAGGATCCCCAGAGATCGCGAACAGACATCCACTCAGCTAATGTATTGGGACGCTAAATGAAACATTTAGTCTAAATATACTATGTTTAATTTCCAAGCAGTGTCAACGACGATGAAGTGACTGCTATTAATTCTCTCCCGCCTCGGCTTTTTTTCTCTCTCTCAGGAAACGAAGGCATTGGATGCCCTTCTGCTACCTGAAAAGGCCAATAACGTCCATTCAGAGGGTCACAGAAGGTGTTTGTGTTCACTTTTACCCGCAAGGAACTCTCATCTTTTCACCGAGTCGTTTTGGAAAGATTAGCGACTTCTACGAGAGGCCAAGGATACGCAGGTTAGGAACTACTTTATATGTGTGGCAGGAGTTCAGAGAGATTTTCCAGACCATAGAGACCTTAGAAAGCATGTCCATGGCCACACTGGGATGATGACGTGGACCATCAGGCTCCCAAGCCTGTGCAATCCTGAAGAGAGTCTCATAAAAAGAGAATATCTTATAGCGCAAGATTGTGGTACCCCTCAGGCCATCACTCTACCCTTTATACTCAGGGGTGTCATTAGCATTCTCTGTAGGCAATGAAATGATGACCATTCTGGCTCTAGCCATGATGGTGCCTAGGATAGTATTTACCACTTAAAGGGTTGGTCTACCTTTGCAGCCAATTTTTTATATTGTCGCAGTGAACTCTAAAAAAAAAAAATAAGAACCTTTTCAAATAGTCTTTAGGTGCTTATACACTTTGGTTAAAAGTTCACCAAACCCATTGACTTTAGTAGGACTGTCTGACAGTCTAAATTTTGTTGGGGGCCTCTTGACTCTCTCCTGACATTGAGGTGAGAGAAGGGTCGGGCGGGCTGGATTGTCTGACACTACATGCTCAGATAAAAATAAAAAATAAATTATACCTGATCTTCTTAAGACAACCATGGTCTCTCCCCTAGAACACATGAACCTTTGGCTGAGAATCGGAAGTGATAGCTACGATTGAATAGGAGCATGAGCCGGCTCTCTCTCATGTGACCAAGACAGCGACATACCATAGGTCTATGTGGCTACTTGGGTCACACAGACAAAGAGCAGGGAGAGAGGTACTCTTGCCCATTTTCCTGTCTTCACCGCAACAAATTTAAGAGCTGACTGTTTAATTGTGGCCCAATATATCTCTTATTTGCCGCTTAGGAGTTGAATGGGCCCCAAGCAATTGTGTCTCTGATCTGTGGTCATGGCAGCAGAAAACCTTTACTTAGGTTGCCATCACTGTGCTATTACTTCCTGACATAGGGAGACTGCACTAGCAGATCACTGATTGAAAAGATTAATGCAGTACATATGTAGTGCATTGATTTGTATGAGCAAAAAATGAATGCGCAAACAAACCTCTCGGGGAGTGTAGAGGGGCAAAGAAAAGTATAGTACAAAGTATTATTTTTTACTTTTAATTTATCTTCACAAACATTTTTCTTTTGATTTTGCAGTATATTTTGGGTAAAACATAGCAACCAATCAGATTCCACCTTTTATTTTACAAAGAGTCTGTGAGGAATGAAAAGTGAAATCTGATTGGTCATTAGGGGCAACTGAGCCCGTTTCACTTTACACCATATTTGATAAATCTCCTCAATGATCTTCAATGGAGTACTATTGGTCCTGCAAAAAACAAGCCATCTGTAGATGGAAAAATAAAGGTGGCAAGGAGGAAAAGAACAAAATCCCAAAAACTAAAATTTCCTGGGTCGTTGTAAGGTTAACTATTTTCATCTGATAGTAACGGGTTGTCATTTTTATTTTTTTTTAATTTTCTATTGCTCGGATTTTTTGTATTCCAGGGTGTTAAAAGAGAAGTCCGGCCAAAATTTATTTTTTATATGTTATTACTTATGGAAAGTTATACAATTTTCTAATGTACATTAATTATGGGAAATGCTCATATACGGCTATTTCCCTTAATTTAGTGTATCAGGAAGTGTTAGAATTCTCTCAGAACCAGTGACGTCACGATGAAGGGTGTAATTCCTATGGAGTGTCCAGCAGGGGGCGCTCTATATATAGAAGTCAATGAGTACCATTGACTTCTATATATAGTGCGGCCCTGCTGGACACTTCATTGGAATTACAATGGATGTGTGTATGTAATGTATTGTACTGTACTTTGCAATTAAATACATTTATGGAATACTTTGGGGAGCAAGTGTCCTTGCTCCCCAAAGTATCCCATAAATGTAATCAATAAATACATTTGCTGGGCACCGAGCAGGGAGGGAGAGAGGTGCCATCTACCTCCCCCCTCCTTGCTCGGTGCTGGGAACATATACAAAGTACTACTCCCCCATTATCTGCAGATAATAGGGGAGTAGTACCTGTGCTATCTTATCGCCGCCCGCGCCGCCGCCGCTCACAGAAGTGCCGCCCCCCTCCGCCGACGCTCACAGAAGTGCCCCCTCCTCCTCCGCTCCCCCTTCCCCTCGAAACACTGTCTGAACGAAGGGTGTAATTCCTATGGAGTGTCCAGCAGGGGGCGCTCTATATATAGAAGTCAATGAGTACCATTGACTTCTATATATAGTGCGGCCCTGCTGGACACTCCATAGGAATTACACCCTTCGTCGTGACGTCACTGGTTCTGAGAGAATTCTAACACTTCCTGATACACTAAATTAAAAAAATAGCAGTATATGAGCATTTCCCATAATTAATGTACATTAGAAAATTGTATAACTTTCCATAAGTAATAACATATAAAAAATAAATTTTGTCCGGACTTCTCCTTTAAGACCCTATGTGTTCTCTTACCAGTCACCTAGTACATGGTGGGCCTCATATGGGGCCCCGCTCACTCCAGGCACGAGCAAAAAATGGAAACCTCTACTCCCCCTATAGTTACGGTTCAGTCTTTCTCTTGGGCTTTATGGGACAGTATATGTTTTTCTGGTACATAGATACTTGTACATTTTTTAAATGCCATAGAAACATGTGTAGATGGGCGGCTCCTATACTCTTGCCTACTAGTGTTATGTGATATAGAATATGTGTAAATAAACGTCCGTAGTAGCAGACTGAAGTATTTCCTCGATTTCTACACAGCTCCCTCTTTCTTTACCCAGAGACCTTTAAGGAAAATGAGCCCTGGAGAAAAACAAACTCCCGTTCATTCTGAAAGACTGGCTTTGGCCGGAGAATGACATTTCCTATGGTTTGGTTTGATGTGTCTTTTCCTTGCTCCAGCCGGAGTATAAAGAACCTTCTGATGCTGCGCTGCTCCATGCAGCTGAACAAACTGAGCGCTATGCGGAGGATTGCCGTAATACACAGAGCACGTTCTCTTACAGCTTCTGTGGCTTGAACTCGTCCCAAACAAATAGATTTCTAATATTCCTGCTATTCCCTGCCTTATGCTGCTAATCCTGTATATGATTACCTGGGATGTTGGTGCACACAAGGGCAAACACACACATGCGTGACCATGAACAATAACAGTGACTTTACTGAGTTAGTTCTCTATGCTAGTAGTCTTTTGTAAGGTACAGAAAAAGTAAGACAAGAAGTTGTAATGCCCTTTGGTAGCTTGAATATAAATTAAAGTGACACTGTCATCCCTTTTTTTGCATTATGACTTCTCTACACAGGTGTAAAGAGTAAATTTCGCAGTTTTTATACCTTATTTTATATCATACGTCATAGTGCTTGTTCCAGTAAAAAGTGATCTTTTATCATGTGCGGATTGTGCTACCTGAGCGGGGCTTCCTGGCCGCAGCGCCGTTTAGTCCAGCCCACATTGCCACCGTAGCCCCACCCCTATATGAAGTCATAGTCATATAGGTCCTGCCATTAGAAGGGCCGGCCTAAAGGTCTAGGCCCCAACCCTACTAAGTCAGCCGATACCAATACCCACTGAGGGGGCGGCCTATGCACCAATGACGTCACAGAGGGGCTGGGCTATGGTGGTGATGTAGGCAGGGCTAAGTGGCACTGCAGCCACGAAGCCCCTCCCAGGTAGCACAAACCGCAGATGATAAAAGATCACTTTTTACTGGAACAAGCACCATGACGTATTATATAAATAAGGTATGAAAACGGCTGAATTTACCCTTTACACCTGTGTAAAGAAGTCATTATGCAAAAAGAGTGTGACAGTGTCACTTTAAGAGTGCCTTCACACTGAGAAAAATAGGCGGGAATTCCAAGCGCACTTAGACTCTCTAGGGGTGACTATGACTGACTTTACTTCTCTAGCACTTAAAGTGTTAAACACAGTCCATATGATTATTCTGCTGTAAGGATTCTTCATGGGTTGGTTCTCACTTGTAATAGATGACTCAGACTTTATTATGTATGGTTTTGTGTTCTACAATGCCCTATAGCGGGGTGAAAGGCAGTGAGGTTCATAGTGTGGAAGTCACATAGCACTGTCCGAGACCCATTAGGAGGGCACTTATAGGGCACTACAGTGTGTGCAATAGAATGCATGTTAGATATGTTCTGTATTGTATAGTATACTACCCTTCTACAAATTTACTGCCATACAACAATAATACTGCAAACCTACTGCCTGAAAAGGGGATTTCTGGCAGCGGTTTATCTCCCTCTCCAATAAAAACAAAGGCACGTTCTGCCCAGCATACACGTGTATACAAGGACTGGGAGAGGCAGCTGTTGGCCAAACACACATTTGCCTAGCACCATATGCATGTGGCCAGCTTTATAACAAAGGTTATTGTTTAGAGTTCTTTATTATTCAAAGTCACAAGACCTGATGATAATTGTCCGGGTCTTGTGATATTACTGTAAATGCCATTATGCTGCAGTTTTAGGGGAAAAGATGTGGGCGGTGCTAGACATGAGAGAGGATGCTTGATGGAATCGGCCAATTACATTTTTTTTTACATTGTTTTTGGACATTTTCTATTAGTTACATTCAGAGAATCCATTTTTGTGTGGGTTACCTATTTGCAGATTTTTTTTTTAATGGTGAGAGGTCCCCTTTAAATATTTCTAAAGGGTTGTTCCGAATTACGCTACATACCTGAATATACATTCAATAGTACATTCAAGGCCTATAGGCAGCTGGGTGAGGAGTCCTGTAAATTTTTGCCCTTTAGTAAGTACTTTATTAACTGACTCTTTAACCTTTTAGACAACATTAGTTGCCACACATGCCTAGAAGGCCTAGAAAATATATATAGATAAATAAAATAATAAAGCGTAATTTGCAAAAACTTTGACTTTGACAGAGATATGCCGAAAGCTTTGTGTTGGGGTCTTGGTGTTTAGACCCTCAAGATGGGTAGATAGAGCTGAAAGAAGCGCAGTGCTAAGTGCTTCACTCCTTTTCTCATAGAATTATCCATGCTGAGACCCTTATATATATAAGATATAGCCGGGAGAAGTGCATGGTAGCATCCTTCACTTTTCAGGAACACAGGACAGGTGAGGCCTCCTCCGTCCCTGCCCACATACCACTACTGCCCTAGGCGGCAGCGGGTAACTGGGCGACAGTCCCTAATCTGGATAGGTGAAACACAGAAACAAAGACAGAACAAACAAACACAACATACTCAGGGTAAATGAGACTGGTTGGTAACTATCAGTCATTGCGGTACAAAATCAGAAGTCTGGTAGAATAGTCAAGGAGTCAAGCTAAAATCAAGAAACCAGGAAATAAGAAATCAGGATAAAACACTAGCTTAGTCACACTCTAAAAGAGGCTCTGTCACAGGCAATGAGGATGATGATGGGAGTAGCTTTATGGAGGCTGGAGTCCCAGCCCCAGGCGTTTTTGGGGCAGAGACCACAACCCCTTATGACAAAGCCGGCCGCCAGTCAGCATTACACAGTCAGCCACACCTGGGCCGATCGCTGCAACATACAGAGATGCTATGCCGATGCGCCCCTAGCAACCGGCCAGGCCGGTTGTCAGGGATGCCATCAATGCGTTCCCCACAACCAGCCGGTTGCCAGGGATGCCGTTGGCACTCTCGTTGGTATCTTTGTAGTTTTTGGTCCAGTAAAGAACCAAAATATGGAGGAAGTGGATGAAATAAAGGACAGGTGACTTCATGGCCATAAAATTACATACAGCCAATACTTTTTTTTAAAGCTATTTTATACTGTTTCATGACCCAAAAAAAAACAGGCAAAAACTGAGTGTGATTGCAGGATAATTCTACAATGCGAGGAAACCAGATGTATACATTCTTGTAGGGTCAGATATAGTTACACATGTTAATCCCTCTCCGTCTTCATTGCTTGCATTACTTGATTGGACATTTCTTCTTTTGCCAAACAATCCATCTGTCACAATACAATCTCCTGAATCCTACAGGCTAAAAATAGGACCTTCGTATATTTTAACTCTAGATTTAATTGGATCCATATAGAAGAAGACGGCAGAGGAGGAATGTGTCCAGATTAATAGATGATGGATTATTATTTCCTGTTCCTGCGTAAGGGCTCCAGGAAAATATTACTTAACGGTGGAGCTCCATGACGCAACGAGACGCGGTAACCTTGTCATTGGGAGAAGATCCTCTTTCTTGGCATAAGATTTGTCAGGCCGTGACCTCTCAGTGATTTGCTATGTTCAGTATGTAAAACGACTCCATCTTGCATGAGATCACTGCCTCCATAATGAAAAATGCAAGGTCAGTAAACTGTTTAGACTAAATCATCCGAGGCAGCCGAATGTTTTCTGGGTAAGACATAGGCATTGTAACAAAGCATTAACGTCCTAGAAAAAATATTATTATGCTGGGCGTATTTCATCTGTCGCGGAAATTCTGTGAGACATGAAAGCTGCTTGGGCCGAACACCTTAAAAGGAATTAGGGGGGAAAAAATAAAAATATATAATATATTATATGATATATATATATATATATATATATATATGTGAAAATTATTATGTTAATTTGTTTTCCCTAAGACCCATTGGCATCACAACATATGGAGTCTTGTGATGCCAATGGGACGTAAGGGAAGTGAAAATTATTATGTTAATTTGTTTTCCCTAAGACCCATTGGCATCACAAGACTCCATATGTTGTGATGCCAATGGGACGTAAGGGAAATATATATATATATATATATATATATTTATATGTGTGTATATATACATAAAATTTATAGTATTATCAGTTAAGTCTATTGCAATAAATAAATGTAAAACTGCTTTGGGGTTTGCTGCATGTACCGTGCTGGTCTTTACCTGTATTATATGTACTTTGCTGCCCTCTACCTGTCCTACAATACCTGTAATGTATTGCTCTCCAGCTGTACTGCCCTCTACCTTTACATTCCTGTTATATTAACAATGACTGGATACCTTCATATGTACTGCTGGTTACTCGTATGATATGTACTGTACTGTTCTTAACCTGTATCACATGTACTGTACTGTTCTATACTTATACAGTATAGATTCTAAAGCATTCTATACAATAATATATGAAAAATTCAGCTCCCTAACCAGGATACTGTCTAAGCCCCCAGACCTGCACTAACCGTGGTGTGACCCAGGAATCCACATCCAGCCTTGTTGCACTAAAAAAAATAAAAGTTTCATCACATTCTAACATGTTTTAGATGCATACCCACCTTACATGTACTGCACTGCCCTCTACATGTATTGCAAGTACCTGTTCTGGACTTCTCTCTACCCGTACTATATTTTGAACTGTCCTCTACTTGCACTACATGTATTTTACTACTGCCTACCTGTACTGTATGCACTGTACTACATGTACTGCCCTGCTCTCTACCTGTACTACATGTCCTGCACTGCTCTCTACCTGTACTACATGTCCTGCACTGCTCTCTACCTGTACTACATGTACTGCCCTGCTCTCTACCTGTACTACATGTCCTGCACTGCTCTCTACCTGTACTACATGTACTGCCCTGCTCTCTACCTACATGTCCTGCACTGCTCTCTACCTGTACTACATGTACTGCCCTGCTCTCTACCTGTACTACATGTCCTGCACTGCTCTCTACCTGTACTACATGTACTGTCCTGCTCTCTACCTGTACTACATGTACTGCCCTGCTCTCTACCTGTACTACATGTACTGCCCTGCTCTCTACCTGTACTACATGTACTGCCCTGCTCTCTACCTGTACTACATGTCCTGCACTGCTCTCTACCTGTACTACATGTACTGTCCTGCTCTCTACCTGTACTACATGTACTGCCCTGCTCTCTACCTGTACTACATGTCCTGCACTGCTCTCTACCTGTACTACATGTACTGCCCTGCTCTCTACCTGTACTACATGTCTTGCACTGCTCTCTACCTGTACTACATGTACTGCCCTGCTCTCTACCTGTACTACATGTCCTGCACTGCTCTCTACCTGTACTACATGTCCTGCACTGCTCTCTACCTGTACTACATGCACTGTATTGCTATCTACCTGTACTACATGTCCTGCCCTGCTCTCTACCTGTACTACATGTACTGTCCTGCTCTCTACCTGTACTACATGTACTGTCCTGCTCTCTACCTGTACTACATGCACTGTACTGCTCTCTACCTATACTACATATATTGTACTGCTGTCTACCTGTACTACATGTCCTGCACTGCTCTCTACCTGTACTACATGTACTGCCCTGCTCTCTACCTGTACTACATGTCCTGCACTGCTCTCTACCTGTACTACATGTACTGTCCTGCTCTCTACCTGTACTACATGTACTGCCCTGCTCTCTACCTGTACTACATGTCCTGCACTGCTCTCTACCTGTACTACATGTACTGCCCTGCTCTCTACCTGTACTACATGTCCTGCACTGCTCTCTACCTGTACTACATGTACTGCCCTGCTCTCTACCTGTACTACATGTCCTGCACTGCTCTCTACCTGTACTACATGTCCTGCACTGCTCTCTACCTGTACTACATGCACTGTATTGCTATCTACCTGTACTACATGTACTGTCCTGCTCTCTACCTGTACTACATGTACTGCCCTGCTCTCTACCTGTACTACATGTCCTGCACTGCTCTCTACCTGTACTACATGTACTGCCCTGCTCTCTACCTGTACTACATGTCTTGCACTGCTCTCTACCTGTATTGCAAGTACCTGTTCTGGACTTCTCTCTACCCGTACTATATTTTGAACTGTCCTCTACTTCCACTACATGTATTTTACTACTGCCTACCTCTACTGTATACACTGTACTACATGTACTGCCCTGCTCTCTACCTGTACTACATGTCCTGCCCTGCTCTCTACCTGTACTACATGTCCTGCACTGCTCTCTACCTGTACTACATGTACTGCCCTGCTCTCTACCTGTACTACATGTCCTGCACTGCTCTCTACCTGTACTACATGTACTGTCCTGCTCTCTACCTGTACTACATGTACTGCCCTGCTCTCTACCTGTACTACATGTCCTGCACTGCTCTCTACCTGTACTACATGTACTGCCCTGCTCTCTACCTGTACTACATGTCCTGCACTGCTCTCTACCTGTACTACATGTACTGCCCTGCTCTCTACCTGTACTACATGTCCTGCACTGCTCTCTACCTGTACTACATGTCCTGCACTGCTCTCTACCTGTACTACATGCACTGTATTGCTATCTACCTGTACTACATGTCCTGCCCTGCTCTCTACCTGTACTACATGTACTGTCCTGCTCTCTACCTGTACTACATGTACTGTCCTGCTCTCTACCTGTACTACATGCACTGTACTGCTCTCTACCTATACTACATATATTGTACTGCTGTCTACCTGTACTACATGTCCTGCACTGCTCTCTACCTGTACTACATGTACTGCCCTGCTCTCTACCTGTACTACATGTCCTGCACTGCTCTCTACCTGTACTACATGTACTGTCCTGCTCTCTACCTGTACTACATGTACTGCCCTGCTCTCTACCTGTACTACATGTCCTGCACTGCTCTCTACCTGTACTACATGTACTGCCCTGCTCTCTACCTGTACTACATGTCTTGCACTGCTCTCTACCTGTACTACATGTACTGCCCTGCTCTCTACCTGTACTACATGTCCTGCACTGCTCTCTACCTGTACTACATGTCCTGCACTGCTCTCTACCTGTACTACATGCACTGTATTGCTATCTACCTGTACTACATGTACTGTCCTGCTCTCTACCTGTACTACATGTACTGCCCTGCTCTCTACCTGTACTACATGTCCTGCACTGCTCTCTACCTGTACTACATGTACTGCCCTGCTCTCTACCTGTACTACATGTCTTGCACTGCTCTCTACCTGTACTACATGTACTGCCCTGCTCTCTACCTGTACTACATGTCCTGCACTGCTCTCTACCTGTACTACATGTCCTGCACTGCTCTCTACCTGTACTACATGCACTGTATTGCTATCTACCTGTACTACATGTCCTGCCCTGCTCTCTACCTGTACTACATGTACTGTCCTGCTCTCTACCTGTACTACATGTACTGTCCTGCTCTCTACCTGTACTACATGCACTGTACTGCTCTCTACCTATACTACATATATTGTACTGCTGTCTACCTGTACTACATGTCCTGTACTGCTCTCTACCTGTACTACATGTCCTGTACTGCTCTCTACCTGTACTACATGCACTGTGCTGCTCTCTACCTGTACTGCATGTACTGTTCTACTCTCTACCTGTACTGCATGTACTGTTCTACTCTCTACCTGTACTACATGTACTGTCCTGCTCTCTACCTGTACTACATACACTGTGCTGCTCTCTACCTTTACTACATGCACTGTGCTGCTCTCTACCTATACTACATATATTGTACTGCTGTCTACCTGTACTACATGTCCTGTACTGCTCTCTACCTGTACTACATGTCCTGTACTGCTCTCTACCTGTACTACATGCACTGTGCTGCTCTCTACCTGTACTGCATGTACTGTACCTCACTTTACCTGTACTAGATTTATTGTATTGTTAGTCCCTAGTACAACAAGTATCGTACTGTTCCCTACCTGTACTGTTGTAAGAATTACTATGAATTATGCATATACTGTATAAATAAAATGGGGCGCACTGAATTTTAAGGGGTTAGACACTGAATATAGGGCTAATTCTCCTTTTTGCTATGGGGTCCTTTGTTTAGCTGCCCCACCCCGGAATTGCTTGTGCATTGTTATGCCTCATGTATCTGGTTTGAAGTGATAAAATATATTTTGAGTGTTATTTAAGAAAGTCCATAATTTGCAAAAACTTTGACTTTGACAGAGATATGCCGAAAGCTTTGTGTTGGGGTCTTGGTGTTTAGACCCTCAAGATGGGTAGATAGAGCTGAAAGAAGCGCAGTGCTAAGTGCTTCACTCCTTTTCTCATAGAATTATCCATGCTGAGACCCTTATATATATAAGATATAGCCGGGAGAAGTGCATGGTAGCATCCTTCACTTTTCAGGAACACAGGACAGGTGAGGCCTCCTCCGTCCCTGCCCACATACCACTACTGCCCTAGGCGGCAGCGGGTAACTGGGCGACAGTCCCTAATCTGGATAGGTGAAACACAGAAACAAAGACAGAACAAACAAACACAACATACTCAGGGTAAATGAGACTGGTTGGTAACTATCAGTCATTGCGGTACAAAATCAGAAGTCTGGTAGAATAGTCAAGGAGTCAAGCTAAAATCAAGAAACCAGGAAATAAGAAATCAGGATAAAACACTAGCTTAGTCACACTCTAAAAGAGGCTCTGTCACAGGCAATGAGGATGATGATGGGAGTAGCTTTATGGAGGCTGGAGTCCCAGCCCCAGGCGTTTTTGGGGCAGAGACCACAACCCCTTATGACAAAGCCGGCCGCCAGTCAGCATTACACAGTCAGCCACACCTGGGCCGATCGCTGCAACATACAGAGATGCTATGCCGATGCGCCCCTAGCAACCGGCCAGGCCGGTTGTCAGGGATGCCATCAATGCGTTCCCCACAACCAGCCGGTTGCCAGGGATGCCGTTGGCACTCTCGTTGGTATCTTTGTAGTTTTTGGTCCAGTAAAGAACCAAAATATGGAGGAAGTGGATGAAATAAAGGACAGGTGACTTCATGGCCATAAAATTACATACAGCCAATACTTTTTTTTAAAGCTATTTTATACTGTTTCATGACCCAAAAAAAAACAGGCAAAAACTGAGTGTGATTGCAGGATAATTCTACAATGCGAGGAAACCAGATGTATACATTCTTGTAGGGTCAGATATAGTTACACATGTTAATCCCTCTCCGTCTTCATTGCTTGCATTACTTGATTGGACATTTCTTCTTTTGCCAAACAATCCATCTGTCACAATACAATCTCCTGAATCCTACAGGCTAAAAATAGGACCTTCGTATATTTTAACTCTAGATTTAATTGGATCCATATAGAAGAAGACGGCAGAGGAGGAATGTGTCCAGATTAATAGATGATGGATTATTATTTCCTGTTCCTGCGTAAGGGCTCCAGGAAAATATTACTTAACGGTGGAGCTCCATGACGCAACGAGACGCGGTAACCTTGTCATTGGGAGAAGATCCTCTTTCTTGGCATAAGATTTGTCAGGCCGTGACCTCTCAGTGATTTGCTATGTTCAGTATGTAAAACGACTCCATCTTGCATGAGATCACTGCCTCCATAATGAAAAATGCAAGGTCAGTAAACTGTTTAGACTAAATCATCCGAGGCAGCCGAATGTTTTCTGGGTAAGACATAGGCATTGTAACAAAGCATTAACGTCCTAGAAAAAATATTATTATGCTGGGCGTATTTCATCTGTCGCGGAAATTCTGTGAGACATGAAAGCTGCTTGGGCCGAACACCTTAAAAGGAATTAGGGGGGAAAAAATAAAAATATATAATATATTATATGATATATATATATATATATATATATATATATATGTGAAAATTATTATGTTAATTTGTTTTCCCTAAGACCCATTGGCATCACAACATATGGAGTCTTGTGATGCCAATGGGACGTAAGGGAAGTGAAAATTATTATGTTAATTTGTTTTCCCTAAGACCCATTGGCATCACAAGACTCCATATGTTGTGATGCCAATGGGACGTAAGGGAAATATATATATATATATATATATATATTTATATGTGTGTATATATACATAAAATTTATAGTATTATCAGTTAAGTCTATTGCAATAAATAAATGTAAAACTGCTTTGGGGTTTGCTGCATGTACCGTGCTGGTCTTTACCTGTATTATATGTACTTTGCTGCCCTCTACCTGTACTACTTTATACCTGTCCTACAATACCTGTAATGTATTGCTCTCCAGCTGTACTGCCCTCTACCTTTACATTCCTGTTATATTAACAATGACTGGATACCTTCATATGTACTGCTGGTTACTCGTATGATATGTACTGTACTGTTCTTAACCTGTATCACATGTACTGTACTGTTCTATACTTATACAGTATAGATTCTAAAGCATTCTATACAATAATATATGAAAAATTCAGCTCCCTAACCAGGATACTGTCTAAGCCCCCAGACCTGCACTAACCGTGGTGTGACCCAGGAATCCACATCCAGCCTTGTTGCACTAAAAAAAATAAAAGTTTCATCACATTCTAACATGTTTTAGATGCATACCCACCTTACATGTACTGCACTGCCCTCTACATGTATTGCAAGTACCTGTTCTGGACTTCTCTCTACCCGTACTATATTTTGAACTGTCCTCTACTTGCACTACATGTATTTTACTACTGCCTACCTGTACTGTATGCACTGTACTACATGTACTGCCCTGCTCTCTACCTGTACTACATGTCCTGCACTGCTCTCTACCTGTACTACATGTCCTGCACTGCTCTCTACCTGTACTACATGTACTGCCCTGCTCTCTACCTGTACTACATGTCCTGCACTGCTCTCTACCTGTACTACATGTACTGCCCTGCTCTCTACCTACATGTCCTGCACTGCTCTCTACCTGTACTACATGTACTGCCCTGCTCTCTACCTGTACTACATGTCCTGCACTGCTCTCTACCTGTACTACATGTACTGTCCTGCTCTCTACCTGTACTACATGTACTGCCCTGCTCTCTACCTGTACTACATGTCCTGCCCTGCTCTCTACCTGTACTACATGTACTGCCCTGCTCTCTACCTGTACTACATGTCCTGCACTGCTCTCTACCTGTACTACATGTACTGTCCTGCTCTCTACCTGTACTACATGTACTGCCCTGCTCTCTACCTGTACTACATGTCCTGCACTGCTCTCTACCTGTACTACATGTACTGCCCTGCTCTCTACCTGTACTACATGTCTTGCACTGCTCTCTACCTGTACTACATGTACTGCCCTGCTCTCTACCTGTACTACATGTCCTGCACTGCTCTCTACCTGTACTACATGTCCTGCACTGCTCTCTACCTGTACTACATGCACTGTATTGCTATCTACCTGTACTACATGTCCTGCCCTGCTCTCTACCTGTACTACATGTACTGTCCTGCTCTCTACCTGTACTACATGTACTGTCCTGCTCTCTACCTGTACTACATGCACTGTACTGCTCTCTACCTATACTACATATATTGTACTGCTGTCTACCTGTACTACATGTCCTGCACTGCTCTCTACCTGTACTACATGTACTGCCCTGCTCTCTACCTGTACTACATGTCCTGCACTGCTCTCTACCTGTACTACATGTACTGTCCTGCTCTCTACCTGTACTACATGTACTGCCCTGCTCTCTACCTGTACTACATGTCCTGCACTGCTCTCTACCTGTACTACATGTACTGCCCTGCTCTCTACCTGTACTACATGTCTTGCACTGCTCTCTACCTGTACTACATGTACTGCCCTGCTCTCTACCTGTACTACATGTCCTGCACTGCTCTCTACCTGTACTACATGTCCTGCACTGCTCTCTACCTGTACTACATGCACTGTATTGCTATCTACCTGTACTACATGTACTGTCCTGCTCTCTACCTGTACTACATGTACTGCCCTGCTCTCTACCTGTACTACATGTCCTGCACTGCTCTCTACCTGTACTACATGTACTGCCCTGCTCTCTACCTGTACTACATGTCTTGCACTGCTCTCTACCTGTATTGCAAGTACCTGTTCTGGACTTCTCTCTACCCGTACTATATTTTGAACTGTCCTCTACTTCCACTACATGTATTTTACTACTGCCTACCTCTACTGTATACACTGTACTACATGTACTGCCCTGCTCTCTACCTGTACTACATGTCCTGCCCTGCTCTCTACCTGTACTACATGTCCTGCACTGCTCTCTACCTGTACTACATGTACTGCCCTGCTCTCTACCTGTACTACATGTCCTGCACTGCTCTCTACCTGTACTACATGTACTGTCCTGCTCTCTACCTGTACTACATGTACTGCCCTGCTCTCTACCTGTACTACATGTCCTGCACTGCTCTCTACCTGTACTACATGTACTGCCCTGCTCTCTACCTGTACTACATGTCTTGCACTGCTCTCTACCTGTACTACATGTACTGCCCTGCTCTCTACCTGTACTACATGTCCTGCACTGCTCTCTACCTGTACTACATGTCCTGCACTGCTCTCTACCTGTACTACATGCACTGTATTGCTATCTACCTGTACTACATGTCCTGCCCTGCTCTCTACCTGTACTACATGTACTGTCCTGCTCTCTACCTGTACTACATGTACTGTCCTGCTCTCTACCTGTACTACATGCACTGTACTGCTCTCTACCTATACTACATATATTGTACTGCTGTCTACCTGTACTACATGTCCTGCACTGCTCTCTACCTGTACTACATGTACTGCCCTGCTCTCTACCTGTACTACATGTCCTGCACTGCTCTCTACCTGTACTACATGTACTGTCCTGCTCTCTACCTGTACTACATGTACTGCCCTGCTCTCTACCTGTACTACATGTCCTGCACTGCTCTCTACCTGTACTACATGTACTGACCTGCTCTCTACCTGTACTACATGTCTTGCACTGCTCTCTACCTGTACTACATGTACTGCCCTGCTCTCTACCTGTACTACATGTCCTGCACTGCTCTCTACCTGTACTACATGTCCTGCACTGCTCTCTACCTGTACTACATGCACTGTATTGCTATCTACCTGTACTACATGTACTGTCCTGCTCTCTACCTGTACTACATGTACTGCCCTGCTCTCTACCTGTACTACATGTCCTGCACTGCTCTCTACCTGTACTACATGTACTGCACTGCTCTCTACCTGTACTACATGTCCTGCACTGCTCTCTACCTGTACTACATGTACTGCCCTGCTCTCTACCTGTACTACATGTCCTGCACTGCTCTCTACCTGTACTACATGTCCTGCACTGCTCTCTACCTGTACTACATGCACTGTATTGCTATCTACCTGTACTACATGTCCTGCCCTGCTCTCTACCTGTACTACATGTACTGTCCTGCTCTCTACCTGTACTACATGTACTGTCCTGCTCTCTACCTGTACTACATGCACTGTACTGCTCTCTACCTATACTACATATATTGTACTGCTGTCTACCTGTACTACATGTCCTGTACTGCTCTCTACCTGTACTACATGTCCTGTACTGCTCTCTACCTGTACTACATGCACTGTGCTGCTCTCTACCTGTACTGCATGTACTGTTCTACTCTCTACCTGTACTGCATGTACTGTTCTACTCTCTACCTGTACTACATGTACTGTCCTGCTCTCTACCTGTACTACATACACTGTGCTGCTCTCTACCTTTACTACATGCACTGTGCTGCTCTCTACCTATACTACATATATTGTACTGCTGTCTACCTGTACTACATGTCCTGTACTGCTCTCTACCTGTACTACATGTCCTGTACTGCTCTCTACCTGTACTACATGCACTGTGCTGCTCTCTACCTGTACTGCATGTACTGTACCTCACTTTACCTGTACTAGATTTATTGTATTGTTAGTCCCTAGTACAACAAGTATCGTACTGTTCCCTACCTGTACTGTTGTAAGAATTACTATGAATTATGCATATACTGTATAAATAAAATGGGGCGCACTGAATTTTAAGGGGTTAGACACTGAATATAGGGCTAATTCTCCTTTTTGCTATGGGGTCCTTTGTTTAGCTGCCCCACCCCGGAATTGCTTGTGCATTGTTATGCCTCATGTATCTGGTTTGAAGTGATAAAATATATTTTGAGTGTTATTTAAGAAAGTCCATCTGCAGGAAGTAGTTACTGTCTGTGGGCATGTTATATGGTAGAAGAAGAAGTGAATCGGCAGTTTTGAGATCACTGTCCCCCAGCAATGTGACATCTGATATTTTTGTGTTAGGTTTTATGTTCCAACATGAACCCAAAATCTTTTTATATACCAATAAACGGGTATTCCCACCTATGGTACATATGGCATATCCTAAGATATGTGATATATGCATGTCCCATCTCTTGCACCAACACCAATGTGGAGAATGATCGTCTCTGACCCCAAAGCCCCCTTGGTGAGGTAGCTGCTGGCATCCAGGTGGAGAATGAGTGAAGGGGTCCCTGCGCATATGCACAGCCCTCTCCATTCACTTCTGTGAGAGTTAGTGACAAGACTGACCTATCTGGATGAGAGAAGTGGGACAGTAGGGTGGACCGAGGGTGGTAGCCATGCCAGTGAGGGTGGCAGCCATGCCAGTGAGGGTGGCAGCCATGCCAGTGAGGGTGGTAGCCATGCCAAACTCCTATCATAAAGACTTCTGGCCATGACTCGTCTTTGCAGAACTGTCTGCATTCACATCTTCTGCTCCTTATGTTTTCAACACATGCTCGCTTGATTTTGGTTAGCCATTTTCTTCTCCCTTAGAAAAATAGCTTGAATACAGACTATATCCAGCTGACGCAGTGTTTACTTAAAAAAAGGTATTATTAATATGAACGTTTCTTTGAACATTTGAAAAAAATCTGTTTATTATCTTGTTCTGGAGCCAGAAGACAATGATAGATGGTCGACATGGGCAAAAAGAGATGTTATTCATAGAACTCAAATCAACGACTAAGAACATAGTGCAGAAGAAGTAAAGGAATGTCTTATACCAAAGAGAAGAAAACAGTTTCTGCACCCGGAGATGAATCAGACTATAGAATTATCTTCCAGAAGGTATTAAAGAGTTTGTTTTATTTTAAAGGGCTTGTCTGTTTTAGAAAACCCAAAGACTTTATCACGAAATTATGAGGGTTAGCCTCATTCACGGGGGCAGAACATCTACAAAGATAGTCTCTTGTTGTGGAGGACCTGGAATGTCCAAACATTAGGTGGTTATTACACTTGCTCCAATAGGAATCATGTAATACTTCATTTCCCCAGCGGTGGCGCTGCAGGCAAGATGAGCAATTGTTAAACCTACCGCTATTTTTCCATTCTTCTTTATAAGCTAATAATTCTCTGGAGAAAAACCAAACATGGTAGCACAGCCATATACTTATCACTGATTGCTCTGCATCTCAGCAATATATACTACTAACATTAGGAGTTAGTTACATTTTGATCAAGGTGCAAAAGCCAACACACCACGTCAAGGTTCCTGATACGTGTGGGTCGCTAACTAAAAAATGGTGGAGCATCATCGCAACAACATCATTGCCAGATGGGGGACCGACCCACTCACCAAGCAGCCCCAATCTTGTAGGATATAGTCCCCTTGGCCTATGGGCCACACCACTCCCAGACACTGTGCCGCCACAGCAATGGCCACCCATGGAACCACACCACACAGAGCTGACCATAGCTATATAATGGGGGGCTCTGACCCTTCACCAATGGCTGTGGGAAGATGCATGTTGGATTCCAAATGCCCAGTCCTATTGTTTTTGGGAAATGAGCAACTGCCAGAGGAGTCTGGTTATAGTAGTGACCCATCATGGGCAGTGACTGGCTGAGCGGGCACTTCCTACGAATCAATAGTAAAAAATCAGAACGTGGTGGTGGATCATGAAGGTCTCATATATATATAACACAGTATATATACTGTATATACACTACCGTTCAAAAGTTTGGGGTCACATTGAAATGTCCTTATTTTTTAAGGAAAAGCACTGTACTTTTCAATGAAGATCACTTTAAACTAGTCCTAACTTTAAACAAATACACTCTATGCATTGCTAATGTGGTAAATGACTATTCTAGCTGCAAACGTCTGGTTTTTGGTGCAATATCTACATAGGTGTATAGAGGCCCATTTACAGCAACTATCACTCCAGTGTTCTAATGGTACAATGTGTTTGCTCATTGGCTCAGAAGGCTAATTGATTATTAGTAAACCCTTGTGCAATCATGTTCACACATCTGAAAACAGTCTAGCTCATTACAGAAGCTACAAAACTGACCTTCCTTTGAGCAGATTGTGTTTCTGGAGTATCACATTTGTGGGGTCAATTAAACACTCAAAATGGCCAGAAAAAGAGAACTTTCATCTGAAACTCGACAGTCTATTCTTGTTCTTAGAAATAAAGGCTATTCCATGCGAGAAATTGCTAAGAAATTGAAGATTTCCTACAACGGTGTGTACTACTCCCTTCAGAGGACAGCACAAACAGGCTCTAACCAGAGTAGAAAAAGAAGTGGGAGGCCGCGTTGCACAACTAAGCAAGAAGATAAGCACATTAGAGTCTCTAGTTTGAGAAACAGACGCCTCACAGGTCCCCAACTGGCATCTTCATTAAATAGTACCCGCAAAACACAACAACATGTACAGTGAAGAGGCGGCTGCAGGATTTTGGCCTTCAGGGCAGAGTGGCAAAGAAAAAGCCATATCTGAGACTGGCCAATAAAAGAAAAAGATTAAGATGGGCAAAAGAACACAGACATTGGACAAAGGAAAACTGGAAAAAAAGTGTTATGGGCGGATGAATCCAAGTTTGAGGTGTTTGGATCACAAAGAAGAACGTTTGTGAGACGCAGAACAAATGAAAAGATGCTGGAAGAATGCCTGACGCCATCTGTTAAGCATGGTGGAGGTAATGTGATGGTCTGGGGTTGCTTTGGTGCTGGTAAGGTGGAATATTTGTACAGGGTAAAAGGGATTGTGAATAAGGAAGGCTATCACTCTGCACCGCCATGCCATACCCAGTGGACAGCGCTTGGTTGGAGCCAATTTCATCCTACAACAGGACAATGACCCTAAACACCTCCAAATTGTGCAAGAACTATTTACAGCAGAAGCAGCAGCTGGTATTCTATCATAGGTAATGGAGTGGCCAGCGCAGTCACCAGATCACCACCCCATTGAGCTGTTGTGGGAGCAGCTTGACCGTATGGTACGCCAGAAGTGCCCATCCAACCAATCCAACTTGTGGGAGCTGCTTCTAGAAGCGTGGGGGGCAATTTCTCCAGCTTACCCCAACAGATTAATAGCTAGCATGCCAAAGGTGTGCAATGCTGTAATTGCTGCAAAAGGAGGATTCTTTGACGAAAGCAAAGTGTGATGTAAGAACAATGTTATTTCACATACAAATTATTATTTCTAACCTTGTCAATGTCTTGACTCTATTTTCTATTCAGTTCACAACGTATGGTGGTGAATAAGTGTGACTTTTCATGGAAAACACAAAACTGTGACCCTAAACTTTTAAAAGGTAGTGTGTATATATATATATATAATTTATATATGTATATAATCATTCTAGTGCTCCCCCCTCTCCCAATAAACATAACATAACCCCAATTATAACTAGTACATACTACTAGTAGACAAATCATAATAATACCACTACCACCAGACATACCAATATCACCACTTAGGGCATGAAGAGGAGACCCCACGCAGCAACCCAATATGCGTTTCATCTTTTTATCAGGAGATGTGTATGTGTGTGTGTGTGGGGGGGGTCACACTTAAAGCAAATGTACCATCAGGTACATTTGTTTTAAGTATTACCCATGTATAGAACTGCTCCGGCACAAAGAAGCCGGTCCTTTTATTGAACCGCCGCCCCCGGTAACTTGTACAGCGCCATTTTATTTACAGGTACTGGGCCAGGAGTGAAGCAATAGAGGCAGGCCGGCCTGCCCCCAGTGGGAGGAAACCCCCGCCCCTCTATGACGTGGCTCCATTGATTCTAAGGCCATACAAGGGAACCGGGCCGCGGTTCAAAAAAAGGACTGCAGCACTGGCCTACCCGTGCCAGCACCGTTCTATACATGGGTTTTACCTAAAGCGAATGTACCTGATGGTACATTCGCTTTAAATATCGCTGGGTCGCCCTACTGTGCATGCTCAGTGAAGAATCGTCCTCTTGCCCTAAGCAGGTCTACATCAGGTATCATCCATTGTTATACTTAGTATTACTAGTGTGTACACTGATTAACTGGTTTAATACTGCTATTACCATATCTGGTATGGAAAGAACTTGGGTTATGTACATCCAGTTGTTGGGTTTCCTGTGTGGGGTCCTCCATTTTGTATTTTATGTGAATGTCTTCTTAACCATTTGGGGGTCCTCTTTCTTTTTTCTTTGCATTGATAATTGCAGTAGAGGTCCTGTTTATATTACATGCTGTTATGTTCTGTAGTCGGGTTATAGTTGTACATTGTCGGGTTACAGAGTACATTGTTGGTGCTGATTACATGGTCATTATAGACTGACTGGCCCGATGGGTATAGATTTTGGTTGTATCGGCATATAGACACTGCTGGCTAAAAAAGCCTGGCCATTTGCCTTTTTAAAAAAGGTTAATTCCTTGGGTAAGTCGTTTGGCCCATGAGGAAGGAATGATGAAATCCATACAGCAATTGGATACACAGTATGAAGGCTACTATATCTAGTACTTTCAGCACATTTATGGCTACCCATCCCTCTCTGTCTTGTCATTGGAAGATAAACTGTTAAAAACGACTTTGTATATTTAGAAAGAGTCCTAGGGTACGGTCCCTGGTGGTGTTACGTGTGTCTGACTGCACGGCCTGTTGACAGCTATTCCCTGTACAAAATGTAATGTTTTTCTGCTACTGACTGGTTGGGATACCATGAAAGTAATCTGAAACTTTTATAGATGTTGGGAGGCACACAGTATTTCCAAACTTTGAACACCAGTATATAGCGCTCACATTCCATTCTTCCACTGGAAAAAAAAGAGAATGTCTGCATTAGCACAGGAAGTACAACATGTGGATTTTATTTTTGGTATGAAGCAAGAAAAATAAAAAAGTTGACAAGTTGAGAACATATTTTCCAATAAAATACCACCAAAATTTTGTCATATCACCATCATCTTTAGCTAGAAATGATTGCTGAAGCATGGTGGACAAGGAGAAAGCATTCAATGCCCCAAAGACCATTTCAGCAGTGGTTTATAATATTGACTGTTTGGGTTGCCATTGGAGGCCCAGGACCACCCAAGCTGCCCATATTCTGCTATAGCCCCACTTCATGATGCCAAGGCTGTATGCCCCAGATCCCTGGTGAACACTGCTTTTTGGTGATGGAGCAGAGAGCCATTGGCAATGGTGTATCATGGGAGAGGCTGGGGGGCTGCTGCTCTGGGCTCATAGTTCTAAGGGGCACATCCCCACTCACTATTGTACGGGAACAGGAGTCTGGCGGTAAACGGAAAACCTTGCTCCTATATGCACATTTCTAGTGATGAGCGAATAGTGAGATATTCGAATATTCGATATTCGTACGAATATCCTGTGAATATTCGATCGAATATTCGATCCCATTAAAGTCTATGGGAACAAGTATTCGATTAGTGAAAAACATCTATTTGACCATTTGGAGGGTGAAACCGGAAGCTGGGGGATTTGAACGCTTATCGAATATTTAGCGTATATTCGCAGAATATTCGTACGAATATCGAATATTCGAATATCTCACTATTTGATCGAATATCTATTCGATCGAACAGTATTCGCTCATCACTACACATTTCGTATCTTGCTATACCAGTTGTTTTTGCATTGTACTCAATGTATGTACAGGAGCAGGGACTCCCCACTTCTTTACTCTAAAGCAGTGAAGGTCTTCTTCAGCATGCCGTGCACAATGATGGCATCAAGGTGACCGGGCACAGAGCGAAGGAGAAGGAAGAAGGTCCAGCCCTGAAACAGAAGGAAGGGATCTACTAGTGACAGTACCTCCCCCATATATTATATAGGTCCCCACTGTGCCCCTGTATAGTATTTAGACTCCCGCTATGCCCCCATATTGTATATAGAATCAACTATGTGCCTTTAGAGTGTTGGTCCCTTTTGTGCCTCCATATAATATGCAGGCCTTCTCTGCTTCTACATAGTGTACATAGGCCCCCATCTGATCCCCTATTTAGTATATAGGCCCCTCTGTGCCCCCACATAGTATTTAGGCTTCTTCTGTGCCACCATAAAGTATGCAGGCCTTCTCTGTGCCCCTCATTGTCTTCTTAAAGAGAGCAACACATTAAAACGCTCCCCCACAGCACAATGCACACTCACCTCTCTCAGCTTTACAGACAGCATGGGACAAGGACACTGCCTGAGCCACCTTTATTCTTTCAACTGTATGAGTGTCATAAAGGTGCACACACAGTTAAGCTGGAATCCGGGATGTGTGTTCTGGATTCCTGGGATTGCCCTGCAGCACAAATGTTGGAACCCATAGGAAGTTTCTACTGTGGGCCAGATGCTTGTTCTATGCTGTAGTCTGAGTGGACCCCAGGGCCGCCCATGACTGCACCTTAAGTACACTGTCCTTCCATCCTTTGGAGGTGATTTTCTGCAAACTGATAAGCAGAAAACGGAATATTTTGCAGGAGTATAGCTACAGAAAATCATGAAGCAGACTATCCAGTCATTAGTCTATGGTCGGAAGCTCAAGGGGAAACAAACTTATACCACAAGACCAGCAATCCAAACCACCTCTGAGCATATCAATGCACAGCACCACAAGCATTTAAAGGGGTTTTTCAATCTCATAAAATGTATACAGGTAAGCTAAGCAGAACTCAATGCCAAGCAGCAGCTGCAAAAGCAAATAAGATTTTAAGGTGTGAAAAAAGAGAAATAAAAACCTGGGACCCCATTGTAACATTCCCTCTCTATACATCCTGGAGAGACCATCTTATTGGGATCTATAAATATATGGGAAGTCAACACCACGATTTATTCCTTCAAGAATCTGTATATAAAGAAAAGATTAACATTTTCCTCGAAGGACACTGGTGTACGTTTCCAAATCTCTATATTAAAGCCACATGCCTACAAAACTGCCAAAAAATAATTATAAGATATTAAGAGTATAATGAGACTAGCAATTCACCTCTAGCCGCCCATACTTCTCTATGGCTTATTATGTCTTTTTGACAGCAAGTATATCAAATGTTTTTGGAATGTCAAACTCCTAAACTGAGTTACTAGCGGCCCAGCTGTTTTCAGATGATAGAAAAGAGTTGACATTGAGTGATGGGAACAGTAAATGTGGAATGGTGAAAAGTTCTCTATTTATAAATCTCTATTTGACTGTCGGTATAATATATATATATATATATATATATATATATATATATATATACACTAGAACACTATATACAGACATGAGACTTGCCAATTACAGCATTCGCCTCAAATGACCTACTGAAAATAAACTGAACTCTCTGATAAGCAGAACAAGTACTTGGAGAGGGTTTCGTTTTCAGATTAGAATGTCTCCAAATTATTTTCTAATTTCCCATGTGGTATTTGTTCTAGTAAAGCATAATGTTATGTAAAATAAGATCTCGGGAGGAATTCAAATATGAATCTAAAAAACAAACAAAACCAGTTACAATGGAGTTTATGATCTGAGAATAATTACTTGGGGGGGGGGGGGGGGGGGCACTGTTACTGACAAAATACAGTAAAGCAAGGCCAATGTTACCAATGGTACCAGAATATAAAAAACAAATATTATCGCCACCACCATTACCACCACATAGTAAATAATACCACCTCAACATTACTAAAAAAAATACACTATATAAAGACCAGTATTACCCTATACACTGACCCATTTAGAGATAGATATTATTTGTAAACAGGCTCTGCAGACCATATATTTGACTACAGTAAAGTTACATCCAGTGACTCATAGGGGGCATTTTCTCTATTGGAGGCATTCACTTTTCCTTTTCTCCTCCACCTGGTCTGGCATTCATGAAGTCTTCTGAGGATTTTTTACCTCTACTGACAAACATTTTAGGCTCTTCGCTTCAGTACCATTCTCGCTAGAGTTGAGCAAACTGTAAGTTTGGATTTGTGTGAGCCTGAACACTTGATATTTGAATCCTAGTTAAGTATTTGAAGCCCTAGGGCTGCCTGAAAAACATGGATACTTCTAAAGGTATATATTTGTTAAACTAATTTTTTAAAGAGTTATTCTTTTTTTTCTTTCTATTTTTCCATTTTGCTGTCTATATTTAAAAATAATTCCAAAATATTATAGTTATCATTCTGGCCACTGACCTAATAATAGTCTCCGTCTTATGATCACAGGCTGGATAACAAGAAAAGCTGCCCCCCCCCCCCCCCCCCTCCAATATAGAGATAAAATGGGATCAGCTCATTAACAAAAGGTGATGGTCACAGCTCCCCTCCTCCCTTTACTGCACAAACGCCTTCTATGTAGGTCACAGAGCATGTCTAGAAAACTCTCCCATAGAAGCTAGGGCCTGCTCCAGTCTGTGGTTCCTATGGTCATGTAGCTACTGTAAAGTTCATCTCTAAGTATTGTTAACAGAGTGGTGGCAAGATAGCTGCCCCAATAATAATGTACAAAAAAAAGGATATGTCAAATGTTTTGATTGTGGGGGTCTACACCAATCAAAAAAACAAGTGGGGAGACACATATGGTACTTCTTATCTATCAATTATCTTTGTAAACATATTGACAAATAATGGAGTCGACTGGGATAAACAAAAGAAACAGATAAAAAACGAAAGCTACTGCCCTGCGGGCAAGTCTGAGTCTGTATTAATGGCAAAATATGTGCCTAAATGTAACTCTGTTACATATAGGCACTTATATTGCCATTAAAGGACAACTCCAGCCAAAACGTATTTTTTAATGTTTTTATTTTATTAGGAAAGTTAGATAAATTCCTAATGTACATTAATTATGGGAAATGCACATATAGTGCTACATCCTTTAGTTTAGTAGATCAGGGAGGCTTCAAATTGTCTCAAAAACCGTGACGTCACGAATCAGGTGTAATTCCTATGGAGTGTCCAGCAGGGGTGCACTATATGTAGAAGTCTATGGCACTGTCTATGTAATGTAATGTGGTGTAATGCTTTATTGATGCAGTACATTTATGGAATAAGTTGGGGAGCAAGGACACTTGCTTCCTAAATGGAGAGCACCGAGTAGGGAGGGAGAGAGGAGCAGGTGCATCTACCTCCCCCCTCCCTCCCTGCTTTGTGCAGTGGGACAGATACACACTATTATTCCTCCCATCATCTACTCATACTATGAGCAGATGATGGGGGAGTAGTACCAGGGAGATCCCCATCACCAACCCCCCCCCCCCCCAGCTGACATCCCCGATCTCCCATCTCTATATGTGCATTTCCCATAATTAATGTACATTAAGAATTTGTCTAACTTTCCATAAGTAATAACATAATAAAAAATACTTTGGCCGGACTTCTCCTTTAAAACAACACTACTAATCCAGATGCAAAGACCGTGGGCCTATAGTCATTATACAAGAAGCAGAGCTCATAAGCTGCCATGGTGGTTACATCAATAGTTTTCATCCTCGATCTAAGCATTATTTCCATTTCCATCACTACTATATACATAGTAGATGAATTTCGGCAATGCATATTTTTAGATTTTTCCAATAATATGTTATACTATATCTGTTTTGTACCGTTTTCTTCCACCAGCCTTATATGGAGAAGATCACAGCTGCAGCTCCTGTGGTGGAGCAGGGCCAGCACGGGCTTCCTGGCTTCCCGAGAGCAGACAGCTTAAATGAGTCACTTGTTATAAGAAGGCCAAAGCCGTGAAGCCGTCCCCTGGAATCTGAAGAATGCTACAATATTTATTAAGAGCTAAAAGTCAGAGAACAAGTCAATAGTTTGTAACAGGTCAGATATATTGCATTGGTGCTTATGAACCAAAGGGACCTCGTTTTATGCGGACCTTCTGTAAACTTGCCTTGGCCTTGGCTGAGCACTGTTACTAGATGGTTATAAACAAAAGGAATCGGTACATAGTAACGGGAATATTGCACGTAATAACTTTTGCACATAACTGTATTTATCCACTATTTTTACATAAAACCAATAAATTCTATGAATGGAGTATTGAATGGCGCCAATAGTTCGGTCAAAACAAGAGTCCCTCAATGTTATAGCTCTATTATTCAAGCAAAGAGTCAACTTCAATCCACTTCACGCTCATTGTTATAGCTCTATTATTCAAGCAAAGAGTCCACTTCTATATATCTTACGTGGCCCTTAAAGGAGAACTCTTGGCACGGAGGGCAGGGGATGGTAGGAACATAACAATCAAGGCAGCACAGCGGTACTGCTCATGGTCCCCCACCGGTGTCCCGTAACTCCTGGTCCTGTTACGTTACAACCCGGCTCAGAAATGCCTGCTCAGCCAATCAGGTACGGAGGCAGGACACCGCTGCAGTCACTGACAGGCTAAGTGGGTAGTTGCTACTGGGTCATGATGACACAGGAAGCAGAGAGAAACAGGAGACTGGAGGCTAACAAGAAGCTGAGGTAAATATCCTACCAGCCCCTGCTCTCTGATTTTTTACGTTTACCTGGAGTTCTTCTTCAACCCCTTTGGCACAAATAGATGTAACTATACGTCCATTTTGTCGTGCATTCCCTCACAGTTACATTCAATAGGTGACACAGGTGGGTCACAGTGGGTCTCACAACTGAGACCTGCTGTGATCAGGAGATATAGCCGGGGACAGTGCGGTAGTCCCCAGCCGGCCACTAATTCAGTCTTATAGACTTACATTGTCGGAATTGGTCGTTATGGAAATACATCTGGGGAGTAAAAGACGCAGCCACCACGCTCTCTCTTCGGCTATGTCTCCTGATCACAGCAGGTCTCAGTAGTGATCAATAACTTTTAACATGCCTGATGACAAAAATTATCTTTTATGACTCTTCAAGGGGGGACTTTATCAAATAGGGGTTGAGAGCTGATATGTAAAAAAGTCACAAAATGTGCAAACAAAGAGGTTGTGCAACAATTTGTGACCTGTTTGGCAATTTGTACACCTGAAGTGTTGGGTTTATGTTGTAAGATTTTTATTGGTCAATAAATGTCCAATAACACTAGATATCTGCTGAGCCCGGTAGACCGCTCTGCTTGTAAAACCATTATTACCCAAAAAACACAGTGGGCGATCCGATCAGAAAAATTAGGGGTGAAAGAAATAAGAGAGAGAAAGCTAAAGACTTTTATAAGAAAGAAACCCATTAACTAGCCAACACTCCTGAGAGTTATTAGAGTAGAAGCGTCCAATTGTTGTCTTCCTGTCCCCCCCCCCCCAGACGATAAGGGGGGTGGTAGGGATTAGCCTCGTGCATATCGTATTTCCTTCATTAGTATAAAGCTGTAAGTAATAAAAGAAAATGACCCAGTGGGCCGTTCCTTCCAGTCAGAGGGGCCAGCGTTTCCTCTCACATTGCCTCTGCACAGTAGGCATTGTTATTTCATTTCGGATGTTCTGGGATGTATTATTATTACGTTGGCTCGGCGCGCTAGTGAATTGGATAACAACCAAATAAAGTCTGAAGTATTCAGTGCAGAGAGTCATAAATTAGAAGGCTAATGTGACAAATGTGCGGGAATGCTGGATTCCAAATACCCATATTATGAATGCAGAATCTTTTCGACAATCCGCCATTGCTCCCGGTGAGGAATGCAGATAGTAGGGTCATTCTCAAAACAAGAGTTCCAGCAGCTGCACCCTCACATCTGATTTTTAGACATAATAAACACTTCTTCCCTTTGTTCACCTTGTACTGTATATCTTTCACACGCTTAGATAGTAGAAAGTGATAAAGGAGGAGTGGGATACAGCATCTATTACATAAACAAGGTCATTTGGAGGTCATGCTATATAGAGCTACTGTATGGTATTCTACACAGGAATCCTGTAATAAAGGGGAGGGATAATCTCACCTCTGACAATGCCTCTTGGAGTAACCACTCTGACAGGGGAAACCCCAACCACAAAGGTCTAAAAATGGAGGTTTAAAGGGGTATTCCCATCACTTAAATTTTTGTTAGGTGATAAGAAATGCAAAGGAAAGCAATTTAGCAAATGTTGACAGTGGTTGACTAGGATCCCGATTACCGCTATCAGCTGTGAGAGAGGTGGCCGGGCAGGGACAGGACTGGTGGTTGGGACCTGGTAAGTATGTTTTCATTTGTTTTATGTCTCCCTCTGGTGTCTCCAGGGCTTATATTGTCCCTGGAGGCTTGTGTAATGCCAAAGAGAGAGACACAGCAAAGTCGAGTACATTCTGCTCAGCACTGTGCTGAACCCGGTAAATGCGGAACGTTGCAGGACCACCCCTTTAAGCATAGTCAACTAGCTGGGTAAGGACCAGGAGGTCAAACGAAGCAGCAGAATTAGCAAGCAGGGGGTTAATGGGGTACAGTTTAAGGCGGACTTGACTTTGCTGACCAAAGTAAAAGCACTGTACAATAGGGCTCCTTACCCTGATTTAGGAGATAGAACTCTTATATCAGTCCCTTGCTCCAGCGCTGAGCGAAAAGCTTTAGAAGTGTTCCCCTGGGCTACTGAAGCCCAGAAATGTTTAGACCATTTTTTCTAACACCCCTATTCCTTCATGCCCATTCTGTGAACAATGATGGGCTTTCAAAACCTAGTCGAAGACCCTGTGATCTTTATCTCCTTATTTGCATGAAACTTAAAGCTTATATCTCAGTGCTGGAGTGACGGACTGAAATAAGAGTTATATTTCCAGATTCAGGATAAGATGCCCGGGCGGGACACTGCTACAGTCACTAATAGGCTGGTGGGGAAATCCATGAGTCAGGTATTTTCCACCGATTCGCGATGACATCTGAACATAAAAAAAAGCCTTCTGGCAGGGGTCTCACAGGCTGCGATGTGGTGCTTTGGGGGCATCGAAAGAGGTAAGTAGTAATTGTTTATAAGCAACAAAAAAAAAGGGGATGCTGAGACTGGCCGTGATAGGCCCAGGGTCCGTAGGCTCTGATAGAAGCAAGCTGTTCAGAACATGTCAGTACCTTCATCGAATGTGTGGCAACTGCTAGATGCTCCTGTAGACTGATATTCCTTCAGAAAGATTCAAACACCTAGTAGAATGCCTGCCGAGACAAACTGTTGGGGTAACTAGGGTGGATGAACGATTGGGACAAATTCTCTAGAGGCAGGTGTAGGGTTGAATGCCAGAAAACCACTCTGCCTTGGCCAGGGCTATTAGATTGTGGTCTGGGGCATAAACTGTATCTTAGCCCTAGGTGACGGTACAGCAAGCCTTCTTACCACTGTGTATGGTTACAGTAGTCCCATTCCATTACAATGTTGACTTTCATATCACCTTGACCTAAGAACAGATGGATCTGTACATTGTGTATTCTCCCCAGCTCAGTCATTGCTATAACAGACCAGAAACATAAAGTACTGTCTGACCTGGACAATGTCCTCCTTTAGTAGAAATTTATAAGATTACATTCTGTATTTCTCAATGCCCTGGCGACTAAACTGCAAAGTGATATCTGCCCTAGAAACCAGGCTCCAAGTTCACAGGTACATGTCGGAAAGTCTACAGAGCCAATAGATTTATCGTGAAGGGTCTGATTCTGAAAACACTGAGATCACTCTTGGCAATGCTACCAAATTACTTAGTAGAATACTGATACAAAGATTACGGCCCTGGACTCCTGGCAGATGTCGGCCATCCTTCATGTAAATCTTTCACATTCTCGGGAATTGTAGTATAAGCCTCGTACTTGTTCCTGTCATATGGTGGGTTTGTTTTATTGAACAGAACGTTATGCATCATGATTTGATTTCCCCATGAGGTTTCTATTATAGAAAAAAGTTACTTGTTCTGGTAAGTTCACACGTGGCGGGATTTGCCCCAGAGTTTACCTGTGGATTTGTGCAGGTTCAATCTGCAGCGGGTCACAATATAGATGTGGATAATACGAACCCCCAGCATGGCCATTCTAGTGTCGAAATGGTGGAGCTTCAGCGAAATCCTTAGATCTGCACTTTCTTCCACAGACAGCACCACTCTTGTCTCCAGTTCAGGTGGGGTTTGCAATTAACTTAAAGCGAATGTACCATCAGGCACATTCTCTTTAAGCTTACCACATGGAGAGAACGGCGTCTGCGTCTGCTGCGCTCCTTTTTTTGAACCACGGCACCGGCCCGGTAAAGAACTGTACCCTACGCCAGAACTGGACAGCGGTTCAAAAAGAGGACCACGGCACCGGCTTCACTGCATTGGCGCCGTTCTCTCCATGTGAACAGCTTAAAGCGACTCTGTACCCACAATCTGCCCCTCCAAACCACTTGTACCTTCGGATAGCTGCTTTTAAGCCAATGTCTGTCCTGGGGTCCGTCCAGCAGGTGATGCAGTTACTGTCCTAAAAAAACAACTTTTAAACTTGTAGCCCTGTGTCATATTGGCATGCCCTAGAGTGTCCATGTCCTAGGCCTGCACTGCCTCTCCCTGCCTTCTTCACCATTAGGAATGCCCCATGGCAGGATTTCTCCTATACCTCACTTGTCTCAACACTGCACATGGGCCTTAATGATCCAGCATATGTGCAGTGTTTAGACAAGTGATTAATAGGAGAAATCCTGCCCTGGGGCATTCCATATGGTGAAGAGGGCGGGGAGGAGGGACGGAGCCTAGGGCATAGACACTCTAGGCCACGCCAATTTGACACAGGGCTGCAAGTTGAGAAGATGCTTTTTAGGACAATATCTCCATCAACTGTCAAACAGACCCCAGGACAGATCTCAGATTAAATTTGTACAAACGGTTGGGGGGGGGGGGGGGGGGTCAGATTGTGGGTACTTGTTAAATTTAACTGAGCTGCAAAACCTACCCCCAAACTGGAGACAAGAGTGGTGCTGTCTCTGGAAGAAGGTGCCCATGTTTTTAACACTGCATAATCCAGTTTAATCCCCCACCTATCCAGCACTAATGCCCTCTGCTGGATTGGCGGGGAATTGAGTGGGTGTTTTTTAACATAAGATTTGTGGCTTTTTCATTGGCTGGGAAACCCCTTGATAAGGAACTATCACATTGTATATGCAGTCTAATCTAGATTAGAATTTGGCGGGCAGAAAAACTTCCAGGATAGCTTGTCATTTATTCATGTACATCTCTACTCATTAAATATAAGTGAGCATACAGAGAGCTGTCAATCACTGAGCAGGACAGCAGAGGAGGAGCAGATAGGACATGTTATTATAGGCAGGGGAGGAGCACATAGACCACGTTAATAATTTCCTGTTTGATGTCACCGCCACATTGAGCTATTTGCTCTCAGTTGTTCAAGTCATCGGCAGCTTGAACAGATTGTCACCGTCTTCTTCATTATCATCTGCAGTTCGAAATGAACACAGAGCCGTCTGAAGCCGTCCGGATCCAGATGTTAGGATTAGACAACATCAGCTGTTCTTACGTGTATATAGGAAAAGTTATCTCGGTATGAGCCAAGCAGTAGACGGGACATGGTGTTCCATTGTAATTATGTGTAAAGCTCTTGGTTATTTTTGGTTACAGATAAATGGACAAGGAGACCGCGATTTTATTACATGGTAATGATATACAGTAATCGGCCATGATTTTGGTAAAGTGGACAATACTGATCATCTGTCAAGGGGTGGGATATATTAGGAAGCAAATGGACAGGTGTAGGGATCTGAGAGACGAGTGGGTCAGAACATCTCCAAAACCTCAGGTCTTGTGTAGTGTTCCTTGTATGTAAAGACTAATATCTGTCAAAAGTGATCCAAGGAAGGCCAACTGGTAATAGGCTCATGGGTGCTTAAATGGGCACTGCCAAAGAATTTCTATTGGTTAGGGGCTTATCAATATCCACAGTGTTTTCCCATCTCAGCCACTGATTGGCTTAGTGGGTTGCCAAGACAGGATTGTCTGCGGGAGTGTTGGCGGCTGTGGTCAGCAGGGGAACTGGAGACTCCGCGGGAGGACATGAGGGGAGTGTGGAAAGGATAACTTCTTTATTATTTTCTATATACCTGACCATATATATTATATATATATATACACCTATATTTCAGACCCTGGGAATGTTCGGTGATGCGGCAAGTATGGGAACGGTTCAACCACATTGCTGCTTCAGTCACACTCTTAGCAAGAAGATGGAGGACAGCGCTACAATATCTCCACGAGCTCCGATAGAGAATGAATAGAGCAGCAGCCCATACATCTGCCTGCCAGTCCATTCTGATGGGAGACTTGGGTCTAAGAGGTCAAACCCATCCACCAACTTTCTCCTAAAGCTTTTTGGAATACAGGATGACATTTGTTGCTTTTAACATTCTACTGTGAGCCCTAAAAGATAAAACCACATAAGGGTTGTGCAATGGCTGAGCTCAGTCCTATGTCTTCTTCACATTAATCTTCTTTAATCTCGTGTAGACCATTACTTCATGCAGCCATTTGTTATAATGTCATTACCTGTATTATAAAACATATCCCCAGCAGTCACGTCAACACAGAAACATGGACGTAATAGTTATGCCTTCTCCTTGTCTTGCCCGACCAGAAAACCTTTAGTATCTTTAATGGATCCAACATGTTCTGGAGGAAATTTTTTGTGTCTCTATGAGATTTTTTTTTTGTTGTTCTGTATTAGGCAATGTGTTTATCAGAGTGGTTTTATGCATTGATAAGCACCAGTTATGTCCTGGTTTGGGAATCAGTCTCAATCTTTCAGGCTTAAAGTGACTCTATCCACCAACTCACCCCATCAAACTGCTAGTACCATTCAACCAAGTGTTCATGTGTTTGGAAAGAGTGAGGGGGAAAAGCTTGCTGCTCCAGCAAAACACCTCTGGTACCAACTTATCTCCTAATGAAAAAAAGGATATATAAATTTATATAAAACCATGATGGGAGGGCCCAAGCTGAGCTTATTGCACTAGGGCCCATCAATCTTTAGCTACGCCTATGGTTGATTCTATGCCTGGTTTGGGCTAAAAACACAGATTTAAATTAGCTTTAAAATTAGGGACAAATAATAACCAAAATACTGCTTAGCAATGGTAAGCATAGCCCTTAAATGTTAAGATTAATTCACATAAATTAATATTTCATCTTTACAGAGATGAAGGATTGCTGGCAGTGCAGACTGATTACTCCACAAAGAGGGAAACAGACATGGCCGCACATCCAAGTGGCTAACACTGATTGTTTGTAGGGATGAGCGAACCGAATCGTAATGAGCCATATTCATTACGAACTTTGCAAAAAGTTCGGTTTGTCACCGAACCGAACCTTGAGAAAGTTTGTAACAAATCTCTTTAAATAACAATAACAAATAAAATCACAGAATAGACCAGGATACAAGGGATTATTACTCCTATAATCCCTTGTATCCTGGTTTTCTGTGAATATCAAGATGTGTGACGTCACCCCTGTTAGGGTGAGACCTTAAATTAGTCTCCTCAGATACACCTGGGTGCTGCCTAATTAAAAATGTAATGTGACAGCTGTCTGTGAGTATCAACCAAGACACATGAAGGCAACGTCAGTGTTCAAGCTGATCTACTTTATTAAGTGAAAATCTCTCAGTTTATAGAGAAATTTACAAGAAAGCTTCAAAAAATTAAATAGGAGAACCCTGTTTAGCCGCAACAAAAAAAGTTAAAAAAAAAACAGTAAAAAAAAGTCCCATCGCTGTCCCAGCAGAAAAAAAAAGTCCCATCGGCTGTCCCATCACTGCACAGTTGTGTAGAAAAATGTTGGCGGCTCATTGGGATTCTTGGTGTCCAAGACCGTGCACCCCAGTGCTGATGTCTGGTCCTTTAATTATGAGCAAGGGAAGTATATATCTGTTACTGCCCATTGGGTCAACATTCCCCCAGAAGACCATCAGAAAGTTAGCCCATTCTTGCCACTCTCACCTCCCTGGTGCTTTAGGGGGCCAGTTTCGCACAAGTTCTGCCTCCACCAGCTTGCAACCATCCACCGATTTCACTGCAGTCCAACCTGCCCCGGTGTCTTACCAACGATGTCAGGCCCGGCGCTCTCAGGCTGTGCTCCATTTGGTGAGCCTGGGTGAACGGAGCCACAGTGGGCAGGAGCTCCTCCGGACCATCAGGAAGGAGATATATGAATGGCTGACCCCACATCAACTAACGGTGGGAAGTGTTGTATCGGACAACGGGAGGAACGTTGTCTCTGCAGTGCAGCAGGGAGGGCTGAGTCATACACCTTGTATGGCACTTGTGATAAACCTCATAGTGCACAGGTTTCTGCGAACATGTTGGGCAAATTGTTGATCCCTTTTGAGGACGCATCTCTATGAGCAGGCATCAACAACATCATCCCACTTGTCCGTGTTGCGCTGAACAACATCATCAGCAAGGATTCCCAGGCCACCACTCCAAGGCTAAACATCCTCCTCCTCTGTCAATTGTCTGTTCTCAACCATACTGGCCTGGGTGCAATCAGGTACTGCCTCCTCCTCCTCAATTAGTCTGTTCTCAACCATACTGGCCTGGGTGCAATCAGGTACTGCCTCCTCCTCCTCCTCCTCAAATAGTCTGTTCTCAATCATACTGGCCTGAGTGCAATCAGGCACTGCCTCCTCCTCCTCCTCAAATCGTCTGTTCTCAACTATAGTGGCCTGGGTGCAATCAATTGGTGCCGCCTCCTCCAATAGCCTCTTTTCAACCATACTGGGCTGGGTGCAATCAAGTGCTACTGCCTCCTCCTCCTCCGTCAATTGTCTGTTCTCAACTAACCACACTGGGTCCAATACAGTACTATTACTTCTGCTGGTTCCACTGTCAAGTGTCTGTTTTCCATCCTACTGGGTCCAAGGAACTTTGTGTCCTATGTCCCGTGTAATCACTTACACCTTGGCAAATTATTTTTTCACTTTTTTTGCGCTTTGATTTTTTCCACTTTTTTCATTGTAATAGCAACTGCAACTAAACCAAACTATACCCTATCACACTCCCACTATTGTAGCTGCAATTATTCCGCCGTTATAGCAATGTTTGTTTTAGTTCGGTTCGTACGAATCCGAACTTCACGAAAGTTCGCCGGATCGAACCGAACCGAACTTTTCAAAAGTTTGCTCATCCCTAATCGTTTGCTTTTCAGCACACTTAAAGGGGTAGTTCACCAAAAATTTTTCTTTCAAATCAACTGGTGCCAGAAAGTTCCAGAGATTTGTTATTTACTTCTATTAAAAAATAAATATCAAGTCTTCCATTAATCTTCCATTACTTATCAGCTGCTGTATGTCCTGCAGGAATTGGTGTATTCTTTCCAGTCTGGAGAGCAGGATAGGTTTTCTATGGGGTTTTGTTACTGCTCTGGACAGTTCCTGACATGGACAGAGGTGGCAACAGAGAGCACTGTGTTAGACTGGAAAGAAAACACCACTTCCTGCAGGACATACAGCAACTGATATGTACTGAAAGACTTTCGGATTTAAATTGCTAATTTCTAGCACTTTCTGGCACCACTTGATCGGATCTGATTGTACACGTTTATCAAATTGTAACAAACTCCTCTATGGAATTAGTATAGACCGTGATGTCACCAGCACTAGTGGAAATTACATGGCTCTTGGAATGTGACTTAGGTTTGAAGCACTCCCTGTAGGAACGATGATCAGCAATTAAGAATGCAGCTCTGAAGCCAAACGTTGTATCCTTTCAGTAACCGAGATTCTATTGTTTAATAAATGACAAATAAGAAGGAAAAGTTTTGTAACTGAGATTTCCACACAACGCGCTATGTAACCGCATCCAGAATGTATGGAAAAGGTGATAAATCGGCAGAAGAATGTGAGATTGAAGCCTCTTCCCAAAATAAAGATTTTTTATAGTTTTCTGGCAGATTTAAATAAAAACCAGAAATCTGTTGTATTGTTGGAGGCTACAGGCGTGCGCCATATTCCAACGTACCGTAACCTCAGAACTGATTGAAAGGGATGACTTATAATAGAACTACAAGTCCCAGCATTGTCTTCTAGACCTGCTGGGCTTGATTTTATCTCCTTCTTAGACCATGTTCACACAAAATATTTGTTGGCGCTGTCCATTTTATGGGTCAAAACCAGCCCCAAAACAGCCATTTTTTTTTTACTAAATTCTATTAATCTCAGTAGTAACATGGCATTTCTGTTCACAATACGTTCATTAATTGACGTAAAAAAATTTGGAATTTTTAGCAGTTTTTCATACAAAAACCTACTTTGTGTTGATATTTTGGGGACTTCTCCAGTCTTTTATAGTGTTATGGATTCAACATATAATGGTGGTCCAGGAACCAATTATTATTGTATGTTGAGCGGCCACTGTATAGGATGAGATCCTTTCATTCCTGATAGTTTCCACATAGCGGCCTCCTTGGATTGGACTTGATTCTTCATTACATTCCACACATACCTGACTGGATTGAGATCTGAAGAATCCTGGGAATCGGATGTCGTCAACTCATCTCTGTTCTGCTCCTTAAACTGTTCTTCAGTGGTATGATCAGGGCAATATCCAGCTGAAAGAGGCCACTGCCATTAGGGGGATGCCGTTGGGCTATACTTGGTCTGCAGCAGTGTTTACGTAGGTGGTATCTGTCATTGAGCATTCATATGTTAGGGTTCCTAGGGTGGTGTCCCACTGTGGGTGTTGCTATTCTTTGCACCCCTCATAAAAGTCTGTACTTGTCTGTGATTTCACTATAGCTGTTGTATTACTAAAGATGACCACTAGATGTCGCTATAGTGTGTAACTAAGGTCCAGAAGCTGCATGGCTGAAGTATACTAAAGGATTATTGTTTGTGTATGTACCAGATTCTGTTGTCCAGTAGGATTTCTCCTTTCTTCTGCCTGATTTTCTCTTTTCTATCCTGTTTCTCTATTGCACTCTTTCCACCCAACCACAGCGCTCTACACACACACGCTGCACAGGAAGGGGAGGAGCCTCCAAGACAAGTTAGTTCTTAGTCAGTACCCTGCATGGGTAGGACGCAGAACAGCCAACTCTCACAACTTTCTTTCTTGAAGCACCAAACACGCTGTATGATGCGCTGCTAAGCTCTCCAGGAGAGGACTAACCTACAGATAACCTCAACCCACGCCGGGGACTAGGAGTCAGTACAGTGCAGGACAGTATCCGCATAAAAGTCAAAGAGCTAGGAACTGATCCGGGTGGAGCAAAGTTACATAAAGTCTATGAACTCCATCTCACAGCGCGGGTGTACTTAGGAAATCCTAACCATTCCCCTCAGCCCAGGTAACAGGGTCTGGGGCCTGTGTCACCCATCAGTATGGTTCAGCCAAAGCTAGTGGGCAGAAGGTGGTGTGAAGACTATAGGAAAGGTCAAAACACAGGCACAGGTTGTTTCTTCTTCTTCTTTAAGTACTTTTTCTAATTCTAGCACTCCAACCTCCCAGCAGAGCACATTACTAATTGGGTTGAGGCTCTCACGGCACCCTTTTCTCTACTACCTCAGTACAACCTTATTAACACTACTACATCCTACTCAGCACTTATCCCACAGATCTGGTGGTTCTATGTTCATGTATTTATTGGAATTGGAATATTCCGGAGGGTTACTAGACCACTCTGACCACCTGTGACATAATCCCAAGGGACCCTGCAGCAACCCGACAGGACACCGACAACAGGGGAGAAGGGTACAACCGGCTTATCTTCTAAAAGCAGATGTGCCATCACACCCACCAGGCACTGGCGTCACGTGACAAAACCCTTAAGGTCCGGCTGTATCTCGGCCATCCACCACAGTAGTGGTGTCACACTTCCACCTAGCAAGTGACCGGCCGTCCCACAGCTACATCATCCGGGGGCTTCACACAACAGTTGCAAATTATGCTTGAAGGTTACAGTTCACATTTAGGCTATGTTCACACTACGTAAAACTATGGCCGTACTTCTCGCCGCAGAACTATGGCCGTAGTTTTGCAGGGTGAAACATAACCTTACTTTCAATGGGATCCCGGACGGAGCGTACACACATAGTATACGCTTCGGCCGGGATCTATGCGGCCCTGCAAATAACTGACAGGTCAGTTTTCTGTGGCCGGAATTCAGTGAATTCCGGCCGCAGAAAGACCTGTCAGTTCACACAGTGAAGCGAGCGGCTCTGGCCGCTTGCTTCACTGTGGGCTATGGGAAGCTCTGATGCGGGCGCGCGCTGATGCGCCCGCATCAGAGCTCCGCGTCCGAAAGATCATCCGGCCGGTACTTAAGTGAGATGATCCGGCCAGAGACCAGCCGTTCCGTGACCCGACCGTGGTCACGGAACGGCCGGTCTCTTACGTAGTGTGAACATAGCCTTAAAAGGTACATTAATGGGAACCTGTCAGGATATCCTGTCCTTGCTAGACCCCACCCAGTGGTGTATCTATAGGGGTCCCAGCTGCAATCGAGCCCATAAATCAGGTTGGCCTGGAGACCCCTGTAACCTCTTTAAGGTGAAGTGCCTATTTATGACTTCTTAGGCTGCAAGGAAGTATGTCCCAACGGCTTATGTATATAATGTGTGAGGCATACGCCTAGTCACATGTTCCCTTTGAGGCAAATTTGGTGAAAGTTTTAATGATGAATAATAAAGAGAAGTTGTTAATCCTGAGATGATTATTTCTATGTGCAGGTTTGAGAGAAGTACATTATTAGCTTAGGGCGAATCCAGACTAATGGGATTTCCCAGCAAGGCATTGTATTCACTGCAAAACATTTCTATAGAGCATCAATATGGAGGACTCGTATCCAGGGTCAGAGTACCTGTAAGAGGGTACAGCATAGGCACATATTAGCAAGGCCACATACATCGTGTGAAGGCGGAGGACCCTAAAACCATAACAAAGCCGAACAGATGTGGATGTAGGTTCCTAGAGGAGAATAAGAAATATAACACCAGCCCTAAAAAACATGGGGGAGATTTATCAAACTGGTGTAAAGTGAAACTGGCTCAGTTGCCCCTAGCAACCAATCAGATTCCATTTTTCATTTTTCAAAGAATCTGTATGGAATGAAAGATGGAATCTGATTGGTTGCTAGGGGCGACTGGGCCAGTTTTACTTTACACCAGTTTGATAAATCTCCCCCCCGATGTGTATTGATACTCAGCAAAGTTTACATATACTGAATTAACCCCTTCATCAATAGCTGCTCCAGGCAGCCAGCACTAGTACCAGCACCAGCAGGGTTTCTGCCACTTGGGGAGTTTGTGTGGAGGGAGAGTTAGGCCTAATTCACACGTCAGTATTTTTCATCCGTTTTCCCGGACCAGGAAATACGGAATCCATTACAACCCATAATTTTCAATGGTGCTATTCATGCATCCGTCTTTTTGCGGATCCGCAATCCGTGACAAAAAAAACACGTACGTTGTAATACGGTCCGTAATTACGGAACGGACACCCCAATAGAAGTCTATGGAGAGCACAAAATTTGCGGACAGTACATTGCAATCCGCAAAACCATCCGCAAAACCATCCGTATCACGGATCCGTTTTGCCAGAAATGACTGCCTGATAGAAATGACTGTAGAATGATCCCCAGATGACCAGGTGACCTTTTTTGGGGGGTTGGGACAGCTTCTGACATAATTTTTGCCATCCCCTTTTTTTTCTTCACTACACCTTTTTTTGTGGATTCACAAAAAAAGGATAAAAATACGGAACACAATATGGATGCAAAACAGATGATTTTTTGCGGATTGCGGATGAAAAATAGAGGATCCAGATTTTCATCCAGGAAAACATACGGACGTGTGAATAAGGCCTCATAAGGGTAGTTCACACACACAAAAAAAGTCTTTCAAATCAACTGGTGCAAGAGATTTGTAAATTACTTCTATTAAAAATGTATAGTCTTCCAGCACTTATCAGCTGCAGTATGTCCTGCAGGAAATTGTGTAATCATTCCAGTCTGACACAGTGCTCTCTGCTGCCACCTCTGTCCATGTCAGGAACTGTCCAAAACAGTAGCAAATCCCCATGGAAGACTGGAGATTTTTTAAATAGAAGTAAATTACAAATCTTTGGCACTAGTTGATTTAAAATATATATATATATATATATATATATTTTTTTTTTTGCTAAACTAGCTCTAACTAACTGATTAACCCCTTCTTTACTGATAAAGTGTTCTTTATGGATACAGGACACCTTACCTACCTCATTCTTAGGTTGTGAAACAACTTGTCTGCCTTTCATTTATTTCTTATGGGAAAACGTGCTTTGATATTCGATTGATCTGAATTACAGGCAGGATCCTGGAATGAATTATGCTCGGGGTGTATCAAGGGAGAATGTATCAAGAAACTGTAAAAAGCCGTGTAATCAGGGCACCCTGAGCCATTTAATCAGAGCAACAGCTCATTATTGAGTGGTTGGTGACAGGTCCTCGGTAAATCGCAGTAAAACCATACATATAACATATGTCATGTTACAGCCTAGATTAATACCTGAGCAGTTTTTATAAGGGGGTTAGGTCTCAGGTATAAGGTACCCCCTTAGGGGGTATCCCCCCATTCCTAATGAAGGTATCTGTCTTTTGATGACCCCGGGCAAAGGAATTAGATAGGCATTCAACGATTAGTAACTGTATTTTAAATCACACTATTCACTTTATCACTTTTTATTAAAGGGGTTATCCAGCAAAAAAAGAAAAATTCTTTTAACCCCTTAAGGACTGGGCCTGAAATGGCCTTAAGGACCGGAGCAAATTTTATGAATTTGACCAGTGTCACTTTATTCATTAATTACTTCGGGATGCTTTTACCTATCCGGCTGATTCTGAGATTGTTTTCTCGTGACATATTGTACTTCACATTTCTTGTAAATTGGAGTCGATACTTATAACGAATCTTTATGAAAAAACCCAAAATAGCGTGAAAAATTGTGAAAAAATGCATTTTTCCAACTTTAAAACTTTTCTGCTTATACAGAAAATGGTTATACCACATAAATTATATATTAAATAGCATTAGCAACATGTCTACTTTATGTTGGCGGCATTTATTAAACTATATTTCATTATTTTTAGACAATAGGAAGCTTAAAACATTAGCAGCAAATTTCCAAATTTTCAGTAAAATTTCAAAATCAGATATTTTTAGGGAACTGTTCAGGTTTAAAGTGTATTTGAGGGGACTGTGTGTTAGAAAGCCTCACGAAGCACCCCATTTCAGAAACTGCACCCCCTAAACTCTGCAAAAGCACATCCAGAAAGTTTTTTAACCCTTTAGGGGAGTCACAGAAATAAAAGCTAAGTGTGTAAGAAATTTGAAAATTTTAATTTTCTGTGCAGAGATTTTATTGTAATCCAATATTTTTCATAATTATAAACCTATTACCAGAGAAATGCACCCCAATAATTATTGCCCTGTTTCTGCAGTTTATAGAAATACCCCATATGTGGCCCTATTGCGCTATTTGACGCAACCACAAGCCTCAGATATAAGGGAGCGCCTAGTGAATTTCAATGGCTCCGTTATTTTTGGTCATTTTTGACTGTACCACTTCAGGTTGGCAGAGGCTGTGGGGTGCCAAAACCTAAAAAAACACCCCTAAAGGGACACCATTTAGAAAACTACACCCCTCAAGGAATGTAACAAGGGGTGCGGTGAGGATCTGGACCCCACAGGTGCTTCACAGATTTTCCAAACAATATGGCTTGAAAAAAGACTAAAGTATTTTTTACACTAAAATGTTGTTCTAGCCTTCAATTTTTCATTTTCACAAAGGGATAAAAGGAAAAAAAAAACACAAAACATGTAGCGCAGTTTCTCCCGAGTACAGAAATACCCCACATGTGGACATAAAGTGCCAAGCGGGCGCAGGACGAGCCTCCAAAGGGAAGGAGCGCCAATTGGCTTTTGGAAGCTGGATTTCACTGGAATGGATTTCAAGGGCCATGTCGCATTTACAGAGCCCTCGTGCTGCCAAGACACTGGAAACCCCCCACAAGTGACCCCATTCTGGAAACTACACCCCTCAAGGAATCTAACAAGGGGTGCAGTGAGCATATGGACCCCACTGGTGACGGGCACAAATGTGGAAAAATGTGACGTGAAAGTGAAAATTTTCATTTTTTCACTTTCATGGCACAAATGTGCCCGTCATCCAGGGGTCCATATCCTCACTGCACCCCTTGTTAGATTCCTTGAGGGGTGTAGTTTCCAGAATGGGGTCACTTGTGGGGGGTTTCCAGTGTTTTGGCAGCACAAGGGCTCTGTAAATGCGACATGGCGTTCATCATCCATTCTAGCCAAATCCAACCTCTAAAATCCAAATGGCTCTCCTTCCCTTCGGAGGCTTGCCCTGCGCCCACATGGCGCTTTATGTCCAGATGTGGGGTATTTACGGACTCTACGGACGGGAAATTGCTCTACACATTTTGTGTTTTTTTTTCTCTTTTAATCCCTTGTGAAAATGATAAATTCAAGGCTAGACCAACATTATAGTGTAAAAAATTTAATATTTCATTTTCACGCCACATTGTTCCACATTTGTGCCCGTCACCAGTGGGGTCCATATGCTGACTACACCCCTTGTTACATTCCTTGAGGGGTGCAGTTTCCATAATGGGGTCACTTGTGGGGGGTTTAACTGTCTTGGCAACACAGGGGCCTTTTGAATGCAACATGGCCCCTCGAAATCCATTCCATCCAAATCCAGCCTTCAAATGGCGCACCTTCCCTTTGGAGGCTTACCCTGCACCCGCATGGCGCTTTATGTCCACATGTGGGGTATTTCCGTACTCAGGGGAAATTGCTCTACACATTGTGTTTTTTTTTATCTTTTAACCCCTTGTGAAAATGAAAAAATCAAGACAAGATCAATGATTTAGAGTAAAAATTAAAAAAAAAATTACACTAAATGTTGGTCTAGCCTTGATTTTTTTCCATTTCCACAAGGGGTTAAAAAAGAAAATGAACACAAAACGTGTAGGGTAGTTTCCCCTGAGTACGAAAATACCCCACATGTGGACATAATTTGCCATATGGGCACAGGGCAAGTCACCAAAAGGACAGAGCGCCATTTAGAGGCTGGAATGGGGGATGGAGGCCATGTCGCAATTACAAAGCTCCTGTGCTGCCAGAACAGTAGAAACCCCCGACAAGTGACCCAGTTCTGGAAACTACACCCCATAAGGAATCTAACAAGGGGTGCAGTGAGCATATGGACCCCACTAGTGATGGGCACATGTGTAGAACATGTGCTGTGAAAATAAAAAATACCATTTTTTTCATTTTCACGTCCCAAATGTGGCCGTCACCAGGGGGCCATATACCCGCTGCCCCACTTGTTAGATTCCTTATGGGGTGTAGTTTCCAGAATGGGGTCACTTGTGGGGGGTTTCTACTGTCCTGGCCGCACAGAGGCTTTGTAATTGCATCATGGCATTTTCTAATGGGAATGGCGGCCATACCTATTTAGCTGGGGAAAAGGGACAATTCTAATTTATTTGGGGGTATTAGGCCAATTATTAGTTTATAAGGTTGAAAATGACAGGTGTCCATCAAATTCAACCTGTGTTGATCCAGAGGAAGGCAAAAACCCCTCGTGAGGCAGACGACAGTAGCCTCATCACAGGGGAAAAATTCCTTCCCGACTCCATAATGGCGATCAGAATAATCCCTGGATCAACGTGACCCCTGAAATAGGAATAAGGGACAGAATTTAGATAATGTAGAACCCCAGTGACGTGTGGTACGCCTTGGAGCGATCCAGTATGCAGAGGCCGGGGTGATCAGGACAGGTGTCACACTGGTAAATGGCGTCCTTCCTGATCCCCCTGTTACCCCACACTCTGCACTTCTTCTGGGGTCTCCCTTTCTCCAGTGTGGGGGACGTCACCTGGAAAATGTTGTCCTGGTGCGATACGGGGTCCTTCATATCCAGAAGCGCTGGGTCCGCTCCATAGCTGCTAAATATTAGGGCGCTATTACTACTTCTGATATGTTCGGATCGTGCCGCAAGCTACAGTAGCTCGGGCAGCGAGGGACCGGAAGAGGGGGTGCTGGTATAAAGGTTATCCCCGTACCGGTGGTAACCTTTATCCAGCAGTGGGAAGATCAGTTCCCGGACGATGTCCCCACTAACTCCGAGGATGGGGGGGGAGGGGGCATCTGGGGCTGGATTCGAGTGTCCCTTCCTTCATACACCCTAAGGGTACGTGCACACTGCGGAATCGCGAAGGATAACCCTTTGTGCATTCCGCAGTTGGCACCCGCCGGCGGACTGATGCAGGCGCACGTCTCCGTCCGTGTCGTAGACTCCATTCTATGCACGGCGGATTCCGCTCTGCGTCCAACGTGTTGATGGAATGACGGATGATGGAATCCGCCCATGCATAGGATAGAGTCTATGACACGGGCGGAGACGCGCCCCTGCATCAGTCCGCCGGCGGGTGCCAGCTGCGGAATGCACGAAGGGTTATCCTTTGCCATTCCGCAGTGTGCACCTACCCTAAATCTGTAAGTGTACCCTGAGGTACTCTCACAGAGTTTGTAGAATTTCACGCCATACCGTCATCTCTTATTGGGACGGTACTGGCGGAAAAGACGTGTCTGGGGGGCAGCGTACGCTACGCTACTCCCAGACACGTCACTGGATGATGAGGAGGATGAGGATGAATGGAGGAACGAAGGACCCCCCATTCATCCTCACTGGCTGTTTCGGTGTCGGAGGCAATAATAACGTATGCGTCCGATACCGAAAACACCCTGGGGGCCATCTTTATATGGGGATTGGTATATGGGGTATGTAGTGGTGTAGTGTAAAACTTTATTCAATGTAGTGTGGTGTAATGTAGTGTTTTTTTACGTGTTTTTTACAGTAAGTATACAAAAAAAACCTACGCCAAAAATGGTGTTGCTGATGAATGCCGCACTTATGTTCGGCACTTATCAGCAGACCGTGGCAGTAGGATATAAAAAAAAACACCCTACGCCAAAAAGGAGGAGTTGCTGATTAGCAGCGCACTTTCGTGCGATTCTGATCAACACTCAGCGGCGATAGGGTGCGGAAAATAGAAAAAAAAAAAATTGGGAAAAAAAAATTTTTTTTTACTACATTCTGAACATCCCTGTAGTGGCTGATACGTGTATTACACTTATCAGCCGCTAGGGGGCAGCAGAGAGCAAGATCCGAAAATAGACGACGCTGGAGCCGGAAAAATACGAAAAAAGACGACGCTGGAGCCGGAAACAGACGATCGGGACTCACGGAAGAAGCCGAAGTCCCGACAAGATGAAGAGGACGCCGGGAACCCGGAAGACGCCGATCAGGACCCCGGGACAGGTGAGTAATGTACAAATACCTGCTCCGGACCCCTCAGCTACCTAGCTGAGGGGTCCGGAGCAGGTATTTATTACTTGTGGGGACTTTGATCGCCGTGAACGGCCGGCCGGCTGGCCGGCCGTTCACGGCGATCGGGACGGTGGTACCGTGACCACCATTACTTTTTACAGTAATGGCGGTCGGTGCCGTCCTCGGACAGCACCGACCGCCATTTTTTTCCGGGTCATCGGGCCACCGATGGCCCGGAAAGGTTCCGATCGCCGCTATGGGCTTATCAGCCAATAGCGGCGATCGTCGGCATGGGGGGGGTTAACAACCCTCCATGCCGACAGGGAGAGATGGCCTGCTATGTATTATAGCAGGCTATCTCCCCCGATCGGGACCCGGCCGGCCGCGGCGCCCGTTTAAAGGGCTGACGTACCGGTACGTCATGGGTCCTTAAGTGACAGTGATCCATGACGTGCCGGTACGTCATGGGTCCTTAAGAGGTTAAATCAACTGTTTTCAGAAAGTTATATAGATTTGTAATTTACTTCTATTTAAAAATCTCAAGTCTTCCCATACTTACCAACTGCTGTACGTCCTGCAGGAAGTGGTGTATTCTTTTCAGTCTGACACAGTGCTCTCTGCTGTCCCCTCTGTCCATGTCAGGAACTGTCCAAAGCAGGAGAGGTTTCTAGAGATGAGAGAACCGGGTTTGGGTTTGAGTCGATCCGAACCCGAACATTCGGTATTTGATTAGCGGTGGTTGCTGAACTTGGATAAAGCTCTAAGGTTGTCTGGAAAACATGGATACAGCCAATGACTATATCCTTGTTTTCCACATAGCCTTATGGCTTTATCCTAGTTCAGCGACTCGAGCATGCTCGAGGTTCGCTCATCTCTAGAGGTTTCCTATGGCGATTTGCTACTACTGCTCTGGACAGTTCCTGACATGGTCAGAGGTGGCAGCAGAGAGCACTGTGTCAGACTGAAAAGAAAACAATATTTCCTGCAGGACATATAGCAGCTGATAAGTTTCATAAAAACTTGAGATTTTTTAAATAGAATTAAAAAATCTATATAACTTTCTGAAACCAGTTGATTTGAAAGAAAAAGATTTTCACTGGGTAACCCCTTTAAGTTATTCATAATAAAAGTTATCTCTTAAACCACAGGGCAAAAAAGGTTATTGCTGAGGACTCAAATAGAAATTGAAACTGTATACTAATTAGGTCCCGTCTGTGCCCCACATAGTATCGAGCCCCCTCTGTGCCTTATATTGTATTAGGCCCTTTCTGTGCCCTATATAGTGCATAGGCTTACTTTTTGCCCCCCAAATAGTATTAGCCCCCTCTGTGGCCCATATAGTAGATATGCCCACTGTGTCCCCCTATAGCATAAGGCCCCCCCTCTCTGCCCCCATATTGAAAAGGCCCCTCAATAGTATTGGGCACAGTAAATAAAAAAAAAACAAAAGGGAAAACCCACAACGCTGAAAAAATTATATTAAAAATTGGGCCCCAAAGTCCACAGGATTCCCCTTTATTTTTGTGGGCTGTCACCTAGCATGCTACCGACATGAATACATTTTATAGTTGGGTTTCTCTGCTGATGACAGCTGTGTTAGTGATTTTGAGAGTGGGTTGGTTTCTTTTATAAGGAAATTTTAATTTATAGGCCTCTTCAGCCACTTTAGAATTGAATTTGCAGGCAAAAAGAACTGTTCTCTGTGCTAAACCTAAAAGCTGTTCTAAAAAAAAAAATCTTGTTATAAAAAGACTACCAACATAAAATAGATGGAATGCCCTAAAAGTGTCACCACTCTGAGGGGTTAAACGATCAAACCGTTCAATAAATATTTTGAATGGATAGATATCCTTTCAGGTTGTACATAGGGCATTCACAAGCAATAGTACACCCACATAGGACCAGATGTATTAGCTTACACTATTTGTTACATAAAGGTGCATTGTAGGTGTTCTGTATATTTCGCACACAGCTCATACTGTATCGAGTGTCAGGTATAAGTCCTGTAAACTTTGCAGGTGGACGTGAGGTCAACCCCCGGAGACATATTTGCATTATCAATAGGTTTACAGTTTTTCCTTTCTATTGTCCATTATCTAACACCTTCTTGGAATGAGACTCCGTGAGTCAAGGTAGTTGTTCAAACCACAGAGGCAGCTGACTGGCCGTTTACCAGGAATCTCTATGTATTGCTTCACAACTGGCAGCTGGACTGTGTGATTCATTCACCTGCTTAAGGCACTTCCCCAGGTAGAGAATAGCTAATAATGTTAACTATTTGTTTCCTATGAACCTTAGTAAAATGTCCTTGTGTGCATTGTGAGGCAGACGAGAGGTAGCGCTGCAAGGGGGCAAAAACTGTGGGAGGGTAGGTGCTATTGAGCATTTATAGCTTGGTACTTGTATGTATGTATATGCTCCGGGATGAAGGCTGCAGTTGGCGCTCCCACCACTAGGTGTCACTGTTTTCTATGTAGCACATGGCACAGCTGAAGGAGGTTTACTAGAAGGGTTAACTGAGTTTATAATTGATTGCCTGTATTTTCCTATAATATGCAATTATGTAAGCTTAGTGAGACCAATCCCTGTCAAGGATACCTCATACAGGACCCTCCTCTAACTTTTAACCTAGCAGACTCACAGTTTTGTGTCTCAATGTGTCTTTCTCCCAATCATAGCACTCCCTGAAGGGTATTTTGTGCGTGGTGGGGCAGGTTTGGGGCAGATTAGTGCAGTGTTCAGTCAGAGTAAGAGCAAGCTCAAAAGAGGGCCTGTGTTCCTAGATCTGTGTCACTCAGTGGCCACAGACCGCATTAGGCAGATATTCTTACCTTTAGATGCAAGTACTCTTTCTTCAAATCCCCCACAGCTGAGTTTCTAATGGTCTGGATAGGTTTCTCTCTCTCCCTCCCCTGTCGACAGTCCACTGTCCCCACCACCAGTCTTCAAGTGTCATATGCACCACTTATACACTGGACACTTGACATGCATCATTTATAAAGTGGACACAAGTGTCACATGCACCACTTATACACTGGACACAAGTCTCACATGTACCACCTATACACTGGACACAAGTGTCACATGCACCACTTATACACTGGACACAAGTCTCACATGAACCACCTATACACTGGACACAAGTGTCACATGCACCACTTATACACTGGACACAAGTCTCACATGCACCACTTATACACTGGACACAAGTCTCACATGCAATACTTATACACTGGACACAAGTGTCACATGCACCACTTATACACCGGACACAAGTGTAACATGCACCACTTATACACCGGACACATGTGTCACATGCACCACTTATACACCGGACACAAGTGTCACATGAACCACCTATACACCGGACACAAGTGTCACATGCACCACCTATACACTGAACACAAGTGTCACATGAACCACCTATACACCGGACACAAGTGTCACATGTACCACTTATACACCGGACACAAGTGTCACATGCACCACCTATACACTGGACACAAGTCTCACATGTACCACTTATACACTGGACACAAGTGTCACATGCACCACCTATACACTGGACACAAGTGTCACATGTACCACTTATACACTGGACACAAGTGTCACATGCACCACTTATACACTGGACACAAGTGTCACATGCACCACCTATACACTGGACACAAGTCTCACATGTACCACTTATACACTGGACACAAGTCTCACATGCACCACCTATACACTGGACACAAGTCTCACATGCACCACTTATACACTGGACACAAGTGTCACATATACCACCTATACACTGGACACAAGTCTCACATGTACCACTTATACACTGGACACAAGTCTCACATGCACCACCTATACACTGAACAACCGTTGATACATTACCAGTGCAGAGTTCTGGTAGCTTCAGGCAGGACAGAGACAGTTCTCAATAGGTCGAACCTATATCCACCAATACTGCACCTACAAAACCTGCAAACTACAAAAATTATACACATTTTTGTGATGTAAAATTGAAAAAACTCTAAAGTTTTTACTAAAAATTCTGACTTGTCTATCCTCATTGCTCACATTGCGTTTTCATCAATGCCCTTTAAACTTCTGCACGTCAATGTGTTATATAACATGTGGTCATTATTCTAGACCATTCCGTCTCGCAAGCATGATATCTCATTAGTGAGGAATCAAACCAGAAAGGAGCTTCCAGTTATATAAGATCCATGCAAGGATGTGGTCAAGGGACTGAATAATACATCTGGTGGTTAACATTCCTGCTCCAGACCATTGCTGAGCATCTTGTAGCAGTCTCTGTCTGGGCTCTTATGGTAAGTATATGTTTATGGACAATGATTAATAATGTGACTGAGGTATATAAAATGAATGTGCCAAATATATATAAGCATAATATATTGATAGATATCGGTTTGCCGCAGTTACGGTATATGCAGGGGTGCTTCCCTATTGGTTAGAAATGGTATCAACAATTCTGAGCTAAAACCTTTATGACCAAAGATATCAATTGAACACCCCATAAAGTACTAAATTATGTTGTTATTATTAAATCAGGTGAATTTTTAAAATTCAGCATCCGGCAGGGGGGGATTTAATGACAAGTACTAACTTACCTTTCCCCGTGCCTGCAGAGAGTGGTGGGATCGGCCTCGGTACCCTCACCAGAAAGAATGACCGAGGTCATGACTCGGGGAAACGGCCTGTCCCGGGTGATAGACTGGCCGCTCAGCCTGGAGCACCCCAATCACTGACTGGCCAAGCAGCCACTCCATCAGCCGGGTCATGACGTGTCAGTGCTGGAGATCCTGGAGCCCGGCAGGGGGGAATTTGATAACAAGTAGGAACTTACCCCGGGAGCACCAAGACTGGCCTTGGGACCCCCACCAGAAGGCATTGTTCCCCAAGTTTTGATGGTGTCACGACCTGTCCTGGTTTATGGACAGGCTGCTCAGCCAATCAGTGACTGGAGTGGCGTTCCACCCCAGTCACTAACTGGCTGAGCGGCCAGTCCTTCAGCTGGGTTGTGACGTGTCAGTGCTGGAGATACCAGAGCCCGGCAGGGGTCTTAAAGCCGGCCTCGCCGCCAACTGCAGGCACAGGGAGAGGTAAGTTTGTACTTCGTGCTTCGGCTGCCGAATTTTAAAAGTTGAATGCCCCCATATGCCACAATATAGTACTCAGCCAATATCTCTACACATAATTTCCTATGTCCCAGATACTAAAATGTACATTTTTATCAGGATATTAGTCTGTTCTTCCTGTTCAATAACACAATGTCTGCAGACTGAACTGAATTTTCAACGTGACAGATTCCCTATACACACACATAGTTTTCTTCACACTGTGTCAGCTCTCTGTGATTGTGTCTTGTGGATCTACTGTCGGAATGCTGTAAGATTCTATACCTTGGCTGCCCTTTCCTATGGGTTAACCTTCTAGCATTTAACATTCTGCACATACGCGTTCCAAGGGAAGCGGTCAGCATCATTTATTTTATTATTTAGTGTATACAATACAAGAATTGTGCGAAGCTATAAAATCATTAACCCGATATATTCTGCTTATTTTTCCTTCTTGTTATGTAAGTTAAAAATTTTTTCAGTTAAATGGGTGTTTATCTGCAGAAAGGAAAGGAAACGGAGACCAAAAGAAAATGAGATAAGTGCGAATAGCTTTGATTTATTGCATATGGATATGAAATATTGCACCATATAAAAGGACATAAAAAGGACATAAAAGCAATATGTGATGATCCGTACAAAGGAATTGCGGCAACAAAAAAGACGGTTTGATTTTTGCACATGGACACTTACATGAAAATACAATGGACAAGTGCAATATATGAACTTTGATAAGAGGTCTCTATATAAATATGGGAAGTGCACACTTGGTGACGGTTGAAGAACTATTTTGTTGCAAAAAAGTAAAAAGATTTTAAAAGAATACAAATATTTATGAGGATCACTAATTTTTCAGTGTAATATAAATGGGTGTTTACGTTATAAAAACAAACAAACAAAAAACTGGTTGCTACCTAATTTTTTTCACCATAAAAATGCTACCTAATTTATCGGCATTATGTTATACAGCAGGAGAAGCTGAGCAGATTGATATATATCTTTATGGGAAAAGATTCAGTATAACTTCTAATTTATTGAGTGAAATCTCTGATGTTTCCAGGCTAAAGAGTCCAGTCCATAAGTGACACCGCCCACTGGACTCCTTACCACAGAATGATCAGGGATTTCAATCAACATGTTACAAGTTATACAGAATCTTTTCCCACAAAGATATATATATATATATATATATATATATATATATATATATATATATCTCAATCTGCTCAGCTCTTCCTGCTCTATAATATTATCTTGATAGGTTAGATAGAATTTTCTTAGCGAGAGGTTCCCTTTAAATCTACAATTAGATTGTTTGGCTTTCTACTGGGTATCTATGAAATATCATGATTTTTGGCTTCTGAGGGCTTTCTAATTAAAGTTGTGCCGACAGCAGTGCAGGCTAAATGTGCTAACTGTCCCTTTAAATACATGTAATAGGCGTTTTTCCCTTTCAGGAGTGTAGAATTATATGACCTGTTGATAATTGCCATTATTATGCATTATACCTTAAATGCTATTGGCTAAAGACAGTAGTAGAAATAGAAAAAAAATATACTTGTCACTTTCCTATGCCCCCCTCTCTAACAGACTGCTCCTTTCACTGAATGCTCCCCTATCCACACAGACTGCTCTCCTCCTGTTACCTTAAATGGATTTGTTCCTCCAACATGGCTGCCTCTCGGAAACTGAAGTTAAAATATTTAAAAGGTTCAATTTAAAGGGGTTTTCCGGGAAAAACATACTGATAAGCTATCCACAGGATAAGTCGTTAGTCAATGAATGATGGAGGTGCCAGCATTGCAAATTGTTTCAATTCCCTGTGTAGTGGCCAGACTTGGTCACTGCAGTCTAAGTGCTATTCACTTGAATGGGAGCTAAGCTGCGGCTACAGGTCACCACTGCTACACTGTGAAAGGAGACAACTGCTTCCAGCCCTGTTCAGCTGATCTGTGGGGTGCCAGGCAGTGTCAGACTGGCACACCAGAGTACCGGAGGATCCTCCAGTGGGCCCCCAGCTTTAGAACCTGCACTAACACTGACTGACATGTCTTTTCTCACTGGATCTTCATTGGTGGGCCCCCAGGATTTCCTCTAATGGGCCCCAAATACTCCAGTCCGACACAGGTGCCGATCAGTGATCAATGAGCTATCCTGTTGATAGGTCATTGGTCTATTTTTTCCCTTTAAACTAATAGGAATTGGTCCTAAAACCTTAACAACTGCATCTTGCCTGGGAGCGCCACCTACTGTTAGACAGGAATAACTGCTTGCACGCAGAAGGAACTTTCTGTACGTCAAGACTTACTTTCGTCTCTTACCGGAAATAGTTAAAACCCCCATTTTCTTACCATCTCGCTATCAATATGATGTGTTGACTAATTGACACATTCCTGCCGCTTTACTCATCATTCTACCTCGACATATACTCATATTGTGAGATCTTTCTATAAAACAAGCTGGCAATAATAAGCGGGCAGCTAGTGTGGAAAGATTTCTGAACAAGATGTCATACCCTGCAGGTCTATGGCAAACTCTTCAACTTAAGTGAATTCGCTCGGTCCCAGCAACCACGAGGAGCGCTGGTACAGAACAGTCTGTGCTTTCCATTAGGGAAAGTAAAACAAAGAGATAGAAGAAAAGTCATTATGGGGCCCCTAGCTATCTGCATAGCCCTCCATAGTAAAGGGAAGGACCAGTAATTCAGCCTGTATTACAGTCCACTCTATTGGCTTCTCCACAGCTTGTGGTGGTTGTAGTTCGTACCTGTTTAACCATCAGCCATGTGTCCGTCCTCATATGCAGAGTGATCTGTGCCCATCTGGAAAAACACATGAAAGCTTCACATATTGTGGTTTGTGTCTAAGAACATCGCCTTTGGGCCTGCAATAACTTGTCTTTTTTTACAGATACGGCCTGTCATGAACTTACGGAGATGTCGGTAACTATTACATAACTTGGGAGAAGAAGGTTGGGGTAGACGTCTGGCCAGCCAAGCATCTCGGCAATGCCTGAGGGCTCTGAGCAGGGATGTATGTATGTAGGAGGTCCCCCTATACAGGGCCGATTCAAGGGTTTCTGCCGCCTGAGGCAAACCTCAGGCGGCCGCCCCGAGTGATAGCCGGCATCTCCCCGGACCAAACCGCCCCCCCCCCCCAAACCGCCGCCGCCGCAGCGGCAGCAGCCATCTACTCACCTGTCCCACACCGCAGCCGGCCCGCGATCTCTGCTGTCTCCACATCCCGTCAGGTCCCACGATGTCACCCTGCAGCTGTCACGGACCTCCAGGCTGTGGTGAGTGAGTGGGGTGATCGGGTCGCGCGGGGCGGTCCCGCGCGACCCGATCACCCCAGCGCGTCCCCCACCGACCCCCGGCACTCACCACAGCCTGGAGGTCCGTGACAGCTGCAGGGTGACATCGCGGGACCTGACGGGATGTGGAGAGCGCGGGCGATGGGACAGGTGAGCGGCCGCTGTCATTTTTTGTTAAGTGATACTTAACAAAAATGACAGCAGGGGGGACATAATGCCGCCCCCTGCCGGACCGCAAATTCTGCCGCCTGAGGCGGAATGCTCATTCCGCCTCATGGCAGAAGCGGGCCTGCCCCTATACAGTATGTGCACCAGGCTAGTCAGACAGCAGAGCAGTCAAGCAAGATACTGGTGCACTGCTTCACCAGTAAGTATTAAAGGAGAATTCCGTCCAAATTAATAATTGGAGGGTCGGCAGATGTAGGGGGAACATGATAGATAACCTATACTAAGCGGTCCCTGGGCCTCATCCCAGACCTCTGGGACCCTGTTGGATGTCATTATCTCTCTATTCCTGACTACATGACGACCCGGAGGGAAAGGGTAGGAGTCGGGGAGTCAAAAACTTAGGGGGAGATTTATCAAACATGGTGTAAAGTGAAACTGGCTCAGTTGTCCCTAGCAAAAACTCAGAGTCCACCTTTCATTTTCCAAAGAGTCCGTGAGGAATGAGAAGTGGACTCTGATTGGTTGCTGGGGGCAACTGAGCCAGTTTCACTTTACACCTTGTTTGATAAATGTCCCCCTAAGTTTTCAGGTTAGGAGAGATCTTTCTTATTTCTTAGACATCTTGGGACAGACTCTGCTTGCTATGAAGTTAGAAACTTCCAACCAGATGGTATCCTCCCCCCAAATAAAATAAAAAAAACAAACATAAAGAAAATAGAAATAGATTAGAAAAAGTTCAGTATCTGACTCTAATCAGTAAAAAACTATCTAGGTGATACCTTCTCTTTAATGTCCATATTTCATCTTCATATAAGTCCAGAGAGATAGGGCATCAGGGCACGTATAGGCATAATAACGCATCAAGTCTTGAACCAGACCCCTGGTTTTCCATAAAACATCTCCAGTGTCTTTACTCAGGGCTGGCTATTGAGCTCTGCTCCTTGCAAGCCTTTATATCTGTCTTCTGCCTATCTACCTGCCTTGTCTCTCAAACCTAGCCTGTTACTTTGACTACTATTGTTTGCCACCTGCCCCAAGCTACTTGCCTGTCTCTGGTTCTGCTTCTGATGAAGATTTTATACTTTTGCTGCCAACATTGTGACCCGGACTGTTCACCCCACTTTATTGTGTTTGTTTGTTTTGTCTGTATTTTATGTGCCACTAACATCAGGGACCGTCACTGTGGTTGTCCGCAGCCGCTTAGGGCTGATAGTGGCAAGTAGGCATGGACAGTGGGCAGGGACTAGCACACATGTCTTTCCCATATCTTCCCTGACTGAGTGTTATTACTATCCTTACATACATTTTACATCACATCTTTCTCACATCTTTCTAATTTGCTCCTGCTGGAAGTGTCTGAGAAGATCAGAAAGGAACCGGGTTGTGGAGAAAACACTTTATATCCCCCCCCCCCATAAATCTGGCCTTGGCTCCATTTCATTGCGTTTGTGTAAACAAGTCTGGGGTCGTAAACTTTGGTTGCGGTCATTGTTTTCAACCGAACGGGGATCAGAGGCACAAAAAAGAAAAAGCGCGAGTGACAGTATGTTTCGGGTGTATTCCAGCATGAGTCGTTGCGTGCATATTTATTGTTACAGTGTCTCAGTTATGATGTTTCATTCAATTTCCTTATAGAAAAGCTTCTCCTGGGTAAATGAGGCATAAACTATTGCAAAACAACATGCATTGTTAAACTGGCCCCAAACATGTTGCTTCTGTGTGTCCTCATTCTTTCCATCCATGTTTACTGATCCAGAATTAGAGTTTGGCACAAGTCAGTGCAGTTTGCTTGTCGCACAGATGTTAGTGGTATGTTACTTAATTGGTAGATGTGCACCAAACAATTCCTTGGAAATTTTCCTTTTTTTTTTCTTCATCCGCCACTTACAACTTCTCCAATCTCTAAAACTGATCCTATTGTTTACTCTTCACTTTTGGAAAACATGACGCTGTTTAGCTAACAAGTATCAACTGTTGATGTGGTTAGAATCACAGATAAGGGCGTCAAAGCTCCACGCTCCATTTCTTCTTTCTTTTCTGTTAAATAAAAGGGTCACAGAACTGAAAACATTGGCTTATTGGAGAGAGTAGCGTCTCATACATATGGCTGTGTTAGCATACAGTCAGTTCTATTGCAGAAAAAGAAGCATGTGCTTCCCGCCAAAAACAATCCACTGAGATTAATGGAACTGATTTTCACCTGATTATCACCTTGCTGTACACTGCAAATTGCTGGAGTGATGTAGACCTGCAAAAAGAAGTGAATTTTTTCCCATATTTACTCCATATAATTTTTATTTCAAATGATCTAAACGTCAAAGAAAATTATAAAAAAAAAATCTTATCCTAGGAATATGTTATCGGGAGCCAGAAAACATAAGGGGTTCAAAATACATTAGTTCTCAACATATACCTAGGATAGGATTTTTTACAATGTATTTGGTTAAATCCAAATAAATTGTAAAAAATCCTATCCTAGGTATATGTTGAGAACCAATGTTGAAAAAAAAATAAAAAGTTGTTGAGTGTGAGGCTTTGTTCCCTCTCAGTATTTTTGCTCAGTATTTGGTCAGTATTTTTCAACCAAAAAGAGGAGTGGATTAAAAACACAGGCTATGTTCACACACTGTTGAAATGTGACTATTAAGTCGATGGCCGTCATTTAATGGCAAATAATTGCTGTTTTAAAACAATGGCCGTTGTTTTGAAATAACGGATGTCCACTATATTTTAATTTCAGTGTGTAAACATAGCCTTTCTGGGTTTTCAATCCACTACTGGTTTAGGTGGAAAAATACTGACCAAAATAAAGACCAAAAATACTAGAAGACTAGACCAGTAAAGATCTATGCGGCCCTGTACATGCAATTTTAAAGGAAAAAAACTCTCCATTGTACAATTTTTTTTAAATAGAATATTATAAATAGATAAATAGAAAAAAAAGGGCAAATCACAGTAAGGTTGGGTTCACACTGCATTTTTGCAGTCCGTTTAACATATACATGTTATGAAAAAAAGGGATGAAAAAATGGGTGCAAAAATAGATGCAATTGTGTGTAATCCGTTTGGATCCATTTTTTCATTAAGGGTGGGTCCACATTGAGGAATTCTCGCGGAAAAACTCCGCGGAATTCCGCCAGCTGTACGCGCTCACAGATGTGCGCCTTTTTGTCGGCTCCATAGACACCATTCTATGGGCCGGCTGATTCCGCCGAAAGAACTGACATGTCTGACTAAGGTCTGAATAGACCGAAACATGTCAGCGATTGTCAAGATTTTATTGTTTGTTGTTTTTTTTGCTATGCTACAATAAAGGAATTGGATTTGGACGACTGAGTGCTGGAACTATCCTTGCTGCCTGTATTGATATAACCCCGGTTATTTAGGCTTATTGGGGTACCCTTTAGCTTACTATGTGAGTATTGATGTGGCCTTTTCTGTATACTGTATAATGGTATACAAGGTGTGGTTTGTTCAGGGGTGTACACAGACTGTGTGCCGCCCCCACTTATGGACCGCCACTCTGTACTTTACGTGTATTGTTTGTATACCTAAATAACAGTGGAATCTCCTTTGAGAATATTATTATTTGTAAAAAAGGAAAAAATTAATAAGAAATATTAACAAAAATAAATTGAGGTCCATACAGAGTCTTTCCACGGTTTTTAGCGCTTGCTCTATAATGAATATTTCAGGAGTGTTGACATTCCTGCAGATAAAGTCATGTTCTGGCTGACTGAGGCGGGCTACATAATACTACCCCGCTCCAAGGTCAATATTTTCATGTCTCCTCCTGTACTAACTCTCCTGCTGGAGACAACTCAAATGTCATTTGTCAAGAATAGTGATCACATCTTTGTTACTGAACCCTGGGTGGATCAGAAGGAGAATTAGCTTCTTTCAGGCTCCTGTTCACCTTACCAAGGCCTTTAATAATCATGGCTTAGAAGGCTTAATGTTGGGAGCATGCTGTTTATAGCTGTTCATAGCTAAAGGACTACAGCACTCAGTGAATGTATGATTCTTATCCTGCCATGAAATTTATAGACCTATCTTATTACCAGAGCAATGAAGGTTGCCATTGAGTCTTGCATGCCTTATGAAAATATTACTCTTGTGCTATGTTGACTAAGTTATACTTTGTTTTTTCCAACCCTTTAAGAACATGGTCTAGTTCAATCCTTAAGCTGGGTTCACACTATGTATATTTGAGGCTGTATTTGTGAGGCTGTATAGCAACCAAAACCAGGAGTGGATTGAAAACACAGAAAGGCTATGTTCACATAATGTTGTAATTGAGTGGATGGCCGTCATTTAATGGCAAATTTTTGCTGTTATTTTAAAACAACGGCTGTTATATTGAAATAATGGCAGTTATTTACCGTTATATGACGGCCATCCACTCAATTTCAACATTGTGTGAACAGAGCCTTTCTGTGTTTTCAATCCACTCCTGGTTTTGGTTGCTATGAGGACCTGACTTGAGGACCAAATACTGCCTGAAGTATACAGTGTGTGAACCCAGCTTAAAGTGTATCTCTAGTTTCATAATGATTTTGAAAAAACTGCATGGATCTGTTAAATTAACCCTTCAGGGTGGCTCCCTTACGTCTCTTGTTGAAAGGGTTATCCAGTGCTACAAAAACATGGCCACTTTTCCCCCTCTCTTGTCTCCAGATTGGGTGGGGTTTCAAACTCAGTTCCATTAAAGTAAATGGAGCTTCATTGCAAACCGCACCTGAACTGGAGACAAGAAAGGGGAAAAGTGGCCATGTTTTTGTAGCGCTGGATAACCCCTTTAACCCATAGCTGCACCAGGACGTTATTGAACGTCCTCGTGCCGCTATGGGAGTTCAGAGGGGGGTCACGCGGCGACCACCCTCTGAACTGCCGCGATCCCGGGTGCCGCGTGTAGCCCGGGCTCGCGGCTGTTAGCAGGCACGGTCCGATCGCCGTGCCCGCTAATTAAGTACTTAGAAGCAGCTGTCAAAGTTGACAGCTGCTTCTAAATACTTGCTGTTATACATCCCTGGTGGTCTAGTGGGGGGATCGCCCCCCTGCGGCGCGATTGCGGGGGGGCGATCCCTGCATCCATCCCGGGCCGGGGTCTGCTCCGTAATGGCGCTGATCCCGGCTCGGCATTCTATTGCTTTTGGCTGCAGCAGCCAAAAGTAATAGAACACCGATCTCATGGATTCATGCAGTATAACTATACTGCATGGATCTCTATGAGAGATCAGAGTACATATACTAGAAGTCCCCCAGGGGGGCTTCTAGTATATGTGTAAAGTAAAAGACAAATGTATTTTTAATAACACAAAACCCCCTCCCCTAATAAAAGTCTGAATCACCCCCCTTTCCCCATTTTATAAATAAAAATAAATTAATTAATTAATAAACAAACATGTTTGCTATCGCCGCGTACGTAATCGCCCAAACTATTAATTAATCACATTCCTGATCTCACACGGTAAACGGCGTCAGCGCAAAAAAATCCCAAAGTGCAAAATTGCGCAATTTCTGTCGCATCAAATCCAGAATAATTGTAATAAAAAGCGATCAAAAAGTCATATATGCGCAATCAAGGTACCGATAGAAACACCTCACACAGACCCATAGACCAAAGGATAAAAGCGCTATAAGCCTGGGAATGGAGCCATTTTAAGTGACGTATATTTGTTAACAACGGTTTGAATTTTTTACAGGCCATCAGATACAATATAAGTTATACATGTTACATATCGTTTTAATCGTAACAACTTGAGGAACATGCATAACAAGTCAGTTTTACCCCAGGGTGAATGGCGTAAAAACACATTTCCCCCAAATAAAAGAAATGCGTTTTTTTTTTCAATTTCACCACACTTTGAATTTTTTTCTGGTTTCCCGGCACATTTTAGGCAAAAATTACATCTGCCATAGCAAAGTACAATTAGTTGCGCAAAAAATAAGGGCTCACTTGGGTCTCTAGGTGGAAAAATGCAGGCGCTATGGCCTTATATACACGAGGAGGGAAAAACGAAAACGCAAAAATGAAAACTGGCTGTGTCCCCTAAGGGTTAATGAAAGGACAGCACCTACTTAATTTTTTTTAAATTTTTTACTATTGTATGGCATAGTGCTGGGGAAAGTGCACTGGACTGAACTGGCTGCATTGTGCTGGGGAATGATTTGCACACTGCACTACTAAGAACTGCATGTAGAGAGAAAATTAGGTATTGATGCACTGGCTTGGAAGGGTTAGTATAAATGGGATGGGAGTAGAGAGGGGAAACGAACAACAACAGGATCTAAGCAAGTAACTGCATTTCAGTAGCAGTGACCTGCTGATAATGATAATAAATAAAGAGATAAGGGATTACTTTCAGGAGGCAGCATTGTGTACGCAGTATATACACAGGTATTTACACAAGGGACAGCTGCTCAGAACTTTATAGGTAACTTTAGGTAAAAGTAAGAGGGAAGCCTTGATTTACCTTTCAGGCACAGCTGCTCAGAACTTTATAGGTAAAAGAGGGAAGCCTTGATTTACCTTTCAGGCACAGAGTGGACTCAGTGTCTCTCTCTCGCATTGTATCCATATACTAAGACATAATGACAAAGGAGGAATATAAGAACCAGGCACAGAACAGAGAGTCCACATACAAACAACCAGAAAAAAAAGAAAAAGAAAAAAAAAAAAAAAAAGGTCTAAAGTGCAGACTAATGGAGCAATGGTACCAGCAATGGGTAAATGGGTTTATGGGATCTATCGTCACACTACTGCTTCTTCCAATGGAATTTGGGGTTCACATAGTGGTATATTATTCTATGACACCCCACTGAGCTCAACAATTCACTGCTAAACAAAGATCTATTTTCCAAAAATGAAAGCAGACATAAACTTGATACAAAGTATACATAGAAAACAATGGGACTGTCCGGACATGGGCTGTGAGTGATGGCTGAGATCATTACATAGATAATTAGAAACCTTGGATAATGTTACCAATGCTGTAATTGTAACCTGTAACCCAATTAATATTGGCACTATATCCGTTTCATTGGATATATGAGTGTATTTCTCCTCCAGGCCTTTTTATACAATACACCTTTGTCTAGCAGACTCTTGCTGACTTCTTACTTACTCCTTATTGGTCTCCACATGTCTGTGCTATTCTGGGCATAAAACAAGAAAAATTTATTTTTTTCCATAGACCTGAATTAATTTTTTTTTTTTTGTTTTAAAAAAGTCTATTGTTTATTCAAGCTATTATTCATTGGTGCATTAAGTCAGGAAATGAATAATTTCCTATTCAAGTATGTACCATGGGTTCAGGTCATGTCACTACTATGGGACCCCCAGAAGAGAGGGTCTTGTCTAGTGGGTCCTATATATAATGGGTGGTATGATCCAGTGCGCCAGGGGTGTGGTAGCGTTAATAGAAGATAATTCCAGCACACGCCAAAGAAAAATTTAAAATTTCAAAGCTTTATTAGCATTGTAGTGTTGAGCAAGGCTAAAAGAGATCCCTGTTTGCTATGGTGAACCCTCACCTCTGTTTACAGCCCTGTCTTTATTGTTTATAAGCAAAGGCATACATAACATAGAAGCAGACCATGCGGTTACTCGATGGTCCTTAGGGGGCTATTACACGGGCAGATGATGGCCCAATCAATACTCTGCTAGATCGGCGCTCGTTTACTGGGCCTATTACACGGCCCGATAATCGCTTAGCAAAGTTAGCAACGTCCATGCAGCCTTTGCTTAAACAGTTTATGTGTAATGCGTGGACATATATTGCTCAGTGGTTGGTCCCATTTCTTTTGCTACTAGTTTTGGGATACAATTTTTAAGAACTGCATTGTCATCAAATAAAGGAAAGGGGGTATTGACCCAAGGAATGGAAAGGGGAAAAAACACCAGGCCATCCTGCCATGAGGCAAAATAAAATAGGAGGCCTATTTTAGTCTTTTTGGGCCCCTTTTTTTTCTTTGTACATTACTGATTTTTTTAAATTTATTATATTTATTTATTCCAAACAACAGTCGGTAACATTTTCAATAATTTTCAATAATTTACATTATTCTCATTTATACTTCTATTAAAATAGTATTTTTCCGCTGTCTCCACATCCCGTCAGGTCCCGCGACGTCACCCTGCAGCTGTCATGGACCTCCAGGCTGTGGTGAGTGAGTGGGGCGATTGGGTCGCGTGGGGCCACTGGGACGGGGTTTGTGGTTTGATGCGCCACCCGCAGCGCATCAAACCGCAACAACCCCCCGGAGGCCCCGAGTGACCCGATCGCCCCAGCGCGTCCCCCACCAACCCTGGGCACTCACTACAGCCTGAAGGTCGATGACAGCTGCAGGGTAACGTCGCGGGACCTGATGGGATGTGGAGAGCGCGGGCGAAGTGACAGGTGAGCAGCCACTGTCATTTTTGTTAAGTGATACTTAACTAAAATGACAGCAGGGGGGGGGGGGCATAATGCCGCCCCCTGCCGGACCGCAAAATCTGCCGCCTGAGGCGGAACCCTCATTCCGCCTCATGGCAGAAGCGGGCCTGTCCTTAGGGGTTTGCCGTGATAACCAATTTCGAACAATTTCGAGCCACCTATTGAGTCTGGTCTTTTTCTCTCTCCCATCTATTTCCAAGTTTGCATCTTCCCCCAGGATACAAATCCACAGGCTACTGGGCAGCCTAACTTCTAGACACTTTGTTGTTTCCTTTCTAACTCCTTCCCAGAAATCTCGTGAATACGGCCAGGCCCACATCATATGTTCCCAATGTAATCGCGATTACAAAAATGGAGGACTTGTGACCTTCATCCCCTATAAATCATGGTAGAGGGAAGAGTGAACTGGAGAAAAGACTGAGGGTACTGTATGTGAGACATACTCCATTGTAGCCTTTAGGAGTCCCTTAGACTAAAGTATTGCATGTTATGCACATAATTTATTAACTTATTAAACAATAATTAGTTAAAAATAAAATGATTTTTTTTGAGTATTTGCATGACACTAGCGGAAATGGGAAGGCTCAAACTCAATCTGGGAATCGAGAGATTAGGCACAAAAATATCAGATTGGAATTTCGGGGCCAAACGAGTTTACAAAATGCGTCCTTTATCAAATGTTCATGTGCTTAGTAATGGAAAAGCCCCATCCATCAATTCATTTTGTTTAGTGACTCATACTGTTAATATAGAGCGGTTACTCTCATATGACATCATCCGAGTCTTGTTACTATTGTCTGTGACATTGCACAGGGCAAGCCAGGAAAAAAGAAGCCCTTTCATACATTATCACCCCTGCCAACCGCTAGTTCCCTGGCATCCTTTGTCTTATTTACTCTTGTGTCAGAAATGTACAGTGATATAATTGATCCCGCAACATCACAAATGATGGGAAGAAAGTCCTGAGGACTAATAGTTCCATTACCACCCACAGTCATGAGCAGTATACAAGGATGTTGCTAGAATTCATGAGGCTCCATAGCAAAAAAAACTGTACGGGGCCCCATGAATCCTGAAGGCCCCTCCCCCCACATACTCACCTGGCCCTGCACAGTGCCTGCATTTTATTAGCTTCCTCCCACACAAGTGACATCACTCGTGTGCCGGTGAGCTGGGAGAATGAACACCAGGCAAGGTGAGTATGTGTATGGGAAAGGGGGGGGGCTCTTATGGCTAAAGGCAAGAACGCTCACAGTTAAAGTGCCAGTGTCTGGCTCTATGGTAGCTATGCCACTGGCATTCATAGTCCTTGGAAAGCTGAGTTACAGCTCATCTGCTCTTAACGCATTGCGTAACTAGACTGATATTTTATTTAGGATCATTTTAGAGCTGAGGGCATGTCACTAGACAAAAAAATTGTGAATAAAATCAAGAATTGTCTCAATTGGGGGTAAAAAATTGGGATTTTATTGTTAAGCCATATTGCCCAGCCTTCTGTACAAATACACATACAATTTTGGACATGGACTTCCTAGACCTACATCCGCGAGACATGAAGGCAACACCTGAAGACCACTGGAAGATGGCCGGTGCTCGTGCTTTACTGCAGGTCAGCGTATTTGTGGGATGGACCCAGGAACCAGAGGCCCCTTTGTAGCTGCTAATGGGAGGAGATCGGGGAATCTCCACCATCACCAGAGTCACAATCCTCCAGTTCCAGTTCCAGTTCTGCCCAGAAGATCGGAAAGAGCAAGCCTTCTCTGCGACTGCCTGCATGAAGATATCATCTTCCCTCATCCCTCTTGAGTGAGATTCAACCTGAAGAAGAAGACTGCCAGCGCTGAAGGATCCCCTGGTAATGAATAATATCTGCACCTGCACTACATACCTACTAATGCACTACATGTTACCTACCCCAACACTACATGATACCTGCCCCTACACTACATATCTGCCCCCACACTACATGATACCTACCTCTACACTACATATCTGCCCCCACACTACATGATACCTACCTCTACACTACATGATACCTGCCTCTACACTACATGATACCTGCCCCCACACTACATGATACCTTCCCCCACACTACATGATACCTGCACCCACACTACATGATATCTGCCCCCACACTACATGATACCTGCCCCCACACTACATGATATCTGCCCCCACACTACATGATACTTGCCCCTACACTAAATGATACCTGCCCCTACACTACTATCAGCCCCCAGCTAGTTATACACATTGGCAGCTTTGTTCCAGAGTCTTCGGACCAATCATCTTTTTTTGGGGTCAAGAAGGAATTTTCCCCATGACAAAATTTGACCCTGATGTGCAGAGGTTTTCACCTTCTTTTGGATCAATAGCTTAGGGATCCCATAACAGTAACATAATACTGTGCCAATAAAATTCTGCATTATACCCCTATCTTATGTGTCGTCTCGTTTTTTTCTCCCTAAAATTATTAAAATTTTAACACACTGACATGTTTCCTATACAGTTATGGGAATCGGAATCAACAAGTTAGATGAATCCCTATAGCGCACAGGCACTGAGGAGAAGAGTACGTATTTTACCTTCATCCTCGGCACTGTTCCTGTGCTGTTTGTTGTGAAATCTGCTGACCAATGTGTCCATTAGGAGCAGTGGGGGCTGGGCAACTGCCCCACCCTCCGTAAGCCGCCCCACCTCTTGTAATCATTATCAATTAAGCAAGCTGGCCGGGGAAAGCCGGATCGGTGCTCAGGGCAGTAGCCTGGCCCCGAGTTCTCCTAATGGACTTACCAGGCAGCAGATTTTACAACAAACAGCACAAGAGTGGCGCCGAGGATGAAGGTAGGAGACATACCTACCTCCTTGGCGCCCCATGCGCTATAGGGGGATATCAGCAAGTTAGATTTGTCTGACCTGCTGATAGTTCCCCTTTAAAGGGACAGAACAGGATAAGAATAAATGTCTCTCTTCTCCCAAAAACAACACCGCACCTGTCTTGGCTATTCATACTGTTCACAACAGGGGTGGTGTTATTTCTAGAAGAAAGCCACCATGTCTTATAATCCTGTACAGCCCCTTTAAGAATTCACATTTTTGTCTATGGGATCTATAAGAGTTTCTTTTCCTTTACCCATAGGATAGGGGATAACAAGCTGATCGCTGGGGATCCAATCCAGTGGGGACGCAATCATCCCTGCAATGAATGGAGCGCTGACCGTGCCTGTGCGGCTTGTGCTCCATCCATTCTCTACAGGGCCACTGAACGCTTCCAAGAACTCAGAAGTGTTTGGTGTCCCCATAAAGAATGAATGGAGTGAAGGACAAAATGATTCTCCTACATACATATCTCTCCACCATGAGCTCCCTCTAGTGGTCGCTCTAAGCAGACAGAATGTTATGGTTTTCCAGGATTTTTGATGGATGATTCATCCTTCCTTAGTTATCATTGTATAATAGCAGAAAGCAGCGGCACCCCCTTCGTGATAATGTATGAGGGGTACACGTAATAAAACACACTTGGAAGACCCTCTCTAAACTACATAAGGGTCACACAGTGGTACACAGTGGGGCTGGAATGGAACTGATAACGTATAATAAAGGCACCAGTGGGAGAACTAAGTGTGCTGCAGTGTAAAGCATGGAGGAGTCTAATATAAAGAGGAAAAACAATACATGGGAATGATTGTTTAAAGGGTTAATTCTGATATGCACAGATCCTTACTCACAACTGTGACAGCTATAGCCCCCCACAATACACACAGCTATAGGCCACAACAATGAAACCAATAACCCTCCAAGAGACAAGTATAGACCCCAAAAACACACACACACAGCTAGACCACTATAACAGTGAGGGCCAATGATCCATCTCCATAAGAATAACAGCTATAGCTTCTCTATACAGCATCTCCTACATAGAGAGTGACAGGACCCCCAGTAGTGTAGCAGGGTCCCCATAACATGGCGGCAGTATCAGGGAGCACATACAGTATATCACCTATAGCAGCCTTTCCCAACCGGGGTGCCGCGGCACACTGGTGTGCCGGGAGAACCCGCCAGTGGTGCCGCGGGATCCCAGTCGGAAATGTGCGCTGTCTCTTTAAGCATCCCGAGAAGCTGCGGGCGCGCAGCTTCTCGGGATGCACGGATCACTTTCATGTTCCGCCCGCATTATGAGCACTATGAGCGGAACATTAAAGCGAGCAGAATATAGGAGCAGGAAGTGTCAGCGTCCTGCTCCTATATTCACTCCCATACAGCCCATTCACTTCATACCAGCAGCCTATGGGAGGCCGGGACGTGACCTCTCCGGCAGGCGTGATGATGTGATGTCATCACGCCTGCCGGAAGTCCCGTCCCCGCGGCTCGCAAGATGGAGCCCGAAGAGGAGGAAGAGCTGCTGCCTGCAGCCACAGCTCGGATTAGGTGAGTAGGATGTTTTTTTTTTTTTTAGGGGCAAAGCAGGGGGCATTATTAGTTCATGGGGGCACCTCTGGGGGCATTATTAGTTCATGGGGGCACCTCTGGGGGCATTATTAGTATATGGGGGCACCTCTGGGGGCATTATTAGTTCATGAGAGAACCTCTGGGGGCATTATTAGTATATGGGGGCACCACTGGGGGCATTATTAGTATATGGGGGCACCCCTGGGGGCATTATTAGTATATGGGGGCACCTCTGGGGGCATTATTAGTTCATGGGGGCACCTCTGGGGGCATTATTAGTTCATGGGGGCACCTCTGGGGGCATTATTAGTATATGGGGGCACCTCTGGGGGCATTATTAGTATATGGGGGCACCTCTGGGGGCATTATTAGTATATGGGGGCACCTCTGGGGGCATTATTAGTTCATGGGAGAACCTCTGGGGGCATTATTAGTATATAGGGGCACCACTGGGGGCATTATTAGTATAAGGGGGCACCTCTGGGGGCATTATTAGTATATGGGGGCACCTCTGGGGGCATTATTAGTATATGGGGGCACCTCTGGGGGCATTATTAGGATATGGGGGCACCTCTGGAGGCATTATTAGTTCATGGGGGCCACCTCTAGGGGCATTATTAGCTCATGGGGGCACAGCAGGGAATCCTACATACAGGGGGCACAGCGGGGGATCCTACATACAGGGGGCACAGCAGGGAATCCTACATACAGGGGGCACAGCGGGGGATCCTACATACAGGGGGCACAGCAGGGGATCCTACATACAGGGGGCACAGCGGGGGATCCTACATACAGGGGGCACAGCAGGGGATCCTACATACAGGGGGCATCCCACATTCCTATTCGCTTTACTGCACATAACACCAAACAGTGCAGTTACTTTGGGAGCCGACAGGAGGGAGAAAGGGAAGGAAGTTGCTAGAAATGTGCGGAGCCTAAATTGTTTGTCTCGCAGGTTCTAAAGAGATGACAAGTAGCTGGAAGGAATCATCATGGAGGATGGAGAGGAAAAGGGAAAGTGACTCCTCAGATCAAAGAAGACGTCACCTGTGAGTCACTGTATGACGGTTTTCTTATTTTGTAAAACATTATTTAGTAGGGGTGCCCCGAGCTAATTTTTTTTTCCAAGGTGTGCCCGGAGGTGGAAAAGGTTGTGAAGCACTGACCTATAGGATCCACTCTGAGGAGGAGGGAGCATCACCACATGTGGTAGGTGTGTGTTTGTGTGTGTGATACTGCCACCTGCTGGCCACCCCAGTCACACCTCCATCAGCCTGTAGGTGTATATTAGAATAAACAAACACGAGATCAAAACCCGACAGACCCTATTGAAGTCCATAGGCTCTCTCAGGATTTTATTTTTTCCATTTTACTATATACTCAAAATTTTTTATTGATCTTTAAAGCTTACCTGTCATTAGAACAAACTTCTGACATGTATAGTAACATGGGAGCCGAGTGCTGAGACCCCCACCGATTGCTAGAACAAAGGGGCAGGTGCACTTAGCAGCATGTGCACTGTTGTAATTGACGGAACCTTCGCGTTTACCAGAATTTCCATAGGCTCCATTATAATTCTGTCAATTGCCAACCATCATTTATCATAGGAACCACATACACGCTAGACTGGCGTTTGGTTTGGCCGATAATAAAGTGTACAGGGACATTTAAGTAAACCCCTAACAGTGTAGGACCATAATAGAAAATCTAGGATCTGCCCACTTGGCGAACATGGCCCAGATTGGCAAAAAGTTGCAACATTTTTGAGCAAACCAGGCACAGACTTTATTAAATTCTCCAAATGTGAAAATGGAAATATTTAATAGTCATGATAGAAACCCAGAGAGAATAAATCCCGTCAATTATATAAAACCTTAGAACAGGGGTCCTCAACTGGCGGACGCCCGGACCCAGGTGAGTATAAGTGTTTGTTTTTTTGTTATATGCTTTACGGGAGGGGGAAGCACACAGGGGGTCTCTATACAAACGGGGGGAGCACACAGGGGGTCTCTATACAAACGGGGGGAGCGCACAGGGGGTCTCTATACAAACGGGGGGAGCACACAGGGGGTCTCTATACAAACGGGGGGAGCACACAGGGGGTCTCTATACAAACGGGGGGAGCACACAGGGGGTCTCTATACAAACGGGAGGAGCACACAGGGGGTCTCTATTCAAATGGGGGAGCACACAGGGGGTCTCTATATACACGGGGGGAGCACACAGGGGGTCTCTATACAAACGGGAGGAGCACACAGGGGGTCTCTATACAAATGGGGGGAGCACACAGGGGGTCTCAATACAAACGGCGGGAAGCAGACAGGGGGTCTATTTACTACTGGGGGAGGGCACAGGGGGGCTATATGGGAGGGGGTGTACATACTACTGGGGAACACAAAGCGGCGCCTATATACTAATGGGGGAGTGCACAGGGGGCTATATACTACTGGGAGAGGGCACCAGGGGGCTATATACTACTGGGAGAGCGCACCGGGGGCTATATACTACTGGGGGAGCACAGGGGGGCTATATACTACTGAGGGAGCGCACAGGGGGGGCTATATACAACTGGGGAAGCACAAAGGGGAGCTATATACTACTGGGGGAGTGCACAGAGGGGCTATATACCACTGAGGGCGCACACAGGGGGGCTATATACTACTGGGGAAACACACAGGGGGACTTTATAAGGGCTGGTGATAGAAAAAAAAAATTCCAGTTTTCCCACTAAAAAGCATCAATTCTGTATGTAAATAGTTCAACAACGTTTGGAAAACGTTAACAAAATAACACATTTACTACTGATGTTCAGCTCGGACCTTCACCTGACAATAGACCCCGGTAAGTGGACCTTCACTAAAAGTTCTTGAGTACCCCTGCCTTAGAATAACCAGAATAAGAGATGTCTATATACTGGCCGTACCATGTCAGCTTTTTATCTTGCACTTTTCCCCCGTCCATTCAGACATGAAGTCACCTTCTGTCTGACTTTTTTCAGCGGGATATCAGTTCCTTTTTTCCATTTGCTGTACGATATTGAATGGATACGCTTGTCCGCCCTCTTGTGATATGGAGGCTATATTTAACTTATATGATGGCCACTAAGTGTCTGGTGACACTAGAAAGTACTGTATGTACCAATAAGGCTGATTTCCTTTCTTATGTCTGCAGTTCAGGCCAGGTTTAGTACATCCCGTTATTTCATGTGACTATTTCTTCCTGTTCAGCAAGATTTCATGATGAAATGTCTACACTTTTATCGTTCATAATCATCAGGGACAACAATATTTTATTCTAAAATCTCTTGAATTTACAATTTAGGTAAAGTCCGGTCAAGATGCAATGATTCTGCTTTAATTTGAAAAAGGTAAAAAAAAACCTTCTAGAAAAATGTAACAGTATATGAAAAAAGTTTTTCAAAAATTTTCTTCACATTTTAAATGGCTGGCTTCTACATGTGCTTCCAGTGCCAGCCAACTAAGACTGTCTCCTCCCCGTGGGACCAGCCACAAATACCAACCAATCACAGGGCTCACCAGTCACATGCTTCTGGACTCACTAATCACAGGCTTGAGGAGTCACCATACACAGGCATTAGGATGTACCAATAACAGGCCTCGGAGCTCAAAAATCACAGGGCTCACCAATAACAGGCTTTAGGGCTCGCCAATCATAGGCCAGAGTGTGCACCACCAAACACAAGCATTACATCATACCAACCACAGGCCTCAGGGCTCACCAATCACAGGCCTCAGGTTTTCCCAATCACAGGCATCAGGGTGTACCAATCACAAGCCTTAGGGCTCATGAACCACTGGCCTCAGGGTTCACCAATAACAGGCCTCCAGGCTCATCACTCACTAGCCTCAGGGTGCACCAATCACAGGCATCAGGTCTCAACAAGAAAAGGCCTTGGGGCGCACCAACCACAGGCATCAGGGTGTATCAGCCACAGGCCTCAGGAAACACCAGTTACAGGCCCCAGAGTTCACCAATCACAGGCTTCAGAACTATCCAATCTCAGAGCACACCAATCACAGGCTTCAGAACTCATTAATCACAGGCCTCAGGGCTCATCAATCACAGGCCTCAGAACTTACCAATCACAGGCCTCAGTACTCACCAATCACAGGCTTCAGAACTTACCACTCACAGGCCTCAGGGCTCACCAGTCACAGGCCTCAGAACTTACCAATCACAGGCCTCAGTACTCACCAATCACAGGCTTCAGAACTTACCAATCACAGGCCTCAGGGCTCACCAGTCACAGGCCTCAGAACTTACCAATCACAGGCCTTAGGGCTCACCAGTCACAGGCCTCAGAACTTACCAATCACAGGCCTCAGTACTCACCAATCACAGGCCTCAGAGCTCACCAATCACAGACCTCAGAGTTCACCAATCACAGGCCTCAGGGATCACCAATCATAGGCCTCAGGGATCACCAATCACACGCCTCAGTAGTCACCAATCACAGGCCTCAGAGCTCATCAATCACAGGCCGCAGAGCTCACCAATCACAGGCCTCAGAGCTCACCAATCACAGGCCTCAGGAATCACCAATCATAGGCCTCAAGGCTCACCAATCACAGGTCAAGGTACTCACCAATAACAGGTCTCAGGACTCACCAATCACAGGCTTCAGAATTTACGATCACTGGCCTCAGGGATCACCAATCATAGGCCTCAGGGATCACCAATCACAGGCCTCAGGGATCACCAATCATAGGCCTCAGGGATCACCAATCACACGCCTCAGTAGTCACCAATCACAGGCCTCAGAGCTCACCAATCACAGGCCTCAGATATCACCAATCATAGGCCTCAGGGATCACCAATCACAGGCCTCAGGGATCACCAATCATAGGCCTCAGGGATCACCAATCATAGGCCTCAGGGATCACCAATCACAGGCCTCAGGGATCACCAATCATAGGCCTCAGAACTCACCACTCACAGGCCTCAGAGCTAATCAATCATAGACCTCAGAGCTCACCAATCACAGGCCTTAGGGCTCATCAATCAAACGCTTCAGAGCTCACCAATCACAGGCCTCTTCTCCAGCTCATGTGGGGTGTCAGTCCAGGGATCATGGTCACTTCCTTCCTCCTGAGAGCAGTAGTTCAACTCACAAATCATCCATACATAGGTCTAAGGCAGAACATTAAGAAATGATGCCCAAATATGAAAGGGGTACCAATGAATCTACTAGGTCGCTATGACAAATGCCCTAGTAGGGAATCGTGATAAATGGACAAAACATATTCCGCCAAGTAAAATCGCCTAGAGTGAAATAGAAAGTCATGTATTGTAGATGCATTCCTCATCGCTGCAAGTCTGGAAAATTATAATATTATCCCAGGTGTTGAACTTAGATTCACTGCGCAGCACATTCGATTTACTGCGGGGAAAATACTTTGTACGTGAAGTTCTGTGGTTTGCTTGAGCCCTGAGAGAAAATACAACCATGTGCATTATACAGAACCACCTTGAACCAAACAGAACTCACATTAAGGCCAATCCCCCAAATGGATACAAGTCTTTCTTGTCCCCCGAAGGTGAAATTCTACATTCTACATTATCACATATAATCTAATAGAAAAAAAAAACGGAATGGAAAGAAGTAGGTCATGGCGTGTCCTGTATCGGGTGGGAACATTTTCTTTCCAGGTCTTATTTTATACCATGAAAAACTTCACTTATTTCAGATGTGCCCACCCCAACTTTTTATGTTATACAACCTAATATAATCTTGCGCCATCCAGTAAAAATGTAGATCTTTACTGTATTCATTTTGTTAACTTGGAAGCCTATGGCTAACAGATGGCTGACAGATGACATCTATCTAAGGTATCCATCACGACCATCCATTATAAATCATATACATTAACATAGAAATATTTTCAACCTGGCAGCTTATAGGTGAGGAATAGCTGGCTGATGGCATCTATATTTCTTGGAACAGCAGCCTTCAGCCTCTGTGATGACACATTGAACATCCCCTTGAAGCAGCCAAAGACTTCTTTACAATTTTGTGCTTTATAATAAAAGCTCTATATATGAGCTATACCTGTTTGAGGGTTTTTTTTTCCAGAACTTTCTGGGTGAGCAGTTGCTCAATACTACAACTGCATTGCTTTCCCTTATCTGCTCATCAGAGTCTGTCTACCTTTCTTACCTGATTCCTGCTAGTTTCTTGCCCAAACATCTAATTTCACTGTAGGCTTTTGCCCAATCAGTGAAGTTGCAGCACCTGCTGCATTTACTCCCGGTCTGATCTTTCTATAGCATCATTCATCACAAGGCAGCATGCTATAATCACACCACACTCTCTCTAAATGTCCCAATAAAGATATATATATGTATCTTTAAGATCTAAAGTATCTAAAGATATATATGTATATGACAGGGGGACGGTGATGTAGGCTGGAGGGGCTGGTCGGAGATGGTGAAAATCACCCAGGGAGGTAGGGATGAGACATGACAGTGAGCCCTAGGCCTGAACCCGCCCACTGTCCCTACCTACTTGCCTCAAATGGCCCTAGGCAGCCACGGACAACCACGAAGGCGGTCCCTGCTCTGTTATAAGTGTAACACAGAACGAGACAGACAAACAAACACAAAAGGAGACTCAACAAGCCAAAGTCAAAACCAAATGAAGTACAAAATCAGGAAACAATCGGATAGTCAAAGGTCAGGCGGGAGGTCAGGTAACAGGTCAAGCAATCAGAGGAATTTAGGAACAGGGATCACAGGAATAGATAGGGGGAGCTGGAATCAGGGTATGAACCTTAATAGCCAGCAGAGAAGGACTGTCTCAGCTTTCTTTTATGAGGATCAAGAGCCTGCTTCCGGATCCCCATTGGACCGGCGCTCTGATCTTCAAGGTTCCAGGCAGGCAGAGGAATATGCCAATCAAAAGACTTGCTCAGCTGCAGCAATCAAGTCTAGCAGAGCTCAGTGTAACTCCTGCATTTCTGGAAGCTGAGAAGCAAGCGAGTGTGTAAAAACAGGCTCAGTTCACACCAGGCTACTGCACATTCCTAACAAACACTATATTAGTACGGGAGTTAGTATGGTACATGGGTATATAAGCACTATTTATATACAGGAGGGAGAAATGCATACAGTGGCCTAAGTAGAATTCATAGGGGGAGTAAGGAGTGCATCTTCACCTGGTTGACATTAAAACGAACTATGGTAATAAAAGTGTAGCTACTTTACGCGAGCAGCAACCAAAGGTAGCCAGTGTCTTATATACATCTCCTCATAAAATGGAACAACATGCACCTGAGAGGGCCCCACACAACCTCTGAAGTGATGCCCATTGATCTCTATGAGACCTCTCTCCCCTGTGATGTGATGTCCTGTACTGGAGAACGGTATATTCTAAGAGGCCCCCAGTGTGTAACAGAGAACAGACAGATCTGGTAAAATCCAGATACAAGTAGAGAAAATGAAAAATTTATTCAACTGGAAAAATAACGCTAAGAATGTAATGCAAAGGTAAGAGTAACCAAATAAAGAACAGACACCGCATATTCAGTATGTACAAGCAAGGTAACAGATGGCTACACAGACATGATACCCTCACAAGAATTAAAAGCTGCAGAAGAAAATGATATTTAGATTATATTTAATCAGTGAAAAGTTATTATCCTATGGTGATAGTACCAAGAGAGGTGGACATATTGCATATTGTAATCTGTGGTGTTCCTATAGGGGGTGACTAGTGGAGAGCATCATAACCTGTTTCATTGTCTATACCTATCTATCTGATTCCCTTCCTCGGTTATCCCGGCCTAGAAAATCGTGGCAACTTTCTTCCAGAAACAGCACAACTCTTGTTCTCAGTTTGGGTGTGGTATAGCAGCTCAGTTCCATTGAAGTGACTGGAGATGACTTCCCCAACATCACTGAAAGAACATAGACTGTAACCTTGGATATATCAATGGTGATAGTCGGCCTTATCAGTTGTCTCCAGCATCCATAGGAATTACCAGCCTGAGGATCATCTCTCAGTTCTGGCTCCTTCATTATACTACCACAGATAAGTGGTCTACTTATCTGTATATAACACTTACTACACATTGTGTATCTGTCTTTTTGATGTAGTTAACTTCCTATGATGCATGGGGACAATAGGTGACAACCATCATACTGTATATACCCCTTTGGGCTACTCACGTGGGGGGCTTTACATTGATACTTTTTATCATCTGCCTTTCTACCATCATGACCTAAGTTAGGTGTTGTGTATATACATTTTGGCTGACTATATATCAATTTATCAGGTATTGATTATTTTTACTTTTCTTTTTGGGTTACGCTTCCACCCTGAAGCACGTGTGCCAAATACGCTCTGACAGCTTTATCATAGCACAATAAGGTATATGTTCCCTGATGAACCTGTGACATTCCCTCCAGGGGAAACGCGTTGGAACAATGTGATATTTCATTTGAATATAGTGTAATTATGGTAAATGGACATATTACCCATCAGGGGTGGATTAACTTTACCATAGGCCCCGGGCTGTTCACCAAGCCTGGGCCCCCCCACCCAGTAGTGGATTATAATAGGGGCGTTTCGGGCGGCAGCCCGGGGCCCTGAGCTCCTGGGGGGCCCATGACCACCCAAAAAGACTTATACTTTCAGTGGTGTACTGTCTCCTGGCTACACTTCTGCCATGATTTGCAAAAAAATCTGTTTTTTTATGGCAATTTTGCACAAATCAGGACATCATGACATTATCTATACTGTACTATGAAAGCCAGGCTAGTGCCACCATAGTTACAGTGGGGTGGGGGGGCCCAGGCTTGGTGAACAGCCCGGGGCCTATGGTAAAGTTAATCCGCCCCTGCCCCCACCCCACTGTAACTATGGCGGCACTAGCCTGGCGTTCATAGTACAGTATAGATAAGGTCATGATGTCCTGATTCGTGCAAAATTGCACAAAACTGTGCAAAAGACAGTGATTTTTTTGCAAATCATGGCGGAAGTGTAGCCAGGAGACAGTACACCACTGAAAGTATAAGTCTTTTTGGGTGGTCATGGCTCCCCCAGGAGCTGCCGCCTGGAACGCCCTATTATAATCCACTACTGTTACCCATTCATTTTCATGTGTATATATGTATATAGAGTTTAGATTGTAATTCGTCATTTGGAGCACTTATTAAAGAATAGGGACTGACACCGTGGTTGGGGCCACCCTTTCAAGGAGGTGGGTTCCCCAAAAGGCAGGGAAAGATTATATGTACATCAGAGCAGGGTACACTCCCCCTGTGTCTTTTCCCTCCTGTATAATCCACTAATCTTCATCTGAGATATACTCCCCCTATTCTCTGTCTTTTGTTGTATAGTACCGTTATTCATGATTTACATACGTGGATTATGTGAGGTGTATACGTATTTTAACTGTATCATTATAAAGGTTATGCCTTAGTGTTATTTGACCTACAGTGATCTTTCTGCTACGGTGATTATTCTTCTCCAACATCACATAAAGAACACAGACTGTAACCTTGGATATAACAAAAAGATTATTATATATAGTATATAGTGGTAATGTTCACCCAAGGCCACCCAATGGACACCACTCCCGAGCCTGGGACTTGACATTTTCACGGGACCAGTCACTTCATGACATTTCCACAGGACCAGTAACTTTGTGATATTTTCACAGGACCAGTAACTTCATGACATTTTCACGGGACCAGTCACTTCATGACATTTCCACAGGACCAGTAACTTTGTGATATTTTCACAGGACCAGTAACTTCATGACATTTTCACGGGACCAGTAACTTCATAACATTTTCACGGGAAGAGTCACTTCATGACATTTTCACAGGACCAGTAACTTTGTGACATTTTCACGGGACCAGTCCACAATCTTGCTCATGGTTTCCTTTTAATTAAATATTAGATATCAAAGGAAACACTTAGGGTCCTTTCAGATGGACCGTTGAAGGCCCGATCAATATTGTAAATGAGCACTGATCTGCTAGATCGATACTCGTTTACTGGGCCTAATACAAGGCCCGATAAGCCTTTGGCAAGGGCTGCACGGACATCATTAGCAATTTCCGTGCAGCCCTTGCCCAAACGGGTAGTACTTTACCTGTTCACCCTCCAGGCCTTCTCCTGCGCTCTGTTTGCCCCCCAAGACATACCTGTTAGGGCAATCAACAGCTGTCGGCTGCACATCGGTATTACACGCAGCAATGCACGCTCAGCATGATTTTAGGTCTGGGCCTAAAGAAACCATCAGCACATGATAGTTTCATCGTCCGATTGTTGTCTCTATTGCACGGAGTAATAATCAGCCGATTCGGCCAATTAACGCTCCATGTAATAGGGCCCTTAGTACCATTGGTTGTACAATATTTTATACATAAGGCCCATTGTTCCCAATAGAAAGAATCAACTGGGAAATCACCCTAGTTATTTCCCATCTCTGCGGATGAAATAACCATGGACTCTGTGGAGGTAGACGGGTCATGTTAGGAGAAAGTACATCTTTATCTGCCCGTGGATTGTGAAATGTATTGTACATTATGTTTATGCTAAGCTAATAAATGAACATTCTCGATTCTCAATAATATCCCTCCCTAACCTTATAGAGCTTTTACAGAATTCCATAAATCACCTTAAAAGAGCTGAAGTAGAAAATACGAATGGGAAAAAACTCACCGTCTCCTTTTCTCCTCACTATTTATTTACCGAGCGTCAGATATATTACCGTTCACTCCTCGGCTGCCAGGACGTCAGTTTTTTTATATTTATAGATCGAATTTAAAAATATTCCCAAACCCACGTATTTATTTTACCTTTCTTGACTGCTCTTTTTGGAAAAATCTAAATAAATATCCCGGGTAACCATGGAGACGACCTTACCCTACAGACCTGGCTTGTTGGATTCACCAAGTTACTATGGAAGCGCATGATAAACAAAAACAAACCAACCAGAAGATACCGGGGACCTTGTGACTGAAACTTGTTCAGGAAAGAAGACAGTCCTAACTCTTTTTTTTTTACTATTTATTTATTTTTTCTTGTATTTTTGTAATTTTTTTCTTAGTTCACCCATATTTATTGCCAGTGTGCTTGTTGATTTTCCTCCTTCCAAAGGCGTCTGGTGAGCACATTGCTGCCTTCCTCTTTCTTACAGTTTCCTCCGTTATTTCCACTGGTGTTGAAGACATTTACTACCTGAATTACTTTCGTATTCCTTTTAACCCCTTGTTACTGCAATATGCCCCAACCTGCGACTTGACAGCCATTGCAAAACTACCCAGCATGCACGGGCCATGCACGTGCCAGGGTGAAGGCCGCCCGTTCCCCCACTAGAGCCCCGGACACTTACCCCATCTCGCCAAGTCCCGCTCCTGGAGCCGGTCCCAAGACAGAGATATCCTTGTCGAAAGCCGGCACACAGAGATGAGCCCGATGCAGAGATGAGTCCGACGCCCATAGAGAATGATGGCTCCATTCATTCTCCGCGGGCGTCGGACTCACCTCAGCAGCGCGCGCGGCTTCCGACAAGGATATCTCCGTTCCAAGATCGGCTCCAGGAGCGGGACTGGGCAAGATGGGGTAAGTATCTGGGGCTCTATTGAGGGGTTGGGCGGCCTTCACCCCGGCACGGGGGGTGACAGGTTCCATTTGGGGCCTCCACACCTACTGTACTACACCTTTGCTTGACCGATAGGTTCCCTGGTGTTCACAAAAAAAAAAATTTGACACGTCAGAGAGACATGTCAAAAGTTTTGAATCGTTGGGGTCTGAATGTTCATCCAGAGAAACAGCCGGGAGAGGTCTAAATGCAACTAATTCTCTCCCGACTCTGTGTCACGTTACATAACGGCCACATAATGCAAGTCTATGTAGAGCGGGAAGAGGAATGTACAACGGTACCTCGACTTGTTGACTACTCATTCTATTAATCAGTCAGGGTCTCAACACTCAAATCCTGGGCAATTTAAACTTTTGACTTGTCTCTCTGACCAAACGTATCTTTTTTTCTGTGTTGGGGGGCCTCTACTACCCATCCCACCTTGGAGGTTATTTTGATCAGTATCAGTTGGATCCTGCATGCCCAGAGTACAGGCTTAATATTAGCCAAGGAGAGGCCACAGTATAGTGTAGGCCCATCCTGGGCATGAGGCCACCTTATTGTGGTGGGATGGTACATACTATTTGCAAATGGTATGCCAGGAGCCTCATTATTTTTAAGGAGATTTTCTGTAGCAGTTGGGGGCAAAGGGGCGCTTTTAGTGATTTTCATATCTGTATTGGGTTTATGCCTTGCCGTTAGCAGTGAGCTGTTGAATTTTTTTGTGTCTGCAATTTCAGCCATAGCAACGTGCCCCTGCTAGTGTGAATGTTGTAGGAGGAGAGCTTACCAAATTTGCCTTTTTGTCTTTATGTCTCTCATGTAAGGCTATGTTCCCAGTAAGTAAGGTGGCCATCTTGTACGATTTACAGCCACTAATAATGATCATTCATGATCATTATTAGTGGCCATCTGTTAAACAAGACGGCCGCCTTCACCAATGTTTTCCCAAAGTGGGAACATAGCCTGGTTATGTTTATGCAAGTTTACAGGAAAAAAATGCAGAAAGTATTTGATGCGTCTTGGACTATTTTTGTTGTTTGACACTTTAAGGTCTCCCTATTAGTGTGTGCGATATCCTATGTTTAATGACTACTTTGCTTTCTCTGCCTGATTTGTTATCTGAATAGTGAATGACCTGGACTGTTGGCCATAAATCTGTGCTGCCTGCCACAAGCATTCTGCCTGCCTCTGAACACTGTTATGCTTCCTGCCTATGACTTTGGTCAGAGCCTGCCTGATGCCTTAGTGCCTTGCCTGGTTCACTGAGTCAGCTACCACTAAAACCTAGATCACTCTCAGAGGCAGTGACCGGGTAGTTTCTGGCAGAGAGGTCCAGATCCCAGTACAGGGCTTAAAGGGATAAAATCTAGGGTGAAGCGTGCATGCGCGCGAAACAGCTGTCATAGCCTGTACTGATAAGTGTTTGGCGTCCTGGCCCAATATGAATATGCCTGCTTAATTTTAAGTTTTCCATATGAAATAAAGATTGTAATAAAGTATGGTGAGTGCCCTCAAGCTTATATCTTTGTCTTGGATGTTCCTGCACTATATGCTATATATTTATGAAGAGCACCCCGTGTAGCAACCTCAATTTGTCTTCTGTAAAAAAGACATTCCGGTATACATTCTCATGAATAGTGTGATAAAATCTAGGGGCTACTAAAACAGCACCCTCGAGATTGGCCAAAGCTAAATTGGTTGGGAGGCACAGTGGGTCCGCACCAGTTACCTTAATGGGCAATGAGACACTGGTAGACCTCCAAGACACATGTAAAGAAACTTCCTTCAGGATAGGCATAACACACTGCCTTTCCAGAGCACAGGTGCAGCATGGGAGAAGTCTCGGAAGTCATATATCATTGCAGTCTAGGGAGTGTTGCAGAACGTATTCTGGATTCTGGAGTATTAGATTAGATGTGTTTGGCAGCTGTGTCATCTAGAACTACAAATTTCTAAAGCTTTATAGAAAAATGCAAGAAAGAAGCCGCTTCAATAATTCTTTAGTTGGATAATTTTACAATACAAAAAAAATAAGAAAAACTGTTGTCAAAAATACTGTATATGATGGACAACAACTGCTTCCTAATCTTATAATGCATATTAATGCCTAGTAGCACACATAAATTACCGATAGCTATAGCCACCATATGAAAGCGGATTGTTGATTCAGTACAGATGCTTGTGTATTGCGGTTATATTTATACATGATAGAACAACAATCCCAGATGGAAGTTGTTGCTTCCTGGAATAACCTACTGGGCCTTGTTGCTTCAAAGCTCAAGGATGGTCCAAATTCTAGGAAGAGGAGATGGAAATGGGCTGCCTGTTACTTATTTACCCCCACTGCACGACACATGATAAGATGGAAATACGTGCAAGGAGACTTAATATGGCCATAAAGAAAGTAGAGATATCAAAAAACCACAGATTGTGTCATATGATATATTACTTAGAATTACTTAGAATACCATTAAAGCCATTAGAATCTATGGAATGACGCATACTGTAGTAGGTATAGGGTTGGGATTGGAAGGTGGTCCAGCATTGGGGGGCCTGCAGGGTGGCATGGGAAAAGCTCAGATTGGTGTGCATTTACTATGTTATAGAATATATATATATATATATATATATATATATATATATATATATATATATACATAGTCAGTATAATTACTATTTTGTATTGTTCATGGTATGTATTACTACTTTAAAAAATGTTTGTTTTTTTAACAAATTGGATCTGTATTCTGACTTTTTTTATTTTCTATGCTGTGGCAGGCTATATATATGTGTGTGTGTATATATATATATATATATATATATATACAGTGTATATACAGTGTGTATATATATATATATATATATATATATATATTTTATTAAATTTTTTTGCAGGTTTTTTTTAATTTTTTTTTAATTGATACTGTCTTTGGAAGGTTTGTTGGATTTTGATGGCTTTTTGTAGGGCGGTGAGCTGATTAAAAAACAGTCATTCTGCCATTGAGCATTATCTTTCTCTTATACAGCAATGCAAAAGCAGCAACACCAATTGTGTTTATTTATTTATTTTTATAGCTTTATGATAAATGGTGAAAATTTGTGTTTTGAAGTTTTATTACTTTAGTTTTTTTCAAAACTTTTCTATGTTTGTTACTGTAACCTTTACTTCCCCTAGAAGACTTGTTCAAACTATTGGTTGTCGGAAACAGTCGTCTCTGATCATTGAGCAGTGGGGACCACTTGTAACTGCAGCTCAAGTCCCATTAAAGTGAATGGGAGCTGAGCTGCAGTTATACATCACCATTACTACACATTGAGCAGAGACAAACTCTGTTGACTGTGTAGTCTGACGCCAAATAGCCAGGAGTCGACACTCGCATGTGGGCAGCTCAATGGTACATTTTGGGTAATTTACTTTTATTTAAAAATCTCCAGTTTCCAGTACTTATCAGCTGCTGTATGCCCTGCAGGAAGTGGTGTATTCTCTCCAGTCTGACACAGTGCTCTCTGCTGCAACCTCTGTCCGTGTCAGGAACTGTCCAGAGCAGTAGCAAATCTTTCTTGCTCTGGACAGTTCCTGACATGGACAGAGCTGGCAGCAGAGAGCACTGTGTCAGACTGGAAAGAATACACCACTTCCTGCAGGACATACAGCAGCTCATGAGTATTGGAAGACTTAGGATTTTTAAACAGAAGAAAATTACATCAGTTGATCTAAAATAATGTTTTACCCCTTTAACATGCTGGAGCCCAATAGTTCTGCCTATTTAGTGTGCAGATACGGTGGCGGATGCGTGTAGAGAAAGCTTTAACAAACCATACAAATAAATAATCTTTTCTGAGAACGAAACCAATTATGTTATATGGTGGATTTACTTTAAGAGTCCCTGTAAGTGTTTTACACACTAATAATACGGTATTACTAAGCCAGTGAAAATATCCCCATAGACTTAAAATACCTCCGACATTCCACGGATTTCATCACAGACTGGAGATTTACTGGGCCATGTGACAGGTTCCTGCTGTATTTCGGTGTCATACGCCTGCATAATGTGAAACATCTAGGTCTGAGGACAACACAGATATATGCTGGAGAAATGTTCCTTCTAGTAGGAAGGCATGCAAGGGGTCACTGACTAAGGGCAAAGGAGCACATCTGTGTGCACATACCATCCGTGTCCTTGCATGACATCATTCCTTTACAAGATGCGGTGTGTGGGTCTGACATCTGACATGTACTCTGCTTGACTACCCCAGTCACCCTGGTGGATCCCATCATGTCATGGAATATTTTAGTATGGCTATTACTATAGTATTACTATGTAGTTAGAAGAAATGCAAAAAGACAGGTATAAGAAACATGCTTGACTTGAAGGAAAAGGCATGACATGACCGTTCTTACATTCCGTCATTTCCCGACTCAGGGTACACAGTAGTCTTTACGCAATATAATGGAATTCATGATAGGCATTACAATGTAAGGGGTATGCTGTGTCCCCATAACAAAGAAGGTCCCCCCATCAGCCATGAGGATGGGGTACAGCTGTACTCGCGTAGGATATTCCAAAAAGCACAATGAACCCCAACACCATGTGACTTCCATTTGTAGTAAACGAATGTGTGACATGTCATACCCTATTCTGGTTGGGTATTTTAACTATTGCCTGGGGTAAAGGTGATGAAGGTCCCTATGAAGTAAATGGTGGGGGGCCCCTTAGAAGTAAGGCAAAAATATTGCAGAGACAACATCACTTGTTTCTCAACGTCAGTGAGCTAGCCAGACATTCCTCCGGGAAGGAACAACCAAGCTAAGGAAGGAGTCCGGTCAAGGAAACCACCAAAGCAAGGTATTCATCCACTGACAGCTGTTTCATGGTGTTTGCCCCTCATCAGTGTGGAGTAGGATTCTGGATAGTGGAAGCAATGACTAGTAAGTACATGAATGACGAAGAAGTCCGGGTTTGGTGAATGCCAGAAGAACATTACCTGTCTGACTGCACTGTACCTGATGTAAAGTCTTGTAGAGCTGTTTAGCAGGGGTCGGCCTAGGTTCCTTAGATACAGTGAAGGGAAATCTTACAGCTTCAGCACCAAGACATTATGGACAATTGTTCCTTCCAGCTTTGTGGGATCACTTTAGGTTTGGTTCTTTTCTGTTCCAGTATGACTGCTTCTCAGTGTATACAGCAAGCTCCATGAAGACATTGAGGGTGAATCTGGTGAGGAGGACCCAAACCCTGACCTCAACCCCATCCAACTAGAATGTAGACTGTGATGCCAAAAAGATGAAGGATCAGAATTCTGAGGAAGGGGAAATGAAGCTTAAGCTAATGTTTCCTAGAAAAAACTGCTATACTATTGTAGATATACAGTACAATACTGTAAAAAAAATAGAAAAGAAAAACCTTTCAAAGTATACTGTCTTGCTGCCAGGAGTGTCTGGGAAGTAACATTGGGAACATCAGTGCTCTTCTCTACTTGCTGACTGTAGGGAGATGTTGACTATATCATCCATTGCTAATAACGCGTGGTAGAATGCAACCAAGGACCATGGACTGGAGTCTAAGGCTGGGTTCACACTGCATTTCTTTCATTAGTTTTTTTCATGCATTTAAAAAAAATGGATGAAAAACTGATGCATTTGGGTGCATTAATTTTGATGTTTTTCCATTGACTTCCATTATTTAAAAAAATATCATTTTTTTAAATGTGTACACAAAAATGTGGTTGACCATGTTAAAAAAAAGTGTTTTAGGGTGCGTTCACACCTACCGAATCCGCAGCTGATTTTCTTGCTGCGAGTTTGCTGCGAAATCAGCTGCGGATCCTGTACTGTAAAGCTCAATGGGTCCCATACACGCAGCGGATCCACTGCCTGCATGGGACCTGGCTCCTTTAACCCTTGCGCTGCTGCCGGCCACCCGCAGCTTACAGCCCCTGCCCCCTTAAACCCCCGCACGCACGCCCCATCGCCGCCCCGGCCCCCTTCCCCGCACGCCCAATCGCCCCCCCCACCCACCCATTGAGCATCACAGTACAGGATCCGCAGCTGATTTCGCTGCAAGCTCGCAGCATGAAAATCAGCTGCGGATCCGGTAGATGTAAAGGCACCCCTAATCAGTTTTTATAATGGAAGTTACTGGAAAGATGGATGAAAATGGATGCACCCAAATGCATCAGTTTTTCTATCTGTCTTTTCATAGTTTTTTTGGCAAAAAACATAGTGTGAACCAAGCCTTAGGGATATAGTGCCAATCTACTCCAGGTTCTTCAGGGACTAGACACTCCTGCAGCATTGGGTAAGGACACGTTTCAGTCTATCTAGAACCATATGGTGGTCCACTGGGATCTGAACCACACAATAAACTCTGATAAATAATTATTTGGCTGTCCATTACGTAGAGCGGAATATAACAGGTGTCTCTCATAGCTGAATATAGTGATTACTAAGCAGTTAAAGTGTATAATGTTTTTGGAACCGTATGGGGCTCCGATATGATGGAGTGCATTCCATTGGCTTTGCTTTGGGCTCTGGGTTAAGCGTGACCTAGAAAAATGCAGATACACTTAAAGGATTTTTACATTTTTGTGGTTTCGGTGGCGTGATAATATATCATAAAGGCATAACAGCAGCGCCCTTCTAAATTCGCCCTAATGATAGCTCGGAATCAGGAATATGACAAGAGGGCTTGCTCTTTCAAAGACTCAGACAGGTATCGCTTTACTAGTGCCTAGAGCAATATCCACATTGTCTGTTCAGCGCTGCATCTGTGTAACTCTCCGCTTTACTATCTCATTATTTTACATGGTTTTTATACCTTGCTGATTCACAAAGAGGGCTCCCATCTGATTTATGTGTGTTTCACAGTCCGTTTGATTGCTATTATTAAGTATTGGCTATAAACCTGCTTTATAAGGCTATGTTCACACTATGTAAATTACGTAGTGTGACTTACGTAGTGCTGCTCTCTATGGAATCCTGACTGGAGTGTATAGACATAGTATACACTCCTGCTGGGATCGCTGGGATCGCTGACATGTCAGTTTTCTGCGGCCGCTATTCACTAAATAGCGGCCACAGAAAATCAGTCAGTGCACACAATGGAGTGAGCCCCCTCCCCTCTCCATAGGCTACACAGGGCCCGACTGATGAAAAGAGATTTCCTGATAATGAGCGGTGGATGAGAGAGAGGAGGGGGGGGGACCTGGGGAAAGTCTTTTTTAATGCAGATAATGGCATATTTGCCTAATAAACCCAATTACAAAGTTTCTTAAAATCGCCCTGACTGTTGATTTTTTTCTTATATGGTAAAAAAATTTGAGCTGATTTTTTTTTTCAAATTGTGCAGAATATATTATAAAATAGTGTAAAAATAGTGTATCATATAAGTTAAAACAATTGTGTGATTGTGATGGGGAGAGGTTAAGCCAGTGTGTAGAGTAGATCACTGTTATGGGGTTAATACATTGCACAAATTGGGGATATAGCGGCATTCAGGATAAGGTGACATTATTATTTGCTATATACTATGAAGCTATATGATTGAGCAGCTCATTGTCTTCTTTGATCTGGAGATGCAGTGTAAGTAACATAACCACATTTCTTTGAAGCTCAGTCACCTAGAAATACTGCTTATAGTCGGCTGAATTTCTCCCTCGCAGGTGTATTCTATGGAAATATTCAGCCACATTCAGCTGATCTGTGAAGTTTACTACACAACGTGGCACAACTGTCCTGCTGCGTGCCACCTCTTGTAGGAGCCAATTGGACTAGTATATGTATTTGAGGAGCGTGGAAGGAAACTGAGGAAAACTGCACAAACACAAGAGAAGCATACAAAATCTCTGATAATATCTATCTATCTATCTATTATCTATCTATCTATCTCCTATCTATCTATCTATCTATCTATCTATCTTCTATCTATCTCCTATCTATCTATCTATCTATCTATCTATCTATCTATCTCCTATCTATCTATGTATCTATCTATGTATCTATCTATCTATCTATTTATCTATCTATCTATCTATCTCCTATCTATCTATCTATCTATCTATCTATTATCTATCTATCTATCTATCTATCTCCTATCTATCTATCTATCTATATATCTATCTCCTATCTATCTATCTATCTATCTATCTATCTATCTATCTATTATCTATCTCCTATCTATCTATCTATCTATCTATCTATCTATCTATCTCCTATCTATCTATCTATCTATCTATCTCCTGTCTATCTATCTATCTATCTATCTATCTCCTATCTATCTATCTATCTATCTATCTATCTATCTCCTATCTATCTATCTATCTATCTATCTATCTATCTCCTGTCTATCTATCTATCTATCTATCTATCTATCTATCTCCTATCTATTATCTATCTATCTACCTATCTATCTATCTATCTATCTATCTATCTATCTATCTATCTATTATCTATCTATCTATCATCTATCTATCTATCTATCTATCTATCTATCTATCTATCTATCTCCTATCTATCTATCTATCTATCTATCTATTATCTATCTATCTATCTATCTATCTCCTATCTATCTATCTATCTATCTATCTATCTATCTCCTATCTATCTATCTATCTATCTATCTATCTATCTATCTATCTATCTATCTATTATCTATCTCCTATCTATCTATCTCCTATCTATCTATCTATCTATCTCCTATCTATCTATCTATCTATCTATCTATCTATCTATCTCCTGTCTATCTATCTATCTATCTATCTATCTATCTATCTATCTCCTATCTATCTATCTATCTATCTATCTATCTATCTCCTATCTATCTATCTATCTATCTATCTATCTCCTGTCTATCTATCTATCTATCTATCTATCTCCTATCTATTATCTATCTATCTATCTCCTATCTATCTATCTCCTATCTATTATCTATCTATCTACCTATCTATCTATCTATCTATCTATCTATCTATTATCTATCTATCTATCTATCTCCTATCTATCTATCTATCTATCTATCTATCTCCTATCTATCTATCTATCTATCTATCTATCTCCTATCTATCTATCTATCTATCTATCTATCTATCTATCTATCTCCTATCTATCTATCTTCTATCTATCTCCTATCTATCTATCTATCTATCTATCTATCTATCTATCTCCTATCTATCTATCTATCTATTATCTATCTATCTATCTATCTATCTATCTCCTATCTATCTATCTATCTATCTATCTATCTATCTATCTATCTTCTATCTATCTCTCTATCTCCTATCGATCTATCTATCTCCTATCTATCTATCTATCTATCTATCTATCTCCTATCTATCTATCTATCTATCTATCTATCTATCTATCTCTCTCATATCTATCTATCTCCTATCTATCTATCTATCTATCTATCTATCTATCTCCTATCTATCTATCTATCTATCTATCTATCTATCTATCTATTATCTATCTATCTATCTATCTATCTCCTATCTATCTATCTATCTATTATCTATCTATCTATCTATCTCCTATCTATCTATCTATCTATCTATCTATCTATCTATCTATTATCTATCTATCTATCTATCTATCTATCTATCTCCTATCTATCTATCTATCTATCTATCTATCTATCTATTATCTATCTATCTCCTATCTATCTATCTATCTATTATCTATCTATCTATCTATCTATTATCTATCTATCTCCTATCTATCTATCTATCTATCTATCTATCTATCTATCTATTATCTATCTATCTATCTATCTATCTATTATCTATCTATCTATCTCCTATCTATCTATCTATCTCCTATCTATCTCTTATCTATCTATCTATCTATCTATCTATCTATCTATCTATCTATCTATCTATCTATCTATCTATCTATCTCCTATCTATCTATCTATCTCCTATCTATCTATCTCCTATCTATTATCTATCTATCTATCTATCTATCTATCTATCTATCTATCTATCTATCTATCTATCTCCTATCTATCTCCTATCTATCTATCTATTATCTATCTATCTATCTATTATCTATCTATCTCCTATCTATCTATCTATCTATCTATCTATCTATCTATCTATCTATCTATCTATCTATCTATTATCTATCTATCTATGCATTGAAAGAAAGAAAGGGGAAGGATCAGCTTATCTTGCTGGTAAATGAAGCAACTCTGATATGTTCATGGAAGGGGGGGGGGGGGGGGGGGCGGTGTCGGAGCATGTCATAGAAGAAACAAGGAATAATGTGAACAGTCCAGCACTCTGAGGTGTTCAAAAGATCAAACTTTGGACTGTTCACATTATTCCTTGTTTTTTCTATACATATATATATATATATATATATATAGCTTAATACAAAATCATATGATGACTCCAATCTTTGCATAATGAAATTTGCAGGGTATCTAATGCATATTTGTGCAATAAAGGGGAAAATCTTCTCACTATACCAAAAAGAGTGTTTCTACTTTACAAGTACAGAATCCCTTTAAAAAGTGTTTCAGCATATATGGAGGCCATGTTGTTATAGGTCCAAAAATTATAGCAAATGAACCACCCACTGGCCTTATTCTTTTAGCTGCAGCCCTCTGCTGGGCCAGTTTAATCTTTTACTACTACTACTACTGCTTCCTTCCTTCTCTTTTATAAGGGTTTTCAGGATATAATATTGTCGGACTATCCTTACAATGTATAATTGTGGGAGCAAAGAGGTAGTGAAAAGTGTTCTGTGGCCCCTCGTTGCATAGCGACATCCAGGTAAGAGTGGCCGTGCTTGGTATTGCAGCTTCATTACATAGCGACATCCAGGTAAGAGTGGCCGTGCTTGGTACTGCAGCTTCATTACATAGGGACATCCAGGTAAGAGTGGCCGTGCTTGATACTGCAGCTTCATTACATAGCGACATCCAGGTGAGTGTGGCCATGCTTGGTATTGCAGCTTCATTACATAGTGACATCCAGGTAAGAGTGGCCATGCTTGGTATTGCAGCTTCATTACATAGCGACATCCAGGTGAGTGTGGCCCTGCTTGGTATTGCAGCTTCATTACATAGCGACATCCAGGTAAGAGTGGCCGTGCTTGGTACTGCAGCTTCATTACATAGTGACATCCAGGTGAGTGTGGCCGTGCTTGGTACTGCAGCTTCATTACATAGTGACATCCAGGTGAGTGTGGCCATGCTTGGTATTGCAGCTTCATTACATAGCGACATCCAGGTGAGTGTGGCCCTGCTTGGTACTGCAGCTTCATCACACTCAGATACTTCTGATGCCGCTTTCCTGGATATATCCACAGAACTTTGTATAAAGTTTGGAAGAACCTAAAGCAAGGTGGATGACACACATAAAACTTTAGTATTACATTAAGATTTGTGAAGGAAATGCTCATGAAGATGAAGTTTATGCAAAAATAAAATCTCTAATTCTGTCTTGTAAAAAAAAGTATCTATGTGTAATAGAATATACGATACTGATGACGAAACAATACATTCTTTGTGAATAGCTGAAAACATCTCCAATAAATCACAACTCTAACTAAATCTTCCCCTAAATTCCATGTTTATTTGACAGGACGTGTATGTGCTTGGCTGGATGTTGTGTTACAGCGGAGGCTACAACATGGGCTCCGGGCTACATAGCTCCTCTATTCTGTCTGGGAGTGAGAGGAGGACCAGATAGAGCGAGCCAGGGTGACCCTATATATATAGCCAGTGATAGCTGACGCTGCTCATAATGTAACTATAGTGCTGGATAATCTGTATCAGCCGTATCAGTGGGCCCCTCATCCATTCACTATGTACAATGACTTTAAACGCCACTAATATCCACACACATTACTGACACACACATATTACTGACACACAAACTTAATGACACACACATTACTGCTTGACACACAAACTTAGTGACTGGCACACTGACTGACTGACTGTAGTAGTGAGGACCTGCGGGTCATGTGATCAGGTCCTTCATCCCCCTCTCTGTCTGCAGGACATTCACAGGTCCTGCTCCTGTCTCCTGTGTCTTCTGTTGTTCAGCCTCTCTCTCTCTCTCTCTCTGTAGGCGCTTGGGCCCCGGCACTTGCCCGGTTAAGCCCTATGCTGATGTCGGCCTTGAATCATACAGAGGCACTGTGATGACGCTGTGTTGTGATGCAGTAACCTGCTTTGGCCAGTTTGCGATCCCCAATGGTCGGTAACCTCCGGGACTGTTTAGGGTCACTTAGGCACTTTTTACGGTAACCTGGAGTGGTAGCAGACCCACCCGGGTTGTTGGTACCACCAGTCACAGAAAGGGGAAATAACAGAAGTATATAGTGTATATAGAGTCCCGGGCGTTTATTCAAAATTATAACAGTGCAAATCTTGACACTGAAACGTTGGTACTGACGCAGAAGTAAATGGTGCTTGTGGAAGTTGAAGGTGCTTTGTAATAGAGAGAAGGAGAGGAGTTGCCAGAGGAGCCTTGCCCAATATAATGAATGTGCTCTGCCAAAGCAGGTATATAGGTAGAGATAAGAAGATACTCGTACTCACTCCCAGTAGTGGCTCTAAACTGCCTTATGCCCCCTAGTTGTGAGATACCCATCTTAGGTGGGTAATACAAGTCCCAGTTGTCGGTTATCTGGGTGTAGCAGACTTCCGAGGTTTCCCAGTCATCCTGCACTGTGCAGTAGGATACGTAGACCTTGCATCATAGCTTTGTCCTACTGGAGTCAGTTCCTCTTGCTTCAGGATACTGCTCTGCACTTTTTAAAGAGGTTGTCCGGCGCTAAAAAATTATTCACAGAATAACACACATTACAAAGTTATACAACTTTGTAATGTATGTTATGTCTGTGAATGGCCCCCTTCCCCGTGTCCCACCACCCCCACCCGTGTACCCGGAAGTGTGGTGTGCTATACATACCTGTCACGTGCCGACCACGGTCTCCGATCCTCAGCAGTGACGTCTTCTTCGGGCGGCCGGCGGATCTTCCCGAGTGCCGGCCGCCCTCTGCAGCGTCATCCGAAGCTCAGCCGCGATTGGCTGAGCATAACTGTGCTCAGCCAATCGCAGCTGAGCAGCTGTTGACGTGGCCGCGTCATCAGCCGCTCAGCCGCGATTGGCTGAGCACAGTTATGCGGCTGAGCTTCGGATGACGCTGCAGAGGGCGGCCGACACTCGGGAAGATCCACCGGCCTCCCGAAGAAGACGTCACTGCTGAGGATCGGAGACCGTGGTCGGCACGTGACAGGTATGTATAGCACACCACACTTCCGGGTACACGGGTGGGGGTGGTGGGACACGGGGAAGGGGGCCATTCACAGACATAACATACATTACAAAGTTGTCTAACTTTGTAATGTGTGTTATTCTGTGAATAATTCTTTAGCGCCGGACAACCCCTTTAATGAGGTTCCTGGCATGGGCAAGGGTTATTCCTAGGTGGCTTCTCTCCTCCAAGGTGAGCTTAGCAGTGCATAGTTGCTTTAGTGTCTAGTAGGAAAAACTTTGTAAGGAGGTAGCCTCTCAAACATCCTCAAAACTCCCATGTGCAATGTTGCCTCAGGCTTAGCATTGTGATAGGTCAGATTCTCTCATACTGAGTTTTTAGACTAGCTTAGTAAATAGTGGTGTATGCCATAATAATTTTGGCTCTTGAATTATTGTGTTGTGCTTATTCCAAAGTGTAAGGGCTAAGAGTCTCTAGAGGTCTAGGATGTGTTCTCCTTAAGATGTTCAATTCATCCGCTCAAGGGAAAACACCTTTTTAATGTCTGCTACATTTACACCGTCCTGTATTTCTGACATGGTAGGATATCTCTATGTTGTGACATAGATCCCTGTGGGAAGTAGATTAAGTCGACCTATCTGACAGAAACGTCTCTTTGGTTGTCAAGTGACACAGTCAGTTCTTCTCTGAAGTACATGACAGAGACGGGAAGATAAAAGCGAGAAGCTGAATGAGGCTCTTCACAGCCCCATTGTGTTACATTTCAGTCCATAGAGGTGCAAATAGGAAAAAAAAACGAAGAAAAACTGGATCTCAACCCATTCAACACTGGGAAATGTACACCAGAGGAATGCTGTAATGCTGATGTTATATACACTAAAGGACAGACATGTAATGCCTGGGGATGAAAGACATAGATCATCCAATACAGAAGGTCACTCGGGTGCCTATTCGTTTTTATGACACAATGACTGTAGCTATAAATTGTTTATATACATATGTGTGTGTATGTATATATATATATATATATATATATATATATATATATATATATATATATATACACACACACAAGGTAGTCCAAAAGTAGGTGGACAGTAGGTGTAATAGCGTTGAATTCAGGGGAGATTTATCAAACATGGTGTAAAGTGAAACTGGCTCAGTTGCCCCTAGCAACCAATCAGATTCCACCTTTCATTCCTCACAGACTCTTTGGAAAATGAAAGGTGGAATCTGATTGGTTGCTAGGGGCAACTGAGCCAGTTTCACGTTACAACATGTTTGATAAATCACCCTTCATAACCCTATTACACATACTGTCCACCTACTTTTGGACCACCCGGAATATATACACATATATACACACACACACATATATATATATATATATATATATATATATATATATATATATATGCAGATTCTTCCATATTCAATGGGATACATCAGTGATATCTTTGGTTGGTTTGGCTGACTGTCCCATTTAAGGACATCCTTTAAGTAAGAAGAACGTCCCTAAGAGTGTATATTCCTCTGGAGGGTCCAGAGAGTCCATATGTTACATAGATGACCTGTGTCTAGTCACACTGATTTCCTCTGTGTTATAAAGGGGGCAATGTTCTAGAATACACTGACGTTGAGACACGTGATGGTGTCTCTGCGGTGTTTTGGTTGATCTCCCTGAGGTCAACCAGCGTCCTTTTGCATGCACTTACTAGTCATTGCTCCCACTAGCCAGAAACCTACTCCACACTGATGAGGGGCAAAAACCCCGAAACAGCTGTCTGTGGATGGATACCTTGTTGAGGTGGTTTCCTCGACTGGAGAATGCCTTTGGCTTGGTTGTTCCTTCCCGGAGGAAGGTCTGGCTAGTTCACTGACGTTGAGACTTGTGATGGTGTCTCTGCAATGTTCTTTTGCATATTTGATTTCCCAGGGGGCAATGTTCTAGAATACACTGACATTGAGACACGTGATGGTGTCTCTGCGGTGTTTTGGTTAATCTTCCTTAGTTCAACCAGCGTCCTTTTGCATGCACTTACTGGTCATTGCTCCCACTAGCCAGAAACCTACTCCACACTGATGAGGGGCAAACCCCCCGAAACAGCTGTCTGTGGATGGATACCTTGCTGAGGTGGTTTCCTTGACTGGAGACTGCCTTTGGCTTGGTTGTTCCTTCCCGGAGGGAAGGTCTGGCTAGTTCACTGACGTCGAGACATGTGATGGTGTCTCTGCAGTGTTCCTTTGCATATTTGATTTCCCAGGGGGCAATGTTCTAGAATACACTGACGTTGAGACACGTGATGGTGTCTCTGTGGTGTTTTAGTTGATCTCCCTGAGGTCAACCAGCGTCCTTTTGCATGCACTTACTAGTCATTGCTCCCACTAGCCAGAAACCTACTCCACACTGATGAGGGGCAAAAACCCCAAAACAGCTGTCTGTGGATGGATACCTTCCTGAGGTGGTTTCCTTGACTGGAGAACGCCTTTGGCTTGGTTGTTCCTTCCCGGAGGAAGGTCTGGCTAGTTCACTGACGTCGAGACATGTGATGGTGTCTCTGCAGTGTTCTTTTGCATAAAGGGTTTTCTAGGCTGAACACAAAATGACTGTGGTTGGCTACAATGTCCAGCACTAATTGTATGGAAACATCATTGGGACATTATAACTGGGAACTCTGGAGCAATGGAGAACTTTGTTTCACTGTATAATACACCCTGTCCACCACCACCAAATGCACACTGGCTGCAGTGTTCAATGCTGAGCATGGCACATTTCACACCGAGCAAAAACGGCAGAATCCGTCTGTGCTCAGTGTCCTGTAGTATCTCCATGGAAGGCCATGTGCGCTCCGCTGCCGCGATCTTCCCTCAAGGAATCGACATGTCAATTCTTTGTGCGGAGAGGGGAGGAAGCAGAGCGGCATATACGCTTCCATACAGATAATGCAGGACACTGAGCACGGCGGGGATTCTGACGTTTTTGCTCAGTGTGAACTGGGCCTATATGGGGATATTATCAAGGTACTATTACTGGGAACTATTAAGCAGCCGAGATGCTGCATCGAAAACAAGTGGAGGGGTGTGTATGAGAAAGGCAGATTATTGATGTCTGCACCTTCCCATGCCTATCCTTAGGACAAAGATGGAAATAAGAAAGGAAGGTTGTGTTCTCTACAGGGAGAGGATGGATAAGCTGCTGCCAGTCAGCTCTAATGGCGGCTTATTTCTCCAAGAACCAGGATAGGGCAGTTGAAAGCCAACATGCCAACCCTTTTCTCCCCTTATATCATCTCTTGGGGAAATTTAGAGACAGTTGGCCTATCCTGCTATAGTTACTGCGGGTTCAACTAAAGTCTATGAGGGTCCCAGGCAGCAGCTGTACCTCAAAACAGGGCCTTAAGAAAATGGGATTATGCAGTATGATGTCTTATAAGTTAGCCTTGTTGCCTTACAGTGCTCAGGTTCTTGGTAGAACCTTGATCACACATAACGTCTGCAAGGAATTTGTATGTTCTACCTGAGTTTGCTTATCTAGGTTATGAGCCCGTTGGGGACAAGGACCAATAAGTGATGAAGATTTCTGTACATCGCCACAGAAGATGTTGGCACTTTATATATGAATAAAATAAGTTGATCGACCACTTTAATGAACTTAATACAACATTTCTTCTCTGCCTCTTCCTTAGCTAATGGCTCTGGAGTTCACGTAGGTTTTATGACCCATTCATTTCATTTCAACCTAAATTCGAAAAACAGCCCTAGTCTCATTCATAGAATATGATCTCAGCCGGATAGCTATGTACCCTACCGTCCTGAAGTAGTCTGACTTCATATATGACTAGACCCAGGGTACAGTTAATTGTGGACACAATAACCACAATGTGTTTTTAGAAACTGTAGACCTTAATTCATCGGATTTCCGAACGTCTTCTATGTCCAGTATTTCTAAATTATAAACTATGAACAATAAAACAAAAAAAGTACATTTCTAATTGATCCAAGATGTATTGTAGGATCTACTACATCCTGGTCAGGTTAAAATGGTCATGGTAAGGGAAGGAGGTCTACAACCTTTAGTACCTTGGGAGCTGCAATCAGTTTTGGGTTATGGTTGGGGGCCACATTAAACTCAGAAATAGAGGAGAAAGAAAGTCATCAATTTGTACACTATGATATGCCAATGCCTGTAGTCATAGCTCTTACAATGAGCCTCACAGCATGGGGTTGATGGCCTCAATTGGCCCCTATCCACTAGGAAGTAGGTGATGACAATGGATTTTATAGCTTGTACAAATTGTCTAAATGCCTGTTTTTAATGTGGTCTAATAGTGAACTAGAGCAACCCCCCACCCCTCTTAAAATGCATATGTACCCATTGACCACAATCACCTGATGGAGTGACACAGGGTTTCTCTGCTAGATGGAATAGTATAGATCTTAGAGCAGGATACTGTAAAAAGAAAAAAACAGTATACTGCAGTGTCCTGGAACCCATGTGCCCCTGCTGGGTTCTCCTTTAGGTCAGTCGGCACAGAGGTATATGCTGTAGTAGGGTTTCTCTATGCAAGTCTATGAGTGTTGTTATGCTACTTTATGGCCACCAGATGCCGCCACTTATTTTCTCTACTATTTTAGCCAAGTGCATTGCATCTCTACTATGTTTTAATTGTCAGTGTGAGAGAAATGGTTGCCAGCAGCCTCCCACATCTTCAGCCTATCAGAAGTTGATTCTAGAAGCTTCCTACCTATCAGTTTCTCATGTACTTCAGGCTGTTCTCCTCCAATAAGAGACTAGCCCACCTTCTTAAACTAGTTAGTTCTTGGGTGTGGGGCGTTCTGGTGAACTATAGTTTAGTCTAGTACAGTCTACTGTATGCTCCTTAGCAGTTTTTCTTTCTACGATTTCCTGCCAGCAGGATTATGGCCTGCTAAACCTTCGCAGGGGCAACTACCATTAAAGCAGGACCCAAACCTGTATATGTCAAGGGAGACAATGCTACCGTTTCTCAGGAAGTCCTTTCTGCTGACGCAGGACTATTCGCAATGGTTGGAGAAGTGCGGTTGTGTGTTGGAACCTAAGGAGGGCTTATACCTCTCGGGGCCCTGTGACAAGTGCCGCAGCGGTACTGCAACAACTAGTTCTTTCAAGCAACACCTCGTGTGGTGTTCCACCACAGGTGTTACTAGTTTATACACCCCTCGCAAAAGCCTGTACTGTAAGTAAAAAAGGTAATGAAGTAGTACCTAAGTTTTGCCACTAGATGTCGCTAGTATGTATGTCTTGTATCTAAGTATTGCACAGCTCTAGTACTCAAGGGGTTATTGTTTTTGTGATTTGTGCACTAATGAGAGCTTCTTTTCTCTTCTCCACCTACCTCTGTTCTCTTTCTTCTTTTGCACTCTCTTCTCCACCACTCAAAGCAGGTATAACATACCCTGTTGGAAGTTGTCACATGGGAAGAGGAAGTATAGTCTCACACTTAGTCAGTTTTAGTCTTGTTCCTGTACAGCGAGGACACAAGCCAGAACGGTCCCTACAGCAGTTAAGTTGGGCCCTGGCTTATGCCTGGTCCCCTGTTAGAGTACAAGTCCAGTGTAGTAGCACTTCTACACACTATGCAGTGCTAAACACTCACAGAGGGGGCAAAGTCAGAGATCATCCCAGCCCATGCCGAGAACAAGTCTTAAGGTGCAGGACATTATCCTGCCACAAAAGGAACTGATCTGGATAGAGCAAAGTTGCTAGAAGCCTAAGTACTCTATCTCGCAGAGTGGCTAAGAAACCTTGCTCAACCCAGGTAACAAGGTCTGGAGCATGTGTCACCCTCATAGGTCTGGTCACCCGACACTGGGGGGGGGGGGGCAATAGGTGGTGCAAAGAATTCTCTCTATTCTCAAGTATTCTACTTCTCCTATCTCTAAAAGTTCCGGAAGAGCACATCACAACTTGAGTTGGGACTTTCGTGACATCCTCATCTCTACTCCTCTGAACCTACTCTATTTCTCAGCACGCAACCAAGCCAACACGGCTATACTACCTCTCCAGCTCTCAGCACAAGTCTTGTCAGTCAAGTCCAATGTATATTGTCAAGTAACAAATCTACTGTATACCCCTGTATCAAGTATTCCTGAAGTAAAGGATAATTTACTTATGGTAACAGGACTCAGCGATTATTACCTAAACACCGACACACTAATTGCACCTTCCTTGGGTCATCTCCCCTTTCTGTGGGTGGCGATACCAATAGTCCGGGTGGGTCACAACTCCACTCCGGACCAATGTGATAAGCACCCAAGGGACACTCTCACAGCCTGGCCAATCACCACAGTAGTGGCATCACACAGTACCATCTGGCAAGTGACCGGTCGAGCCTCACAGCAGTGCACCACACTTGCACCCCTGGGTTACAACACAGCTGCATGGTTTACATCTTTATATATATATATATATATATATATATATATATATATATATATATGAGTCTACAAAGGCATCACTACATATATTAAAGATATACTGCATGTCAGGTGGTCCCCTGATGTATACCCCTGGCAGACACCACATGGCGCAGTCAGCTGGATCCAGATCTCTGTGGAGAAACATGGTCTGTCACATGGGGTGGGTTCATAGTGAGGAATTCTCGCGGATAATATCCGCGAAATTCCTTCGGCTGTCCACGCGCACGGCTGCGCGCCTTTCCGCCGGCTCCATAGACACCATTCTATGGGCCGGCGTATTCCGCTATCCGCCGAAAGAAGTGACATGTGACAGCCGACGGAATTCCGGGGATATTATCCTTGAGAATTTCTCAGTATGAACCCACCCTAAGGGTGCGTGCACACTACGGAATTGCCGCGTATAACCCGTATATTCCGTCGCTCGTCCCCGCACGCGGCCGTGCATTTCTGCCCGTGCCATAGACACTATTCAAAGTCAATTCTTTCGACGGAACGCGGAATCCGCCCGTGCCATAGACACTATTCGAGCCGCCGCATGCGGGGACGAGCGACGGAATACGCCGTGGGTTATTTGCGACAATTTTTAAGGGTGTCCTCTCACATCCTTTTTGTGTGAGGCAATTTTTAGGCGTCCAAAAAAAGAGAAAAACTGTTGATGCATTTTTTTTCCATGCATTGGCATTTTTTCTAGTGTTTTTGACTTTATGTGTGAATGATCTTCTTTGTGTTTTTTGTGGTTTAGGTGTTTTTGTGTGCTGAACTTTTTTTTCCCTCCCTCCATTACATGACTAAGCTGCTGGACCAAAAAAAAAAAAAAAAAAAAAACCATACGCACAACAATGGCGTTTTTGATACAACCAGAATAATTCCATTAAAGTAAACCACAGTTTGGTGGTTTTCCAAGATATTAAAGAGGTTATCCAGCGCTACAAAAACATGGCCGCTTTGTTCCAGAGACAGCACCAATCTTCTCTACAGTTCAGGTGCGGTTTGCATTGCATCAGAGACCCTGTTCACACTGCACTTTTGTCGCATGTTAAACTTACACATAATACTGGGTCCCCATTGCTTCAGATTCTCAGATCAGGTTCTCCATTTGCAACAACATGGAACAAAAATAGATTAATAAAAAAAAGAACAACAACAAAAAAAAACTGAACCATTTTTATTTTTTTAGCATACACAAAAATTTTGGTAACCATGTTTTTGTGTGCGTCAAAAGAAAACATTTAAAAACGGATCCGTTAAATGCGCTGCAAAAACACTGTGTGAACCTACCCTAACAGACATGAACGGAGCCCAACAGACTTCATTGACTTTAATGTGGTCCATTCATGTGCGAAGACGCCTCTGATGCTGTGTCCACCCAGTTTTATGTATATGAAAACGCATCTAATGCTGTGTGGACCAACCCGTATGTATATGAAAACACAGTGTGAACAGGGACTGATGCCTCCTGTACAGGCTCTTCTGGTTGTTCTGTGTGGTTCCGCCCACCTATGTCCAGGTTCTATGGCCGGGGCACCTGGTCTTCAGGTGTGCAGCTCCTCAGTCATTGGATTTTTACCCTCCCAAGGTGGATATAAGGCCTAGGAGCAGGGTGTGGATTAGAGCCCAGGCAGTTTGCAGGTATGTGTAAAGTGTATATGTAGTTTGTGCTGCTGCAATGATCTGTGTATGTAGTTCTTAAAACCTCCAAGTATTTGTTCTCCCCATTCTGAGCCATGTGACCATATGTATGTAGGCTTTGGTTGGAAAGTGGATGTAAATGTAATGTACAGTAAAATGGAGGCTTTAGTGCAAAGGGGGCCAACTTTAAATTGAAATGTGTGTGCAGTGTTCCTGGCACTGTCAGAGTGACTTGTATCTCCAGTTGCTGCACACTGACAAATTGAAAGATGGCACTTCCCCCCCCCCCCCCCCCCCCCCCCCCATATACCAGCAGTTAATTTCTTTTGATATTGTGCAGCAGTTATATGGAAAATAACAAAGAGCCTATTCTCATCTTGCTGTGCTTGGTATCCTCCTGTGATGTCCCCTGCTGCTGCCACTTCTGAGGTGTACTTATATTGGCAATGACAACCCACAATCGGTGGCTGCTTGGCTGTTCCATTTTACTCAGTGACTGGTTGTGAGAAGGGGGGGGGGGATGTGTCTGTAGGATGGCTGTACAGATTCATTGCATCCCTACAACTTGTCCTTTGTCTGATCAGTATAGTGTAGTAAACATTTAATGTGTAGTGGAGGTATTAACATGTTGTCTTGCTTTCTCTGCAGCCATGGGTCAGTTGCCGGTCCTGAGCCTGTGGGCCATGCTGGTGTTCCTGTCTGGTGAGTATGGAGGCCATAACTGTCATCTAATCTGTGCCTCCATCCCCTCTGTCCAAAAATCCCTACCACCCCCTATATCTATAGATATGAGCCAACCAAGGGCCTACAAGCTATTGGCATTAGTCCTTGTATAAACTGATACTTCTACCTGATCCCCAGGAGCTGCCATCCTAACATTGCCCAGGTACCTGCTGATCAGCCTCTCCGCTGCCCCAACCTCACACATTGTATTTGGCAGTGGTTCCCTAATTATAAAGGTTAGGACTTCTCAGCTAGCCAAGCCTCTCAAACACTTACAGTCCTTTTGGGCATCTTCTCAAGTCATGCTGTGAGGTGAAGGTGTAATGTTGGGTTAACTTGCTATGGTGTCTTGTGTCCCCTCAATAGGAACCTGTATGGCTGGTCCACTGGGCACAGAATTTGTTACAGTCTTCATGCAGAACTATCTGTTAACATACAGTACAGCTGATCTCAAGCTCTTCATCGCTGGCTACAATGCTTCTACGACGGTCACAATATGGATGAAAAACTCCAGCTTCGAACAGGTTTTGACAGTGAATGAGCGCTCAACGGTTACTGTCAAGATTCCTGCAGACGCAGAGTTACCCGGTACTACTAAGTCAAACAAAGTGATCGTCATCAAGGCTGATAAACTTATATCGGTTCTGTCTTTCAATGACAAGCAGCAGAGTGCGGACACCAGCATTGTGTATCCGATTGAAGACCTTGGTAGCGATTACTATGTGGTGACACCTTTAGGGGGCCCTCCTGACACATTCAAAGAGTTCTCTGTGGTCACTTATGAAGAACCTACCAATGTAGACATCAACTTGACTGGATCTGTCACCTACCAAAATAAGAACTATACAGCTGGTAATAAGCTCACTGTCCTCTTAGAACCATTTAGTGCTCTTCAGCTCCTCAGTAAGGATGACTTGTCTGGTACCCATATATTATCTGATAAACCTGTGGCAGTACTAAGCGGTCACACATGTACATGGAAGAACACAAAGTGCAACCATGTATATGAGCAGCTCCTGCCTGTGTCTAGCTGGGGCACAACTTTCATCATCCCTCCAATTTCTGTGCAGTCGAACCCTGATATCATATTTGTAGTGGCGGCTGAGATGACAAAAATTGACTATCAAGTTGACACTAAGAACGCTAGCCAGAAGCTTAATGCAGGTCAAGTAGTTCAGCTGGAAGTACCTGTCAAGACTGTGGTCTACCTCAATGCCAGTGCTGGGATCCAGGTTATTTACTACTGTACCGGTTGGAAAGACTGGCTTTTCCCTTCGCATGACCCTACTCTTGTGACTATTCCTCCAATCAGCAGATACTGTTCCTCTTACAATATCTATGGTCTGCAAGGATTTGACAACTACGGCACCCTGGTAGCAAAGACCAAAGATACCTCAAGAGTCAGTGTCAATAAAAGTCCAGCTGCTGGTCTGACCTGGAGTGAGATTAAAGGAACAAATTATTCCTTAGCGACACTGATCTCTGGAAAGGGATTTAGCTTCAAACTTTTGGAGAACCCATCTTCACCTTTCTTGTTGCTGTCCTATGGATTTATGACTCAGAACAGTTATGGATCTCCGGCCATATGCATTAATGGTGAGTTTGTCATTTCAATAGGAATACACCTCCAATAACAAATGGTTAGGGTGCATGCACACTACGGAATTGCTGCGTATAACCTGCTGCATATTGCGTCGCTCATACCCACACGTGGCCGCGTGCATTTCCACCTGTGCCATACACTATTCTATGCACGGGCAGATTACGTATTCAGCCGAAAGAATTGACATGTCAATTCTTTTGGCTGAATGTGTAATCCGCCCGTGCATAGAATAGTGTCTATGGCATGGGCGGAAATGTGCGCCGCCGTGTGTGGGTACGACCGACGGAATATGTCGCGGGTTATACGCGGCAATTCCATAGGGTCTGCCTTGAGTGATTTCTCATTTACTGAATTTTCTGTCAATTTCAGGTTCATCTTGTAGCACTGTAAAATGCAGAGCTAAAGAGAAGTGCCAGATAACCAATGGGAAGCCAGTATGTGTCCCAGACTCCAAAGCCTTCTGCCATGCCGTTGGTGACCCTCACTACCGCACCTTTGATGGTCGCTCTTATGACTTCCAAGGCACTTGCACTTACACCATCGCTAAGACCTGTGGCAATGATAGCACTCTCCCAGTCTTTAACATTGAAGTTAAGAATGAAAATCGAGGAAATACTCGAGTGGCCTATGTTAGCTATGTCACCCTTAAAGTTTATGGGCTTTCAATAGCCTTAGTGAGAAACAAGTATGGATTTGTAAGGGTAAGGTATTTTTTTAAAGTAGATTAAATGTATCTTTCAATGATGTAACATACAATACAATAACCTATCTTCTCCATCTTTCCAGGTGAACAACCAACGCCAACGTCTCCCGATTGGTCTAAATGATGGTCAGGTTCGCTTGTATCAATCTGGTGGCTCTGTTGTCATTGAAACAAACTTTACCTTAAAGGTTTCCTATGACTGGAACTCAAACCTTCGAGTAGACATTACCAGTAGCTTCTTTGGAAGTGTTTGTGGATTGTGTGGAAATTACAACGGAAACCCTTCAGATGACCTGATGACACCAGCCGGTACCCAAGCTGCTGACTTGGTTAACTTTGGCAAAAGCTGGAAAGTTGAAGATGGAGACAGGTTCTGCTGGCACAACTGTAATGGGGAATGTAAGACTTGTCCTCTGGAAACTCAACAAAAATACTCCAGTGAGCAAAGCTGTGGCTTGATCTCTAAGGCGCTAGATGGTCCATTCCGTCAGTGTCAGTCAGTCATAGATCCCAGAATGTACCTCGATAACTGTATCTATGATCAATGCATGAATGGAGGCTCCAAACAGATTCTGTGCCAGAGCTTAAAAACCTATGCTGAAACCTGCCAGAAAGCGAACATCTCAATTGGAGAATGGAGGCAACTTTCTGGATGTCGTAAGTTACAATCTTTAGTGTTTAATTGTGTGCATATACTGTAGTATGAGATTGGAAAAACTGGTCTGATCTGTCCAGGGGCTGCATCTGTTCTGAAAAGTAACTCTATACACAGGCTGTGTCCAAAGCTAATACTCCAGGTGTTGTGCTGTCACTGATTCGATGTAAAAAGAAATTAAACATATATATATATATATATATATATATATATATATATATATATATATATATATATAATTTTTTTTTTTTTTTTTTTCTAATCTCATAACATGTATAATTAGTAGGCTCTCTAGCAATACTCCTAAAATATTATTTTGGAGACAAATGTAATTCTCGAAGTATAATTAAATCATAAGTAAATATGTATATATAACACTTTATCTAAATCAAAATTAAAATTCATAAAAACATATAAACGAACATGTAACTACACGCTTACAAAAAAAATCTCTGTATATAAATCTCATGCGGTTGCAAATGGTATAATACAGGATATAGACTTGATTATTTGTGGAAATCCACCTCACACCGGTCTGAATCCACCGAATCTATTTTAACGGATTTCCACCGATCTATTTTAACATTTCTGTGAAAACGCTAATAAGCGCCACTAACTGTTGCAATTTATATTGAACTGATAAACAGAACAGTGATAACTGACTTGATCAAATATAGTAGTAATAAACCACGGCGACTTGCAAGGGCCCTGCACTAGTCGCATGTGGTTTTAACCGCACCGTATGCAACAACTACATGCGGACTTAACCGTACTATAAATTTTAACCGCATTATATGTATTTTAACCTACAAATCAAGTCTATTTCCTGTATTATACCATTTGCAACTGCATGAGATTTATATAAAGATTTTTTTTGTAGGCGTGTAGTTACATGTTTGTTTGTTTTTTTATGAATTTTAATTTTGTTTTAGAGTTATATATATTTACTTGTGATTTAATTATACTTCAAGATTTACATTTGTCTCAAATAATATTTTAGGGGTATTGCTAGAGAGCCTACTAATTATACATACTAATTAGGTCATTTGGTGCCAGCCAAGTAGTGCACTCGCTATACACCCATTCCATAACTGCACTAGAGGTAGAGTTCTTACACCAGAGTTTTTCTAATCTCATAACATGCATTTACCACAGTTTTTTATCAGCAAACATTAACTGGAAATATCTCTTCTAGCATTGTCGTGTCCCGAGAACAGTGAGTACAAGCTCTGTGCCCAAGCCTGCCCTGCCACCTGCAATGATGATGCAACACCACCTATATGCTCTTCCTCATGTGTGGAGTCGTGTCAGTGTAAGGCTGGCTATGTCCTTGATGAAGGGAAATGCATACCCAAGTCTGCATGTGGATGTGTCTACCAAGGGAAGTTGTTTGCCCCCAATGAAACCTTTTGGGGTGGTGATAAATGTGAGAATCAGTGCATATGCAACTCTTCCACCAAAAGAATTGACTGCAAGGCCACCAGGTGTAGGTCCTCAGAGCAGTGTACTGTGGTGAATGGAATCCAGAATTGTTACCCTGTCTCTTATGGAACGTGCTCAGCATCAGGAGATCCCCACTACACCACCTTTGATGGTGTCAGATATGATTTCCAGGGAACATGTATCTACCAGTTTGCAGGACTTTGCAAGAAGTCAGATACACTAGTGGACTTCCTGGTCCTTGTGCAGAATGAAAACAGAGGAAGAAAAGTTGTGTCCTATGTCTCAGCTGTGCAAGTCAAGCTCTTCACCTATGACCTGGTCATCGACAGGAGGTACAAGAACAGAATTGTGGTGAGTTTGTTACAAACTTAAAACCCCATCCATGATTTGTTCGTTCATATGAAAGTCTGCTCTAATCATGGTTCTTTCTTTCAGCTTAATGGAGTCCTAACCAACCTCCCCTTTGTGGTTGAAAATGGTAAACTCTCAGTCTACAAACAAGGTTATCTTGCCATAATCCAAACAAGCTTTGGTCTACGTGTTTCCTACAACTGGGACAGTCATGTTGCCATCACCCTTCCAAGCAGCTATGCAGGAGCAGTCTGCGGCCTCTGTGGTAACTTTGATAATGACAAGAGTAATGATCTCCTTATGAAGAACAACCAGTTGACCACAAAACCAACAGCCTTTGGAAACAGCTGGAAGGTGCAAGATGTACCTGGTTGTTATGAGGATGACAAAGGAAACTGCTCAAAACTGGCAGAGATTCAACTCCGCCAAAATAACAACCAAGAAGGATGTGGAATATTAAAACAAAAGAATGGACCTTTCAGTGAGTGCCATGCCAAGATTGACCCAGAGGGGCCCTTCCAGAACTGCGTATATGATGTTTGCTTCTATGAAGGTAGACGGGATGTAATCTGCAAGATGATAGCCAGCTATGCCACCTTATGTCAAGAGGCTGGGATCACCATAAGTCCTTGGAGAACCTCAAAATTCTGCAGTAAGTCTTGATACCACTTAGTGTGCCACATGCTTGTGTATTTTCAGTAGGAATGTAACCTTCACAATCTTCTACCACAGGTCCAGTTTGTCCAAAGAACAGCCACTATGCAATATGTGCCTCTGGTTGTGCTCCAACATGCCTATCGCTCTCTCCTCCATTGGGCTGCAAACCTCAGTGCTCCGAGGGATGCGAATGTGACGACGGCTTCGTTCTGAGTGGCGGAGACTGTGTACCGATCTCGCAATGTGGCTGCAAATACCGGGATATATATTACAAGGCTGGTGAAGTATTTTTCCCCAATGGTGTCTGCAGCCAGCAGTGTGTGTGCTCAGCCAATGGAGTCGTTGAATGTAAAGCTTTCAGCTGTGGCCCCAATGAACAGTGCAAAATGGTAGATGGAGTCCAGAAATGCCAAGCAGTTGGCTCTGCTCAGTGCTCGGCTGCAGGTGATCCTCACTACATGTCATTTGATGGTCTGGCCTTTGATTTCCAAGGCACTTGCACCTACACACTCACCAAGACCATTACAAAGAGAGACAACTTGGTACCGTTTTCCATCAATGTGAAAAATGAGAAGTGGGGTAACTGGAAGGTTGCAGTCACTAAACTGGTCTCCATTGAAGTCTATGGATACAACCTCCTCCTTCGGTATGACGTTCGCAATAAAATCATGGTAAGAAAACCTCTTTACCAGAACAGGTTGTCTGTAGGACAGTGGTTTACAAGCACTTGGTGGGGAAGAGGGGTTGTTGAACTGTTAAATCCAATACCATCCACACTTCAGGCACTTTATTTCAAGAAATAGTACTGGGCTTCCTAAAGCAATGGCTTTTACATATTGGCCCTAAGGGTAGCCTTCCTGAACATATTGCTCTCTAGCCTGCAGGCATATTCCCCTTTACCCCATATACAGGTTTTTCCTGAGGCCTAGTCCAATATGTGTTCTAGAACCTCCAACCTACCATGTGGCACTTGTATAAAAAGAAGGATGGGCATGTTGGATTTCTACTGCTTGATCTTGTTCTCTGGGAGGTAAACCACAAGCAGAGGTGTCTTGCAGCTGTTGTCTTCACACTGAAATGCACTTAACCAAGCATTTTGTGTAGAGATCAGACTAGAAGGCTTTTGGCAATCAACTATGTTGTGTATGGCAGCTGTAGCCTTGCATTTAGTAGGTGCAAACTAAAGGAAACCTTAGTTGGGGAACACAGCTTGAGCTCTGCTGCACTATAATCTGGTGTAAGTAAATTTTCTGTATCCCACAGGTTGATGGCATATACTTTAACCTCCCATTAAACTTGGAGGATGGAAAGATCCGTATTTACCAGCATGGAGCAAGAATCCTCATCGACACAGACTTTGGCGTTCAGGTCAATTACGATCTTGTCTACAATGTCATAGTCACTGTTCCCGGAAACTACAAGGAGCAGTTGGGTGGCCTCTGTGGTAATTACAATGGTGATAGGAGAGATGACTTCCGGTTACCCAACAAGATGCTGACTACAGATGCCACCAAATTTGGAGCCTCCTGGAAGGTCCAGGTTCCCGGTGTATCTTGTGATGACGGCTGTGGTGGCAGTGGAAACGCTTGTCCAACATGTGATGAAAAAAAGAGTGAAATCTTCAAGAACGAAAACTATTGTGGATTCCTGAAGAAGCCTGAGGGTCCACTGACTGCTTGCTATGCCACCATAAACCCTGATCCCTACTTAAACAACTGCATTTATGATCTATGTGCCAATATGGGTGATGGGAACATCCTGTGCAACAACATTCACAGCTATGTGGCTGCATGCCAGGCAGCTGGAGTCACCATCCAACCATGGAGAACCGAAGCCTTCTGCCGTAAGTATTTATCTGTAAAACTACTAGATCATAGTTCTGTTCTTCTAAAGCAAAAAACTTGTTTGGGACAACCTCCACCTTGTCAAGGAGTTGTCCACAAAGATTGACTAATGGGTTCCTGATGCATTTGTTATATACTTGGGTATCTGACATGGCCATCTTGGATTCAAAGAATCTGTCATTCAGATGTCCCCTCTATATGCCCTAACTGTTCATGGTTGCTTCAGGTGAATGTGGGCCCTTTGTCAAGGATCAGCTGTAGTTCCCCAGCCCCCATGTGCATGCCTACTTGGCTTGCCCTAAACAAGAACCTGGCATCTGTTTAGACTGGAAACTGCTTCAACACTTGGGTGGGGACCTTCACATGACTTAAGTGTGTGTGGGTGTGTTTTTTTACTACCATAGAGCAAAAGGCTATCGGATGGGATAAAGCATGTAGGCAAATGGTTTAAGATTATCCTGAACCAGGCTATACAGAAACCAGAAAATTAGAAAATATAAAGAATCCATGGTGTAGAGGTCAACATTGGCATGGCTAAAGTCTGTCAGCAAAGTTTTATGCTGGGCCATGATTTAGCTATTGTCACTTTCTATTCTCAGCCATGAAGTGTCCAGCCAACAGCAAATACAAAGTGTGTGCTGACGTCTGCTCTGTAACCTGCACCGGTGTCACTGATCCTACAAAGTGTCCCACAACTTGTTCTGAAGGCTGTGAGTGCAACGATGGCTTCTTCTATGATGGCAAAGACTGTGTGTCCGTGGATAAGTGCGGCTGCTTTGAAGATGGAAGATACTACCAGGTGGATGGAACATTCTGGTCACTATTTCAATGCATTTACTGTATGTTGGGGGTCACAGTTTAGGGGGAAAAAAAAAAAACTTTTCAAAATTAACCTTCTCCTACCTACAGGATAGGGGCAAAAAGCAAGATTGCGGGAGTCCAACCTCCGTGACACCTAGCTTCTGTTATGAATACGGTACGTTACCCGTGGCTCTTTATTCCTATGGAGGTGCTGGAGAGAGCAGAGTAAGCCAGAAGAGTGCTTGCTTGGCTCTCTGCACCTCCTATAGGAATGAATCCACATCCACGGCTGTATTCATAACACAGCTGGGGGGCAGATATGGAGATTGACAAAAAGGGTTTGGACGAACCCACCGTGATCTTCTACTTGTCCCCTAGTGTGTGTGTGTGTGTGTGTGTGTGTTATAATTTTACACAAACCCCTTAACACTTTGAGGAAATGCACTGGGATTTGTCATGACTGTAAGGACCCATCTGCTGCTACACCCCCAACACTTGTCCATTAGGTACAAGTGCCAATGGGCTTCTTTGGTTCTAGGGTCTAGGTATAAGGCTACTTTAATTGACGATTTCTTTGTCATTGTTTTGGTCTTCTGTTTCAACAGCCTAATGAGACCGTGTTATCCAGTGACTGTAATGAAACGTGCACCTGTAGCCCAGTGGGTGGTCTCATCTGTGAAGACAATGGGTGTGGGGCTAATGAGATGTGCCAGATTAAAGATGGTGTTGTGGTTTGTGTTAATCAAGGTAAGACTTTTTGTTTATAGTAAAAAAAAAAAAAAAAAAAAAAAGGCAAACGAGAGCTACCCGAAATTAACCATATTACACAGAACAATAGTCGCTAGTTACGGTACTATAGTTTATTCCATCTGATCCCAGCAAACTAATGACCGATGAACCATGGTTTTAGGTTCGGCTCAAAAGGTGCGATCAGTGACAAATCCACACACACCCACCCACCTACACCTAATCTTCTGTGGTCCTGTCAATGAAGTCCCTTTTAAATTCTTAGTCCATTAAACAGTATTGGTGATAAAGATTTCCTATGCTTATAGTAACATGTAAACCTATAACACTTCTGCAATTACAGATCCATGTAAGTCATTGAACTGCAGGAATAAAGAGACTTGCAAGATACAAGATGGGAAACCAGTCTGCATTCCAGATTTCACAGGCAGCTGCTGGGCATGGGGCGACCCCCATTACCACACTTTTGATGGAAACAACTACGACTTCCAGGGAACCTGCACATATATAATGGCTAAATACACAGGTGGAGATGACAGGCTGGTTCCATTTACGATTGAAGAGAAAAATAACAATCGAGGAACCCAGGCAGTATCCTACGTCAGAACTGTGACCATCTACATGTACAGCTACAAGATCACCATTATGAAGGGGGAATTTGGCAGAGTTAGGGTGAGTCTGAAGCATATTAGAAGTGACCTCGTCTCTGAATAGCTTCCTATAGTACATATGTATCCTATATTTTATTCCAGAGCTGCACTCCCTATTAGTTGAAACCTGCCTCTTGCATTATGGGAGCTGTCTACAAGATTACCAACATGTAGCTCTGCAATAGAAGACTAGCTTGTTCAGTGTCTATACAGACTTAGCTTTGGTGTATAGACCGCAAATTACAAAGCCACTCTGTACAGACACTGAACAAGCTGTTGCCAGAGCTGCAGTCACTATCCTGCAGCTTTAAAAGCTGAACAGGGATGTGATTTTTCTTTAAAAATTTTTTATTTTTTTTTATTTTCCCTCAACAGGTCAATGATATTGTAACTAACCTGCCGGTGACCTTGTTAGATGGGAGGATCTCTGTTGGTATCAGTGGTCTTGGTGCTGTGATTCGTACAGACTTTGGCCTCCAGGTGACCTTTGACTACAACTGGCACATGGTGATCACTCTTGCCAGCAGCTACTTTGGCCTCATACAAGGTCTATGTGGAAACTTCAACCAAAAAAACAATGATGAGCTGGTGACTGCCAATAACAAGACAGTCACCTCCATTGTAGACTGGGCCAAGAGTTGGAAGGTCAATGATGGAGATCCCTTCTGCTTTGACTCCTGTCCTAGTCTAAACTGTTCAACTTGTGATGATGCCAAGAAGACCCTGTACAGAGGTGAAAACAAATGTGGTCTCATTAAAAAAGTAGAGGGGCCCTTCAGGGAGTGTCGCCTGAATATTAACCCAGACACTTTCTTTGATAACTGCTTGTATGATGTCTGCATCAATGGTGGTGCTAACCAGTTCTTGTGCCAAGCCCTCAATGCCTATTCCAACACCTGCCGGAGGCAAGGAGTTAAAGTATATGATTGGAGAACACCATCAGGATGTGGTAAGTGAGGAACACTAGATATTATATAGAAGCAAAGATGTATCTCTGTACTGACAACACATGCTGTGAGGAGCAGAATTGGGGATGCAGCTGTATTCATACCCCCCTTCCCCCCCAGTATGTGGTCTTTGACAGAGTGGAAACTTACATGAAAAATTTTACTAGCCTGTTGGGGTGGTAATATAATTTTTCAATGGTTCTTTTTCAACAGTTTTACCATGTCCAACAAACAGTCACTACGAATTCTGTGGAAATGCCTGTCCGGCTACTTGTACTGACCCCACAGCTCCCTCGCGATGCACTGATGACTGTGTTGAGACCTGCCAGTGTAATGATGGCTTTGTCCTTAGTGGTGAGAAATGTGTTCCAGTATTGGGCTGTGGCTGCACTTACAATGGTGCCTACTACCAACCTGACCAAGAGTTCTGGGCTGATGACAACTGCCGTATAATCTGTAAATGTGATCCAAGTGTTGGCATGGTGGTCTGTAAGGAAAGCAGCTGTAAAGCCAGTGAAAGGTGCATGATCGTTAATGGAGAGAGAACCTGTCAACCCATCAGCTTTGGCACATGTTCAGGCTCTGGAGATCCACACTACACAACTTTTGATGGCAAAAGATTTGACTTTATGGGTACCTGCATATACCAACTTGTTGGTGTGAACTCTAACACTTCGGTTCCTCGTTTTAATGTGACTGTGCAGAATAACAACCGTGCGGGCAACAAAGCTGTGTCCTACACCAAAGTTGTCAACTTGGAGATTGATGGTCTAGTTTTGACTCTTAGCATGGACTACCCTCGCCGTATCTTGGTACGTATGAAGTCAGTGTTCTCATTTCAATACAATAGTGTCACCCTGCCGTCTCATTAGATTTTAACAACCTAAACCTGACTTATGTGGATGGGGTCATATTGGAGGTGATCACATAAACAATGGCTGCAAAGCACATCCCAGATCTAGTATTCCAGATACCTAATGTTGCAATGATTTTTCCTTTTCAGGTTGATAGAGTGGTTACTGCTCTTCCATTCTACTTCCAAAGTAACAAAGTTGTAGCCTATATCAGTGGCAGCACTGGAATCGTGAAGACTGATTTTGATGTCACCATTACATATGACTGGAACAGTTATGTTGCAGTGACTTTACCCAGCACCTATGCAAATGCTGTTGGTGGACTGTGCGGCAACTATAACAATAATCCCAATGATGACTTTGGTATGAAGGATGGACAACCAGCATCAAATGTCGTCCAGTTTGGGAACAGTTGGAAGGTCGGTGAGGTTCTCGGCTGTTCCCCAGAGTGTACTGGAAGCTGTCCTCTGTGTACTGAAGCTCAGATGCAAGAGTACAAGAATGAGAAGTATTGTGGGCTGATCAATAAGCCCAATGGGCCCTTCAGTCAATGTTACTCCATTGTGGATCCAACCCCATTCTTTAGTGATTGTGTTTTTGATGCCTGCCAATACAAAGGACATCCATCATCCTTCTGTAATGCCATTAGTCTTTACGTGGCTGTTTGCCAGAAAGCTGGTGTTAGGCTACAGGAATGGAGATCACCTGTTTTCTGCAGTAAGTCCTTTTGTTATATCAGTAAATGTTCTTTTCATAGATTACATTCCTTGCACCCTGTTCCTTCTACTTCATTGTTTATTTCTCTCCTTCTAGGTCCCTCATGTCTGCCAAATAGTCACTATGAATTGTGTGGAAACTCCTGCCCAGTGACTTGCCATGGGTTGTCTTCACCAACTGGTTGTGACTCTCCGTGTAGGGAAGCCTGCTACTGTGATGACGGATACATCCTGAGTGGTCACAAATGTGTTCCTATTGCTGATTGTGGTTGTGTATATCAAGATAAATACTACCAGAAGAACCAAACCTTCTATCCCAAGGGTCAATGCAGAGAGAAATGCCAGTGTGGAGCTGATGGGATTGTCAACTGTAAATTTGAAACCTGTGGGCCTGAGGAAGAATGCAAACTGCTCAATGGAGCTTGGGGCTGTCAAGCAAGAGAGACTGGCCAGTGTGTAGCTTCTGGAGATCCACACTACATATCTTTTGATGGTGTCAGATTTGACTTCCAAGGTACTTGCACATACACTTTGGCAAAGGTTGTTGAAGATGATCCTCGTCTGGTGTCTTTCTCAATCTCTGTTAAAAATGAAGCCTATGGAGATGGTAATGTTGCTGTGACAAGGCTCGTGGTGGTGTCTGTATATGGTTACACAATAGCCATTGGAAGAAACCCTAGATCGAAAGTGAAGGTTGGTAGAATTTACTGGAATATATTGATTCCTTCATGTTGTCATTCTTGAGAATCACTCTCATTTTGTTTTATGCATTTCAGGTTGATGGAGAGTTCTACAAACTGCCCCTGGTGTTGGGCGATGATGAGATCACAGTGAATCAAGAAGGGAACAATGTGGTCTTGCAGACAGACTTCAGGCTGAAGATTCTTTATGACACAATTTACTATGTGGTCCTACAAATTCCAAGTACTTATCGTCGCAAGATGGGTGGCCTCTGTGGCAACTTCAATGGTGACAAAAATGATGACTTCCAGCTTCCTAACAAGCAAGTTGCTGAGACTGTAAATGAGTTTGGGTTCTCCTGGAAGGTTAATGTTTCTGGAGTGAAATGCAGTGATGGTTGTAATGAAGGAGACTGTCCAGTATGTGATGAGCCCAAGGTTCTAACATTCAGTGCTACATCCTCCTGTGGTATGATCACAGACCCGTCTGGACCATTCAAGTCATGTCACTCAAAGATCAGCCCAGCTGACTATTTCAACCACTGTATCTATGACTCATGTGCTGTCAGTGGAAAAGATGACATTCTGTGCAAGAACCTGCAGGCCTATACTGCTGCTTGTCATACAGCCGGGGTTACTCTTGGTTCTTGGAGAACACAAATGTTCTGTCGTAAGTATATACCACAAAACATACTGCAACCTTGTTCTGTTAAGGTCAATCCAGATGTTTTTCCTATTCCATGATTAATGGTCTGAATTTCACTTTTCTTCTAGCTTTGTCCTGCCTAGCAAACAGTCACTATGAACGCTGTACCAGAACTTGTGAGCAAACGTGCTCTGGACTGGTGGTGCCAATGAGATGTACAGACCAATGCTTTGAAGGCTGTGAATGTGACACTGGATATGTGCTGGATGGGGACAAATGTGTCACAGCTGACCGATGTGGATGTGTATATAACGGAAGATACTTAAGTGTGAGTATAATCCTATCCTTGTATGGGATGTCAGAAGTAACCTAAGGGGAGACTATAGATCTGGGACCTACAGGAGGCTATAATATGAATGGGCCTTTGTCTTCCACCTAGAATGATCACTGTAGAAATTCTTAGGGGAGCTCCTGCTCTGGAGGACCCAGCATGTCTATACCTTACATGGGCGGACATCCACTTGGCCTTAAAGGGGTTATCCAGGCTTAGAAAAACACAGCCTCTCTTCCCGTAACCACACCAGTCATGTTCTCAGTTTGGGTGTAGTTTTGCAGCACAGTTGCATTGAAGTGAATTGTAATACCCCACACAACCTGAGGACGATGGTTGTGCTTTTTTTCCCTAAGAAATCTTGGGTGACCACTTTGATGTTGCAGTTATAATTCCCTTGTAGACGTGGACCTGTGGCAGTTTCTTGGGTTGCCTTGAAAATATTTTCAAGAAATGAGCTGTAGTGGCGTGGCATCTACACTAAAGTCAATTTTCTTATTTCTTAGGAGGGTGAGGACTTCATCACAGCAAACTGTAGCAGTCAATGTAGGTGCCAGGCTGGAGGTGTAACTTGTACTGCAGTAAGATGTGGGGATAAGGAACGTTGCCGTCTAGTAAATGGAGTCCGTGGTTGCTACAAGACAGAAGCGGAATGTTCTGTGACTCTGCTGAAGTTGGTGACTTTCGATGGTCTCACTGGAGGACCTATTGGGGACGGTCCAATAGAGGTGGCTTCTTTATGCAATGAAGAGGCTGATGGATGGTTCCGTGTTATCGCTGATATCCAGAGTTGTGGAAATGCTACAGCGTCAGTGGCCAGAGTTCACATCTTCCTTGATGGTTCTCTAGTGACAATCTCCAAAGACAAGAAAGTGTGGGTGAGTAATAAGTCTAGAGAGACTACCAACTGAAAGAATATTAGAATGTAACATCTTACTATGTTTATGTAGGTGACTGGACGTTCGAGGAGTCTCCCGTATGGTTCTGGTATTGTGTCGGCCAACGTGGGGTTGAACGCTTCTGTTTCTGTTCAGCTTGGAGAGGACATAAGGATGGAGTTGTCTGACAGCGGAAACCTTGTTCTCCGTGCCTTTGAGAAATTGTCCGATGCTATCTGTGGAGCGTGTGGAAACTTCAATGGAAACCCTTCTGATGACCTCAAGACTCCAAATGGAAACTCTACCACTGACCTTTTACAGCTCGTATCATCTTGGAGAGCTCACGACCTAACTAGTTGGTGAGTGACTTTAATTTTCGTCTCAAGCCTTCAACCAGTCAGAAGTATGACTTGACAAATATTAGAGGAAGTGTTGTCCCTATTGAGCGCCCCTTAGGGAATATGGAGGGATTCCCCTCTAGGCATGAGTAGTTTATCTAGTTTACTGAACTCCACTCCACATATAAAAGTGTATAATCTGGGGAATGGGACTACCCCAGACTTCCACAGAATAGTCACTAATGAGATGTTGTACCTGCTGAATCGATGGGGAATAACCAATCCTTGTTACAACTTTCCTATGAAGTGGTTTGCAGCATGGAGGAAAATAGTATTTTAAAAGTGCTGAAATAACTGTAGCCAGTGAGTGTAGGCAGACTCTGATATGGCACTACTGGTGGTATAGCTTGTCAACACATCTGGATGTGGTGACTGCTGGTGCTAAGAGAAGTGGGCAGCTGGGTATAGGACCCATAGTACTTGCCTTAGGTGGCAGGTAAACTTCATGCAGACAGGGCCAACAGGCTACAGAAGTATTAACCCTCAAAGGGAAATGTTAACAAACAAGACCTTTGTCACTTCCAAGAAACTGCCACCATCTTGGTTGTACAGTATCTGGAAAGGCTGGGACAACAATTGACTGCTGTCAATTGTCTTCATGTATTTTTTTTAAGTCAATCACTGGATGCTCTCAAAAGATAATTGGGTATTTTTCTTTTTCTTCTCAGTAACGTATGATGACTAAACCTAGAAACTTCTGGAAACCGATGTGTATTTTATGCAGGATGTGCACAATCTTTACTATGAATATGCTGAATACAGAACAAGAAAAACTGCAGCAGAATGTCAATGTATTGGGATTGCCTGGGTATAATGGAGATGCTCTGTTCTGGAATATTCTGTCTCATGAGAGGTCCATGCTAACTCTAACTCAATGGTTTGAGAATAAAAAAATTTATCTGTACAGTTGTATTGACTCCAGGTTATTTACAATAGATTTATTTAACCAGGGAAAGTAAATGGTGGGAGCTTATCTTTCAACAGGGGAAGTTAAGGGGATTTGTCAGCACCCAGGCCCTTTCTAAGGTAACGACAGAGTGCTGTAGCTGGCAGTCCCCTAGTGAAAATAGTGCCTATTGGTAATTTGTCCATGCAGTGGATTATGCACAATATTACTGTGTCAGAGTTGTTTGTGCCATACTTTGGCATGCCTCACTACTCCTCCCTTCTCCGTTTTCATGAATAACACTGGTCAACAGCCAAAGGTTCTGACATGAAGAAAACAGTTAATCTTAACTAATTTAGGGGTGCTGAGATCAACAATGATAAAATTTTGAAATTGGCTCTAATTCTCAAGATATAGAAATACTTTCTATACTGCTCACAGCCTGTGATACAATACTGGGGAAAAGTTAGCATCAGTATTGCATCATCTTAGAATGACTAATATGGAATCTGGGTAAGGCTAGGTTCACACTACGTTTTTGCAATCTGGTTTTCATCCATTTTTGAAAATAAAAAACATTCATTGGTGTGCATCCGTTTTCCCATTGACTTCCATTATAATTTTTTTTATTTTTTTAACTGACACAAAAGTTGTGTCAGCTACATTTTCGTTCAGATATTAGGAAGAGCCGGGCACTCACCAAGTACAGTAATTTATGCTTCTTTATTGTAGTGTAGCAAACATATGGTACAAGGATGCATTTTGGCCAAGCATGGCCTTCATCGGCTTAGGGGTGTCTAAGCTGATGAAGGCCATGCTTAGCCAAAACGCGTCCTTGTACCATATGTTTGCTACACTACAATAAAGAAGCATAATTTACTTGGTGAGTGCCGGGCTCTTCCTAATATCTGAACATTTCTCTCACCTCGAGCACCACCGCCACGGGAGTGCCGTCTTCTACATATTTCTACTGCTACGTTTTTGTCTGTCAAAAAACCTGATCTGTTTTAATCCAGTTATTTTTATAATGGAAGTCAATGGAAAAACTGATCAAAACTGATGCACACCAAACAAATGGAAAAAACTGATTGCAAAAACAGTGTGAACCTAGCCTTCATGGAACCCAGCAATGCTTGCAGATTACTGTTGGACAGTTAGTTCTAGTTAACATAAAAGTTGCATCCGTTTCTGTTTTTTCTTCAAAGATACTGACCACAACTGATGCCAAAAAGGCATCAGTTTTTCTATCCTTGTTTTTTTTTTTTTTCCTGAAAAAAAAAAACCCTCAGTTTCTATGATTTTAATCAATTTTCATACATTTATTTCATCAGTTGTCTTTTTTTTTTTTTTTTTTCCCCCTCTTCAGCAATACAGGGGGCGATCTATATAGGGAGCAGCAGGACACCGGAGCCCTCTACTGTGGGCAGCAATACATGGGGGGGGGGATCTCCTACTACAGGGATGAGGAACCTTCTAGTTTCGCAACAGCTGGAGATCCAACTCCCATCATGCCTGGATATTCCAGACATGATGAGAGTTGTAGCTTTGCAGCAGCTGGAGAAGCAAGGTTCCCTACCCCTGTCCTATAGTGCTGCACTGTAGAGAGGAGCTGCATGGCCAGGGTAACAAGGATTAATGGGGGGGAGGCAAGGATAGGGACATCTCCTATGAAGCGCCGGAGGTAAAGGCAGAAGGCCTAATGCATGCGTCTGTGCATGACGTGTCTCCGGCGCTCCATTCACTTTAGTGCCTGATAGCTGAGCTGTCTGTACGTCAGAACGCTGCGTGCATGTAGTGTTCTGACGTGCTGTCTGTCGGTCCAGCGGCATCAGTTGTAGACCGGATCATCCTAACTATCTCATTGAAAACAATGGGATCAGTTCAGAGATGCATTTTCCTTCGGTGATTCTACTGCGCTGGAGGGAAACACTGACCTATGGACGCATGTATGTAAACTAGGCTTTATCAGAGACCATCCCATGTATGAATATATAAGACATGTGTAAATGCACCGAGAAGTCATGGAATAAGGACCTACATTCCAGAGTTCAATAAACAGAATTTGTAAAGATTCTTGGATATGCTTGTAAATTGTAGTTGATTTCAGATAGAACTAAGTTTCCTATGAATATATTTTAAAAGTGTATGAACAGTAAACTTTCTTCCTTATGATTGCGGAAGTAATAAATATGTTGGCTATTATACTGTATTCTATACAATTCACAATTCACAAAACTGTATCATGAGAACTCTTCGATATCATAGAAACTAGAGCCAATTAACATTTTTTTTTTCCTTGTGATATTTGAATTCAGCACAAAAAATTAGCCATTTTTTTTTATTTTTGAACCAAAAAACTTTTGAAAATTTGTTGGCCAGTGTAATCGATGCTGCCTGATCTCCTGCTCGCTCAGCTCTCAGCCAGTGTCTCTGATTGCAGATCGGTTCTCTTCAAACAGTTTGTCTGAAAGAAACACTAATAAGTTGAGCCTCCTGAGCCCAAATGTGTTGGAGCTGGGGTCTAGGGTAGTGATGAGCGAATACTGTTCGATCGAATAGTAAGGTATTCGATCTATCGAATATCCGATAAGCGTTCAGATCTCCCAGCTTCCGGTTTTTACCTCCAAGTGGTCGAATACATGTTTTTCAATAGTCGAATATTTGTTCCCACAGACTTTAGTGGGATGGAATATTCGAGAGATATTTGTACGAGTATCAAATATTTGCTCATCACTAGTCTAGGGGTAACTCGCCTGCCAGTAGAGACAGATGAGTAGGATCACCTCCTCCTCATGGGCAAACAGTGTCATCCTCCAGCTGCAACAGCTCCCTGCTGGCTATAACAGCAGCATATATACTGACACTTCACCAGTCTGAGGGACAGTGAACTGACTCCCTGTGTAAAAAGTTTGAACCCCCCCCCCCCGGTGTAGACTATAGAGCAGGATACTGTGGGGGGAAAAGACATATACTGCAGTGTTCCAGGCATCACAGTTGGGTTCTTATGTAAGTCCATAAGTGTTTTAATGCTAGTTTTGGCCACCAGATTTCAACACCTATTTTCTAATTTAAGCCAAGCACGTATTCAGTGGTTAAAGGGGTACACCAGCAACATTCTTTTCAGCTCAACTGGCACCAAAAAGTTTTAAATTTAAAAGTCTCAGGTCTTCCAGTATTTATCAGCTGCTGTATGTCCTGCAGGAAGTGGTGTATTTCCGATCTGACACAATGCTCGCAGCTGCCGCCTCTGTTCATTACAGGAACTGTCAAGATCAGTAGCAAATTCTTATAGAAAACTCTATTCTTATAGAAACCCCTGCTCAGGTTGATTCTAGAAGCCTCCTATCAGGGTCTCGCTGTTCTCCAATAAGGGACTAGCCTGCCTTCTTGTACTTAAAGGACAAGTGCCATGAAAAACTTTTTCCCAGTAATTGAAGCACATTACAAAGTTATATAACTCTGTAATATGCTTCAATCACCTATCTGCCTCCCTTCCCTGTCTTTTCCCCCCTCCACCCCCCACCAGGAAGTGTCCTGACTCACACGGACCTGATTACTGTCGTCACCGTCACCAGGCAGCTCCTTCTTGTGAGGATGAGTCATCAGCAGGAGGGCTGCTCTAGCTCCTGTTACACCAGCTTCCCCCTCCCCTCCTTGTCAGGTGACTCTGCTTGCTCAGCTTATATTCTCTAGTGACATGACTCCTTCACTGAGTCCACGGCAGCAGGAGAGAGGGTATGAGGGGAGGGGGGAGCTACCTATGTGCTGGAGTCAGTCTGAGGGAAGATAAGCAAGTGATGGCTTGCAGTTGTTCAGCCAATGGGAGCTGAGCAAGCCTGTCACCTGACAAGGCAGGGGAGGGGGGAGGCTAGTGTAAGGCCCCGTTCCCACTGAGCAAAGCTAGCGGAATTCCACGACGGAATTGTCCGCCGCGGAATGCCGTTAGCCTCCCACTCATAATGGGAGTCTATGAGAGGCGCGCGCTCCTGCTTTGTACGCGCTGAAGAATGAACATGTTCATTCCCATAGACTCCCATTATGAGCGGGAGGCTAACGGCATTCCGCGGCGGACAATTCCGTCGCGGAATTCCGCTAGCTTTGCTCAGTGGGAACGGGGCCTAACAGGAGAAGGAGCTGAGAGAAGAGCTTGGTGACGGTGAGGACAGTAATCAGGTCTGTGTGAGTCAGGACACTTCCTGGTGGGGGGTGGAGGGGGGAAAAGATGGGGAAGGGAGGCAGATAGGTGATTGAAGCAAATGACAGAGATATATAACTTTGTAATGTGCTTCAATTACTGGGAAAAAGTTTTTCATGGCACTTGTCCTTTAATCTAGTTAGTTCTTGGGTGTGTGGGTTCTGTTCTGCTCTCGTCTATTAACCTCTTAAGGACATAGGACATACCGGTACGTCCTATGTCCTCACTTGCACTTCAAAGCGGGGCCGCGATCCCGGGTGCCGCGTGTAGCCCGGGACCGCCGCTATTAGCGGGCACGGTCTGATCGCCGTGCCCGCTAATTAGCTAATCGGAGGCAGCTGTCAAAGTTGACAGCTGCCTCCGATTACCGGAGGCAACGTTTCCCTGGTGTCTAGTGGGGGAGATCGCTCCTCCGGGACCTTGTCCCGGAGGAGCGATCTCCGTTACTGATGCCGGCCGGGGACGCGTCCAAGATGGCGCCGTCCTCGGCTCGGCACTCGTTCGTTTTCGGCTGCAGCAGCCGAAAGCAAACGAGTGCCGATCTCATGGATCTCTGCAGCATATCTATGCTGCAGAGATCTCAATGAGAGATCACAGTGTATATACTAGAAGTCCCCCATGGGGGCTTCTAGTATATGTGTAAAAAAAAAAAAAAAAAGTGTTGTTTATAGTAAAAAGCCCCCTCCCCTAATAAAAGTCTGAATCACCCCCCTTTTCCCAGGTTTTAAATAAAAGTAAACAAATAAATAAATAAATAAACATGTTTGCTATCGCCGCGTGCGTAATCGCCCGAACTATTAATTTATCACATTCCTGATCTCGCACGGTAAACGGCGTCAGCGCAAAAAAATCCCAAAGTGCAAAATTGCGCATTTTTGGTCGCATCAAATCCAGAAAAAATGTAATAAAAAGCGATCAAAAAGACGTATATGGGCAATCAAGGTACCGATAGAAAGATCAAATCATGGCGCAAAAAATGACACCTCGCACAGCCCCATAGACCAAAGGATAAAAGTGCTATAAGCCTGGGAATGGAGCGATTTTAAGGAACGTATATTGGTTAACAACGGTTTGAATTTTTTACAGGCCATCAGATACAATATAAGTTATACATGTTATATATCGTTTTAATCGTAACGACTTGAGGAACATGCATAACAAGTCAGTTTTACCCCAGGGTGAATGGCGTAAAAACACATTTCCCCCAAATAAAAGAAATGCGTTTTTTTTTTCAATTTCACCACACTTCGAATTTTTTTCTGGTTTCGCAGTGTACTTTATGCAAAAATTCAGCCTGTAATTGCAAAGTACAATTAGTGACGCAAAAAATAAGGGGTCATGTGGGTTTCTAGGTGGAAAAATGCAAGTGCTATGGCCTTTTAAACACAAGGAGGAAAAACCGAAAACGTAAAAACGAAAATGGGCCATGTCCTTAAAGGGTTAAAGTCCTAGTGTAATCTTCAAAGATGTTTTAATTTCTACAGGTTCCTGCCGGCAGGATTATGACCTTCTAAACCTTAACAGGGGCAACTACCATTAAAGACGGACCCAAACCTGTATATGTCAAGGGAGACTATCCTACAGTTCTTCAGGAAGTCCTTTCTGCTGAAGCAAGACTATTTACAGCAGTTAAAGACGTGCTTATTCTGCTGTTTACCCCACTGACTTTGCTCAATCTCCTTGAGTAATCTTAAAGGAATAGCCCCACCTGCATGTACGCTCCCGGGCCCCATATCCTTGAATCTGGCACTCTGATCTCTTTTGGCATTTGCAATGAGTATCTTTAAGTCAAGCAAGCAGGGTAGAGGGAGAAATCGGCACTACGGCTGTGATATCAGAGGTACTGGGGACACGGACTATGTGGATGCAAAAACTGCTTGACATCGGTGGTGCTCTATATCTATATGTAGTAGTGATATATCTTGTCCAAGAGAGGTATAAAGAGATATGGCACTCACCAATAGATGTCTTCATATAGCATACACTTTATTTCATCCAAGATAGGAATACAGACGGGTTACAAACAGTGAGAGGACGCCATACGCGCTCACAGCGACAGCTGTTTCCTGCCTCTCGGCACTTCGTCTAGGCTGTGTATCTTTAAGTCAAGTAACAGTCTCCCTGACAGTTCTGCACTGCTTAAACAGGTCCTCCTGGTAGCCCCCCTATCTCCTGTACAAGTCTATTATAAAACTACCCAAGAGACTTTTGCCATTTGTGTGCTTATTTCTATAGCCAAAAGGGCCCAGTAACCAAGCACCAGTCTAAAAGGGAAATGCTGGCAATTTTAAGTGCAAAAAATGTTTGAACTTGTTACCAAACAGCACTGTACTGTTGCTTTAAGTGAACCTGCAAGTAATGCTGTTCATCTGCTTAAGTACCCTGGACTTCGTGTTTACTCTATTGCACCGCTACACTGCAAAGAACACAAGGGACTTGCCTACACCTACTTTAAATTGAATCTGTCAGCACCTGGGACCTACATGAGGTACTGACCGTGTGCTGTAGTTGGCAGTCTCCTTGTGAGCATGGTACAATCTCGGGTCTTCTTCTGTAGTGAAGAGTTGTGGCTTAGCGTTTGTGCTACATGCTGGCACGCCTCACCACTCCTTCCTCCTACCTCTTCATGAATAATCTCTGCTGCCTTGCCTCCTGCTCGCTTAGCTGTCAGCCATTGTCTCTGCCAACAGAAGACTGATCTGCAATGTCTGAAAGAAACACTCGGATATAGTAGCCTAAATGTTATGGAACTGTGGTATAGGGGTAAATCAACTGTCTAGAAACTAATGTGGCGTCCCATACACATTATACACCTTAACCGTTACTTTTCCTCTTTCTGTGGGTGGCGGTACCAGTAGTCTGGGTGGGCCGATTGCCACTCGGGACTACCGTGACAAGAGCCCAAGAGAGCCATCAGAGCTCGGCAGGTCACCGACCATTTGGGGAGCACTACAAAACGGCCATACACAAAGCAGGTACCAACATCACACCTGTTTGCTGGACCAACACTGGCGTCACAACAATCACCATCACTGGCCGAGTAAGCACTAACTGCTCCACTACACTAATAAGTTTTTTCCTACTTGGTTTAATTCCCCTACTGGAAATGAAATACAGTATATAGTTTTTTTTCTAAGTACAAAGAATTTCCAACCAGGTCCTTATTAGTTAAAAAAAGAAATTAACACTAATTAGGACCTGATTGGGAATTCTTTGCACTTAATGATTTTTTTTCCATCAGGGAAATCGAACCAACAAAAAAAACTGTTATTGGTCTTTAGACAGTTACCCCTAGACCACAGCTTCAACACAATTGGCCTCAGAGATATCTGAGTGCTTCTTTCAGACATAAACTGCCTACAGAGGACTGATCTGCAATCACTGCAACAAAACAAAAAGAAAAAAATAGGGGGATAAGCTTCAATACCACACAAAGGGAATATTCCAGGAGACTGCTCACCTGGGAAGATAGTGTGTAGCCACAACAACCATTAATAGCGTAAATCCGTAGTAACCAGTCGCAGCAGAAGTATGACACCGCACACTACTCGAGGGTCTGGGATAAATAGCCAAGAGGATGGAAAAATAAAGGGTCCTTCTGCACAGGCCGTTATTCACACACACTTTATTGGTCATTTAAACTTGCAGCTTGTATTCCCCATGTGTATCTCTCTGGAGTACAGAGAGCTTGCTGTACTCCAGAGAGATACACATGGCGAATACAAGCTGCAAGTTTAAATGACCAATAAAGTGTGTGTGAATAACGGCCTGCGCAGAAGGACCCTTTCTTTCTCCATCCTTTTGGCTGGTGATCTGCAATCAGACACTGGCTTACAGCTGAGGGAGCAGGAGGCAAGGCAGCATTAATTATTCATGAAGAAGAGGAAGGAGTGGTGAGGTGTGCAAGAGCCACATGATAGAGGGGCGGGGTTTCTTGCCGATGGGGGTGGGCCGGCCCGCTTCCAGTGCTTCAGCCCCGGCCGGAGCCCATGAATAGAAGGGTACTGTACACAGGAACTGGGCTACGGCACTGGCTTCCCGCTCCGGTGCCGTTTATCAATGGCCAAAACTTAAAGGACGACACAGAGTGCTTGGCTTGGGTGCTTGTAGTGAACGTAGTAGGTGTTACTTAGGTGAAGTGTGGTGTCCCACCACTGGTGTTTTCTCTAGTGCACCTGTCCTAAAGTTGTCACTCCAGTTATAGTGGGTGATGAAGTATTTAGTTTCCCCCCTAGACGTCTCCACTGTTTATATGTCTTTCCTATACACAGCTGAATTAATGGGTTAACTGTTTTACGTCATGTGTTTTGTGCTGACCACTCACAGGTGCTCTGTCTCTCTGTTCTATCCTGTTTGTCTTCTCTTACACACACTCAGCCCTGTAGGAGGAGTTAGCTCCGTGTGGGAGGAAGTACAGGGAGTTAGTCGTTGGAGGTCTGTGAGGACAAATGTTTGAGAGACCAGCTCAGCTAAAGATTTCTTCTATGCAGACCAGTATTTCTATGATGCAGTGCTAAGTCCAAGTAGGGGAGAGCAGCATCTTAGGAATACACTAGCCCCCACCAAGAACCTCTCAAAAACGTGCAGGGCAATCTCCTGTTACTAGAGGAATCGGCCCCAGTTAGACAAAGCTCCCAGTGTGAAAAGGTCTACGTATCCTACTGCGCACTGCAGGGATACTGAGAAGTCTTGGGAACCCGCTACACCCAGATAACCGACGACTGGGGATCATGCTACCCACCTAGGAGGGTTCTATGATACTAGGGGGCCGAAGGCATTCAGACATTGTCTAAATATGAGTATGAGTATTACTTAGCTACCTTTATATCTACACTATAGTTCCGGCAAAGTACAGGATCTACACTGGGCAGGGGCTCCTCTCTCCTCTTCTCTCTACCTCTACAAAGCACTACTACTTCTACTAAAGGTCCTACTATCTTCCAGCACCTATTCCTACAAGTACCAAGTTTACTTCACTGTCAGCACTAAAGTCTGTGTCAAGATTTGCACTCTCTGCGTAACGTGTACTATCTACCTACAAAGTTATACAGTAAACGGTTTTATTTTTGTACGAAACACACGGGACTCTGTCTTCCTCTGTTTGCACCTGCACCCATACACACACCACCGTCTACCCTTCTCTGTTGGTGGCAGTAGCGACATCCCTGACGGGTCACCTACCACTCTAGGTTGCCGTGACAAGAGACCAAGGGACCCGCAAAAAGCCAGGAAACCTCCGACCATTTGGGGACATAACCCGGCCATACACAAAGCAGGTATCAACTTCACACATGTTTGCTACCACTGCATTGGTGTCACAACAGATAATATCTACATTACTGGCGGAGAACCACAGGAGTAAGGTTCAGGGGACATACCTAGTTGTGTAGAACTCTGCCGGGACAACTTTTAGTGTGTGACTTGTGGTGAAGAATCTTATAGAAACTCAGTTTGGTATGGAGCCTTTAGGCAGTCCTGGGTTTAACAACTGGGTGTAGTTAACCCACAAGGTTCCCAGAGTAGGTCGAGCAGATTTTAAAAGAGTTTGTTGGCTCAGGCACTTTACTCCACTGCAGACTAATCCCTGTTCTGGATTGTCCTAACTATACAATAGGTTTCCCAAGCGTAGGCAAGGTTTTCCCAGGTGACAGTTAACCCACTGTTGGGTTTAGCACTGCATAGGTTCAGCTAGACCTGGGTATAAACTTCCCCATCCACTAAAGAAGACTCATAAGACCCTCCCACCAGGGACTAACTATTCTATATGGGGCGACTGGGACTAACCTCCTATTGGTGGGGAAAGTGCTAGAAAGAAAGAGGTGTAAGTGTGGGATAGGTGGAGAAGTATGAGGCACCCAAGCCACTGATTGGACAACATAAGACAGAACATACAGTTAACCCTTGTAAACCTTCAGCTGTGCAGTGGGAAAAGGGGAGAGTGAGAGTGCAAAATGGCAGCCATCATCCCAATGTGATACCTGACAGAGATACCTTTTGACAGGTGGAATAAAGACTTAGTGGCACACCTGTACTGGGACACTACATATGTGCATATTGGGATATTTTGGGGTGAATCTCCCCGGTACCCTCAGCCTTGGTCTAGTTACACTCTAACAGTGAGGGGATCCTCAGAAGAATGGACGCCGTTGCTCTATCAACATCTGCAGCTATATTTTTCTTTGTTACTGGTATTTTCCTTTAGTTATAAGGACTCGTTCACACCACTGGTATCAGATATATATGGTGGTGTACTGCAGTGGACCCTATTCATATCAACTGAATGGCGTTATATAGTGGACTGCTTCCTTCCAAGAAAAAAAAAAAAAAACAGATGCAAAAACTAAAGCCACTGGGGGAGATTTATCAAACATGGTGTAAAGTGAAACTGCCTCAGTTGCCCCTAGCAACCAATCAGATTCCACCTTTCATTTTACAAAGAGTCTGTGAGAAATGAAAGGTGGAATCTGATTGGTTGCTAGCGGCAACTGAGCCAGTTTCACTTTACACCATGTTTGATAAATTTCCCCCATTGTGTTCAACTATTTGGTTCTGTTTTACCATTGACATCCGTAAAAGAAAAAGGGGGGGGGATGAAAACAAATCTGTTTTTATTTTATAGCATAAACAAAAACGTGAGCGACCATTAACCATTTACGAATTACAGACTGCAGTGTGAACGTAACAGACATAAACAGAGCCCAACAGACCTTGACTCCAGCGATTTTTTTTCTTTCAAATCAACTGGTATAAGAAGTTGCCAGAGATTTGTAATTTACTTCTATCAAAAAAAGTCTTAAGTCTTCCAGTACTGATCAGCTGCTGGATGTCCTGCAGGAAGTGGTGTACTATTTCCAGTCTGACACTGTGCTCTCTGTTGCCACCTCTGTCCATGCCAGGAACTTTCCAGAGCAGTAGCAAATCCCCACAGAAAACCCCTGAACGACCGCTGCGTGTATGTAATTCTGCCGGCCGCTTAACCCCTTCAGCTGCTGCCCAGCTCCTGCTCTGTAATACATTACTTGTCCTTGCTGCACGGGGTCCCGGCGTACTGCTCTCCTGCCCGGCCAATCAGTGGCTGCGGCAGGGCAACACACTGATTGACCGGGCGGGAGAGCAGTACGCTGGGACCCCGTGCAGCGAGGACAGGAAATGTATACAGAGCGGGAGCCGGGCGGTCGTTCAGACCGCTGTGTGTATGTAGTGAAAGTGATCTGCCAGGACCTAGTTGAGTCGGTACGTGTGAAGCTACCCTAAGTCTGGAAAGCAGGAGAGCTTTTCTGTGGGGATTTGCTACTGCTCTGGAAAGTTCCTGACATGGACAGAGATGGCAGCAGAGAGCACAGTGTCAGACTGGAAATAATACACCACTTCCTGCAGGACATACAGCAGCTGATCAGTACTGGAAGACTTAAGATTTTTTTTGATAGAAGTAAATTACAAATCTCTAGCAACTTCTTATACCAGTTGATTTGAAAGAAGAAAATCGCTGGAGTCAAGGTCTGTTGGGCTCGGTTTATGTCTGTTAAGTTCACACTGCGTTTTTGCAGTCCGAATCATTTGTAAATGGTTAATGGTCGCTCACGTTTTTGTTTATGCTTTAAAATAAAAACGGATTTGTTTTCATCCCCCCTTTTTTTTAACGGATGTTAATGGTAAAACAGAACCAAATAGTTGAACACAATGGGGGAGATTTATCAAACATGGTGTAAAGTGATATGTAGAAAAGAAGGCAGCAAGGTGTAAAATGGTGTAAAGTGAAACTGGCTCAGTTGCCCCTAGCAACCAATCAGATTCCGCCTTTCATTCCTCACAGACTCTTTGTAAAATGAAAGGTGGAATACACCCCTTCCAGTAGGACCTCCAGCAGCTGATAAGTACTGGAAGACTTAAGGGTGCATCAGGTTTTCCACTTGTGTTTGTAATTTTTTTTATTTTAAATCTTTTTATTAAAAAGAAAAATTCAAAGACAGATGCACGTAAACGCCACTACGCAGAGCCCAAGTGCAAATAACGATGACCAATTAGAGATGAGGTAGTAGTAGTAGATGCATAGGGATGCAAAGGAATGACATTCAATCCATAAGGGTCAGGAGAGAGTGCGTCTGTCATTTCACTAATGGAACAAGAAAATGCTACGTGCAGAATGTGCGAAGGAGCCTCTGATGCTGTGTGGACCCTACCTTATGTATATGAAATAGCAGTGTGAATGGGGTCTCTGATGCTGTGTGGACCCTACCTTATGTATATGAAATAGCAGTGTGAATGGGGTCTCTGATGTACTATGGACCCTACCTTATGTATATGAAATAGCAGTGTGAATGGGGTCTCTGATGTACTATGGACCCTGCCTTATGTATATGAAATAGCAGTGTGAATGGGGTCTCTGATGTACTATGGACCCTGCCTTATGTATATGAAATAGCAGTGTGAATGGGGTCTCTGATGTACTGTGGACCCTACCTTATGTATATGAAATAGCAGTGTGAATGAAGTCTCTGATGTACTGTGGACCCTACCTTATGTATATGAAATAGCAGTGTGAATGGGATCTCTGATGTACTGTGGACCCTACCTTATGTATATGAAATAGCAGTGTGAATGGGGTCTCTGATGCTGTGTGGACCCTACCTTATGTATATGAAATAGCAGTGTGAATGGGGTCTCTGATGTACTGTGGACCCTGCCTTATGTATATGAAATAGCAGTGTGAATGAAGTCTCTGGTGTACTGTGGACCCTACCTTATGTATATGAAATAGCAATGTGAACAGGGACTGGTTCTGACTCTGGTTGTTCTGTGTAGTTCCGCCCTCCTATGTCCAGGCTCTATGGCCGGGGCACCTGCTCTTCAGGTGTGCAGCTCCTTAATAATTGGGTTCTGCCCTTCCAAGGTGGATATAAGGCCTAAGAGCAGGGTGGGGGTTAGAGCCCAGGCAGGTGCAGGTGTGTATATGCATGTAACTCTGCTACAGCTATATGTGTATGTAGTTCTTGAACCTTCTGTGTATTTATTATGGTGCTGTCCTATGGTGATGAATCGCAGCTCATTTTTTACTTTATCTAAGTAATGTGAGAGGTAAAATGCTGAGCTGTAGTTGGTTGCTGTAGGACAGTGCCATAAATTGCCCTCTGGGTTGTGTGATCTGCCTGTCCCTTCTTACCTGTATATAACTTTGGAACTATAACAGTGACTGCAGAGTCCTCCATGTAATGTCTTATTTCATTGATCTCCCAGGCTTTTTTCCTTCCATACACTGAGTGCCTGAAGTATTTTATATAGGCGTGCTGCCATAACCTGCTGTACAGTGTATGGAGGGCTGGCCTGATGTGTGGATGCAGACCCCACTATGCCTTCTTCCCAGTCTGAGCCATATAACTATATGTATGAAGGATTTGGTTGGAGATTGGATGTAAGATATGAATGTAAAATGGAGGGCAGGCCCTGTATATGAGCCAGGCTTGGGCCTTTAGGCACTCACTTTGGGCCTGGTGTCTTCTGCTGGTTCCTTTGGTTTCTGCACCTGTGGCCATTGTGGAGAGATCTGGAAGTTCTTTGGCTGTCCCTGGGATCTTTTGGTGTCTGGATTACTGGTTTTCTTCTCCCTCCATGACTGTACTGTGTGTGTATGATGGCCTAATCTATATTATCTATAATGGAGGCCATAATCCTGTCCCTCACTGACAGCATCTGAATCAGTCTGACCACTGCTTTCAGTACCATGATACTCCTGTAGGGGGCACTGTTGGGACCATGTGTATTGGGGTTTAAATTCTGTCCTCTCCATACAGCAGAGGGGTTAATGTTTTGGGATCATGGCAATCTATACCAATCTGTGGTCAAATGGATGTGATGCATCTCCATTCTGTCAGATTTGTGGATGTGTTCTACTGGTTTACATGACTTGTTTCCATTCACATCCTGTGTCTAACATTAGGAGAAGCCCAGCCTGCTGACTTCTTCGAAAAGCTACTCTGTGTAGCATCTTCTGTATTATCTATCCCTTCCCTTAAATGAATTGTTCTTTGTCTTGTCAGTATGGTGTAGTAAACATTTTCACATGAAGCAGAGGTACTAACATGTTGTCTTGCTCTCTCTTTAGCCATGGGTGGGTTAACTAACCTGCATCTGTGGGCCATGCTGGTGTTCCTGTCTGGTGAGTACGGAGACCAAACCTGTCATCTAATCTGTGTCTCAATCCCCTCTGTCTACAAATCCCCACCACCCCCTATATCTACAGATAAGAGCCCACCCCAGTGATTTACAAGTTATTAAAGGGGTTATCCACCTAAGGGCTAAAAAAATTAAATGCTCCCTGGCTTTTATTACAAAGTTCCCCTGAGTATTTTGAGTCGTCTCCTGTCTTTCTAGCTGCTGTCTTTCTAAAAGCCGGTCTATATCCAAGATGGTGCAGGCCGGGAAACTATTTCCCATCATGCATCTCCCTGATTGGTCTGTTTGCGTACTCATCCCCTTAGATTTCTTTCCTGCCCACAGTAAACACAGGAATGTTTCTTAGGCCAGCTTCAAACGTAGCGAATCGCAGTGTCTTCTCTGGGCCCTGGCCCTCTGCCAGGTCCACCTACTCTCAAGCAAGTCAGGTCCCTATATGGGTAGGAAGCAAGACAGAACACAGCTAACAGTTTCTTCTCCTTTCACTTAACACACTGCAGTGTTAAAGGGGTGCCCCGGCGGGGGGGAACTTTTTTTTGGGGACCGGGGAGGAGGTGGCTGAAATAAAAGACGTCCACTTACCTCCCCGGTTCCAGCGGCGGGTCCTGCATCACGGCGCTCCGCTTCCCGGTGTCTGACGACGCCCGAGACGCTACGTCTCAGCCACTCAGTGAAGGAGGTGGTATCCGAGCGGACTTCAAACGGATCCCGCCGCCTTCACTGAGTGGCTGAGTGGCCCTGAGACGTAGCGTCTCAGGCGGCGTCAGACACCCGGAAGCGCCCGGGGACCGGATGAGGGACCCGCCGTTGGAACCGGGGAGGTAAGTGGACGTCTTTTTATTTCAGCCACCTCCTCCCCGGTCCCCCCAAAAAAGTGCCCCCACGCTGGAGCACCCCTTTAAAGCCCTTACAGGAGAGGACAAGTCAGAGACAACCTCAACCCACTCCGTGGACTAGGAGAGTCACAGAGCAGGATAGTATCCACAGACCAATAAATCGAAAGGATACCAGAAATTGCCAAAATAGCTGTTCTTACTATTCCAAACACAAATGGTACAAACTTTTCACCACTAGTGCATGTTCAGACGATACGTTAGTCATAAGGCGGCACAGTCTCTTTATATCGCTCAGCCGAGCTTCTTATGGGACATCAGCTGAAGGTGATCAGCGTCAGCCGACGTTGCTGGTCTGTGACGTTTTGAGAACTAATCTTTGTCAAGCTTGACAAAGAGATTTAATTCTCGCAACGTCGCAGACCAGCAGCGTCGGCTGACGCTGATCACCTTCAGCTGGATGTCCCATAAGAAGCTCGGCTGAGCGATATAAAGAGACTGCCGCCTTATGACTAACGTATCGTCTGAACATGCACTAGTGGTGAAAAGTTTGTACCATTTGTGTTTGGAAAAGTAAAAACAGCTATTTTGGCAATTTCTGGTATCCTTTCGATTTGTTGGACTGCAGAAGGGATTGACAAGCTCCCTTTATACCAGAGCAAGAATCGGCACAAGGCAATTTCCTATGTGTATAATAGTATCCACAGACAGCAGTAAGTTGCTAAGAGCCTAGGAACTCTATCTCGCAGCGCGGTTGTCATCAGGGAACCCGCAGCATTCCGCTCATCCCAGGTAACAAGGCCTGGGGCCTTGTCACCCTCATACGACTGTTCAGCCGACACTGGTGGGCATTAGATGGTGTGAAGACCAAAAGGTCAATACACGGGCACGAGTATTCTTTTACCTAATCCTCCAACATCCCCGTCAGAGCACAGTACTACTTGGGTTGGGACTGTCACGAAATCCTTCTCTCTGCTAGCCTCTGTGTGATCCCCTGATGGCAACCATTAGCTGTAACCAGGATCACTCTCATTCCCTGCAGGATGCTGTCAGTGTGCTCCTGCCCTTTAACACTTACTGTAACTGCAGTAGGGGGGGGGGGGGGCCCGGGCAATTGCCCTGTTTGCCCCTTGCTAACACCGGCCCTGCCTGGCTCCCAGGGAGATCACATGTCCTGTGTCTACAAATAGAGGGGTAAAGAGGGAGCAGAGTTGTCAGGACACAGACTATTATTTTAGACAACCAGAGTGGGTAAGCATGAGAAAAAGGGTGCTATTGGGAAAGGGGGAATGTTTTGAATATTGTCATTGATAACCCTTTTAACATTAGTCTAACAGATACTCCTACCTGAGCTGCCATCCTAACCTTGCCCAGGTACCTGCTGATCAGCCATTCTGCTGCCCCAACCCCACATATTTGGCAGTGGCTCACAAATTGTCTATGATGCCTTGTGTCCCCTCAATAGGAACCTGTACGGCTGGTCCACTGGGCACAGAATTTGTTACAGTCTTCATGCAGAACTATCAGTTGACATACAGTACAGCTGATCTCAAGCTCTTCATCGCTGGCTACAATGCTTCTACGACGGTCACAATATGGATGAACAAGTCCAGCTTCAAACAGGTTTTGACAGTGAATGAGCGCTCAACGGTTACTGTCAAGATTCCTGCAGACGCAGAGTTACCCGGTACTACTAAGTCATACAAGGTGATCGTCATCAAGGCTGATAAACTTATCTCGGTTCTGTCTTTCAATAACAAGTATCTAAGTGCAGACACCAGCATTGTGTATCCGATTGAAGACCTTGGTAGAGATTACTATGTAGTGACACCTTTAGGGGGCCCTCCTGAAGCGTTCAAAGAGTTTTCTGTGGTCAGTTATGAAGCACTTACCAATGTAGACATCATTTTGACTGGATCTGTCACCTACCAAAATCAGACCTATGCGGCTGGTAATAAGCTCACTGTCCTCTTAGAACCATTTAGTGCTCTTCAGCTCCTCAGTAAGGATGACTTGTCTGGTACCCATATATTATCTGATAAGCCTGTGGCAGTACTAAGCGGTCACACATGTACATGGAAGAACACAAAGTGCAACCATGTATATGAGCAGCTCCTGCCTGTGTCTAGCTGGGGCACAACTTTCATCATCCCTCCAATTTCTGTGCAGTCAAAACCTGATATCATATTTGTAGTGGCGGCTGAGATGACAAAAATTGACTATCAAGTTGACACTAAGAAGGCTAGCCAGAAGCTTAATGCAGGTCAAGTAGTTCAGCTGGAAGTACCTGTCAAGACTGTGGTCTACCTCTATGCCAGTGCTGGGATCCAGGTTATTTACTACTGTACCGGTTGGGAAGAATGGCTTACTGAGTATGACCCTATTCTCATGACAATTCCTCCAGTCAGCAGATACTGTTCCTCTTACAACATCTATGGTCTGCCAGAATTTGACAACTATGGCACCATGGTAGTAAAGACCAAAGATACCTCAAGAGTCAGTGTCAATAAAAGTCCAGCTGCTGGTCTGACCTGGAGTGAGCTTAAAGGAACAGACTATTCCTTGGCAACACTGAACTCTGGTAAAGAATCTAGCTTTAAACTTTTGGAGAACCCATCTTCACCCTTCTTGTTGCTGTCCTATGGATTTATGAAGCTGAACAGTTATGGATCTCCGGCCATATGCATTAATGGTGAGTTTGTCATTTCAATAGGAAATACACCACCTCCAATAACAAATATGGTGAGTTTTTCTGCCTTGTCTGATTCTTTTACTGAATTTGTTTTGATTCAGGTTCATCTTGCAGCACTGTAAAATGCAGAGCTAAAGAGAAGTGCCAGATAACCAATGGGAAGCCAGTATGTGTCCCAGACTCCAAAGCCTTCTGCCATGCCGTTGGTGACCCCCACTACCGCACCTTTGATGGTCGCTCTTATGACTTCCAAGGCACTTGCACTTACACAATCGCTAAGACCTGTGGCAATGATAGCAGTCTCCCAGTCTTTAACATTGAAGTTAAGAATGAAAATCGAGGAACTACTCAAGTGGCCTATGTTGGCTATGTCACCCTAAAAGTTTATGGGCTTTCTATATCCTTAGTGAAAAACGAGTATGGATTTGTAAGGGTAAGTTTTGTTCCCCCCCCCCCCTCCCTTAGATGTTTGCTGGAATCTGTGAATGACTTACAATAACCTTCCTTTATCTCTTCAGGTGAACAACCAACGCCAACGTCTCCCGATTAGTCTAAATGATGGTCAAGTTCGCTTCTATCAATCTGGTGGCTCTGTTGTCATTGAAACAAACTTTACCTTAAAGGTTTCCTATGACTGGAACTCAAACCTTCGTGTTGACATCACCAGTAGCTTCTTTGGAAGTGTTTGTGGATTGTGTGGAAATTACAATGGAAACCCTTCAGATGACCTGATGACACCAGCCGGTACCCAAGCTGCTGACTTGGTTAACTTTGGCAAAAGTTGGAAAGTTGAAGATGGAGACAGGTTCTGCTGGCACAACTGTAATGGGGAGTGCAAGACTTGTCCTCTGGAAACCCAACAAAAATACTCCAGTGAGCAAAGCTGTGGCTTGATCTCTAAGGCGCTAGATGGTCCGTTCCGTCAGTGTCAGTCAGTCATAGATCCCAAAATGTACCTTGATAACTGTATTTATGATCAATGCATGAATGGAGGCTCCAAACAGATTCTGTGCCAGAGCTTAAAAACCTATGCTGAAACCTGCCAGAAAGCGAACATCTCAATTGGAGAATGGAGGCAACTTTCTGGATGTCGTAAGTTAAACAATGTTTAGTATTCTACTGTATATACTGTAGTATGAGATTTTTAGATTTTAAAAACTGGTCTGTCTCCATGGGCTGCTTCTGCTGTTAAAGTGTCAACTCCAGACACGGCCTGTGTGTAAAGCTAGTACTACCTTTTTGGCCATGATTTCCCACCTGGTGATCCAGAGTAATGGCCTCATCCATCAGCCGTCACTGATTCTATGTAAAAAAACGAAGCATCCCCTCCCTATTGTAATCTCATAACAAACTGTACTACATGTATCAGCAAACATTAACTGGTAATATCTCTTCTAGCATTGTCGTGTCCCGAGAACAGTGAGTACAAGCTCTGTGCCCAAGCCTGCCCTGCCACCTGCAATGATGATGCAACACCACCTATATGCTCTTCCTCATGTGTGGAGTCGTGTCAGTGTAAGGCTGGCTATGTCCTTGATGAAGGGAAATGCATACCCAAGTCTGCATGTGGATGTGTCTACCAAGGGAAGTTGTTTGCCCCCAATGAAACCTTTTGGGGTGGTGATAAATGTGAGAATCAGTGCATATGCAACTCTTCCACCAGAAAAGTTGACTGCAAGGCCACCAGGTGTAGGTCCTCAGAGCAGTGTACTGTGGTGAATGGAATCCAGAATTGTTACCCTGTCTCTTATGGAACATGCTCTGCATCAGGAGATCCCCACTACACCACCTTTGATGGTGTCAGATACGACTTCCAGGGAACATGTATCTACCAGTTTGCAGGACTTTGCAAGAAGTCAGATACACTAGTGGACTTCCTGGTCCTTGTGCAGAATGAAAACAGAGGAAGCAAAGTTGTGTCCTATGTCTCAGCTGTGCAAGTCAAGCTCTTCACCTATGACTTGGTCATCGACAGGAAGTACAAGGACAGGATTGTGGTGAGTTTGTCACAAATGTAAACCCCTATCTTTGTCTATAGCAAAGTCTGATCAAATCATGGTTATTTCTTTCCAGCTTAATGGAGTCCTAACCAACCTCCCCTTTGTGGTTGAAAATGGTAAACTCTCAGTCTACAAACAAGGTTATCTTGCCATAATCCAAACAAGTTTTGGTCTACGTGTTTCCTACAACTGGGACAGTCATGTTGCCGTCACCCTTCCAAGCAGCTATGCAGGAGCAGTCTGTGGTCTTTGTGGTAACTTTGATAATGACAAGAGTAATGATCTCCTTATGAAGAACAACCAGTTGACCACAAAACCAACAGCCTTTGGAAACAGCTGGAAGGTGCAAGATGTACCTGGTTGCTATGAGGATGACAAAGGAAACTGCTCTAAACTGGCAGAGCTTCAACTCCGCCAAAATAACCAAGAAGGGTGTGGAATATTAAAACAAAAGAATGGACCTTTCCGTGAGTGCCATGCAAAGATTGACCCAGAGGGGCCCTTTCAGAGTTGCGTATATGATGTTTGCTTCTATGAAGGTAGACAGGATGTAATCTGCAAGATGATAGCCAGCTATGCCACCTTATGTCAAGATGCTGGGATCACTATATACCCATGGAGAACCTCAAAATTCTGCAGTAAGTTTTGATACCACTTAGTGTGCCACATGCTTGTGTAATTTCAGTAGGATTGTAACCTTCACAATCTTCTACCACAGGTCCAGTTTGTCCAAAGAACAGCCACTATGCAATATGTGCCTCTGGTTGTACTCCAACATGCCTATCGCTCTCTCCTCCATTGGGCTGCAAACCTCAGTGCTCCGAGGGATGCGAATGTGACGACTGCTTCATTCTGAGTGGCGGAGACTGTGTACCGATCTCGCAATGTGGCTGCAAATATCAGGATATATATTACAAGGCTGGTGAAGTATTTTTCCCCAATGGTGTCTGCAGCCAGCAGTGTGTGTGCTCAGCCAATGGAGTCGTTGAATGTAAAGCTTTCAGCTGTGGCCCCAATGAACAGTGCAAAATGGTAGATGGAGTCCAGAAATGCCAAGCAGTTGGCTCTGCTCGGTGCTCGGCTGCAGGTGATCCTCACTACATGTCATTTGATGGTCTGGCCTTTGATTTCCAAGGCACTTGCACCTACACTCTCACCAAGACCATTACAAAGAGAGACAACTTGGTACCATTTTCCATCAATGTGAAAAATGAGAAGTGGGGGAACAGGAAGGTTGCAGTCACTAAACTGGTCTCCATTGAAGTCTATGGATACAACCTACTCCTTCAGTATGAAGTTCGCAATAAAATCATGGTAAGCATTTCCAAGAAATACTAAGGTCTGTACTGGGCTCTCTAAAGCCTTCTCTATCCGATCATAAGGGTAGGCTTTCAGTACACATTGCTCTCCAGCCCTTAGCACCAAGCCTGCAGGCATAGTTCCGTTTACCCCATATGCAGAGGTGTAATGTAAAGCTCCTAAGTATCTACAGTATCTGTTCCAGAACCTCCAACCTACCATGTGCCCCTTGTATAAAGAGAAGGCTCTACTAGCTGACCTTGTTCTCTGGGAAGTAACCAACATGCAGTGTTGTCTTGCCACTGAAATGCACTCAACCAAGCATTTATGTGTAGGGATCAGACTAGAAGTCTGTCTGCCATACATATGATACCTGTTGTCCGTTATATATAGCCTTGCGTTTAGTAGGTAAAGCTTGAGTGGACACACAGATCTAAGTAAATTTTTCTGTATCCCACAGGTTGATGGCATATACTTTAACCTCCCATTAAACTTGGAGGATGGAAAGATCCGTATTTACCAGCATGGAGCAAGAATGCTCGTTGACTCAGACTTTGGCGTTCGGGTCAATTACGATCTTGTCTACAATGTCATAGTCACTGTTCCCGGAAACTACAAGGAGCAGTTGGGTGGCCTGTGTGGTAACTACAATGGTGATGGTAATGATGACTTCAGGTTACCTGACAAGACACTGACCACAGATGCCACCAAATTTGGAGCCTCATGGAAGGTCCAGGTTTCTGGCATATCTTGTGGTGATGGTTGTGGTGGCAGTGGAAATGCTTGTCCAATATGTGATTGAAAAGAGCGAAATCCTCAAGACTGAGAACTATTGTGGATTCCTGAAGAAGCCTGAGGGTCCACTGACTGCTTGCTATGCCACAATTGGTCCTGATCCCTACTTCAACAACTGCATTTATGATCTATGTGCCAGTATGGGTGATGGGAACATCCTGTGCAACAACATTCACAGCTATGTGGCTGCATGCCAGGCAGCTGGAGTCACCATCCAACCGTGGAGAACCGAAGCCTTCTGCCGTAAGTCTACTTATCTGTAAAATTACTCTACTCCAAAACATTGTTTTTCTTAAGCAAAACTTGTTTGGGACAACCCCACCCGCTTCCACCTTGTGAAGGAGTTGTCCAAAGATTTACACTTGTTAAGGGTTTTGCTGTAGTTCCCCCTATTTAACCTTCCGTGGGCATGCCTGCTTGGGCTGCCCTAAGCAAGAAAACCCTGGCATCTTCTTAGACTGCTAAACTGCTTCATAACCTCTTCCAGCAATAAGTTTATGCTGGGCCATGCTTTAGCTATTGTCCCTATCTATCCTCAGCCATGAAGTGTCCAGCCAACAGCAAGTACAACGTTTGTGCCAATGTCTGCTCTGTAACCTGCTCTGCTGTCACTGATCCTACAAAGTGTCCCACAACTTGTTCTGAAGGCTGTGAGTGCATCGATGGCTTCTATGATGGCCAAAACTGTGTGTCCGTGGATAAGTGCGGCTGCTTTGAAGATGGAAGATACTACCAGGTGGGTGGAACTTCCTGGTCACTACTTCAATGCACTTATGTTTGCATCACCGATCAGATGTATGGCCTAACTTCAGGTAAAATATCACAAAGACCTTAATACTTTGAGGAATCACACTGGGATTTATCATGGCTGTGAGGACCCATCTGCTGCTACACCCCCAGCCAACATTTGTCCATTAGGTACAATTGCTAATGGGCTTCTTAGGTTCCAGGGCCTAGGTATAGGGCTACTTAATGGAAAATTTCTGTCATGTTGTTGTGTTTGGTCTTTTTAAACAGCCTAATGAGACAGTGTTATCCAGCGACTGTAAAGAAGCGTGCACCTGTAGCCCAGTGGGTGGCCTCATCTGTGAAGACACTGGGTGTGGGGTTGATGAGACATGCCAGATTAAAGATGGTGTTGTGGCTTGTGTTAATAAAGGTAAGTCTAAGGGCTCTATTACACGGCCTGATCTGGAGGAGCACATGTTCACTTGCTCCTCGTTCCCCGCTAGCTGTCAGCACGCAGACACTATTCTAGACGATAAACAATCGCAAACAGGATTTATTAACTCAATCATTCACCATATTACACAGAACTTTAGTAATGGTTACTACGATGTTTTACTCCATCTTATCCCAGCAAATGAAGGAACAATGTGGAATTGCCTTAAACGATTAGCGAGCAAATGGGGAATTACAACAAACTATTTTTTCGTGTTGGCACCAAATTAACAAATTCTAGTTAGTCGTTGCCTGCGTTTACATGAAAAGATTATGGTTTAAATTAGAACAAAATAACGATAATCTGCACCATAATCGTCACGTGTAATAGAACCCTTTTTATAGCATAGATCTCAGTGAGTTTTTAACCTTATGATTAGCGCTCCCCCCCCCCACACACACACACTAAATTCTTAATTTATTAATCGTTGGCACAGTATTGGTGCTAAAGATTTCTTATGCTTGGTCATATGTCAACCTAAAACATTACTCCAACTACAGATCCATGTAAGTCATTGAACTGCATGATCAAAGAGGCTTGCAAGATACAAGATGGGAAACCAGTCTGCGTTCCAGATTTCACAGGCAGCTGCTGGGCGTGGGGCGACCCCCATTATCACACTTTTGATGGAAACGACTACGACTTCCAGGGAACCTGCACATATATAATGGCTAAATACACAGGTGGAGATGACAGGCTGGTTCCATTTACGATTGAAGAGAAGAATAACAATCGAGGAACCAAGGCAGTATCCTACGTCAGAACTGTGACCATCTACATGTACAGCTACAAGATCACCATTATGAAGGGGGAATTCGGCAGAGTTAGGGTGAGTTTGAGTTTGAAGCATATTAGAAGTGACCTCTGAACAACTTCCTATAGTTTTAGTCCTATACTGACAGTTATATTCCAGAACTGCATTATGGGATATGTCAAGATTTACATGCAGCTTCAGAGTAGAAGACACTGTCTTGATAGTGTCCAGACTTGGCTTTGGTGCATAGACCATACTTCCCAGATAACAGCAAATCATAAAGCCACTTTGTACAGACTGTGAACAAGCTGGTGTCTATACGCCAAAGTTGCAGTCACTATTCTGCAGCTTTAAAAGCCAAACTGGTGCTATTTTATTTAATCTGAATTTTATAAATGTTTCAACAGGTCAATGATGTTGTAACCAACCTGCCGGTGACCTTGTTAGATGGGAGGATCTCTGTTGGTATCAGTGGTCTTGGTGCTGTGATTCATACAGACTTTGGCCTCCAGGTGACCTTTGACTACAACTGGCACATGGTGATCACTCTCGACAGCAGCTACTTTGGCCTCATACAAGGTCTATGTGGAAACTTCAACCAAGAAACTAATGATGATCTGGTGACTTCAGATAACAAAACAGTCACCTCCATCATAGACTGGGCCAAGAGTTGGAAGGTCAAAGATGGAGATCCCTTCTGCTTTGATGTCTGTCCGAGTCTAAACTGTCCAACTTGTGACGTTGCCAAGAAGAGCCTGTATGATGGTGAAAACAAATGTGGTCTTATTAGAAAGGTAGCAGAAGGGCCCTTCAGGGAGTGTCACCTGAAGATTAACCCAGACACTTTCTTTGATAACTGCTTGTATGATGTCTGCATCAATGGTGGCGCAAACCAGTTCTTGTGCCAAGCCCTCAATGCCTATTCCAACACCTGCCGGAAACAAGGAGTTAAAGTATATGATTGGAGAACACCATCAGGATGTGGTAAGTGAAAGACACAAGATATTGTATAGAAGAAAAGCTGTGTCTCTGCACTGACAATGCATGCTATTGGGATGCAGCTGTAGAGTGGAAACAACACGAGATGTCTTACTAGCCTGTTTAAGGTGATTCTTATATAATTTTTTTTTTCAACAGTTTTACCATGTCCAACAAACAGTCACTATGAATTCTGTGGAAATGCCTGTCCGGCTACTTGTACTGACCCCACAGCTCCTTCGCGATGCACTGATGACTGTGTTGAGACCTGCCAGTGCAATGATGGCTTTGTCCTTGGTGGTGAGAAATGTGTTCCAGTATTGGGCTGTGGCTGCACTTACAAAGGTGCCTACTACCAACCTGACCAAGAGTTCTGGACTGATGACAACTGCTGTATACTCTGTAAATGTGATCCAAGTGTTGGTATGGTGATCTGTAAGGAAAGCAGCTGTAAAGCCAGTGAAAGGTGCATGATAGTTAACGGGGAGAGAACCTGTAAACCCATTAACTTTGGCACATGTTCAGGCTCTGGAGATCCACACTACACAACTTTTGATGGCAAAAGATTTGACTTTATGGGTACCTGCATATACCAACTTGTTGGCATGACCTCTAATACGCCAGTTCCTTATTTTAATGTCACTGTGCAGAATAACAACCGTGCGGGTAACAAAGCTGTGTCCCACACCAGTTGTCAACCTGGAGACTGATGGTCTAGTTTTGACTCTTAGCATGGACTACCCTCGCCGTATCTTGGTACGTATGAAGTCAATGTTCGTATTTTAATAGGATTGTGTCATCCTGCTGCCGGACGGACTTTGTAACTTAGATCAGATGCGGTCATATTTGAGAGGTAGTTAGTATGAGCAATGGCTAAGTGCATCTCATATGAAATAGTCCAGACAATAAGGGGGACATCGAAAGACCTGCTTACTTGTAAGCCAGTCTTAAATTGGGTCTTGACTCAAATTGTTCCGCCAGATTCTTGAAGATGCGTGCATGTCCCGGTGAAACTGGCCTGGTCTGTTCCTGAGCAGGTGTAGGTTTCTGCCATGACTTGACTGTGAGTGGGTGTAAATCGGGCACAGGAGGAGGTCACACTGCCTCCCAAACTAGCTGTGCCTCCCCCAACTACCCGCCCATCGGTTGAGTGGGGATATGAATGTTGTACGCCAGTGGTGCAGATTTCATAAATGTCCCAATAATGTTGCACCTTTTTTTTTTTTTTTTTTTTTAGGTTAATGGATTGGTTACCTCTCTCCCCTTCTACTTCCAAAGTAACAAAGTTGTAGCCTACATCAGTGGCAGCACTGGAATCGTGAAGACTGATTTTGATGTCACCATTACATATGACTGGAACAGTTATGTTGCAGTGACTATACCCAGCACCTATGCAAATGCTGTAGGTGGACTATGTGGAAACTATAACAATAATCCCAATGATGACTTTAATATGAAGGATGGACAACCAGCATCAAATGCCGTCCAGTTTGGGAACAGTTGGCAGGTTGGTGAGGTTCCCGGCTGTTCCCCAGAATGTACTGGAAGCTGTCCTCTGTGTGCTGAAGCTCAGATGCAAGAGTACAAGAATGAGAAGTATTGTGGGCTGATCAGTAAGCCCAATGGGCCCTTCAGTCAATGTTACTCCATTGTGGATCCAACCCCATTCTTTAGTGATTGTGTTTTTGATGCCTGCCAATACAAAGGACATCCATCATCCTTCTGTAATGCCATTAGTCTTTATGTGGCTGTTTGCCAGGAAGCTGGTGTTAGGCTACAGGAATGGAGATCACCTGTTTTCTGCAGTAAGTCCTTTGTTATACCAGTAAATGTTCTTTCCACAGGCTTTTCTCTGCACCCTGTTCCTTATATTTCATTGTTTATTCATTTCTAGGTCTCTACTGTCTGCCAAATAGTCACTATGAATTGTGTGGAAACTCCTGCCCAGTGACTTGCCATGGGTTGTCTTCACCAACTGGTTGTGACTCTCCATGTAGGGAAGCCTGCTACTGTGATGACGGATACATCCTGAGTGGTCACAAATGTGTTTCTATTGCTGACTGTGGTTGTGTATATCAAGATAAATACTACCAGAAGAACGAAACCTTCTATCCCAAGGGTCAATGCAGAGAGGAATGCCAGTGTGGAGCTGATGGGATTGTCGGCTGTAAATCTGAAACCTGTGGGCCTGAGGAAGAATGCAAACTGGTCAATGGAGCTTGGGGCTGTCAAGCAAGAGAGACTGGCCAGTGTGTAGCTTCTGGAGATCCACACTACATATCTTTTGATGGTGTCAGATTTGACTTTCAAGGTACTTGCACATACACTTTGGCAAAGGTTGTTGAAGATGATCCTCATCTGGTGCCATTCTCAATTTCTGTTAAAAATGAAGCCTATGCAGATGGTAATGTTGCTGTGACAAGGCTTGTGGTGGTGTCTGTATATGGTTACACAGTAGCCATTGAAAGAAACACAAGATCCAAAGTGAAGGTCGGTATAATTTACTGGAATATATTAATTCCTTCATGTTGTCATTCTTGAGCATTACTCTCATTTTGTTTTGTGCATTTCAGGTTGATGGAGAGTTCTACAAACTGCCCCTGGTGTTGGGCGATGATGAGATCACAGTGAATCAACAAGGGAACAATGTGGTCTTGCAGACAGACTTTAGGCTGAAGATTCTTTATGACACAATTTACTATGTGGTCCTACAAATTCCAAGTACTTATCGTCGCAAGATGGGTGGCCTCTGTGGCAACTTCAATGGTGACCAAAATGATGACTTCCAGCTTCCTAACAAGCAGGTTGCTGAGACTGTAAATGAGTTTGGGTTCTCCTGGAAGGTTAATGTTTCTGAAGCGAAATGCAGTGATGGTTGTAATGAAGGAGACTGTCCAGTATGTGATGAGACCAAGGTTCAGCCATTCAAGGCTACATCCTCCTGTGGTATGATTACAGACCCATCTGGACCATTCAAGTCATGTCACTCAAAGATCAGCCCAGTTGACTATTTCAACCACTGCATCTATGACTTGTGTGCTGTTGGTGGAGAAGACGACATTCTGTGCAAGAACCTGCAGGCCTATACTGCTGCTTGTCATACAGCCGGGGTTACTCTTGGTTCTTGGAGGACACCAATGTTTTGTCGTAAGTATATACCATAAAAGATGGTGAAACCTTGTTCTGTTAAGATCTATCAGTAGGGTTGAGTTTTCTTATTCCATGATTAATGGCCTGAATTTCACTTTTCTTCTAGCTTTTTCCTGCCTAGTCAACAGTCACTATGAACTCTGTACCAGAATTTGTGAACAAACGTGCTCTGGACTGGTGGTGCCAATGAGATGTACAGACCAATGCTTTGAAGGCTGTGAATGTGACACTGGATATGTGCTGGATGGAGACAAATGTGTCACAGCTGACCGTTGTGGATGTGTATATAACGGAAGATACTTAAGTGTGAGTATAATATCTTTGTATGAAATGTCAGAAGTAACCTAGGGGAGAATATAGATCTGGGACCTACAGGAGGCACTAATATGAATGGGCCTTTGTTTTTCTCAAAGAATATCTAGAGAACTTGGGCTACAACTTGGCAATGAAACAATTGCCAACATGCCCTGTTGGCAAATATGGACATGACATAGGGGTCAACACCGAACCATGTGCTACACTGTAGATGTTCTTATGGGGAGCTCCTGTTCTAGCGGACCCAGCATGTCCATAGTCTACACTGACATCTATTTGGCCATAAAGAGGTTATCCAGTCTTTCTTCCAGTAACTTCACCAATCATGTTCTCCGTTTGGGTGTAGTTTTGCAGCTCTCTTCCATTGGAATGAATTCTAATACCACACAACCTGAGGACAGGGGTGCTGCGGTTTTAGCAAGTAGAGAGTAGCTGGTTTTTCAAATCCTGGATGACTCCTTTTTCATTGCAGTTGTGTGAATTTCCCTGGAGTAGGGAGGGGGTAGAGAAGCTGGACCCATGGTAGTTTCTTGGGTGGCCTTCAAAAGATTAATTTGGAAAAGTTTTTCCAAGAGAAGTAGTGGTGGTCATAGAACAATGTACTTGGAAACCTAGGATTGTACTACTGTCTGCACTAAAAAGTTCCTGTTAGAATGTCATACAAGTCAATTTTCTTATTGCTTAGGAGGGTGAATTCTTCATCACGGCAAACTGTAGCAGTCAATGTAAGTGCCAGGCTGGAAGTGTAACCTGTACTGCAGTAAGATGTGGGGATAAGGAACGTTGCCGTCTAGTAAATGGAGTCCGTGGTTGCTACAAGACAGAAGCAAAATGTTTTGTGAATCCACACAACCTAGTGACTTTTGATGGTCTCACTGGAGGACCTATTGGCGACGGTCCAGTAGAGGTGGCTTCTCTATGCGATGATGAGGCTAATGGATGGTTCCGTGTTATCACTGATATCCAGAGTTGTGGAAATGCTACAGCGTCAGTGGCAAGAGTTCATATCTTCCTTAATGGTTCTCTGGTGACAATCTCTAAAGACAAGGAAGTGTGGGTGAGTAATATGCCTAAAGAAATTGACAACTGAAAGAATATTAGAATGTAAAATCTTACCATGTTTATGTAGGTGATGGGACGCTTGAGTCATCTCCCCTATAGTTCTGGTATTGTGTCGGCCAATGTGGTGCAGAACTCTTCTGTTTCTGTTCAGCTTGGAGCTGACTTGAGGATGGAGTTGTCTGACAGTGGAAACCTTGTTCTCCGTGCCTTTGAAAAATTGTCCGAGGCTATCTGTGGAGCATGTGGAAACTTCAATGGAGACCCTTCTGATGACCTCAAGACTCCAGATGGAAAGTCTACCACTGACATTTTGCAGCTCGTATCATCTTGGAGAGCTCGGGACCTAACTAGCTGGTAAGAGATTTTAATGTCTGTCTCAAGCATTCAATCGCTCATACATATGGCTTGACAAATATGGGAATTGTCTCTACTATTTGCCTCTAGGCAAGAGTAGAGTGGATCAAGTTTACTAAACACCATATAGAACAGTGTATAATCTAGGGAATGGGACCACCCTAGACTTCCACTGAATAGTCAGTAATTAGTTCCTGCTAAATCAATGGGAATAGCCAATCCTTGCTTCTTCAACTTAACTATGAGGTGGTTTGCAGCATGAGCTAAGTTGTTTAAGGTGCTGAAATATTTGCAGCCAATGGATGTAGGCAGACTCTGAAGATATGGCATTGCTGGTGGTATCGCATGTTAACACAAGTGAATGTAGTGACTGCTGGAGCCAAGAGAAATGGGCAGCTGGGCCGAGGACTCGTAGTAATTGCCTTAGGTGACAGATAAACTCCTGTAGCTTGTTGGCCTGTCAGCATGAAGTATTAACCCTCAAAGGGAAATGTTAATAGAAAACAAGAGATTTGTAACTTCCCAGAAACTGACACCATCTTGGCTGTACAGTATCTGGGAAGGCAGGAACAACCAATATGGCTGTCACAGTTCTTGTGCCTGACCAGAGTCAATCACTGGACACTTCCTAAATCTCAAGTTAATTGTGTTTCCCCCCCCCCCCCTCTGTCCCCCTCAGTAATGTATAACGAAGCATCTGGAAACGTGGATTTTCAGCAGGATGTGCACAATCTTGACTGAATACAGAACAAGCAAAACCTGCAACAAGAATTGTCTATGTATCCGGACATAAGATGCCTGGGTATAATGGAGATGCTTGGTTCAGGAATACTGTCTCCTAAGAACTTTCCACTCTTAACTCCGATGTAATTCCAAGGGTTTGAGAATAAATGTTATATGCTTTTTACAGTTGTACTGACTGAGTTATTTGCAACAGATATATTTAACCACAGCGTGTGTGTGTGTGTGTGTGTGTCTAATGGCAACTGGTCTGATTTTACAGAGTAAGTTTAATGGTCATGATATCTATTCTCCCAGACAAAGTTGTGGTACCAATATTTGTACTTAATGGGCCCACTGGGTGTCTATTTACTCTGTACAACAACAATAATCCTTGGGGGCGGAAGTGGTAATTAAAGCCCTGCCCACCATTAAGGCTCAGCTACTTTTGAATGCAGACAGGTCTGTCATATGACCAGCCTGCAACCCTCTCAGCCCCTTCTGGTTTCTGTAATATGGATGCTACTCTTCAACAGTACAGGGAAAATATAATATCAAAGTGTGTCCTACTTTCCTTCCTGTATCCTTGCTACTAGCAGGTGGCTTCTCTCATTTTAGAGCTCTAATATAACCCTCAATCTGTCCATAAGTTGGCAGGGTACCCCCCCCCCCCCCCCCCCTCAAATATGTTGTACTGCTCGCCAGAGTGAAGGAAGAAGTCGGACACCTTTTTTATGTCCTAGAAGATTTCAGGGCAGAGAATTCTCTAAATGGGCCAATCACCTTTGAACCTACTCTACCAAGGAGGTCCTAGACTGTCAACTGGGAGGTCACTAACTGTTTCTCAATGGAGAATGCACTTGGGTTTATGCCCCACTGAACAAAGTTGTATCTTTTTTTTAGAAGTTATACGATAAGCTTTTAGACAATGGGGTGAGAACCTTAGGATCTCCCTGTGGAGAAGTAGGCAGTCGTGGCCGCCCAGTTGACAGTCTAGGCTCTAATGAATTAGGTGCTAAATTTAACAGTACAAATGGCTAGAGTGGAATAAGCATGGAAGAGTCCCAGAGAAAGCAGCAGCACCTCCAAATGACTCACTGTTTACTCCCAAGTTACTGATGTGACTTTGGGAATACAATATCTGAGACAGACATGTAGTGTGGTTATAAAATTAGCAAACCATTGGTTATCGTGTTGGGGGCATGACCTCAATGTTATAAGATCACCGACTAGTGACCTCTGGAGCACAGACATGGTTACATGTGTGTTAACATCGCCATGATAAGTGCTTGCAGGAAGGTACTTTAGATAAATGAACGGCTTGGCTTCCTCTAGGGCTGTGAAATGGTAAAATGGAATCACTACTGCTGATAGCAGAGACAGCTAAGACACATACCAGACTATATAATTACATTATAAAGGGAAGTTGGCTGGAGCCTAAACCATAGGAGATTAATGGAGAATGTCATAACGGAGTGGACAGGACAATACAGTAGGATAGAAAAAAATATAGTAGTGCATTCACAAAATGAGTGAGGCTTGAACTATTAAAATACTAAATTATTGATCATACATGCCATCAACAAATAACAGTACCTGACCTGATGTTTGATTAAAGGCCCATCTACCCTGAAATTATGCTGATTAAAAAAGTACAACTACACTTATTACTGGTGGCTGGAGAAGATGGATGCAGCTCTGGGGCTGCCTGGAAAAATATTCTCTCTGGCTGTATCCATATTTTCCAGGCAGCCCTAGAGCTGCATCCATTTTCTCCAGCCACCAGTACTTAAAAGCCGAGCGTTCTGTAACGAGCGTTCTGTGTTACAGTAAGTTCTGTCCCACTTTAACCCCTTAACGACAGATGACGTACATTTATGCCATCTTGTCGCTAGGGGAGTTCAGAGGTGGGCCAGGAGCTATCTGCAGTCCGGGACTGCGGCTATTAGCGGGTGCAGCCGATTGCCGCTCTTGCTAATTAAGAGCGTTAAATGCAGCTATTAAACATGACAGCTGCATTTAAAAGTCTTCTGTGCGGCCTTCCCTGGTGTCTCATTGATTGGTGCTGTATAAAGCATACTACACTGATGCCTTTGAGAGATCGGTGTAGTTATATTAATAAAAAACCCTCCCCTGATAAGTCTGGATGACCCTCCCTTTAAACACATTTGGTATCACTGCATGCATAATCACCCGAACTATTAAATTATCCCATTCCTGATCTCGCATGGTAAACGGCGTAAGCGCAAAAACCCGCCAAAGTGGAAATCATGCATTTTTGGTCACATCAAAGAAAAATTGCAATAAAAAGTGTAATATATATATATATATATATATATATATATATATCTCAAAAATTTGCATGTATGCCAAAAGGTACTGATAGAAAGAACAGATCATGGAGCAAAAAATTACACCTCACACAGCCCTATAGACCAAAGCATGAGAGTGTTATAAGCATGGGAATAGAGCGATTTTTAAGGAACGTTTTTCTATTAAAGGTTTTATTTTTAAAAGCCATCAAGTAAGTTATGCAAGTTACATATCGTTTTAACTGTACTGACTTGAACATGTATAACATGTCTGTTTTACCATAGGTAAATGGTGTAAAAACAAAGCCCCCACAACGATTTTTTTTTTTTTTTTCAGAAAAATTACTAGTGCTATGGCCTTCTAAACAAAAGGAGGAAAAGCTAAAAGCAAAAAAATTGGCTCCATTTAAGGGGTTAAGCAACCTTTAAACTTTATTTATCAAAGGTATTCTAGTGCAAAACTAGTGCAAAAATAGTCAAAAACAGTGCTCAAGTCCAAAAAATAATGGGTTGATAGTAAGAACAGTAGCAGGTTCAGGGACCAGATAGGAGGGTTCCTTGACTAATATACTAAGTACTCTGTTGGGATGTGGTGAAATCCTCATACTCGCGTATGGATGAGTCCCAGTTATCTCACATAACCGCCTTCTGCCCCACAGTGTCTGGTTTCCATCCTAATGGGGTAGTAAGATTCCTGGGTCTCTGCCCTGGGCAGAGCTGGCTTGTAGAATCCTTCCTACTAAGCTGAGTGTCAGAGAGCGGCTTGCTGGCACTGTGCTCTGCTGCAGGTCCAGTCTGGAAGTGTATAAATCCAACGAGGTATCCCTCCGCACCTGCCCGAGATCGGCTTAATCTTCCCTGTAGCAGTGTTGGCCACTTCACACGGAATGATGCGGCATTGGATGAGTGCTGCACCATCTTTTTTTTTTGTTGCCGTGTCCAGTCTGGAAGTGTCTGTCTCTCTATGGTAGTTGACTGTCCTGTGTTGTAAAGTTAATCCACAGCGTAGGCAAGGGGTGAGACTCCTTGTCTAAGGATTCCCTAAGGGTCTAGTCTAGCAACCCATAGTGGTTAGGTAACTAGTTGGTGGAAATAGGTCTGCTCTCCTCCTGTTTGGAACTAGACTGACTAACCCAAGGAAGGGTAGACTAAAGAGAGGAAGCGTGTGTGTATAGCTGAACCTAGTATTAGCTGCGAAAGGAGTGTGACATCTAGTGGTTGGAGTGAGAAACATTGGCTTCCTGTCCTAACCAATGACCCTAGAGTGATACCTTTTACCAAGGTGTAAGAAGAGAAAGAAACATGTAGTGGGACACTACAGAAGTCCGTGCGGCAGCACTGACAGGAACAGATGTGTCACAAAAGTCAGAGTAGACTCACAAAGCTGCTTCATTTCTCAGGACAATATATGTAGTTACTACCTATGGTATCTGCGGATACACTCTAACAAAAATATTATATAGACTGGTTTTACTAATTGACACTATGGCCAAGAATAGCATTCCAGCTCCTGCTCTTGTTGCTTTGGGATCGAATGGACATTGTGTGTGTATGTATGTGTATATATATATATATATATATATATATATATATATAACACACACACACACACACACTACCGTCCAAAAGTTTGGGGTCACCCAAACAATTTTGTGTTTTCCATGAAAAGTCACACCTCTTCACCACCATACGTTGTGAAATGAATAGGAAATAGTCAAGACATTGGCAAGGTTAGAAATAATGATTTGTATGTGAAATAACATTGTTTTTACATCACACTTTGCTTTCGTCAAAGAATCCACCTTTTGCAGCAATTCCAGCATTGCACACCTTTGGCATTCTAGCTATTAATCTGTTGGGGTAAGCTGGAGAAATTGCCCCCCACGCTTCTAGAAGCAGCTCCCACAAGTTGGATAGGCACTTCTGGCGTACCATACGGTCAAGCTGCTCCCACAACAGCTCAATGGGGTTGTGATCTGGTGACTGCGCTGGCCACTCCATTACCTATGATAGAATACCAGCTGCTGCTTCTGCTGTAAATAGTTCTTGCACAATTTGGAGGTGTGTTTAGGGTCATTGTCCTGTTGTAGGATGAAATTGGCTCCAATCAAGCGCTGTCCACTGGGTATGGCATGGCGGTGCAGAGTGATCGCCTTCCTTATTCAGAATCCCTTTTACCCTGTACAAATCTCCCACCTTACCAGCACCAAAGCAACCCCAGACCATCACATTACCTCCACCATGCTTAACAGATGGCGTCAGGCATTCTTCCAGCATCTTTTCATTTCTTCTGCGTCTCACAAACGTTCTTCTTTGTGATCCAAACACCTCAAACTTGGATTCATCCGTCCACAACCCTTTTTTCCAGTCTTCCTCTGTCCAATGTCTGTGTTCTTTTGCCCATCTTAATCTTTTTCTTTTATTGGCCAGTCTCAGATATGGCTTTTTCTTTGCCACTCTGCCCTGAAGCCCAAAATCCCGCAGCCGCCTCTTCACTGTAGATGTTGACACTGGTGTTTTGCGGGTACTATGTAATGAAGATGCCAGTTGGGGACCTGTGAGGTGTCTGTTTCTTAAACTAGAGACTCTAATGTGCTTATCTTCTTGCTTAGTTGTGCAACGCGGCCTCCCACTTCTTTTTCTACTCTGGTTAGAGCCGGTTTGTGCTGTCCTCTGAAGGGAGTAGTACACACCGTTGTAGGAAATCTTCAATTTCTTAGCAATTTCTCGCATGGAATAGCCTTCATTTCTAAGAACAAGAATAGACTGTCGAGTTTCAGATGAAAGTTCTCTTTTTCTGGCCATTTTGAGCGTTTAATTGACCCCACAAATGTGATGCTCCAGAAACACAATCTGCTCAAAGGAAGGTCAGTTTTGTAGCTTCTGTAATGAGCTAGACTGTTTTCAGATGTGTGAACATGATTGCACAAGGGTTTTCTACTCATCAATTAGCCTTCTGAGCCAATGAGCAAACACATTGTACCATTAGAACACTGGAGTGATAATTGCTGGAAATGGGCCTCTATACACCTATGTAGATATGGCACCAAAAACCAGACATTTGCAACTAGAATAGTCATTTGCCACATTAGCAATGCATAGTGTATTTGTTTAAAGTTAGGACTAGTTTAAAGTGATCTTCATTGAAAAGTACAGTGCTTTTCCTTCAAAAATAAGGACATTTCATTGTGACCCCAAACTTTTAAACAGTAGTGTGTGTTTGTGTGTATATATAATATATATATATTTAGACATATTGAAAATATTTTTAGGAGTTTAAAATATAACCTTTATTGTATTCTGTTAAAATTTGTAACGTGTGTGTATATATACTTACGCAGCCATGATAGATGTCTGCCAAAATTTGTTCATGCGGTTTTTTTTTTTAACATCATTTCATGCACCCCCCCCCCCCATGCTTTTACTTTCACAGGAATTAACTATTGCATGTTCCCCCCCCCCCCCCTTTTTTTTTTTTTTCAAACAGTTCTTATTGTGCAGTGTATAAATATTTATAAAAGGATGAGGTGCTTCCCTTTATTTAACAGTTTCTTGAGATTCTGAAGTTTCTTAAGTCCTAAAAGTAGCAGCCCTACACGTTTCACATGCAACAATCATCAGGGGCCTATCCACATTGTTCAGTAGATGAGACTTTCTGGCATGAGACTGTGTTTAAGCTTCCCAGTATCTGGCCCAAATGAAAATTATGTTTGTAATCCACTCTTTGTGTAATAATATATATGGGGTGGGTGTTGGCAAGGTAAACTTTTGCACTGGGGGCCATGAGCTTTTAGCTACATCTCAGTGTGGTAGGATGGGGTTAATTGTATATAGGGAAATTTCTGTGCTTCAGTATCCAACAACATATAGAAATCAGGAACTAAAGAGCCGTGGTGAGAGCTGTGTGATACAATAGTACAGTATTCACAGAGCATGCTACTACAAAAAAAGCGCCATATCACATGCAATAAATGTTCCAGATATACAAGGTCAGGACAAAGAATTTTCTGTGGAATTTTTACACGGAACACTGTACAAATAACCCGAGTAGTGAGATTAGCGGAAGGAACATACCACCTGCCGGGTTTATTGGTTTCCCTCCACAAGAAGGAAACAGAACTTGTGATTCATGTAAAAAAAAAAAAAAGTAAAAATTACTGAAATTATAACCGTTCAGACTATTTACGAGGTTCACTACTTAAATTACTACTTTGTTTTCCAAGATGTCTGTCTGTACATTCATTTTTCCTACATATTAGTGTATTTGTAATCTGGATTAAAATACACTATGTTTTTACATTGTGGAAGCACAGACAGATAAATGAAGGGTCCCATGTGCCTCCTTGGCCTAAAAGCTATCTAACAGTGTCAGCAGTTTGGAACATGAATGGTAGCTGACAGATTCCCTTTAAATAGAAAATACATTTTATACTTACCTTCCTGGCGCGCACTTGTCCGCTCCCTCTCCTCTCAAAGAACTAAACATGTTAGTTCTTTGAGCGGAGAGCGGCGGCAGCGGACGAGCGCGTACTCTCTCCATTCACTTAAGGCTGGGTACACATTGAGGAATTCTCACAGATAAACGCGGAATTCCGTCGCCTGTACGCGCTCATGGCCGCGCGCCTCTCCGCCCGGGCCATAGACACCATTCTATGCACGGGCGGATTCCGCATTCCGCCAAAAGAATTGACTCGTCAATTCTTTCGGCGGAATGTGGAATCAGCTGGCCCATAGAATGGTGTCTATGGAGCTGGCGGAAAGGCGCGCAACCGTGCACGCGTAGAGCAGACTGAATTCATCGGCGAGAATTCCTCAGAGTGAACCCACCCTAAGGATAGGAGCTGAATTTAAGCGGAATGCAAGCGAATTTAGTACGTTTAATACGTTTTCTATACACATACTATGATATTGCTTCAAGGCCCTTCATTCTGCAGCATTTCATAGAACAAAAAGACATTAAGTAATATTCCATTCATTTGCTATGCACTGGAAACAATGCAATGTGAACACTGATCTGCTCCTAGACATAGGCTGCCATTGTTTCCAGGTATTGCAGAACTGTAGGTAACACAGCATAGTGCATTTCTTTGGACAGACAGATGGATGAGATAACTGTTATAAATTACTTATTGTCTTATTTGTTCATGGAAAAAATGTGAAGCTTAGCGGATGCCTGTTGTTCAGTAATAATTCATAATTCGGTATTGTTACAAGGGATTGAAATTAAATAAACTTATCGGAGATCAAAGAATTCTATTCATCTAGTTCAACCGGAGAACATGTGCGGCTCTGTAAGGAAGTAAATTACTTCCAGGGAAGTTGTTATTTCCAGGTATTTAAAGGAGAATATTAGTGCCTTATTATTGAGGTCAGGTATTTGACACAAGATATATCTGGTGGTAGCGGAGTATCGGCAAGGTCGCTTTAGATTTAACTTAATGGGCGATGTAGAGAACAAGCAAGCGCCAACCTGTCAGGTCAGCGCTCGCTTGTTCCTCCTTCATCCAACACTATTACACGCGCCAACATTGAGAGAGGAGGAGCAGGTAAGATCTGGGGAGGTTGCGGGGGAGCAGCCCGGGCGATCATCAGATCGCCTGGGCAGCCAAAGGAGACAGCAGCGGTTTGCTGCCGCTGCTCCTATTGCACAGAGCGACGGCAGCAGATCGCTGCCATTTCAGCCTGTTGAAGAACAATGATCAGCTGACATCGTGCTGATCTTTATCTTCTATTACACAAAACGATAATCGCTTTGTGTAATAGGGCCGTTGGGGTTTTGCTGGAGTCTGCATTTCCACTTTATGATCAGGCTGTGTAATAGAACCCTAACAGACAATAGGTCAGGTCAGGTAGAGTTTAGTCATCACATGTGTCAGGCTGGTGGTGGGGAAGCCATATTACTCAGCCAGTGCAGCTTAGGGCTCCATTTAAAGCCAAATTGGGGTTGGGCTGCTCTTGTGAAGTTGCCCACAGACCTTGCCCTTTTTCCCCTCACCAACTGCCAGTTTTGACTTTTTAGAATTTTTTGATTTACAGGGGTACCTTGGTTTAAGACTAACTTGAATTAAGAGCGTTTTGCAAGAAGTGTATCCCATTTAATAAAAATAAATAAACTAATATATTTGGTATCTCTGCGTGTGTAATTGCCCAAACTTGCAAATTATTACGTTCCTGACCTCGCATGGTAAACATCATAAGCGCAAAAACCCACCAAAGTGCAAAATTGCGCATTTTTGGTCGCCTCAAATCCAGGAAAATTGTAATAAAAAGTGATCAAAAAGGCGCATATACGCAAACAAGGCACCGAAAGAAACTACAGATCATGGCGCAAAAAATGACAGCTCACACAGCCCCATAGACCAAAGGATAACAGCGCTATAAGGATGGAAATAGAGCAAAATAAGGAACAACAGGGGTTTTTTTTTCCAAAGATTTAAATTTTTTAAAAGCTGACAAATAAAATAAGTTATGCAAGTTACATATCGTTGTAATCGTACTGACATGAGGAACATATATCACATTTTTACCCTAGGGCAAATGGTGTAAACACAACACAACACCTCCCTCCCCCCCCCTCCCCAAATTAAATAAAATTGCATTTTATTTTCATTTTCACCACAAATGACAGCTGCATCTGAATAATTAATTATCGGGCACGGCGATCGGACCATGCCCGCAAATAGCCGCGGTCCTGGGCTACATACAGCACCTGGGACCACGGCAGTTTCGGTATGCCCTGGGTCGTCTAAGGGTTAAAATACCCCCTTGCCTAGTATAAAAATAAAAATATTTTTTTTAAAATAAAGAAACATATTATATATCGTAGTGTATGGAATTGTCCAATCTATGAAAATATAACATTATTGTTGCCGCGTGGTGAACGGTGTAAACGAAAGAAGAAAAAAAAACACCAAGATTGCTGTTTTTTAAAAATTATATATATATAAAAGAAAAAAAGCGGTCAAAATTTTTCTGTTACACCAATATGATATTAATAAAAACTAGAGATCATGGCGCAAAAAAATTCTCCCCAACTAGCCCTGTAGTTGGAAAAATAAAAGCGCTATGGCTCTTAGAAGGAGGGGAGGAACATTGCATTAATCTGACCCGGACTTTTGTGCATCAATGAGATCGGTCATAAAGGGGTTAATTAATGCTAGTACTCCTACTGCATACATCAATAAAATAAATTGTAGCACGGTATACAACTGTGTTGCTAGCTATATACCAGTACCAGTATACTGTATCACTATCGGTATCAGTATACCGTAAAATACTAGTATATTGTATGTAATATTTTGTTTTTTTGTGTCACACTGTGAGATTACTAGTCCTGAAAGAGTGTTGTTGTCTACCTTACTATTAAACCTAAGCCCTACACCTGTTCTGTCCCTGCGCCAGCAGCTCTTCCTGTCAGCTAACAGACTTCAAGTGAATCAAGCATCAGGTGACCTGGGTCTATATACACACAGGTCACCTGATGCGGCTGATCTACATGGCTGTGACATAACAGGATGTTCCAGCCCCTTCCATGCATGTTTATTGGCTAATCTAGGCTGCCAAAGATGTAGGGAGGAGTCTTGCTATTTTACACAAGTACCATGCAGTACTTGTTAGAGTATCCAGTACCCAGATACTCCAGGGAATAGTATACTCATCTATAATCAGATGTTAAAGTTAATGAAACATTGTAATAGTGAATTTTTTTTCTCACTACCTTGTCAGCCCTGGTGCGAGGATCCTGGTGGCACGACCCTTTTCAAAAATGCCGCCCAGTTTCTCCAACTGGTCGTCCTGTGCCCACTCTATGCACGGAGGACAGATCCCGCACCCCCAGTGTGAGGTTATCTCCTCCCCTTGGTGACGCACCCCTTTTAGAATCACGCATGGCCACTCCCCCAAGGGGAGGGGATATAGTCACACTCGGGGCATTGACCTATTCCCAGATGACAAGGTAGTGGGAAAATGTAGCTATTTCTTATGGTATGTTTGCTTTAAAGGGAAACTAGTTAAAAAGTTAAATAGATGTGTCTATACAATGTATTACCGTATCTGTGTGGTTCTGCCACACTGGCAGCTGTTTGAAATCCAGGAAGTGAAGAAAACTGCCCTCAGTGCCAATTCACATTGTCTCTTGCTCCCACTGCTCACCCACCTTAGGGGACAAAGATACCATGCCTCTGTCTCACATTGTGTGTTTGCTGAGCACAGGCTGATGATGCAGACAGGGGGCAGGGCGTGATGTCACAGGAGGCGCGGCTGGATCTCCCAACCCCCTGAGTGATTCACCATCTCTGACCAGCCAGAAGCAGGTGCTGCACTGATTCCAAAAAGTTCTTTACTTTATTCCAATATCAGCGTTACAGGTAGAGAATACCGTGTGCTGTGTGGTGTTACAGGTAGAGAATACAGCGTGCTGTGTGGTGTTACAGGTAGAGAATACAGCGTGCTGTGTGGTGTTACAGGTAGAGAATACAGCGTGCTGTGTGGTGTTACAGGTAGACAATACAGCGTGCTGTGTGGTGTTACAGGTAGAGAATACAGTGCTGTGTGGTGTTACAGGTAGAGAATACAGCGTGCTGTGTGGTGTTACAGGTAGAGAATACAGTGTGCTGTGTGGTGTTACAGGTAGAGAATACAGCATGCTGTGTGGTGTTACAGGTAGAGAATACAGCGTGATGTGTGGTGTTACAGGTAGAGAATACAGTGCGCTGTGTGGTGTTACAGGTAGAGAATACAGCGTGCTGTGTGGTGTTACAGGTAGAGATTACAGGGTGCTGTGTGGTGTTACAGGTAGACAATACAGCGTGCTGTGTGGTGTTACAGGTAGAGAATACAGTGCTGTGTGGTGTTACAGGTAGAGAATACAGCGTGCTGTGTGGTGTTACAGGTAGAGAATACAGAGTGCTGTGTGGTGTTACAGGTAGAGAATACAGCGTGCTGTGTGGTGTTACATAGTTACATAGTTACATAGTTATATAGTTAATACGGTTGAAAAAAGACACATGTCCATCAAGTTCAACCAAGGAGGGGATGGATACAGGGAAGGGGGAGGGGTGATAGGTTCTATACATATGCATCTATATTATTTTGGTCTAAGAACTTGTCTAGCCCTGTTTTGAAGCCCTCTACTGTTGTTGCTGTGACCAGATCCTGTGGTAGACTGTTCCACAGATTCACAGTTCTCATTGTAAAGAAGGCTTGTCGCCTCCGGAGATTGAACCTTTTTTCTCCAGGCGCAGGCAGTGCCCCCTTGTCCTTTGAGGGGGTTTTACCTGGAACATCTTTTCCCCATATTTCTTGTAGGGGCCATTTATATATTTAAATAAGTTAATCATATCTCCCCTTATACGTCTCTTCTCCAGACTAAACAAATGTAACTCCCCTAATCTCTCCTCATAACTAAGATGCTCCATTCCCCTATTAGTTTAGTTGCCCGTCTTTGTACCCTCTCCAGCTCTAGAACATCCTTTTTATGAATCGGGTTCCAAAACTGGACGCCATACTCCAGATGGGGCCGCACCAAAGCTTTATAAAGCGGTAATATTATATCCCTGTCCCGAGAGTCCATGCCTGTGTTATACATGACAATATCCTGCTGGCCTTAGAAGCAGCTGACTGACATTGTGTGCTGTTCTGTAGTCTATTATCTACAAGTACACCCAGATCCTTCTCTATCAGCGACTCTCCCAGAGTAACTCCCCCCAGGACATATGATGCATGTGGGTTATTAGTACCCAGGTGCATAACATTACATTTATCCACATTGAACCTCATTTGCCAAGTGGACGCCCAAACACTCAGTGTGTCTAAGTCATCCTGTAACATCTGCACATCCTCCATAGACTGTACTGTACTACAAAGCTTGGTGTCATCTGCAAAGATAGAAACATTGCTGTTAATTCCATTCTCAATATCATTAATAAACAAGTTAAACAGAAGAGGGCCCAGTACTGACCCTTGGGGTACACCACTTATTACCGGGGACCATTCGGAGTAGGAATCATTGACCACCACTCTCTGGGTACGATTATTAAGCCAGTTTTCAATCCAGTTACACATTAAATTTTCCAAACCGATAGACTTTAACTTACCCATCAGACGTCCATGAGGAACTGTGTCAAACGCTTTTGCAAAATCCAGGTACACGATATCCACAGCAGCGCCGCCATCCAGGCTTCTACTTACCTCTTCATAGAAACATATTAGGTTGGTTTGACAGCTTCTGTCCTTAGTAAATCCATGCTGGTTATCACTTATAATACTATTAGCCACTACATATTCCTGGATGTAGTCCCTTATAAGCCCCTCAAATAGTTTCCCCACAATGGACGTTAAGCTTACGGGTCTATAGTTACCTGGGGAAGTTCGAGAGCCCTTTTTGAAGATCGGCATTACATTTGCCTTACGCCAGTCCCTCGGCACAATACCAGTAAGCAAAGAATCACGGAATATTTCATACAAGGGTAGATAAATTACAGAACTGAGTTCCCTAAGAACTCTGGGGTGTAATCCATCAGGCCCTGGAGCTTTGGTTACATTGAGTTTGTTTAATTTATCTTGGACCATATCTATAGTAAACCAGTTCAGTACATTACATGTGTTTTTAACCTCTACCTGGAGTTCCCCTTGAAGGAGGTGTTAACCAACAGCAGCTGTGGTTACAACTCAAAAAGAACCACAGGACCAGTGGCGCATTAAATGTACCCTGGGCCCCGGGCTGTCAACCCAACCTGGGCCCCCCCCCTGGTCAATCTGCCCAAATTATAATCCGCTACTGCCCCCCCCCCCACGCTGTCCCCAATAAACACTGCCTGCCTCCCCTCCCTGCTGGCCCCAATAAACATAACGTTTGGTCCCTTGCTGCTACCCCCAGTAAGCATTGTCCACCCCACCTCCACTGCCCCCAATAAACATATTGCCACCTGGTTTCCTGCTGTTGCCCCCCCCCCCTCCCCCCCCAGTTCACAGCAGCACAGAGGTTGTCAGGAGAGGAGAGGGCTGATCTTATAGGGGAGGTCACAGGGTCACAGCAGCACAGAGGATGTCAGGAGAAGAGGATGCTAATCCTATAGGAGAGGTCCCAGCAGCACAGAGGATGTCAGGAGAGGAGGGTGCTGATCTTATAGGAGAGTTCCCAGCAGCACAGAGGATGTCAGGAGAGGAGGGTGCTAATCCTATAGGAGAGGTCCCAGCAGCACAGAGGATGTCAGGAGAGGAGGGTGCTAATCCTATAGGAGAGGTCCCAGCAGCACAGAGGATGTCAGGAGAGGGGAGTGCTGATCTATAGGAGAGGTCACAGCGTCCGAGCAGCACAAAGGATGTCAGGAGAGGAGGGTGCTGATCTATAGGGGAGGTCACAGCAGCACAGAGGATGTCAGGAGAGGAGGGGGCTGATCTATAGGAGAGGTCCGAGCAGCACAGAGGATGTCAGGAGAGGAGGGCGCTGATCTTATAGGGGAGGTCACAGGGTCACAGCAGCACAGAGGATGTCAGGAGAGGAGGGTGCTGATCTATAGGGGAGGTTACAGCAGCACAGAGGATGTCAGCTGGCCCCCTCTCCCCCCCCCCTTATAGATGGTCCCCCTCTTCCCTCTCCCCCCCTTATAGATGGTCCCCCTCTTCCCTCTCCCCCCTTATAAATGGTCCCCCTCTTCCCTCTCCCCCCTTATAGATAGTCCCCCTCATTGCTGGCCCCCTCTTACCTCTCCCCCCTTATAGATGGTCCCCCTCTTCCCTCTCCCCCCCTTTAAGATGGTCCCCCTTATTGCTGCCCCCCTTTATAGATGGTCCCCCCTCATTGCTGCCCCCCCTTTATAGATGGTCCCCCTCATTGCTGCCCCCCCTTATAGATGGTCCCCCTCATTGCTGCCCCCCCTTTATAGATGGTCCCCCTCATTGCTGCCCCCCCTTTATAGATGGTCCCCCTCATTGCTGCCCCCCCTTTATAGATGGTCCCCCTCATTGCTGCCCCTCCTTATAGATGGCCCCCCTCATTGCTGCCCCCCCCTTTATAGATGGCCCCCCTCATTGCTGCCCCCCCTTATAGATAGTCACCCTCATTGCTGCCCCCCTTTATAGATGGTCCCCCTCATTGCTGCCCCCCCTTATAGATGGTCCCCCTCATTGCTGCCCCCCCTTATAGATGGTTCCCCTCATTGCTGCCCCCCCTTATAGATGGTCCCCCTCATTGCTGCCCCCCCCTTTATAGATGGTCCCCCTCATTGCTGCCCCCCCTTTATAGATGGTCCCCCTCATTGCTGCCCCCCCTTTATAGATGGTCCCCCTCATTGCTGCCCCCCCTTATTGATGGTCCCCCTCATTGCTGCCCCCCCTTTATAGATGGTCCCCCTCATTGCTGCCCCCCCCTTATAGATGGTCCCCCTCATTGCTGCCCCCCCTTTATAGATGGTCCCCCTCATTGCTGCCCCCCCCCTTATAGATGGTCCCCCTCAGATAACACACAACAAAAAAACAACAACACAACAGTACTCACCTGCCATCCGTTCCCCCGTCGAGCCTCTCGGTCTGTCCCTGGCTGATGCGCGGCTGCCGGGGGTGTCCCGTACTATCCCCGGCAGCGCGCGCATCAGAGAGCTCCCCGTGCGCCGGAAGTCATAGCCACAGGCGCACGGGGAGCTCACTGATGCGCGCGCTGCCGGGGATAGGACGGGACACCTCCTGCAGCCGCGCATCAGCCGGGGGACAGATGGACCCTTGTGACCGCAAGCAAAATAATGCTTGCGGTCACAAGAGAGTCACCCGCAGTAGCGGATTATAATGTGGGCGGCGTGGCATGGGCCCCCGGAGCCTCAGGCCCCGGGCGGCCGCCCAAACCGCCTATATTATAATCCGCCACTGCACAGGACACAGCATATTTCTGCATTCTCCGTACTCTATTGCATGTACCATGGTACCATTTCTATATAGTATCATCTTTCATATTCCTCATAGCTTCATTTTTTTTCAATAAAATCTTTTTTGAATAATAAATAAAATGGGGCCGATAACATCTGATACGCACATTGAACAGGCAACAACAGGCCGTCGTGATTTATGTTTGTATTGGTATCCATGAGTCATTGGGATCTGTGCACAACTTCTGTTCACAAAATCTAGATACTGGGAAAAAATCCTATAAAGAATGCTACCAGGAAATTCAAAGTTAGCGTCCAGAGCCTTCTGGCAGATCTGTAGATAGCATTATCCATGTCCTTTTGGTAATCATTGTATTGCTATGCTAGTTCCGTCATGATGTGTTACTATGGAGCAGGCATGAGGTAACAAACATTCCACAGTCAATAAATATTAGGAAGAAGATGGATGCTCATCAAAGAGCGCTATACGCAATGCTTGGAAGAGATGACTGCTGGAAGACTATCAAAGTCTTACTTCTTCCCTTGGATTTGGCGAGACAATAAAACCTTCTATGGCAGTGATAACCGTAAAGATATCTGCATATATAATATGGAAGTGATATTAAAAAACTCATCAAGATCATTCGGAATCAGTTATAAAGACTGCAACGTAACACATGACAAAGCCTGAGGAAGTTCATGTTCTGTTTCTAATCTAAAGGGGACTTGCTGATCCCTAAGTAAATAGTGCTCATTCCTTGTCCCAGCCTGGCTTCCTATCTCATTTGTAGTCTACAGCATAGTTGTCCATCTCATTCCTGGTCCCAGCATGGCTTCCTATCTCATTTGTAGTCTACAGCATAGTTGTCCATCTCATTCCTGGCTTCAGCATGGCTTTCTATCGCATATGAAGGCTACAGCATAGTTGTCCATCTCATTCCTGGCTTCAGCATGGCTTCCTATCTCATTTGTAGTCTACAGCATAGTTGTCCATCTCATTCCTTGTCCCAGCCTGGCTTCCTATCTCATTTGTAGTCTACAGCATAGTTGTCCATCTCATTCCTGGTCCCAGCATGGCTTCCTATCTCAATTCTAGTATACAGCACATTTGTCCATCTCATTCCTTGTCCCAGCATGGCTTCCTATCTCATTTGTAGTCTACAGCATAGTTGTCCATCTCATTCCTGGCTTCAGCATGGCTTTCTATCGCATATGAAGGCTACAGCATAGTTGTCCATCTCATTCCTGGCTTCAGCATGGCTTCCTATCTCATTTGTAGTCTACAGCATAGTTGTCCATCTCATTCCTTGTCCCAGCCTGGCTTCCTATCTCATTTGTAGTCTACAGCATAGTTGTCCATCTCATTCCTGGTCCCAGCATGGCTTCCTATCTCATTTGTAGTCTACAGCATAGTTGTCCATCTCATTCCTGGTCCCAGCATGGCTTCCTATCTCATTTGTAGTCTACAGCATAGTTGTCCATCTCATTCCTGGCTTCAGCATGGCTTCCTATCGCATATGAAGGCTACAGCATAGTTGTCCATCTCATTCCTGATCCCAGCATGGCTTCCTATCTCAATTCTAGTCTACAGCATAGTTGTCCATCTCATTCCTTGTCCCAGCATGGCTTCCTATCTCATTTGTAGTCTACAGCATAGTTGTCCATCTCATTCCTGGTCCCAGCATGGCTTTCTATCTCATTTGTAGTCTACAGCATAGTTGTCCATCTCATTCCTGGCTTCAGCATGGCTTCCTATCTCATTTGTAGTCTACAGCATAGTTGTCCATCTCATTCCTGGTCCCAGCATGGCTTCCTATCTCAATTCTAGTCTACAGCATAGTTGTCCATCTCATTCCTTGTCCCAGCATGGCTTCCTATCTCATTTGTAGTCTACAGCATAGTTGTCCATCTCATTCCTGGTCCCAGCATGGCTTCCTATCTCATTTGTAGTCTACAGCATAGTTGTCCATCTCATTCCTGGTCCCAGCATGGCTTCCTATCCCATATGAAGTCTACAGCATAGTTGTCCATCTCATTCCTGGCTTCAGCATGGCTTCCTATCTCATTTGTAGCCTACAGCATAGTTGTCCATCTCATTCCTTGTCCCAGCATGGCTTCCTATCTCATTTGTAGTCTACAGCATAGTTGTCCATCTCATTCCTGGCTTCAGCATGGCTTCCTATCTCATATGAAGTCTACAGCATAGTTGTCCATCTCATTCCTGGTCCCAGCATGGCTTCCTATCCCATATGAAGTCTACAGCATAGTTGTCCATCTCATTCCTGGTCCCAGCATGGCTTCCTATCTCATTTGTAGTCTACAGCATAGTTGTCCATCTCATTCCTGGTCCCAGCATGGCTTCCTATCCCATATGAAGTCTACAGCATAGTTGTCCATCTCATTCCTGGCTTCAGCATGGCTTCCTATCTCATTTGTAGCCTACAGCATAGTTGTCCATCTCATTCCTGGTCCCAGCATGGCTTCCTATCTCAATTCTAGTCTACAGCATAGTTGTCCATCTCATTCCTTGTCCCAGCATGACTCCCTATCTCATTTGTAGTCTACAGCATAGTTGTCCATCTCATTCCTGGCTTTAGCATGGCTTCCTATCGCATATGAAGGCTACAGCATAGTTGTCCATCTCATTCCTGATCCCAGAATGGCTTCCTATCTAAATTCTAGTCTACAGCATAGTTGTCCATCTCATTCCTTTTCCAAGCATGACTCCCTATCTCATTTGTAGTCTACAGCATAGTTGTCCATCTCATTCCTGTGCTCAGTATGGCTTCCTATCTCATTTCTAGTCTACAGCATAGTTGTCCATCTCATTTCTCTCAACCCCTCATTCTTGATCTCTAGCGTACCCCCCAACCTTCCTGATCTCTAGTATGGCTCCACTATAATTTCTGGCTATCATCATGACCCCTCACTTATTCCTGATCCCCAGCATGACCCCTTCTTTCATGTCTGGTCTAGCTCTTTATCTTATTTATAGTCCTCCGCATGTCCCTTCTCATTCTTAGACCCTAGCGCTCCTCTCCCCTGGGCAGCATGACACAGGTTGCACCCTCGGCTTCTCTAACAGTGTCGCTCCTTCCTCTTACTAAATGATGCTCATTGGAGCTGGACATGCCCCTGCTCTCTCAACTCCGATAATGGGGCACAATGTTGGCAGGATCTCTCTCCTGAGGTCCCTGTGGACAGTCGCCGTACTGTCTTAATGTTTGGCACCATCTGTGTATGCTATAGCAGCCGCCGTGCTGTTCTGTCAGGTGGAGCCAGCACTCTAACTTGGACAGTCGCCGTACTGTCCTAATGCTGGGCACCATCTGTGTATGTTATAGCAGCCGCCGTGCTGCCCTGTAAGGTGGAGCCAGCATTCTAACTTTGACAGTCGCCGGACTGTCTTAATGCTTGGCACCATCTAAGTATGCTATAGCAGCCGCCGTGCTGCCTTCGCGCATGGTGCCAGTCATAGTCTGTGGCAGCCGTTGGGCTACGCCATGGTCTGGCACCAGGCACTTTATGTGTTGTCAACCGCCGTGTTGTCTTATGGTCGGGCATCTGCTCCAGTTAGGATGGTGGCCGCTGTGTTACTTTAATGCAGTGTATGTGCAGCCGCCGTGCTGCCCGTAGCAGGACCACTAATGCTGTTACAGGCTGATACATGTTGGACATAGTTTCTTCTGATCCTGCTTTCGAGGTCACTCACTAGCGGAGAGTTTGAGTGCCTCTCTAGTGAACTATACACTGACATGGGCGTGCCGAACAGGGCCGTGTACACTCCGTGCGTTGCTATATTCTGAGCATACACATCACTAGTCTTTACTATACTATACTATCCACTATGCTGTATCAATATAGCCGGGAACGGGGCGGAGTTCCCCACGATCCCTACCACACATCATCAGCTAAAGCACGCCTTCTCACTCTGCATACTATGACGTCACGAACACGTGACTGGGGTAACCCGGAAGTCTGTGACGTACGAGTGGGGCGGGGTTGAGGCGTGCAGAGCATTCAAATCTGTGCTGCGGGCATGTATCTGCGGCCGCTATCAGAGCCATAGAGATACATTATGACTATACTCCACCTACATCGCTCCTGATGAATGCTAACCGCAGGAAACGCGTTGAGCGTAAGGAGTCTTGGACCAGCTGAAGGACTGGTAATAACTGTTACTGAAGGACTACTGAACCACGGTAAAACCCTGCTTCATATACCTGCTGGCATCAGACTGATTGTTATCGGCCGAGGAATGAGCATTATGGGACCTGTAGTCCTTTTACTGTGAGAGACTATACATATACCAGTCCTACGGGTCGTGTCACTATTTCACATAAAGGGTACAGTGCAGCACCGAAGCGTGCACATTTATCTTCGCAGTACTATACACTGTAAATAAATTTCACTTGTTTCAGCAAGAAGTTTTCATTTTCCACATTTGTTTCGTCCCTGTGGATAGTCTCTTCTTCCTTGTTGCTCTGCATCTCAGTTCAGATCTGTAGCACTTGCTACTAGTTTGGCCCTGATACTACATGAGAGCGCCCAGAGCAACATTACCATATTACCAAAGTTATTGGTTTCGGTTTCAGAGAAGTAGCTAGAAAATGTGTTGCCAAGAGGAGGTATAAAATGAGGCCGTTGCTTCACTGAAAATTGCGTTGATTTCAATTCACAACTAGAGATGAGCGAACTTTTCAAAAGTTCGGTGCGATCGGACTTTCGGATTTTTTCGGAAAGTTCGGTCCAACCGAATTTCGGATTTCTTCGGATTTCATAGTTTAAAGCATCTATATCATACGGGGGTAGTGTATTTGGTTGAATTTAGGGGTCTACATGTCAGTAACATCATTATCTTTTCGATATCTCAAAGTCAAATTTTTTTTTTAGACTTCAATATTCACCATTACAGGGTCTATGCAGGAAACTCACCATTACAGGGTCTATGCAGGAAACTCACCATTACAGGGTCTATGCAGGAAACTCACCATTACAGGGTCTATGCAGGAAATTCACCATTACAGGGTCTATGCAGGAAACTCACCATTACAGGGTCTATGCAGGAAACTCACCATTACAGGGTCTATGCAGGAAACTCACCATTACAGGGTCTATGCAGGAAACTCACCATTACAGGGTCTATTCAGGAAACTCACCATTACAGGGTCTATGCAGGAAACTCACCATTACCAGGTCTATGCAGGAAATTCACCATTACAGGGTCTATGCAGGAAACTCACCATTACAGGGTCTATGCAGGAAACTCACCATTACAGGGTCTATGCAGGAAACTCACCATTACAGGGTCTATGCAGGAAACTCACCATTACCGGGTCTATGCAGGAAACTCACCATTACAGGGTCTATGCAGGAAACTCACCATTACAGGGTCTATGCAGGAAACTCACCATTACCAGGTCTATGCAGGAAACTCACCATTACCAGGTCTATGCAGGAAATTCACCATTACAGGGTCTATGCAGGAAACTCACCATTACAGGGTCTATGCAGGAAACTCACCATTACAGGGTCTATGCAGGAAACTCACCATTACAGGGTCTATGCGGGAAACTCACCATTACAGGGTCTATGCGGGAAACTCACCATTACAGGGTCTATGCAGGAAACTCACCATTACAGGGTCTATGCAGGAAACTCAACATTACAGAGTCTATGCAGGAAACTCGACATTACAGGGTCTATGCAGGAAAAAGGTCACAAATGCAGTGAAGGAGCAGCAGTAGTCATTGGAGGCCGAGCAATAGTCATTTGAGGCCAGTACAGGAGCAGCAGTAGTCAACATGGAGGCCAGGCAGGAGCAGCAGTAGCCAACATGGAGGCCAGACAGGAGCAGCAGTAGCCAACATGGAGGGCAGGCAGGATCAGCAGTAGCCAACATGGAGGACAGGCAGGAGCAACAGTAGTCAACATGGAGGCCAGGCAGGAGCAACAATAGCCAACATGCACTTTTTTAAGATACAATGCTATACACCTGAACCAGGTATTTTAGTCTCTCAGTATAAGACGGATGTGATATACACACTTTCAATCAGAAGGGTCCAAGTATAGAAATTGGGTATATAGCACTTTTTTAAAGATACAATGCTATACACCTGAACCAGGTATTTTTGTCTCTCAGGATAAGACAGATGTGATATACACACTATCAGAAGGATAGGACTTGTATATCTGTACTGCACGTTTTTGTTCCGTGCACCCTTTGCTTTCCTATGCCTAATCTATCTATCTTTCGCCCTCTCTATATTTCTCTCTCAATCACTAGATGTTTCTCCTCTCCGCTTTCCTAATCTTTCCTTTCCCACAATATCTTCTCACAGCAGCTTGCTTCCTCTCTCTCTCTCTCCCTCTACACACTGCGTGGTGCGGTCATGTTACCGCTCCTCTTAAAGCAATACCGACGTCACACAGGGGGTGGGCTAGTTCAAGATCCCTGCTGATTGGATGTGTTTTGGGCATCATGGGAAAGCGCTTTTCCCGCCCGCAACACTTCATGCTTTCTGAAATGGCGGCTGCCATTTTAGAAAGCTAGGGGGAAAAAAAACGGAGCGGATTTCCAAAAATCCGAATCCGATAGGACTCTATCATCTCTATTCAAAATGGATGGAAATAATTGACATGCCGATTATTTCTATGGCCGTTGTTCAATACACTGTGTTAACAACGGCCGTTGATTGCATTGACTTTAATGCAAAACATTTTTCTATGACAAGAACAGCCGTTGTTTTAATTACGAATAGTGACCTTTCTTGTCTTAAAAAATATGCTATGTAAACATGGCCTAAGAGTTAAATCCCATTACAACTACTGACAGAAAAAGCTAGATCAGGGATGGAGAACGTGCCGCCCTCCAGCTATCCGCTGGGCAGACTACTACAGTCTGTCTGTAGGCACTGTAGCTAAAATGTAGTCACAGATCACAAATCTGGCTGCACTTCAGCTTATCCCCACTAGGACAAAGAGAAAATACAACTGATCATCACCACTTCTACTTCTTTCTAATTGTACTTTCTTACTAATTTTTACTTCTATTTAAAAATATCATGTCTTCCGGTACTTTTCAGCTGCTGTATGTCCTGCAGGAAGTTGTGTATTCTTTCCAGTCTGACACAGTGCTCTCTGCTGCCACCTCTGTCTGTATCAGGAATTGTCTAGAGCAGGAAAGGTTTTCTATGGCGATTTGCTCCTGCTCTGGACAGTTCCTGACATGGACAGAGGTGACAGCAGAGACTACTGCGTCAGACTGAATGCACCACTTCCTGCAGGACATACAGTAGCTGATAAGTACTGGAATTTACAAATCTATATAACTTTCTGACACTTTTTTTTTTCCTATGAAGTATCCCTTTAGGGTAACATCCATTTCCCTTCTCAACTGACTGAACATGTTTAGGAGACTTGGAAACACATTAGATACTGTGTTAGTTATTAGGTTATTATTAGTAGTCATCAATAATTTATTTGAGTTGTAATTTGGATTGCTACCTGATATGTGCTGGGCAACAATACAGAGGTTCAGTAGTGCCAAACCAATGTGGTTGACCTGAGATGAACCACCTGAAGGGTTCCATTGTGTATCGACTAGAACAGGCTTACGTATTTGTTTATATGTACTATGATCAGCAGCCACTCTGTTTACATGGGAAGACAATTGATTTCCACAGACTTTTTCTTTTATGACTTCACATGGAGCAGCGCCAATTAGTAACCGGGCTCCAGCTTGTATACTGGCAGAGGGCAACTGGGAGCTGATGGGATGGAGAGTGTTAAGTGATTGTAGATTCATATTGAAGACATGAAGACTATAAAGGAACCCAATGGAATTAATAAGTAAACAAAAATGTTAAAGGGGTTCTTCACCCAAAAATATTTTCTTTCAAATCAACTGATGCCAGAAAGTGCCAGAGATTTGTAATTTACTTCTATTGAAAAAGTTTCAAGTTTTCCAGTACTTATCAGCTGTTGTATGTCCTGCAGGAAGTGGTGTTTTTTCTGCAAGGTCACCTGACCTTACATAACCTGGAGGTGTGTTTGGGTCATTGTCCTTTTGAAAACAAATGACAGAAATGGCATGGCGTTGTGGAATGCTGTGTTGGCCATACTGGTACGTGTGCCTTAAAGAGTCAGAAAATGTAGGCTGTTCTATCTCAGGATAGTATAAAATAGTGACAGAGAATCTGAACAGAATGATGTATCACTTATATTGTTCTGTGCAGCTGATTCAGAGATATCCTCCTGAATAACATGGAGAATAAGTAGTCTTCTTCATTTTGTCCTGGATATTTATAAGCACCAGCAAACCCCGCCCACCAGCTGCTGATTGTCAGTTATCTATCCATGTTATGTATAGACAGTCACCTGTCAATCAGCAGCTGGAGGGCGGGGGAGGGGTGTGGCAAGAATCCTATACTCCTGTATATTAGAAAAACGGCAGAACAATAAAAGTAATACACCAATCTGTTCAGCATTTCTGTCACTAAATTATTAAAACAGCATAAACCTAATGACAGGTACCCTTTGAATCAATACCCAACAATGAGCACAAAGCAAAGTACCATGCACCATCACAGCTCCTCCTCTGTGCTTTATGGTAGGAAAAAAAGACACACATACACACCCGGTGACCCGAACCACACTTTTCTGCATCTCAAAAAGACATCGGAACCAAAAACCTTAACATTTTGACTCATGAGACAAAAGTACAGAGTTCTACTGTTCTTATGTCCGTTACTTGTGTGTCTTGGCTCTAGTATTACCCACTTGTTATTGTTCCTCAGAAGAGGCTGATTCTTGTGCTCACCTCAGACAGTTGACATTGAGATGTGTCTGGTCCATTAATCCCTGCGATGGATTTATGTGGCCTCTAATCTGAGGTGCTCTTCATTTGTGATAACTGTAATAAACCTATCCTCTGCAGGTTACTCTTGCAGTTTTTCAGAATTGCTGACCTTCATGTCTTAAAGTAATAATGCACTGTCATTTCTTTTGTCATGTCTTTTCTTGTGGTTTTTGCTATATGGAACCAATCCTACATTTAAAAACCAACGTAGAATGTTGGTGTATAATTTGATCAAACCATATTGCCCCATGTACCACGTGCAGGTCCCCTGGTTCACATGGTTCCCTACACTAACTCCCCACTGTGTCAGTCAGCGACTGCCAACCCCGCAAAGGGAGCACAAACAGGGAAGGGAGGCCATAGAACGGCTCTGCAACCCCACTGTCAAAGGACCAATCCCCAAGGCCCCCCCCAAAAACCCAACAGGCACTGCCGGCGGAGAAAGAGGTCACCAAGCAACATAAGTGTGAACATGGTCTTATCACTCACCATTGCTCCTGCAGGTAGAATGGGAACTAGTCAAGTGTGCACAGGTGCCTCCTGCTGATTGGGGTCACATGGGTCTTACCAGGAGGAGTGCTAGCAATTAGAAAAGAGAGAAGCGTAAAATACGGACATGGAGAGAAAGGAGCGCTGCACCTCACACCTATGGCTGATACTAATGCCTCTTGGCTACATTTAAAAACCAACGCCAGGATGTTGGTATATAATTTGATCAAACCATATTGCCTCATGTACCACGTGCAGGTCCCTACACTAACTCAATACTGCAAAGCGATCACAAACAGGGAAGGTAGGCCATAGAATGGCCCTGCAATCCCAATGTCACAGGACCAATCCCCAAGGGCCCCGCAGGCAACACAACTGATGGTCTCTAACACATTATGAAGGCAAGGAACTCTACAGGGTAAGGGTCCTATTAAAAAGAGTGAGTGATAATCGGCCGAATCGGCCAATTATTGTTCCGTATAATAGAGATAACAATCAGTCCATGAAACAGTTATTGGCTGAGTGGCCTATTAGCTCAGACAGTCCGCTCTGAAGCTGCAGCCACGGGACAGGGAAGCACGCAGAGTGCAGGAGAACACCGGGAGAGTGTTAACTGTTTGGGCAAGGACTGCATGGACATCGTTAACTATGTCTATGCAGCCCTTGCTAAATGATTATTGGACAGTGTAATGGGCCCAGCAAACAAGCGCCGATCTAGCAGATCGAGCTCCTTTACAATATTAATCGGGCTGCCATTGGCCCATGTACTAGTACCCTAATACAATATAAGTGATGACCAAGCCATTGTTTACAGCCATCCTCCCAAACTCCCCCAGTAACAAGTCGTTTCATCACAGAAAAAAGTTGGCCTTAGACATACTCCAAAAAGAAAGTCACTATTAACTAAAAAAAAAAAAAAAAAATTATATGCAACTGTATAAAACAATCTTTCCCAAATCTAAAAATCCAGAACAATAAAAAAAAACACATGTTATCTCAAGAGGCCTCCACACATCAAATAATCACGGAACAATATGAGATTCACAAGCGAAAAAGACTGACTGAAAACATTAAAAAATCTCCAAAGAAAAGGGGAACAAAACAACTACCATCAGGTCTAGACCCACATTAGAGGCCCTGAGCCCCACTGGGCCTACAGGTACATAAAGAGTATGGAATACACAGAATGGAATACCAGAATAAAGCTACATTATATCAGTAACCAGTTATACAGTATAATATCACAGACCAGGAGTCCTTTACACAACTCTGACCAGGGCCGATTCTAGGCTTTCTGCTGCCTAAGGCAAATTGGGAAATGGTGTAACAAAATAAGAAAGGCGTGTGTGCAGGAAATCTACAGCATATAACAATAGGTGCATACACACAATCCAGCGGCACCAGATATCACCCTACTCAAGTACTACTTTGGGTATGCTTTGGGTACTCAAGTACGCTTTGGGTGCCGGGAAAAGCTGGATCCAATCCTGGGAGGCTGGAAGAAGTTTCCCAGGAGTGGATCCAGCTTTTCAAGGCACCCGGAGCAGAGCAGAGTTCAAATACGCTCATCCCTACTAACTTCCTTGCATTCTGCGTCTGTGTCCAGCTATCATTAGCAAGTCATGGGGTCAATAAAGTCAGTGATGTGTAGCAGACAGTATATTTTATGACCACCCTTATTTCGCCTAATGGCAGGAACGGCCCTGACTCTGACACTACTTCAGACCCCTGATGAGAGACAGTAGACTGATATTCTATGTAGCTGGGCTCACTGATGATAGACATCTGGTACACCAATGGCTACTTTCCTTCTCAGAACTAATGGAGGCATTTGCTGCTCTGTGTCGACGACTCGGCAATAAGTGGACAGTATTCTCATTTTACATTTTTTTATAAGATTTTTTTTCTTATTTTGCCCTCACTCTCTGATAAGAAGTGGCTCTCTCTTTTTGTACTTTCATCTTTTGGTGTCTCCCCTGTTTGTAAGAGCTCAGCTGAAGGAAAGGTTAACTATGTGTTTTAGTCTAGATACAGTGCAAAACCCACAGCTGGATTAACCGTCCTCTAGGGCAATCTTGTCAACGACAGGGATCTTTTCACATTTTCTTCAGGACAGTCTTCAAGAGGCAAGAGACTGATCCCCAGTAGGACAAAGAGCTTAAGCCAAAGTATCCTACTGATAGAGGCTCGGCTACCTTTGGTGGTCTCGAGGAATCAGCCACGCCCTGTTGTATAGGCCTGACACTCAACCTGACACTCTCTAATCTAGTTGGGCAAAAGGTGGTCTTCTAAGTGAGGTGCTTCTAACCATGGGTAGGAGTATTCTCTTCTGCACACAAAGTATCCTTCAACAAACTCCCGGCAGAGTACTTTCTCTATTACATGGTCGCCATTAGATGGTCCCCTGCACCCAGTTCCAGTCAAGCTACAGTTTCTTTAAGTCTTACTGCACTACCTCTGTCTACCAGTTTATCGAGTAACTACCTATCTTTATTCTCCAGAGTGCCCCTTTAAAGATAACTAAACTGAATAAATGTGAATATCAGTAGTGAAGAAGTAAGGGTCATTCTGGATTACGGCTGTGAGCGTTATTAACGATAGTTCCAGAAGGAATTTTTGTTATGGAAAATTCCATTTTCCATGACAAAAGTTCAAATATTTGAGGGGAAAAAAACCCTTTATATTAAACATGTACAAAGCTGACGACACAATGTAAGTATTCAGAGAAAGAGGATGGAAGTAGTTTCACAATACTATAAACTTGTGCTACCTCCTATGTGAGACTATGTTCATACACTGCATTTTGGACCCATATGGAGTGGTAAAACGGATGATTATTAGTGATGAGCGAATACTGTTCGATTGAATAGTAAGGTATTCGATCTATCGAATATTATCGAATAGTTTGTCGAATATTCGATAAATATTCGATAAGTGTTCAAATCCCCCAGCTTCCAGTTTTTACCTTCAAGTGTTTGAATAGATGGTTTTCAATAATCGAATACTAATGATCGAATATTCGAATATTTGGGAGATATTCGTACGAATATTGAATATTCGAATATTTCACTATTCGCTCATCACTAATGATTATTGATTGGTTTCTGTCACATAGTCCGCTGACCCAATTGGCAGTGAATTGAACTCTGTGTCTGAATACAAACACACCGTTATGGCAATGCTCACGACCCAAATTGGATCATGATGAGGTCCCGCGCATTACCGCCACATCGTCTTCGTATTCATGGATACCTGGACTTCCAGGCAGCAGAGTTGAATTCACTGCCAATTGGGTCAGCTGACTTTTTGAGAGGTACACGTTAAGTCTATGGGAACCAGTTCTCTGCTTCGTGCTACTCCCCACTAGTTCTAGAGTTCAATGCGGGCCTCAGCACCCAGACACCAAAAATTTGTCAAAATTTTGACGTTTTAAAAAGTACCACATACTAATAACTAAGGGCCCAGAAACACGCCCGCAATATGCAGGTCGGAACTCGGAGCTCCTGGCATCAGCATTCATTATGATGCTGTGAGCACCAAAGCACGATGATTTAAACAGTTTCGAAGCTCCCAGCATCATAACGAGTTCCGAGAGCATAATAATGCCTGGTCATACTGGATGGGAACACCATGAATCCATTGCATCTAGCATCACATTTGGTGCATCATAGGCTGAAATGCATCATGGTGCAGAACCTATAGACTAGCATAGTTGCTTTTTGATGTGGTTATGCTTCATGCAACTTTTTTATTGTTTTTATTGAGTGCAACCAAACCGGATAGTAGATGGCTGGACCCAACATATTGTTAATTTACGATAATGTCCATTGCACATACCCCACAGCTTATGATCTTTTATCTGCTCATATATATCTATAGTTGTTATAGATTACAGCTTCGCATATCCTCATATTGTACTTTCGTAAGTGCTAAGCTAAAGCTTTGGCTGTCCAGGCATGATGGGAATTAGAGTTTTACAACAGCTGACGGTTTCCCATCCCTCGTTTAGACTTTATTTAACCCCAGTATGTGGTTTTTCAGTTTCGATCTTCCATAACTGAATGCTGTGTTGGGCTAGGTTCACACTGCGTTTTTGTAATCCGTTTAACGTATATGTTTTATGGAAAAAATGGATGCAAAAACAGATGCAATTGTGTGTTATCCGTTTGGATCCACTTTCCATTGAATTCCATTATAAAACACTACTTTTCTGTAGTATCCGTTTCGATCCGTTTTTTTTATAATGAAAGTCAATGGAAAACAGAACCAAACGGATAACACACAATAGCATTCATTTTTGCATCAGTTTTTTCCATAAAATGTATACGTTAAGCCTTACTAGTTCCTCAATTTGTGGGACTTATAAAACCTGAAAGCCGTTGTATAAGATTGATTTTTTTTTTAACTCTTTAGTTGGCCTTTTTGGCCAAACCATTTTTTTCATCTGTTTTTTGCTGCTTTTGAGGCTTCTTTTTTGCAAAACAAGTTTTACTTGTGGATAATGAAAAAAATGCAGATATGTCTCTATGTTTTAGCGTTTCACACATACAGCTTTCACTGTGCATTATAGCAATTTCAGCTATACAAAATGTTTATACAGTACTTCCTTGCCACAATAGAAAAACCTTTGAAAAATAAATTGTGCCGCCACAATCTGAGACCTGCAACTTTTTTCTTTTCTTCACGATGTTGAGTGGGCGCTTGTTTTTTTTCGTTTGTTTGTTGAAAATTTTGTAAAAAATTTTTGCTTTGCTACTTACAATACATACTAAGAAAATTATTTATCTGATGTGAGAGACTAGAGGGAAAAGTAATTTGAAGGATAATACAGGCAGTCTATACATATGCCAGACTGATAAGGTTCACACACACACACTGGATCAAAGAGATACTATTTCCCATTAAGGAGAGGTCCTCATAAAGATGTGTGGAGACCATCCTGCTTCACTGGAAATTCTGACAAGAAACCATATGCTTTCACACCTCTTAGGCAAAGAGGTGTCCCTTCAAATCAGTTTTTCACTTCATCTAAGGGTCTTATTACATGGGACAATTATCGTGCGAAAAATCGTTAAATTGTTCGAATTTAAACAATAATCGTTCTGTGTAGTTGCAGGCAGCGATCGAGAAATCGTTCGTATGTCGTTGATCGTTGATTTAGATCTGAACCTAAAATTATCGTTAATCGTTCGCTGTAATTCCACACTAATCGTTCAGTGTAATTGCACATTGTTCATTGTTTTGCTGGGATCAGAAGGAATAAATGATCGCAATAACGATCATAGTAATGATCGTTTATCATTAGTCATTAATCGTTAAAAATCGCTCCGTGTAATAGGACCCTAAGAGTCTTAAAACATTGGCTGGGGATATATTACCTAGCCAAACAATCTCTCCAAAAGAAAAGACTGTCCATCTGCAGACAGCTGGATGGCAGAGTGTTGGCTGGCTTTGCCTAAGTGGTGTGAGAGCAATTTTGTGAATCCTTTCTTCACACACAGTAAAAAAAAAAAAAAAAATTAAAAAAAAAAAAATTAAAAATTAAAAAAAAAAAAAAAAAATATATATATATATATATATATATATATAACTAATACAGCTGTAATTTTGAATGATTTTACTGTTGAACATTCCGTTTATTTTACCGTGTCATACAGCCTGAGGCTATGTTCACACTACGTTCACGTTTCCGTGAATAAGCGGCCGGAGACTTACGTAGTTTGCGTACAATGGAAAGTATACGAAGTACGGCTGCACAGTTCACACTACGTATGAACTTACGCCAGGATCGTACACGGCGCCGTAAAAAATGAACCAGACCATTGTTTGAGGACGAAAATGCCGTAACTTACGTCCGTAGCGTTACATGCGGTCCGGTACGGAGTGGTGATTTCTTCATTTTTCCACTTTTCTTTGCCGATCCAAAAGGTTCTGTGGGGTGTCCGGGGCTAGGCGAAGATTTCCAAGTAAAAGACCGCTGTCAGATCACTTCGTAGGGCGCTCGGGAAGCGTAAGTAGACTACGGGCGTAAGTTCGCGGACCGTACGTAGCCGGCCGCAACTTGCGTAAATTCCCGGCTGGAGTTTAACACGTATATATCCGGCCGTGAAAATATGCAGCCGAAACTATACGTAGTGTAAACATAGCCTGAAGTTGTAGATGTAACTGAGCTGAATTTGCGGTTCTTTGTGCATTGTGAAAACCCATATGGAAAGTCACAATAACACAATCCTGAGGCTCCTCATGGTTATATCACAAACTCAGCTCTGCTAGACTGACAAATAGCTCCACTCCACATGTTTTAGAGGTATCTTGTATAAATAAAGTATATCAACAAAGTAAGATTGCAACACAACTTGAACTAACAACCACTTCATGTCAGACAAAAAGGCCGTCTTATAAGTAGACAGCTGTGAGCGTTGGTTTGGAAGCCTGACAGGCTCTTGTGTCAGTGGACTTTTGGCGCTGTTTGTTGTCTTGGAGCGTTATCCTGGAGTAGAAGAATATCTGTAAAGATCCCAGTCTTAATAAACACAAGAAAATCACTTGAAAACTTATAATATAAAGTCAATATTTTTCTAGTAAAAAGAAGCATAACAAGCAGTGTCACAATGGTAACATCTCTGTGTTGGTGCTGGGTGCAGGTTGCTGTACTAAACTAATATGTTAGGATTGTGGCTCCATCTAGAGCTGTAGGATCTACTACAAGATATTTTTCTTTCTTTTACATTTTTACATTGCAGTAAGGAGTGACACTCTGACTCTGCTGCCACCAATGGCTGTGTGGGAAACCGCAGCACCCTCTACCTCACTGTGCCATGGCACCAGGGCCCCTGTGACATACAGCTTTCCAGTCTATTCTATTCCTGGGTCAGGGCCTGCAGTTCCTGAAAGGACCTTGTCGTCCCTTATCGCTGACACGTAAAGGGCTTGTTCATCAAATTTTTTTTCTTTCAAATCAACTGCTAACACATGTAATGTCCTGAACTGGTTTACTATAGATATGGTCCAAGATAAATTAAATAAACTCAATGTAACCAAAGCTCCAGGGCCTGATGGATTACACCCCAGAGTTCTTAGGGAACTCAGTTCTGTAATTTCTCTACCCTTGTATGAAATATTTAGTGATTCTTTGCTTACTGGTATTGTGCCGAGGGACTGGCGTAAGGCAAATGTAATGCCGATCTTGAAAAAGGGCTCTCAAACTTCCCCAGGTAACTACAGACCTGTAAGCTTAACGTCCATTGTGGGGAAAATATTTGAGGGGCTTATAAGGGACTACATCCAGGAATATGTAGTGGCTAATAGTATTATAAGTGATAACCAGCATGGTTTTACTAAGGACAGAAGCTGTCAAACCAACCTGATATGTTTCTATGAAGAGGTGAGTAGAAGCCTGGATGGCGGCGCAGCTGTGGATATCGTGTACTTGGATTTTGCAAAAGCGTTTGACACAGTTCCTCATGGACGTCTGATGGGTAAGGTAAAGTCTATCGGTTTGGAAAGTTTAATGTGTAACTGGATTGAAAACTGGATTAATAATCGTACCCAGAGAGTGGTGGTCAATGATTCCTACTCCGAATGGTCCCCGGTAATAAGTGGTGTACCCCAAGGGTCAGTACTGGGCCCTCTTCTGTTTAACTTGTTTATTAATGATATTGAGAATGGAATTAACAGCAATGTTTCTATCTTTGCAGATGACACCAAGCTTTGTAGTACAGTACAGTCTATGGAGGATGTGCGGATGTTACAGGATGACTTAGACACACTGAGTGTTTGGGCGTCCACTTGGCAAATGAGGTCAATGTGGATAAATGTAAAGTAATGCACCTGGGTACTAATAACCCGCATGCATCATATGTCCTGGGGGGGGTTACTCTGGGAGAGTCACTGATAGAGAAGGATCTGGGTGTACTTGTAGATAATAGACTACAGAACAGTACACAATGTCAGTCAGCTGCTTCTAAGGCCAGCAGGATATTGTCATGTATAACACAGGCATGGACTCTCGGGACAGGGATATAATATTACCGCTTTATAAAGCTTTGGTGCGGCCTCATCTGGAGTATGGCGTCCAGTTTTGGAACCCGATTCATAAAAAGGATGTTCTAGAGCTGGAGAGGGTACAAAGACGGGCAACTAAACTAATAAGGGGAATGGAGCATCTTAGTTATGAGGAGAGATTAAAAGAATTACATTAGTTTAGTCTGGAGAAGAGACGTTTAAGGGGAGATATGATTAACTTATTTAAATATATAAATGGCCCCTACAAGAAATATGGGGAAAAGATGTTCCAGGTAAAACCCCCTCAAAGGACAAGAGGGCACTGCCTCCGCCTGGAGAAAAAAAGGTTCAATCTCCGGAGGCGACAAGCCTTCTTTACCATGAGAACTGTGAATCTGTGGAACAGTCTACCACAGGATCTGGTCACAGCAACAACAGTAGAGGGCTTCAAAACAGGGCTAGACAAGTTCTTAGAGCAAAATAATATAAATGCATATGTATAGAACCTATCACCCCTCCCCCTTCCCTGTATCCATCCCCTCCTTGGTTGAACTTGATGGACATGTGTCTTTTTTCAACCATATTGACTATGTAACTATGTAATTATGTAACTGGCTCGAGAAAGTGCCAGAGATTTGTAGTTTATTTCTATTAAAAACTGTCAAGTCTTCCAGGACTTATTAGCTGCTGTATCTCCTGCAGGAAGTGGTGTATTGTCTCCATTCTGACACAGTGCTCCCTGCTGCCACCTCTGTCCATATTAGACATCACGCTGCTCCAGTCCCCTGTTCCTGTTCTGAGACAGGGCTCGAGACATGACGTTTCAAGCCCGCTCAGCCATTCAGTGACTGCAGCGGGGTCCTGACTCTACTGCTGAATGGCTGAGCAGGCTTAAAGGGGTACCCCGAGCAAAATTTATTTTTAATATGTTATTAAAAAAGAAAAGTTATACAAATCCCTTATATACACTAATAATGGGAAATGCACGTATGGTGCTTTTTTCCCTTAACTTAGTAGATCAGGCAGGCTCACTTCCTGTAAAAAAAAAGGTGACGTCACGTCTCAATCCTGTGCAGGAGCGCTCACCCGCCACTCATTCCTGGCAGGGTGAGCGCTCCTGGTCGCGGTGCTGGTCGCGGTGCTGTGAGCGTTCCTGCACCTTCTCAATATGCATAAACCTGTCCCCTCTCAGATACCCACAGCGCAGGAGCAGGACCGGGCAGCCGGGTGAACTCTGAGGCAAAGCGAGGACAGCCTCTGTCCTGCGCCCGGTCCTGCTCCTGCGCTGTGGGTATCTGAGAGGGGACAGGTTTATGCATATTGAGAAGGTGCAGGAACGCTCACAGCACCGCGACCGGGCGGCGGGTGAGTGCTCCTGCAAGGGACCGGGCGGCTAGATGGGGAGGTACAGGAGCACTCACCCTGCCGAGAGCGAACTACAAGGGACCGGGCGGCTAGATGGGGTGGTACAGGAGCGCTCACCCTGCCGGGAGCGAACTACAAGGGAACGGGCGGCTCAGAGCACGGGCGGCTGGATGGGGAGGTGCAGGAGCGCTCACCCTGCCAGGAATGAGTGGCGGCTGAGCGCTTCTGCACAGGATGGGGCGGCTGGGTGAGCTCAGAGGTAGTTGGGGGAGCGCTAACCACGCTGGAAATGGACGGCGGGGTGAGCTAGTTGGGGGGAGGGGCCTCCGCAAAGGGTTGTCAGCACAGAGAGGCAGAAGGAAGAAGGCACTAATACATCTGCATACATGCCCCCCCCTGCTGGACCCGGCACTTGAGACGTGATGTCACCTTTTTTTACAGGAAGTGAGCCTGCCCGATCTCCTAAGTTGAGGGAAAATAGCACCATATGTGCATTTCCCATAATTAGTGTATATTAGGGATTTGTATAACTTTTCTTTTGTAATAACATATTAAAAATAAATTTTGCCCGGAGTACCCCTTTAAAACGTGAGCCCTGCCTCAGACCAGGGAAACTGGAGCGGTGTGAAGTAGGCCCAAGCACTGAAACCGGGAGGTCAGTGGAGGTCATTGCTTTCATTCACCCCCTCCCCGGCCATAGTGAATAAAGGGCCTCCGACCCAATGTGTACCCCGCCTGATGGCAGGAGAGTTGTCTGGCAGCCATAAATAACTCATAAACCTGTATTTTGCACAATTCCCCCCTTTTGTCCTCTGCCTGTGTAACTATGATTCTTACCAGTTTTACTTATCAGACACAGAGTAGCAGAATGAGCGGAGCTATAGGATGTATTCACTTAATAGAATGTTGGGAAAATACCCAATGCCGTGAATGCTGTGTCCATCTGTAGCCACATTGGAAACAACAGCTCTTTTAGATACCGTCATCTTGAATGCAACTCAACAGGTCCAGGACACTTGACATGTGTTTACAAGTACAATGTATCCCCGTCCCGTGACTGAAGACGATGAATCACAGGGTTATAAGTCTTTACGCTGGACTCAGATCAATTCCATCAACCACACATTTGTTGGGTAAAAAGACACTAAACAAACTCGACATAAACCCACAGCTATGCTCCTCAAATACGCAAAAAATACACTGCGGTAGTGTCTAGATTTCTAATTACGCCCGGCCCCCATATTTATAATATGAGTTGATGCCACAAAGTGTGTCTTCTGCCGTCTTAATAGAACACGCAGTTATGTTCTCATGATAATTGAGTGTAATGGAGATGTTTTGGGGTTTAGAAGAACATTCTTGATGCTGCCAGTGCATCTTATATGTCGCTATGTGGCATGAGTAAGTGCGAGAATAATTGCAGGAATTCCTTGGTCTTGGGTACATTCAATGGCACGAAACTGATAAAAAAAAATCTGAAATATTTAGCAAATTTTATTGCGGGAGAACACAACGTGATGGTATTCATATAGAATTATTGTCAATGGAAAACGGTTTCCACATCAACACGCCAGTCCTGCCGAATGAATTTATGGATCTTATTTAAAATGTAGCTTTAACTTGGCGAAATTATTTGTTAGAAATGAAGAAGACTTTGAAATTTGTCTTTTCAGACAGTACAGTGTATTCCTCTGATCCAACTGTCTGATTAAACTATTGGAAAACACTATTGGTTATTGGACCTTTTACAATAATTAAGAAGTCTAATCGTCCGGCATCATGTTATAGAGCGGAATGAGCTGAGCAGATTGATATATAATATTGTGGGACAAGATTTAGTCGAATTTGTATTTTAGTCATTTAACATCTTGCTTATTCTGGGCTTAGGAGTCCAGTGGGCTGTCCTTCCCTGTATGGACTGCCCACCGGACTCCTAAGCCAGGAAAAAGGAGAGATATATACAAATAAAATACACTGAATCTTTTTCCACAAAACTATATATCAATCTGTAAAAAAAACTTTACCAAACTGCCCTGTATGAACCTAACCCTTATATGATAGGGTGTCTGGCAATCAGCTGATCACAGACTGACCCACCACCTGATCAAGAATTGGTTGTAATTTGGGGAGTAACACCTAGAGTGACCCAATAAGTTAGTATTGCAGAGGGGAATAAACTTCCTGCCCACTCTTGCTGCCCAGTATTTTTTTATTTTTTTTTAGAAAGCTGGAAAACCCCTTGAAAAACCCTTCAAATCATCTCAAAGGCTTAGGTTACATGAAGACTCTTTGTATTGGGCACTTCAGTTTTATCTACTGAGAAACTGTTTCAGTCTGCAAGAAGATACTAATTAACATTACACTCATTTCGTATACTTAATGCTGTGAGTTCCATGCGTGGACTGTAATCAATGTGTGAATGCCTCCTCCTTAGTCTTTTCCCCTGGATTAAAGTTTTGCTGGAAAGCTTAACATTTCCAAATAACTTTAAAGGCTATGGACACCTTTGTGTTTTTTTTTTATTTTTAATTCAGAAAGTTGCTTAATTTTGCTTTTCGAAAATAAATAGTCTTTATTAGAAATTTCCTACCATTTAGCTGCTACCATCAAAGAGACTTTTAAAGAGGGTGAAGAGATTATACACTGGCTCAGATTGTAGATGGCGGGGGATAAATACCTGGGAGGACAGGTCACATAGGCTGAAGAGTATAGACAGCTAATTTTCATCATTTAGCAAGCTGCAGAGGATGTACAAGCAAAAGTAAGCATCATTTTAAATAAAGACCTGTGAAAAAATTGTTTTCACATGCTTTTCACAGGTGTCCATGAACTTAAAGTATGCAAGATAAGGGTCAAGGAAACATTTAGCAAAGGTAGAAGCAGTTTCATCTTTTTATCCTCCTATTCTCCTAAATCTTTGCCGTTCAGGAACCTATTTAAATAAAGGTTTATTCGGCAACTGTTCGGCAACCTTAAATAAGGTTTATTCGGCAACTGTTCATTGAAAAAAATATTGAAAAAGAAGAAAAAAACAGACCTCTAAGCAGCACTGACACCCAAGGATATGTTTCTTTACCAGAAGTGAACTTAACTGATTTGGAGACTAATAGAAGGAAACACTGACTCCTCTGTAGCCAGCTCTCTACTGAGAACAAGGAAATATGACCTTTTCCTTCCAGGGATCTGTGGAGGGAGTGCTAATATTACACTTATTGTATATCTGGCAGTGCTCTCTGCTTCAGTCACTGATCAAAAAATATAACAGGTACCGAAGAGCAAAAAACACACATTTTTCCTGATAAATGTGCAATGTCTGTACTATGTTTAAGAATCAAGAGGCATGGATATATAGAATTCTCACCAAAGATCATGTTAGTAATTATCATGACTATTTTCTACAGTCAACATTATAAAATAATGGCCATTATGCTCATTGTGGTAACATAGCATACCGTGATCATAGCTGGAAGCAGACAGCTCCATACATTATGTAGTGGCCATGATGTGTTACTGCAGCTCAGCTGATTCAATGGGAGCTAAGCTGCAGTGACCCAGCACGGCCACTACAAAATGTATGGAGCTGTCTGCTTCATCTCTTTTTATTGTATAGGAAGCACCTTGGCTCTAGCCACCATTTGATCAGCTGATTTGCTGAGAGTTGGTCCATTGTATTGGAGGACACAGGCGCTGCTACTGCTCAGCTGCTTAGCTGTTATAATATAATATTTTGATCATTCTCTTCATTTTAATGTATCTCATACAGGTTACACACCTCATAGGAGCTCTATAGATGTCAGCAAGATGTACAGCAGAGGTTTTGTATTCCATATTGCCACAATCTTATCTGGAAATGCTTGTTACTTGTCTATGCCAGTAAAGCATTTGTTTCCTCTAGCAGGCAATGCACCCTCCCTTATAGCTAATAACATCACTTAGACAATGATTGGATATCATTGTGGATTACCAAGTGTACAAAGCGGTAATCTTATCACCTAGCGGCTAGTTTCATGTGGACTGACTCAGGCTCTCATACAAGATACGCAAAGCCTTTCTGCACCCAGATATTGAATGATGACTAACGTTCAGCCTGGCATACTTGGTGCCTATGTTATGGGTGGCCAATGTTTAAAATCAAGTACAATAAGTTGCAAAATTAGGATTTCTAGGTTTGGATTTCAGAATGATAGATTTCTTTAACCCCTTAAGGACAGAGCCAACTTGCATCTTTGCACTTCTGTTTTTTTCCTCCTTGTGCTTAAGGCATTTGCATTTTTTCACCTAGAGACCCACACGAGCCCTTATTTTTTGCGCCACTACTTGTACTTTGCAATGACAGGCTGAATTTTTTCATAAAGTACACTGCAAAACAAAAAAAAAATTCAATGTGTGGTGAAATTGAAAAAAAAGAAAAAAGAAAACACATTTTGTTTATTTGGGGGGTATGTGTTTTTGTGCCGTTCGCCCTGGGGTAAAACTGACTTGTTATATATGTTCCTCAAGTCGTTATGATTACAACGATATATAACATGTATAACTTTTATATTATGAGATGGCTTGTAAAAAATTCAAACCATTGTTAACAAATATATGTTCCTTAAAGAGAACCAATCACCTGAAATTAACTGTCCCTATAATAAAAGATTCTCTGTCCCTAAGTCTATTCCTGAAGATACAGACTGCCTGTGCAGTCTGTATCTTATGCTTTTTCCTAATCCAGTGTAGCGAAGAAGTAAGGCCGGGGGCGGCCATCTTGATGACGTCACAGTGGTGCGTTCCAACGCTGGAACGCAAGGGACGTAATCAAGATGGCGTCCGGCTTTACTGCACTGCTACAGAGGAGTAGGTAAAGTATAAGATACAGACTGCAAAGGCAGTCTGTATCTTCATGAAGTTTATTTCTGAAGATACAGACTGCCTGTGCAGTCTGTATCTTATACTTTACCCACTCCTCTGTAGCGGTGCAGTAAAGCCGGACGCCATCTTGATTACGTCCCTTGCGTTCCAGCGCTGGAACGCACCACTGACGTAATCAAGATGGCCGCCCCCGGCCTTACTGCTCCGCTCCGCTATACAGCTATAGGTAAAAGAATAAGATACAGACTGCACAGGCAGTCTGTATCTTCAGGAATAGACTAATAGGCCCAGTTAGGATATTCATACACAGCGATCTCGCGCTGTATAGCGCGGGATCACTGTGTACTTACAGAGCGGTGGCAAAGGCTCATGGGAGCCCTTCCTGCCGCTCGGCATGCCGGGAGCTTCCTATCGCGCGCCGGCTCTTTTCAAAAGAGCCGGCGCGAGACACGAAAAGAAAATAGGTATATTGCGAAAACGCGGCCCTAAAAGTAATTAATTCAAATTACAAATATTAATAAAATAACAATTTGAATCTAATTATCGAAAAAAAATTTTTTAATTTCCGCCCATGATTAGTTCTCTTTAAAATCGCTCCATTCCCAGGCTTATAGCGCTTTTATCCTTTGGTCTATGGGGCTGTGTGAGGTGTCATTTTTTGCGCCATGATGTGTTCTTTCTATCAGTACCTTGATTGCGCATATGCGACTTTTTGATCGCTTTTTATTACAATTTTTTTGGATTTGATGCGACCAAAAAATGCGCACATTTGCACTTTGGGATTTTTTGGCGCTTACGCCGTTTACTGTGCGAGATCAGGAATGTGATTAATTATTAGTTTGGGCGATTACGCACGCGGTGATACCAAACATGTTTGTTTATTTATTTTTATTTATAACATGGGAAAAGGGGGGTGATTCAAACTTTTATTAGGGGAGGTTTTTTTTTTACTAATATTAATACTTTTTTTTTTTTTTTTACTTTTACACATATACTAGAAGCCCCCCTAGGGGACTTCTAGTATATACACTCTGATCTCTCATTGATCTATGCTGTATATAGTAATACAGCATAGATCAATGAGATAGGCACTCGATTGCTTTCGGCTGCTGCAGCCGGAAGCAACCAAGTGCCGAGCCAGGATCAGTGTCATTACGGCGCAGACCCCAGCCGGCAGCAGACAGGGAGGTCGCTCTTCCGGGACAATGCTAATAGCCGCGGTACCGGGCTACATGCGGCTACATACGCCCTGTGTTGTTAAGGGGTTTAAGGTGTTGTCCAGCAAAAATCTTTTTCTTTCAAATCAACTGGTTTCAGAAAGTTATACAGAGTTGTTATTTTCTTCTATTTAAAAATCTCCAGTCTTCGAATACTTATCAGCTGCTGTATGTCCTGCAGGAAGTGGTGTATTCTCTCCAGTCTCACACAGTGCTCTCTGCTGCCACCTCTGTCCATGACAGGAACTGCCCAGATCAGTAGCAAATACCCATAGAAAACCTCTCCTTCTCTGGACAGTTCCTGACATGGACAGAGGTGGCAGCAGAGAGCACTGTGTCCGACTGAAGAGAATACACAACTTCCTGCAGGACATACAGCAGCTAAGAATTTCTGGAAGACTTAAGATTTTTAAATAGAAGCGCATTACAAAACTATAGAACATTTTGACACCAGTTGATTTAAAAGAAAAAAGATTTTGGCTGGAGTACTCCTTTACCAAGATTTTTATTTTTAAGTAACTGTCAGGATATGAAAGACAATGGTAAGAAAGGAGGGGTAAATTTCATCTAGGCCTAGGGAGTGTAAAGTCTCAGGGAATTTGGTAGCCAAGTGAATGGGACTAAAGGTTCTTTTAAACCTTTAATGACAAATCGAGGGGCTGGGCTGCACGAACAATCCATTTATCATTTGTGCAGCCATGAAAACTATAGCACAGGTATACATACATCCTTGCTGTCAGTTTTCAGAACCCACACCAGTATATACTTACCTAGTGCACTACTGCTGCGAACCTGCATCCTTTTCCTCCAACTCTATTGTCCAGCCTCCTTTATCTTCAGGCCCGCCTCCTTTGTCTTTCAATCATTCTGGAGAAAACAAAGCAGCTGCACAGGAGAGCCAGAGTAAAGGATGCCAGAAGAAAGTTATCAGCCTCACACCCCCTATTTACACAGGAAGATGTGTGGCTGGTGACAATAAATGTTAAAATAAGCTATAAGTACAAGATCAGCCAGGAATCTGCCATTTTTCCTGTCCTCAGCTGCTAGCCGTCACTTTTACAATGGCTGATTATAGGCCGCAGAAGTGTTTCTGGCTGATAATCGTCTTGTAAAATACCTTTAAGTACTGCCGTACCGGCCGTGATGAACTTCACTGACACCGGCCGTTCTGTGACACGGCCGGGTCACAGAATGGCCGGTGTCTTACGTAGTGTATACACGACCATAGATGTCTTTATTAGGGACATCAAATTTTTTGTTATAAAAGCATATTGAAATAAACTCCCCCATTTCTTAATGCAGCCAAGTTGTGAGACCCCATACTTCCCTGTATTATCCAGCGCTATAAAAACATGGCCACTTTTCCCCCTCTCTTGTCTCCAGTTCAGCTGTGGTTTGCAATTAAGCTCCATTTAATTGAATGAAACTAAGTTTAAAACCCCACGCAATCTGAAGACAAGAGAAGGGGAAAAGTGGCCAAGTTTTTGTAGCGCTGGATAACCCCTTTAAGAGAAAGGGAGGTGTGACTGCATTGTTAATAAGAGTATTCCACAATCCTTGTGGCCATACAATCCAGGAGGGTGTTTTTTTAGGAGCCAAATTTCAAGCCTAGCCGAGATAATGGGGTTCTGAACAGTAGGGATCTTCTTAGTAAAGCTAAATGTCCATAGTAAGACCTTCATTGTCCAGTGTTCCATAATAATTGCCTCCATTTCTACCCAGTGAGAAGCAGTGTCATGCAGCCCCCAACTTTTAGTTTGATCTAAAACAATTGGATCTTATTCTTTGGACATCCCAAGCTCCTCATGTGCTCTGGGGCCAAGCACTTTGGGCCTAGGATTCTGCCATGTAGAAAAATTATGTTTTAGGGGGTATTGATGGTGGCTACTGGGGTAACAAAGGCAAGCACAGTAGACGGAGATGAAAATCAATGTTTTTGTTTGTCTCATACACTTTGTGATCCCACGCTATAACATCTGTACTATGGGGGAGATTTATCAGACATGGTGTAAAGTGAAACTGGCTCAGTTGCCCCTAGCAACCAATCAGATTCCACCTTTCATTCCTCACAGACACTTTGGAAAATGAAAGGTGGAATCTGATTGGTTGCTAGGGGCAACTGAGCCAGTCTCACTTTACACCATGTCTGATAAATCTCCCCCATGTTTCTTGTGAGCAGCCTTTGTTTTGTAGAAGATGGCGGAGTTCAGCTCTTGGCTGCATTTGGCACTCCCATAGACCATAACTAGTGTGGCACACATTTGACTGCCAATCCTTCCAGATGGGTTCAGAAGTCCCTTTCTACAGATCACAGGGGTCAAAGCCATCACACTGTAGATAGGCAATAAGTCTTCATGGTGGCAAAACCCCTTTGAGCTTATATATCCTGCACAGATGTCCTCAATGTATCGGATCACCTCCATTACCAGGAATAGCCACTTAGACACTTAGCCACCTACATTTCCTGTGTCCATTACAAATGTCCTGCGATTTCCCTGAATGGGCTTATTAGGGGGTTACGGTATGGCCTGTGGCTTTATAAGACATGGAATAAACATATAATGTCTCTATATAACAGAATCAATGCTGGATATTAATCCCTTAGAGGGATCATTTTGCAATAACTCTACAGGGTAGTAAAGTTTGCACGCAGATGCTGGAATAACATGAATTTTCCAAAAAAAACTCATTTCACAGCTCAGGTTTGATCTGGAGTCCTGCGTTTCAGTTATACAAGACTGCAGTAAAACTTCAGCTACTGCATTGCCCATAAAGTGTCAAGTCTGTGGTCACATAATTCTCAGAAATGCATATTGCACATTCTTGGCAAGTAGGATCTTAACAATCTGAAGGGAAATGGCTGCTGGATTCCAAGTTTCCCTCAAAAACATCTTCTTTCTGTCCTCTTCATAGCAGAACGATTGCTTCGAAAGACTGACATGCGCTGGGGAGACTGAGCAAATATTGCTTGTTATTTTATTCATATTTTTTTTTGCATATTTTATTCTAGGTGGGGGGTTGTGTCACATATCCAATATTGGCTGCTAGTGTGCATAGATTTGTCATATATCCAGTTATTGGCAATAAATATACATATTGATTAGAAGATCTATAGCTGGTACTGTATGGTGGTAGAGTGCAGCATGATCATTCCTAATATAGATACCACTGATCGGCCATTACCAGCCTTTGTGCCATTGACACGGGTCTAACCCATAGGGACATGGACTGTACAAGATTTCTAAAATTGTGTTATGGTAGCTGACACTAAGGTCCAGTTCACACTGAGTATACACGGCGTAATTCTGCCGCAGACCTCTTCCGCCGCACTCATTGTGCTTCTTTGAGCGAAAGGGAGAGTGCGCACTCATCCGCTTCCTCTCCTCTCCACTCAAAGAACTAACATGTTAGTTCTTTGAGCGGAGAGCGACCGCAGAGGACAAGCACACGCCCTCTAATTCACTCAAAGCCCCACACTGAGCGCTGCGTGTTTACTCAGTGTGAACTGGCCCTAAGATATTAGCAGCAGATCTTTCAAAGGGGTACTCCAGCGGGGGGGCACTTTTGTTCTGGGATCGGGGAGGAGGTGGGCGAGGGAAAAGACGTCCACTCACCTCCCCGGTTACAGCGGCGGGTCCCGCATCGCGGCGCTCCGGTGCCCAGCCGCTTCCGGGTGTCTGACACGGGCCCAAGACGTGGCGTCAGACACCCGGAAGTGGCCGGGCACCGGAGCGCCGCGATGCGGGAGCCACCGCTGGAACGGGGGAGGTGAGTGGACGTCTTTTCCCTAGGCCACCTCCTCCCCGGTCCCAGAGCAAAAGTGCCCCCCCCCTTGCTGGAGTACCCCTTTAAAGTGGTCCTTTGGACAAGGACCTTGCTTGATATATGCCCAGAAATGGGCGGGACACTGATGCAGCTACTGATTGGCTTGGCAGGCCTGTAATGTCATGACAACAGGTTGATTGTTGTCTTTCAACATGTTGAAAAATCACTGTCCGCCTGCAGCTTATTGCTTCATATAAGTGCTGATGCGTGGCCGATGGCTGGTATATTGAAAATTATAAAGATTTTATTTATTGGATCTGAAGAAGCGCTGGAAAATAGGCGTGAAACAGCTGACATCATCAGTGGGGGGTGTTTGGCATCCTCCACCTGCCTGAACTATGCTGTAAACACACTTGTTGGATAATAAAGCAACATTTTTCTGCTAACTGGTGAGTGCATCCAGACTTCTTTTTCTCTATGAAAGTTCATTTAGAAGCAACTATTTGTTTTTTCTGGTTAAGTGCACCACGCTTAGCAAAATAATAGAGCGGATATATGTATGCTATGAGTGGCTACTAAGCAGTTGAGTAGTGCCGATCCCCACGTTTCTACTATTGACTGGATAAAGATTTTATACTTACCTCCCCACGCTCCCCCAGTGCCCTCTTGCCTTGTCTCTGGGTCCCCCACTGACCACAGTCACTCCGGCAGAGGAATCCATCTCTGCAGTAACAGCCTGCTCGGCCAATTACTGGCTAAGACAGGACAGCAACGTTGCCGGTGGAGGAGCATGGAGAGGTAAACATGCCGTCTTTATTATTTGCTATATACCAATAACACTAAATGAAAACTTGAAAGCTTTCCCAATGCCGGAGTACCCCTTTAAAGAAAGCTCTGTACTGACATCCCTAATGATGTCTGTGCAACCCTGCCCACATGATTATAATCATCATAATTATCAGGCCGGGTAATAGGTCCAGGAAGCTAGCACCAATCTAGCAGATGGGTCCTTGCTTTCGCTGTGGGTTGCACCGTCTGATATGGTATTTAGGTCCTGTCTGGGAGCTGAACAAAATCCCTTTCTTATTGTGCTGGTAGTTATCTGAAGTGAGGTTTGGTTCCTTGTAGACCGGAGTGTGGCCTACATACTGGAGCCTTGATTGTGATCTAGAAGGGTTAAAGGGAGTTGAGCCTAGTAGTATTAAGAAAGGACCTCACATTGCAAGCTATGTAGGTCTGACCCCAAATACATTTCTAAGTCATTCTAGAGAGTTCTTTTTTTTAGTAAGAGTGGTTTATAAATTCCATGTACAATAGGAAGTACAGTGTTCCCTCAAAGTTACAAGATTATTTAGTTCTAGGACGTCCAGTGTAATCTGTAACTGTTGTATCTTGAGGCCAAAACCCAAAAATGACCATATAACATATAATATAGATAAAGCAAAACCTTATGTATAAAAATCAGAAATAGCTGCTAGAAGCTAAAAATTATTTATACAAGAATTTATATAGGAGCTTCTACAAAATGGAACCATCTTTACTACTTGGTGTCCTGGGAAGTAGCCAGTCCTAGCACAGGTAAAAGCAGCACATACTATGTAGTACTGCACTATACTGTGGAAAGGCGCTACTTGAAAGCCAATCTCTGCATCAAGTTAAAGGGGCCCTGTCATCAGCTTTTAGCTGACTAAAGTAAATTTATGGTGCAATATGGCTTCTTACCCTGAATCAGGAGATATAACTCTTATTTCAATCCATGACTCCAGCACTGAGAAAAAAGCTTTAGAAGTTTTATGAAAATTAGGAAATAGAAACCACAAGGCATCCCCATTAGCTGTTAAAGCTCAGCAGTTTTCACATCCTTGTCTCCTAATACCTCTATGTCCACAAGTAAATGTCCACACTGACTTGCTGACAGGCTGAACATTGTGGAGCTTTTTCAGCTTATATCTTAGCGCTGGAGCAATTGATTGAAATAAGAGTTATATCTCTTGATTCAGGTTTAGAAGCTCTATTGTACAGCACAATTACTTTAGTCAGTAAAAAAATGCTAACAGGTCTGCTTTAAAAAGTTACTTTCATTAAAGTAAAAACATCCTTAACAAGGGGAAGGAAGTTAACATGATCCAAAAAAATTATCCGACTCTGTGAGAGGGTGTATGGAGTGAGATTGTCTGCTTTCCCCGTCATGTCTGGTCATTCTATGTAGAGCTGGCCCAGATTTCTCAAACTGTGTAAAACAGAAACTGGTGTCAGCTGCCCATAACAACCAATCATGGCTTAGCTTTATTTTACCGGAGCTTGAACCTGAGCTGTGATTGGTTGCTCTGGGCAGCTTACACCCGTTTCTGTTTTAAACCCTTTGATACATTTAGGCCTATGTGTTCCTGTCAATGATGGTGTGTTTGGTGTAGCTAAAGTTCCCTCCAGTAATATATATAGGATTTTATTTTTAAATAATTATTATTTAAATTTTTTTCAGCTATTAATATAAAGATATCAGTAACTGAATCACCAGATAGATGCCCGGGGCAACCATGCAATGCCCAAAGCTGCTCCTGCTTGGCTCTTCACACGATCCCATTCCTTCTACACAACAACATTGTCTCCTGAGCAACAGGCCAGGCTTCCAAATTCTCCTCAAGCTGTATCCCCGCCACCAGGCAACTTTAACACCAACAAGAGAAGAATGAGTTCACACGCGGCAGATTTGTTACAGAGATTTCTGCAATTGTTCTCTTCGTTTAAAATATCCCCATCCCGATGAATAAAACTGATTTACAGTCTTCGCGTCTTTGAAAGTCTTGACAACAAAAGTGTCCAACCTGCGGCCTTCCAGATTTTGCAAAATTAGAATTCCCATCATGCCTGGACAGACGGATTATAGTTTTGCAACAGCTGGAAGGCCGCTACTGCACACTACTGCTTTACAGTTATATGACTTTATGAAAGAAATGGAAATAAAAATAATTTTTGCCAGAATATCCAATTCAAATGTTTTCTTTCAAATCAGCTGGTTTCAGAAAGTTATACAGGTTTGTAATATACTTCTATTTAAAAATATCAAGGCTCTCGCCCACAATTTTTAATGGGTGACAACAGGCTCTAGAACACAATTATAAGGTGGGTCACAACAGGCTCTAGAACACCATTATTAAGAGGGTCACAACAGGCTCTAGAACACAATTATAAGTTGGGTAACAACAGGCTCTAAAACACAATTATAAAGAGGGTCACAATAGGCTCTAGAACACAATTATAAGGTGGGTCACAACAGGCTCTAGAACACATTTATAAGGAGGGTCACAGCAGGCTTTGGCCCACAATTAAAAGCAGGGTCACAACAGGCTCTAGAACACAATTATAAAGTGGGTTACAACAGGCTCTTACCCAAATTATAAGGAGGGTCACAACAGGCTCAAGCCCACAATTATAAGGAGGGTCACAACAGGCTCTAGAACACAACTATAAGGAGGGTCACAACAGGCTCTTACCCAAATTATAAGGAGGGTCACAACAGGCTTGAGCCCACAATTATAAGGAGGGTCACAACAGGCTCAAGCCTACAATTATAAGGAGGGTCACAACAGGCTCTAGAACACAACTATAAGGAGCAGGGCCGGATTAAAGGGAGGGCACAAGGGGCATGTGCCCAGGGGCCTCCACCACTAGGGGGCCCCCACCAGCCCAAACCCAGAAGTGGTGTCTGGGAGCCAGTCCCACGCGCAAAAAGCATGTGGAAACCCTACCTGGACACAGCACTGGCCACACTGCATGCTGTCCAGGGAGGGAGGGAGGGAGGTGTAGGGTTAATCCTGTGTAAGCATCTCCCTCCCTGCAGGCTCAGACTCCCCCCTGATGGGTCTTTGAATGGATTCTTCCTGTCAAGCCTCTGGGTGCCTGTCTCATGCAGAGGTCCTCACTCCCCCTTGCCCCTCCCCCTCACTGAGGAGAGGACTGCATGGGACCTTAGCAAGGAAACCTGATCTCTCCAGCAGGGATGTGACATCATAGAGCATGCTGGAGCATCTGTCACAGTGGCTGACAGGCTGAAGGAACAGAGAAGAGCCAGAAGAGAGAAGACCTGTCATCTGCCTAGATCAGGTGAGTATGAGGTTTTGTTTTGTATTGGCACAACAGAGCAGGGGTATATACTATAGAGGCATATATCAGAGCAGGGATATATACTATAGGGGCATATATCTATAGTATCTATATCTATATCTATAAGGAGGGTCACAACAGGCTCTTACCCAAATTATAAGGAGGGTCACAACAGGCTCGAGCCCACAATTATAAGGAGGGTCACAACAGGCTCTAGCCCACAGTTATAAGGAGGGTCACAACAGGCTCTAGCCCACGATGATAAGGTGGGTCACAACAGGTTCTTACCCAAATTATAAGGTGGGTTACAACAGGCTCTTCTCCACAATTATAAGGTGGTTCACAACTGGCTTTTACCGACAGTTATAAGATGGGTCACAACAGGCTCTAGCCCACAAATTCTTATTAGGGTTACAACAGGCTCCAGCCCACAATTATAAGGAGGGTCATAGCAGGCTCTAGAACACAATTATAAGATGGGTAACAACAAGCTTTTACTCACAGGTATAAGGAAGGACACTACGGGCTCTAGCCCAAAACTATAAGGAGGGTTACAACAGGCTCTAGCCCACATTTATAAGGAAGGTTACAACAGGCTCTAGCCCACAATTATTAGGAGTGTCACAGCATGCTCTTACCCAGAATAAGCTGGGTCACAACTGGCTTTTACCCACAATTATAAGGTGGTTCACAACAGGCTCTAGCCCACAATTATAAGGTGGTTCACAACAGGCTCTAGCCCACAATTTTTATGGGGGTCACAACCAGGCTGTCTCCCCCAATTATAAAGAGGGTCACCACCAGGCTTTTGCACAAAATTTGTACAGCGTGTGCATGAGGCCCTCTTTTATGTGAAATAAAGGGTGTACATGATTCCCTTTTTCCTTTGAGTTTTTGCGCTTTGTGTATTGGCTTGGATGAGTCTATGAGTCCAACTTTCAAAATTTTGGTGGGTGGGTGTAGTTTGAGTTCAGCCTTGTCTATGACATCTATGGTTGTCAGAGAGGACAAGAACTAAAGTAAGACATGAGCAAACTTTTAAAGTGTCCCTGTCGTTATAACTTTCAAAATCTAAATCAACAGAGGATGTGATATAAATCAAGTTTGCAATTTACGTTAATTATTTCTTTTTTAGTTATTATGGAAAACACGGCACTTCCTGTTTTCTTACTTTTTTTTCTCAAAGAGAAAACAGGAAGTTCCATGTTTCCCAGGTGATCTGAGCGCTCACAGAGAGAAGGCAGTCATGTGATTGATGGACACATTGAGCCGTGACTCTCTGTACTGGCCGTAATTCCTGTCAGAAAATTTGCCTTCAGGAGACTGGACCTGGATTTCTGGTAAGTACAGCTTTGTTTTACAGGATGATAGCAACAAAAAAAACCAATGAATGTATATGGAACACTTGCTTTATTATTTCACATCTACAGTTGATTTAGATTTTGAAAGTAATAACGACAGTGACACTTTAAATTGGACTTTATCTTAGGGTGGGTGCGCAATATTGTCACTTTATTGCACCAGACACCCTCCCCTCTGTCGAATAGGAGGTAAATGCTTAAAGTGTTACGATTTTAAGAAACTTTGTAATTGGGTTTATTAGGCAAGTATGCCATTATCTGCATTCAAAAAGAATTTCCCCAGGTCCCCCCTCCCTCCTCTCTCTCATTAACTGCTCATTATCAGGAAATCTCGACTCTTTTACATCAGTCGGGCCCTGTGTAACCTATGAAGAGGGAAGGAGGGAGATTAGTCACCAGCAGAGAGCAGAGGACAAAGGATTACACAGTGGGAGCTGTATGAAAGCCGGTATTCAGAGGTCAGAGAGGTCAGTACTGACTTCAGAGGAGATAGCCGGTGATGTAGCTGTAAATTAACTCTTTGTTGTCCTGTTTTGGTGCCTCATCTCCCTCAACCCCTCCCCTTTCCATAAGAGAACCATGAAGACGGGGGAAGAGCTTCAAACTGCTTTTTCATGATAAAAATGCATTTTTCAGCTAATAAACCCAATGACAAAGTTTCTTAAAATTGCCTGTACTATTGATTTCTGCAAAAAAAAAAAAAAAAAATTAAAGACAGTGACACTTTAAATCTTTCTTTGGTTTGTTACTCAAATCGAGCACTTAAAGAGGACCTGTCACCCCCCGTGCCGGGGTGACAGGCTCCCGACCCCCCGTTACAGCCCCCTATACTCACCTGATCCCACCAGGTCCCACTTCCTGATCCGGTCGGGTCACGGAGATATGAGCGCCCGAAGCCTGGCGCGCGCGCTCACAGGAGAGTCCGATGCCCATAGAGAATGACGGAGCATCGGACTCCCCATTCATTCTCTACGAGTGTCGGACTCTCCTGTGAGCGCGCGCGCCGAGCTTCAGGCGCTCATATCTCCGTGACCCGGTGGGATCAGGTGAGTATAGGGGGCTGTAACGGGGGGTCGGGAGCCTGTCACCCCGGCACTGGGGGTTGACAGGTCTCCTTTAAGTATCGGAAAAATACTCAACTCCTCTTTCGACTCATTATGACACAGACCTTCCTACATTGTGTGGCCTGATGCTTTATTTCTTTGCCTGTGTCAAGAATGTGTAATGCAGGAATGTAAAGTACCTTATACACAGGGATGTTTATTACAGAATTCCTCCCTGTCTGTAACCAGTGTTATACAGAGTTTATATAATCCCTGTCATACGATGCATTGTGCATGTCAAGCACAGGAGCTTGACGTCAGCTCCAATAAGGGCCGCTAAACTCCAGAACTATGCCACTGTAGAAGACGGTATGTCCAGTAAGACTGGCAAAGCCTAGTGAGTACAAGGAGTTATGTGCTCTTCTGGAAGCTGTACACACTTTTAGAGTAGTACTTGAGATTGCTATAGAAGGTGAAGAAGTGCAAATATGGATAATACAAGGCCATGAGTACCACCAATAATGCAGAATCGGGGGGGGGGGGGTTGATTTGTTGCTTTAGGCTATGTTCACACATCATATCAGACTGGCCATTCCATGACCCTGCTGGGTCACGGAACCGCTGGTCTCTGCCAAGATCATCCCGGCCGGTACAGCAGTATCGGCCGGATGATCTTTATGGCCGTAGTGTTCTGATGCGGGCGCATCAGCGCACGCCTGCATCAGAACTCCCCATAGGAAACAATGAAGCAAGCGTCCCGAGCCACTCGCTTCATTGTGTGAACTGATATGTCAGTTCTTTGCGGCTGGCATGGCATCCCGGCCAGAGAGTATACAATGTGTATACGCTCCGGCCGGGAACCCATAGAATAAGAGGCAACGTTCCACACTGCATTAAGTATGGGCGTCGTTGCCGATGGCCGTACTTTTACGTAGCCTTAAAAGAGAAGTACGGCGCTGCAGTAGTGATTTTTTGAAAAAGCAGGTAGGGGGGGGGGGGGGGCACACATATAAAATCCACCACTCCAGGACCTTCTCAGCCAATGCCATGACCCTGCTAATTGGCAGCCTGCTCGGCCAGTCAGTGACTGAGGCGGGACGTCACTCCAGTCACTGATTGGCTAAGCGGCCTGTCCATCAGCCAGGTCAGGCATTTTCCCTGAAGTCATGACATCATCATAACTCATGGGAAAATGCCTTCCGTCAGGGGTCCAGGCTGGCTTTATCTGCAACTTTGTAGCTTCTTTGTAATGCTGGGAGGGTTATTCTGGGGTAAAACCGGTGATGAACTCACTGTGATTATCCCTCCCGGCAGTACAAAGAAGCCACAAAGTTACAGATAGGGACTTGTTTTCCTCAGCCGGAAAGGAGGGGGGAAGAAGAAAGGGGAGATAGAGAAAAAAGCTCACACACAGTTTTTTTTAAGGAATTATTAGTCCCACCATGGGCAGCAAAATATTAAAAGCTATGTTTGAGTGGAATACCCCTTTAAAGTGGTTGCGTTCCTAAGGGGTTAAGTTAGTTGTATCAATTTATGAAGCAAGAGGATGAATACAAGCTCCAGTAAGTTTCACTGCTCTCCATATAACTGGGCCAATAAATAGTCCGCACCAAGCTGCTTGGCTTCGGGGCTAAGGAGATTGAGATTCCTGCAGATTTACAGAGTATCTGTCTGTAGACTATAGACTGCACTTTATACACTGCAGTCTGCGACTGGGATGCAGATTTTCAGTCATAAAGAGACCAATAATCTACTAGTTTGTAGCCGTAAAACTGCAAGGAATTGTAATTTCGCCGGTAAAACTTTATGGTTGACAGTGAAGAGTCCTGATTGCATCGGTAATAGCTACTATTAGTCATGTGCTACTAATCTCATGTGTTCCTCTAAATGCCATAAAGCGGCCTTACACGTACCCTATTAAATGATGAGAATCCACATGGACCTCTAGGCACAATGATCAGCAGCCATATTGTACTGAGAGAGTCCCTCTATTTACACCAAGAATCCGGATTAAACTTCAGTGACCCGACCGTTTCTCCGAGACATTTCTTCCTGTTACACAACACACATGTTTAGGAATAGTTCTGTGCGTGAGCGTTAAGTATCCTCCAGCAAATACTGATAACGTTCCAGTAAGTGATTTTCTCTATATACTAAGATTATATAGGAATGTATGAGAGCAGGGGTTAGGAGGCCTACATGGGTCAGGCTGATTACAGAAGGGTAACTGAAGGATACCCTTACATATTGGTCCTGAAATCACCGAGATCTCGCCTGAAATCTAAATTACATTTATCAAATAAGAATGGCTTTTTATTGTTGGGTATGATCTTTGTATACTTCTCCTAACATACTATATAAACCCAGAACCTACTCTGTTTTTGCAGGACCCATTATTGCTCTCTTCCAAAAATATATAATTTTTGTACAGTAACAGGACACCTATGCACATCAGTAATAAATGATGGGAGAGTAAACTAAGCATGCTCCATGACCTTTGCAGTGGTCACTGTCCATCACCTATTATCAGTTACAGATCCTGTGTTATCTGCCTCCACTTTTCCTTGCTTTGCTATGCAGGACACTCAAATCTGCGTATCTAAACACAGCTGTATAAAATGATGGGAAAGTTTACTGAGCAGGCTTTTTGCCATTTTTAGTATGGTTCATCATCACAGTCGTTTTTTACTATGTTCGTCATCTGTCGTCAAGTATGTAACCTATGTTATCTGTCTCCAGTTTATCTTGACTTGCTTCCTGGGGACCTTAAAGGGGTATTCCACTCAAACATAACTTATCATATGTTACTGTCCATAGTGAGACTAACAATTTGCTCCATACTTGATATTATCTATTCAGTTTCCTTCCCCCAGTTCTGAGCTGCTGCTTTCTGCTGAAAAAATCTGTGAGCTTTTCTCTCTGTCTCCCCCTCCTCCCCCCTCCCTTCTGATACGGCTGATGTACAGAAGTCCTTGGCAACTTTGTAGCTTATTTGTTATGCTGGAGGGTTGATCTGAGGTCAAGTAGGTGAAGAACTCACTGTGATTTAGGCTACATTCACATGTCCGTGTTTCACAGAGCACTACATTGAGATAGTGATCCATGCCGCAAATGCCGGTCTGCACATATTTGTTTGTTTTTTTTGTTGGCACAGATCGCAGCCCCATACACACATATGGACATGTGAAAGGGGTCATTGAAATACATTGGTCCTGGCGGACAGGACTACAGACCTGAAAATAAGGCCTTACCCTTCTTGTATTACAAAGTTGCTACACAGTTGCAGATAGGGACTTGTTTACATCAGCCATCTCAGAAGGGACTGGGGAGGAGTGGGAGGCAGAGAGAAAAGCTCACACACAGATTTTTGTGTTTTCAGCAGAAAGCAGCAACTCAGAACTGGGGGAAGGAGGCTGAATAGATATTAACAGATATGGAATGAATTATTAGTTTTACTATGGGCAGCAACATATCAATAGTTATGTTTCAGTGGAGTATTCCTTAAAATGTATTTGCGCAGAATGCTTTGTGACAAGTGAGGTAGTGACTGTGCAGGGAGGGGAAGTTGAACTGTGTTTATTATCAGTTATGGATCCTGTGCTATCTGCCACCAGTTTTCCTTGGGTTGCTATGTCGGAGCAACCCATGTACAGCTGAATAAGACAATGGGAGAGGGTATTAAGCAGGGCCAGCCTTACGGTAGATGGTGCCCTGTGCAAAACGTTTTTTTGGCGCCCCCTTCCCACCATTACCCCCACCCCAAGGCCTCTGCTGAGACCCCCTAAAAGTGACATTCAGCTCCAACAAATCCGACAGCCTCCCACCCCTCCAGACAACATCCAACACACCCCCTCCCCCCGCACAAACAAACAACTACCTGAACCCACCAACCATACAAATAACTGACCCAAAAAAAGCAGTAGTCACTGTGCAGGGCGGAAAAGGAGGAAGAGGAGCTGAGCTATGTCCACCACCTATTGTCCTACGCTATCTGCCTCTACTCTTCCATGTGACCATCCTCTATGATGATTATAGAATGATGGCTGACCCTCCCTCTAACGTACATGGCACAGGCTGAGGATTTCCGGTAGCTTATAATTCTTAGCGTTACATTCTTTTTGGATGTAAGTTTTGATTTAGCCTCCATTCCTAACAAAAAAAAAAAAATTTGAAGAGGAAATTTCCATTGCTTTCCATCTCACACAATGTCCTTTCCTGTATTTGTCCCTAAAATGACAATGATAGCATTCCATTCTATACGCCGTGTTTTATTCTGTCTGCTCTGAACAATATTATCTCGATGTGTTAATGATCTCCTCTACGGTCATATTCGTTCCCATAACCTTTTTTAATGGAAACTCAGCAGGAGGATTCTCTGCTCCAAACTCACAGGGGTTTCCTCCGAGATTGTGTTAGGTCAGCATCGTAAATCCACCGCCGACACCGGGCCATGTTCTCCAAATAGAGTGCTCTGTTATTACATCTGGCCATAGGCAGCCTTAATGGGAAACACTTCTTTTTAAGAAGGACCACATTCAGGAACAATATTTTTTTTACATAGAGACAACGGCAACTTTTTGAATGAAATCTTTTTGAAGAATATTAATGCATACGTACTATATATAGCCTATTCTTATGGTATTCAGGCTAATAACAGTGACAACCACAGGACATCCATAAGGGCCAAATCTAGTGAAATGGTGTCAGACCCTCCCCTTCCAATTTAAAAACATAAGATAGGCTTTGAGAAGATTTGCAGCCTGCAACAGTACCAGTAAAGTGTACTGTATACCTCTATATAATAGTTATAAAGTCAGGGGTGTAGCTAGAATTCATAGGGTCCCATATCAGAAAACTGTACAGGGCTCTATGAATCCTGCACGCCCCCCTTCCCATATACATACTTGGCCTGGCACAGTCCTCCCGTATCCCTTTGTTCTCCCAACACCCATGCTCATGAGTGATTTCTCTTGTGCGCAAGCAGAGGTTGAAGAATAAGGGAACACTGCACCAGTAAAGGTGGTGGAAGGGCCAGTCGGTGTTAGGTGCTGCTGTGATCAGCTTATCTACTGATGGGTTGCTGTCAGTGCTGTACCATGTAGGTGCAGTGTCCCAGAACAGGCTGTCTGTTTCTTACTGTCAGTTTATTTTTGCTATTACAGCCATGCCTGTTCTGGAAACTATTTGCACTGCAACTGTGACTATATAGTCCCTATTACTCTCAGGTTCCTGTATATTGTACATGTGTTTAACTCTGTGCAGTGGTATGCAAAGGCTGAGGAGCACGTGACCGTGCTCTGTAACCATGGTTCCTCCAATGGCCGTCGAGCTTTGGCCAGGAGTACCATGTGACTTCCCCTTGCTAGTTAGTTCCGGCCCCTGCTCCCAAGCAAGGGGGTCGTTCTTTTGTGTCTCTCTTCACCTTCAGAAGAGTGGATCTGGTGCTCTGCTGTAACAATCCTGGCTGTCCGTCTGCTCAAGTGCCTGGAGTATCCTGTCATCTGGGTGTCGTTCCTGTTATTCATCTCCTCATCAAGTCAAGATTCATACCGCAAGTACTCTAAATCCACCCAGCATCTCTATTCTTCTCTCACTACTACTCCCATCATCCGGCACGTTTCACCTCAGCCTATGCAGCACCACCTTAGCTCTGTCTATATAAGTCTGCTATATACCCGGTTGCATCCGAAAGAGACTGTTGCTACCAGTTACCTCAGTTACAATAAAAGTGTAACCACCGCTGTTACTGAACCCTGGCATTGGTGTCCGTTTACTGGTGCCCTGACTAGGTACAGCGAAGAATCGCATGCCCAGTAGCAAGTATACCGCAGTATCTGCAGACCGGTCCCTCAGCTGTGCCATCCTCAGGCCCTATACTGTGATAATCCTCTACCCTGCAGCTGCCCCAGTTCCTGCCCGCTCACAACACCTGCACTGCGAAGTGACCCTCACGGGTAAGGGCATCGCATAGGCAGACCACGCCTTATCGCCCAGGCCATGTAGCAGTTGCGTGGTCTGCCTACATGGTAGCTACAACACTGCATATAGTCACAATTACTTGCTTTACATTGCTTTGCATTCCACAGATCTCATTTGCAGGTCATGTGGTCATTGGAGCCAATAGTAAAGAATAAGGAAAAGAAGAGTAGACAGTATGATTTATAGCAAATCCTCTGATAATCATCATGCCTCACGGCAGATATGGTCCTGGCCTCAGGACCTCCCTTGCAGTTACAGCCAAAGAGATACCTTTACCCCCAAAGTCACTATAAGAGAGGCTCCCACAGGTGCCCCCCCCCCCCCCCCACACACACACACTTCTGGTACATGTGCATCAGGTTTATCTATCATCAATGATGGCCTATGCATGTAAACAGGTTACCCCCCCCCCCCAAAAAAAAAAAATTATTACGGGAAATTCACGTAAAGTGCTTTTTTCCTTGCACTTACTACTGCATCAAGGCTTTACTTCCTAGATAAAAATGGTGATGTCACTTCCTGGATAACATGGTGATGTCACTTCCTGGATAACATGGTGATGTCACGACCCGACTCCCAGAGCTGTGCGGGCTGTGGCTGCTGGAGAGGATGATGGCTGAGGGATGCTCAGTGTCCCTCCAGTGCCCTGTGTCCCTCAGTGTCCCCCTGCCATCATCCTCTCCAGCAGCCACAGCCCCCACAGCTCTGGGAGTCGGGTTGTGACATCATAATTTTATCCATGAAGTGACATCACCATTTTATCCAAGAAGTGAAGCCTTAATTCAGTAGTAAGTGCAGAGAAAAAAGCACTTTGGGGGAGATTTATGAAAGGATTTAAATATATACTTGGTGTAAACTGCCCACAGCAACCAATCACAGCTCAGCTTTCAGCTCTGGTAAAATGAAAGCTAAGCTGTGATTGGTTGCTGTGGGCAGTTTACACCAGGTGTATATTTACACCCTTTCATTATTCGTCCCCTTTATGTGCATTTCCTGTAATAAGTGTATATTGGTGATTTGTATAACTTTTGGGGGGCAATACAATACTTTAATAAAAAATTTTGCCGGACTTCTCCTTTAAGTGAAAATTTTTATTCCAAAATATTAAGTTTGTTATGTTTTCCATTTTTGAAAAATTATATTATTTCACAATTTCTTTTGCAATCTATAGAAAGGGACATGACTAACCAGACATCCTCGTGTTACCCATTTGTAGATGCACTTTCACCATATAAAAGAAAACTCCCATTGTCTTGTAAAACCAGAGAAATACCTTTAAGCCCCAGGGCCCAGTGCAAACTTTATAAGGTTTATAGCCTTCATAATGCTGGTGCTTTCCCTCAGATGTGGGTCATCGGGTCAGTCCAGGTATCAAGGTTCGGTGAGACGGCTAATTCTAGACCACAATCTGTAGGCCCGAATATCCAAACCTATTCATGTCACACTAGATGTTCACTATACACACCAGGACCATTTATTAACTCTGGCAATAAAAATGAAGGATTGTATTTATCAAACCTATAAACTTCTGTATAAAATATTCCAAACAGCTGTATTATTTCTATGGCCGATTTGTACAATGAAGACAGATGAGAAGCGGTCGTGAAAGAACATGATTTATGGTTCTGTGTTTAATGCATTCTGACTGACTTATCTATTGTTATGGCTGTTCTATCCTGCAAGATATATCATGCCGTAGTACTAGGGATCAGCTACTTGATGACCAAAGATCTCAACAGACATCTAAGTACAGTATATAGAGAAGCCATGCCCCAGATAACTGGTGTATGGTAATAGCTGATGATGGCTTATGGATTGATCAGTGACTATGATCAGTCACCACTATTCCATAGGATAGCATTAGCAGACATCATTCAATGTGATCCTTACTATAGGAGATGATTCACCAGACGCCATGTCAAATCTATCGCTTGTCAAACATCACTTTCTGCCGCCTCGGGCTACTTTCTGGTTCAAGCAGCATTGTGACCTTCACCTTCCTGTCTATGATGTGGTTTTCCGTCACCCACTTATGCAATGTTTGACGTATATAGATGTCACCGTTCAATCAGCCAGGACTGGAGATGCCCCCTGTTACTTAATCCCAGGGTGTCACACGCAAGGCTCCATTATATGTAATGTTTTATTATGTGTTGAAGATTACAAAAAACAGAAGTGTGAGCAATATAAAAGCATAAAGGTCAATTCTATTGGTCAACTCTGATCTTCTTGGTGAACTTATAGTTGTGTTGCCTGTTGTCCAATTTTGAATTCTGAATCATCAATGACTTTCATTGGCAGGGCTGGTCTGGGAACTCTAGGTATTAAGCAAAGAAGCAAACCATGACAGTTTTAGATTTTTTTTCTCCTAATCATTACTTTATCCTATGGTGTCACCACATACTGCCAGGATAATACTACCATATACAACCCTCTCAATACCACCTGATGGCACCAGGAACTGTCCAGAGCTGGAGAGGTTTTCTATGGAGATTTGTTACTGCTCTGGACAGTTCCTGACATGGACAGAGGTGGCAGCAGAGAGCACTGTGTCAGACTGGGAAGAATACACCACTTCCTGCAGGACGTGCGGCAACTGATAAGTACAGGAGGGCTTGGATATTTATATAAAAATATTTACTAATCTGTAGACCTTTCTGGTACCAATTGATTTTAATTTATTTTATTTATATTAAGTTATTAATATATTTATGCATACATCCCCCATTTTCCGTACTTTTGTGACTTAAAGAGACTGTCAGTAGGTTTATGCAGTTTTCCATCTCAGGGTAGCATAAACTAGTGACGGAGAAGCCGAACAGAATGATGTATCACTTACATTGTTCTGTGCAGCTGATTTGGAGATAGCCTCCTGAATAACATGAACATTAAGTAGTCCTCTCCATATTATGTGCATGAGCCCAGTAGTCTTGGATATTCATGAGAAGCAGAAAACTCCACCACCTACTGCTGATTGGCAGTTATCTATCCATGCTGTATATAGGTAGGCAACTGTCAATCAGCAACCGAGAGACCGGGGGGAGGTATTTGGAAAGAATCCTATTCTCCTGCATATTAGGAGAACAGCTGAGCAGAATGATGTAAGTAATACACTGATCTGTTATGCTTTTTTGTCACTAGTTTATACTGCCCTCAATTAAGGAGGCATAAACCTAGTGACAGATTCCCTTTAATGTCTCGGATAGCCTATTTAACAGATCAACCTGTATATCAGGAACAGGAACAGAGGGTAGGGACAGGCACATTGGGTGGGGACAGGATACTGCTGTCTACACTAGCCATAAGGTGGTATGTGGGACCAACTAACAGCCATATAGGAAACCTTCACCAATATTTCTTCCATAAGGAAACGATAGTGACCGGCACCATGAATCATGAACTTACGAGGACGCAAGTCTTTTTTAAAGAGCTCAAGGGACCAGACTGGTGACCACACATGCACATTTACTGAGGTCTGACAATGGCAGCTCTACTGTATAGCTCACAATTAAAGGTTTTTATGAAGGAAAAAATACAGTACTTATTGCCACCCATGTGCAGTCTTGGGTTATTTCATTTGTGCGTGCAGAATTATCTGTACATTATTTGGTTGATCTATAAATCTATCCAAATGTATTTGATTAAACAGATTGCTTACATTTGTGCCGTTCAGAGATGAAAACCCTTCAAATAACTCACAGCGGAAAAATCTAGAAGAGAAAAAACCCATAGCCTGAACTTTTGACATTCATTCAATACCTATAAAAACGTATCCCGGTTTATATACAAATCCATATCCTATGCTATATACAAATTGATAGTTTGTTATGTATTTGTCACGGTTAAGCTAAAGCATATCTGTCTATAAAATATGGCATAAATCCCAAAATGTGGAAATAGACCACCCCTAGTGATACGTCTGATGTTAGGTAATGGTGTGGAAGTCACGCCAGGTCTGGCTGAATTCATGTAAATATACAATGGCCTAATGCAGCAGATCACTTATATACCAAGTGGAATTTCGACACTGTTTATGAAGACGAGTATTATAAAAAGAGAAGGTTATATGGAAAATTGTGTTATATGGTATTTTCCAAGGAAATTCAATTTCATGTTATTTTGTTTAAAGAAATTTCTACCATACAAAGTGTTAAAGAAAAGAAGAAGAAGAAGAAGAAGAAGAAGGGGGGATCAGTGAGGTGAGTAAAGCTCCTTATGTGTTTAAATTTTATCCCCCAAACATCCCCTCATACAAAACAAGGCCAAGCATAGAAGCTAATAGTTTACCAAATCTTTTTGAAACTTCTAAGCTGGTGCCGGCGCTCCAGATTATATCAGTAAAAGACACTATCTTTACGCGTTTATGTGTTACTGTCACTTTAAAACCATTTTTTGAACATTGTCTCTCTTCCAATTTTCCCCCTCAAGCTATCTCTACCATCTATTGACTGATGATCTCTAAAATTAAATCACCATCTCTAACCCTTTATTGTAAAGAGTAGGAGATCGGCAAGCTCATTTCTGAAAACCAATGGGCCAAATGTTTCTACTTGATTTACAAAGTCGTGATCGCCCCAAAGGCACAAGAAACTTGTTACAAGGTTCTAACGTGATGGTACCAACTTCTCTCTATAGATGGTACCCATCAGCTCCCATGTTGGCAATGTGGGGCCGATAAAGAAATGGTGACCCATATTTATTTTCCCTTTGGCCCAATCCAAATACAAAAAATCTCTAACTCGCCATCTACTACAGGCAGCCAGAACTGTCATTCCTAGACATAGGAGGTCTGTGGACCCACCAACCTTTGAGGAATTCTTCATGGAAGTAGTTCATACAACCTTGAGCTCATGGCTTCTCTTTCTATCATTCCCCCGATATCGCACTCTTTCCTGTTAGCGCCCCCTCCGTTGGCATCCTTTTTTTTAAGTAGCAATGAGATTTGCACCATTAGTAACAACTACTAAGATGTGGCCCTGGCATACCCCACGGAAAAGCCCTATTTTGAAGTTAGAGCTGGGAGATGCACTCATCTTAAAGTGTCACTGTCGTAGATGTAATATAAACCAAGTTTGCAATTTACATTGATTATTTTCTTTTGTTGGAAAATACGCCACTTCCTGTTTTCAGACTTTCTTTAAAAAACAAAAACAAAACTGAAAACAGTCAGAAAACAGGAAGTCATGTGTATCCCAGGCCATCTAGGCTCTCACAGAGAAAAGGCAGTCATGTGATGGACATATTGAGCCGTGTACTGGCAGGAATTCCTGTGATTGTTTTTTTTTTTTTTTCATCCTGCACAAGTCAGAAAATCTGCCTCCCAGAGACTGGACCTGGATTTCTGGTAAGTACAGCTTTGTATTACAGCATGATAACAACAATAATAATGAATGTATACTGCACACTTGCTTTATATCACATCTACTGCTGATTTAGATTTTGACAGTTATAACGACAGGTACACTTTAACACTTCACTCCCCGACTTGCTGCTCTTCCCTTCTTGTTACATGGGCTTCTTGGAAGGCTATTTAGCTCACCTTTTGCAATGAGACATGGAGTGCAGTGAGCTGGGGAGTAAAAAGTTTAATTGCTTAATTAAACTTTTTAATTTAACTTTAATTGCTCATTAGGTGGTGTCTGATTAAAGAGGGTTCAATTATTGGGATCCCCACCAACCCAAAAAATGTGAAATACAGTATAGCAAAGCACTGTATTCTTCTCAAGCACATAGAATTGAATGGAGCAGTACTGCGCATGTCTGGCAGCCACTCTTTTTGTACAAGGTTACATGGGACCTCCACTGTCATGATCAGTCGGGCGTCCTATGGCCTGACCTCCATCAGACACATACGCGATCTAACAGCATAAACATTCCTATATGTGCCCACATGACCATGACAAGACTCTTGATAATATCTTGGTTATTAAGATTTTTTGAAGCACTATCTAATATCACTTCAAATATTACAGGTGCTACTGTAAAAAATCCTTTCCTGCATGTATGATGAAACTGTCTTTTTTTTTTTTTTACATAGGCATAACATTTCTTAGTTGAGACCCAAAAACAGATGAAAAAAAACATGGTGTGAACCCAGCCTTATTCGAATATTGATTAATTCTTACAATTTAAGACGCTGTTTTTCAAATTCTCTTGAGATAAATCTCTCCCCTGATGCTTCACAAATCCTGAAGTAGTCCAAGAAAGAAATAACTTCTTCACAATGTACTCCCTGAGACAAAAACAAAAGTCATGCCAACACATTTGTAATATGTTTAACATGTCATAGTTTTCCATGAAAGGTCAACGAAATAAATAAAAGAACATAGGTCTATCACCGCCACAACTAGAGAATAATTGTAAAATCGAGAGCATAGATTGTTCCCATAAATCAGGGGAATATTGCAGTATGTTATGGCATTGTTTGTGACCTTTGGTGAGGAATTCTCTTTTAGTTAATTGCGTTCCCTATAAAATAGTAATCCGTAGCATCTTGGCTTCTATACTTTGTGCTTCCTCTATATTTTTCTAGGAAATGTTTGAACTAAAAACTAGGCAGAACCCTTCGCAGTAGGGTAGAGACACATCTGGTAGTCCACTGTAGCGTGTTGTTCCAACCTTTGGATACCGGGGATGTACAGGCGCTAATCGGCACAGGTTAGCACTGCGACATCTAGGATGATGCGAAATGTAGTGACAATGAAACAATCTTTTTATTCAGACAATGCGTTCCGCGGGTCTAGGTCTAGGTTTGATGGACCTGATGAAGAGGGAACCCCCTCGAAATGCGTTGTCCGAATGAAAAGATTGTTTCACTGTCACTACGACTTGCATCATTCTTGATGTCGCAGTGCTAACCTGTGCCGATCACCGCCTGTATATCCCCGGCCATTATTTACAAGTGGACCTCCGCTTGTGACACCCGTCTTCTATTGCTTTACCCGTTCATCTGGCTCCAAGGAAGGGCAACAGATGGCCTTTTGATCTATTCAGTGCTGATAGCGGTGCCACGCTTGGAGAGAACAACCGCCTAAGGTGAGTGGTATCACTGTTGGTACAATGCTTTACAAACCCTTATCTACAGTATTAAGCTACGTGCGTTCCCTGGTGTTTTCTGTTTTTCTAGTATTTTCACCAAGCCGACTCACCACATGTGATTGGAGAGTGGCCATAATAATGTGACTTGTATTTTTCGAGGCCTCCATACACATTTCCTTTGTGTTTAGCTTCAGCTCTGTGTTTATCACCACACACGACACATTGAACTCGTCAAATAGTTGTGCATCACGGGGAATGTTCCTGGTTGTTGTTATAACTTCTGTGGATAACTTTTAACCCATAATGCATATTTCAAGTCTGAATGCTGCAATCAATTTCTGAGACAATTCTGGTCTTTTTTTGCTACATGACCACCTTCCCATTGAAAAAACTGCCCTTGCTTCAAAATGGCAGTTTTCAAGATGGCAGCCATATTTTAAACATAGCGTAAAAGATAGGTCCCCTCACCCATTACTTGTTGGGGTATTCAGATATCTAATTTTCCCTTTTGTTTCTGCAATAAGGGGGTGTCTCAAGACTTTTTGACTCATACATTCATACATCCTATACATTTTATTTACCATAGAAGGAAAACCACTCATGTGAACTGACCATTTGGCATTAGAGCATGGCTTCTTTATCAGGTCATACACATTAAAGTTGCCAATACCTGACAATGTTAGTACGATTGGCTGACGCTAATGTTCATGGGGGCCTCCCGATTCTGCTCTAAGATGTATGGAGAGAATTATTGGGCATGTTAAAATTGATATTAGAAAAACCTGCCCTTGATCCAATATGGCTGCTTTATACATGGCAACCGTGTTCCCGACATATCCTAAAGGATAGGCCCCCTTGCCCATTACTTTCTGGGGTATTCAGTTTTTGGGTGTTCCGAGACTTTTGACTGAACCTGTATATTGGTTGAACTCTACATATTTATAGTATCAAGTCTATAATTTATTACCTTCCCTTAATCAGGAAGACCACGTGTGGGTTATGTCTCAACATTTACTCACAATGATGGCCTGTAATGTAATGGTATTTCTCAAAAAATTTATTGGTGTGAACTCCATAGGAAATTTTATTGTTACGGTAACAGACTTTCTGGAATTTATTAGAAGAGAAGATACTTGTCAGGAAAGGAAGAGTTTTCCTTTACTCATAGAACATCCCGTGTTGTAGCATCTATGACTCATGATTGACAAGGGCTTGATCCTGGCTCCTCATCGTGAACAAATACAGGCATCATGAAGTCTGGAACCTTTACGTAGAATTTCTACATTTTCACGCTCGGTCATTTGGCGGTTAAGAGCATGTAGTTAGAGTGTGCTGCGTTGTAAAGTAAGTCTTGTGTTCCTTGTTTTGTTGCCACACTGATGTAAGGCATCTGGAGGTCTGCACAGCAGCTGTTCATCCCAACATCCCAACACGTGAGCATCTGTGATCACAATTGACCAAATGGGATATCATTTAGAAATTCAGACATAATAATTTACTGGAAATATCCCATGGAACTACGGCATGATGGATAGCGCTCGTGGCATTTTTGTCTCCCGGGACGCTGTAAAGAGGAAATCTATGGAGAGATTTTTCTTATCCTTATTACTGTAATCTCTTTTTTATGTTGCCTTTTGTATCTGCTGAATGTTTACATCTGTTCATGGTACAACTGGACAACATGATGCGTCTACCCCATGTAAGCATAATAACTTCAAGCTGGCTACAGGGTAGGGCTCACTGCCCTCTTTTTGAGGCACATATACAGCACCTCTTGATGGCACTTCACCTAATAGGTGGCATCATTGGTGGTTCCTTCTCCCAAAGGGGTGGACTGCTATTATCCAAACACTTTACTGATCAGGTAGGATGACTTTTAAGGTCCCCATACACACATATACTATTGTCGGAAAAGGAAACGCACTTCACAATCGTTTGGTTGTCAGTTATTGAAGGTGTATGGCCGCCCTTACGGATAATATGTTTTCATTGTGTTAACCGGGTAGCCAAGGAGGCTTTAATGCTGCAAAGTCAAACACGGGGGACAGAAGAGTGTGTTAAATTTTAGCCCAAAACATGAAATTATAGCTTATTATTGCAGAGTGCCCTTTAGATTGCATTCAACTCTGTTGTAGTAGGGGCTGTAGGTTTCAGGGTTTTTGGCCACAATTTAATGAAATGCCCTTCTGTGCCTTACGTAAAGATTTGACTTTCAACCACAACTAGGTCAGTCTGCAGATATTTTTCTGGTCTTTGTGTACTTAGATGTGGTCAAGGAAAGAGGAGACCACTACTACCCATGAACCCAACAACAAAGGTCACGGAGGCCCCTACCAGTCCCACATCAACAGTCTTTCAGAACTGCACAAGTAATAAAGTTTATGAATAGTAATATAAGCTACATGGCTGAGGACAAAAGGGGGCAGGTGTGTGTGTTCAACATGACAATGGATTGAACGCTTGATCTCCTGTCGACTGTTACAAGCTTTCCCCAGCTGAACATGACAATTTTCTCTGCTGATCTTGTAAGAACGTGTAAAACATAAGTTTAAAATGCTTTAGAGTCCAAGAGTTTTGTGGTTTCGGGAGTGTTCTTTAATACTGAATGAACAAACTTTTGAAAAACTTTTTTTTATTGACCATGCTAGATATTAGTATCTTTTTGTTTTTTCCAGCTATACCAACTGGTTAGAGGAGCTGAATCCAGTAGACTAGCTCATACATGCGGTGCTAGCAGCTGTGGCTACCATGTGTAATCCCTAACTGCAGGTGAGACTTGGACTTACCCCATTAAACAGTGACAAGTCCAGCTGTAGCCTGCAATTATCTGTGATTAGGGTCCTATTCCAAAAAATGATTATCGGACGTACTTGGCCAATTACTGGCCGTTCCAGATGATAATCATTTTGTGTAATCATTTCAGCTCATGCTAAAATGCAACAATCAGCCGATATGCATAATTCTGACAATGATAGCGATAGTCTGCTGGCCGTCACGCAGCATATTAGGAACAGCGACAGCAGACCGCCGCTATCTTCTATGAGCCACCATTTAGCCCCTCCTACTGCTGATAACACCACATGATCAAGCACCCTTTGGTCCCAGATCATTGAAGTCTGTCGAGTATTGTGTGTATTCACCAGAAGAGTAAAAGAAAAGAAGCTGGCAACTAAAAAATACCTTGGTAGGCCCAAAGCAACATGGATTTACTGAGGTAAGATTATGACAAAATAAATCCTGAACATGTCCTTTAATGGAACCCTTGGATTTTAAAGAGAACCTATCACACTCCAGACTTGTAAGTTTTAGTAAATCCTTGTATTCTTTATTTAAAAAAAAAACCTTTTCTTACAGGTCTATCATGTGCCATTCCTCTGTTATTATTGAACTTATAGAATAGAGTTCGTATAGAACTGTATGACAAAATAGCCAAGTGGGCATTACCAGTTGGGGGTCTGTCCTTACATTTTCTGGCACAGTCAGCTCTGATTGGATAGTGTCAGACGTCCCCCCCCCCCCCCCCCCCCCCCCCCCCCGAATTGGTACCACCCAGTTGTTCATTGACGTTTCTAGTAACAAAAAAAAAAAAAAGGCGCATCACATAGGTCATCCAGAATTATTATTTCAATGACCGTATATATATTTACTATAACAGACAGGTGAGGAGTGGTGACAGGTCCTCCTTAAGCAAATAGGATCACAAAAATGTACTTCATTAAGGTAATGCACACTTTTCGGGGTCGTAAATCAGTTTCTTATGAGCACAGTTCATCTTTGATGTGGAAGGTGAAGGTAGCACGCACTGCTGCTCAGGTGAGGTAAATCTTACTGACAGAATTATATACTCCATATTTATGTCTGAAACTTGTAGTCTCAAAGTTACAGTAAGAACCCAGCTGCCTTCCCCACTGGAATAAATGTATCGGCGTCCATGGCAGACTGCCAGTACTTAAACTATTTAGCTCTATGTCATGTATTTCCCAAATGCATTAGGAACATGCCGTGCTGCCTCATGTCCCACATGCCCTAGGAATTATGAGGAATAAAGTAGTCGTTTCTCTCGGGATTCATTGCATATTACTTAATCATAATTCACTCTATTTGTCCTCACTTGGCACACAGACCAAAGAGGCTCTAGGTGGGGCAAGGCACCATCTCACCAATCTGTGCTACTGACATGGGATCACAACCAGGAATGACTATTCCCATGTATGCAGATTCTCTTCATGTACATACATGCCATGTCAGGCTCCTTTACGCTCATGGTGTGACTTCAGCCTGTGTAGGTTGGGCCCGGCAGTGATGCAAGCTGACATTTTACTATTGTATTCTATAATAGATTTTATAGTGAGGCCTCCTAGACTTTAATGTATTAAGGGCGTGGAGGACCTTACAGTTATTATATCATTTGTGTGTATAAAACTTTTTATGGATTAAAAAAAAAGAAAACTTTATTAAACTTGATTTTTTGCCATATCTGAACACCCCACAACATAATCTGTTGGATTGTTGCTTATATAATGCTTAGAGTATACTGTTATCTATCTATCTATCTATGAGTAGATCAGCAGCACAAAAATCAGGTGAGTGGGTGCCTGTTGTAGTTCCAACCACGGGTGATTTATTCCAGTGTTCAAACTATTAACAGCACAGCAATCAAAGAGGCAACGTTTCTGTGGCCTCACGCCACCATTTTCAAGCCCTGGGCTTGAAAATGGTGGCGTGAGCATGCTTGATAATGGTTCTGTGAGAGAACTGAAACGTTGCATCCTGTGTTTTTGCACATTTTTGTAATAAACCACTACCTTTTTTCACCTTATGCTGGAGTGCTTTGGATTTTCGTGTAATACTTGGGGATCCCCCCTGCCAAGGGATTTGCATCCTACTGCACCCGCTACACCTGTGAAGAAGTGCGGCTCCTTTCTCCTCTGTATCCATCTATCCATCCATCCATCCATCCATCCATCTCCTATCCATATATCTTCTATCTATCTATCTATCTATCTATCTATCTATCTATCTATCCATCTATCTATCCATCTATCTCCTATCTATATATCATCTATCTATCTATCTATCTATCTATCTTGTAACAAAGCACTATTTCTTGTCAGTAATAACTTGGTGGCCAGGCTAGGTTAGGCCTCTGATTGCCATGGCAACCCATTGGCTCCCTATTACTGTGGCATGGGGTGCCGACAGAGTGACTACTTTCTAATGGTAATTTTACACGGAGCGATAATTCGCCCAATCGCACGATTAACGATTTTGAATGAACAATGGTTTTTTTTATAACGATCAGCGTTTAGACGGAACGATACATTGTACGGAAAAATCGTTATGCGATCGTTTTGCGGTCGCTTAAGCCTATCTCACACATAGGTGAAATTGTTGAAAGAATGTTAACACGGAACGATCTGCAAATTCTTTGCGAACGATCAACGACGATTTGAGAACTTGTTGAAAGATCAAAATGAACGATTTCTCGCTCGTCGCTTAATCGTTTGCTGTGTTTACACGTACGATTATCGTTCGAATTCGATCGTTATCGTGCAAATTCGAACGATAAATCGTTCCGTGTAAAACCACCATAACTTCCCACATGTCACAGTTACCATGGAAAGCAGCATCTAAGGGTATAGGTGGCTGGGATGTCTCCAATCCTGGCTGCTATAGTGGAATTTGGCTGGGTATTTCCTCTGTGGATGGTGAATGGTGGATAAACACTAGAAGATTCTATTGGAATGCACTAGAAAAATGAATGTACAGATATATGCATAAAGGGTTTTCCCAGGACTATAAGATTAATGGCCTATCCACAGGCTGAAAGCTGAGCACTGTTCATTGTAAAGTGGTAACGCTGGGTAACTGCAACTCAGCTCCCGTTGAAGGGAATGGGAAGCAAACTTCAGTTATCTGGCATCGCCACTAAACAATGAAGCAAAAAAGTTCAGAGCGGCTCCCCGTCAGGATTCAGGCGGTGCTCGAGGAAAGGAATAATATCCCAGTAAAACAGTTCAATAGAAAATCCCGGCACTCACCAATGTCATAATCTTCAACTCTTCAACATTCAGTATCTATAATCCATATTCGTACAAGTGTGAACATACAGCAGAATGCATTTCGGCAACAGCGAAAGGTAGTTAGGCAGTTGACAATGGCGGTTTCTGAAACGAATAAACGTTGAAGATCATGACATTGGTGAGTGCCGGGATTTTCTATTGAACTATTCAATGAACGGCACATGGCTTCAAGCCCTATGTACTGTGTAGTGCAGGATGAAAAAAAGCTGATTAGTGGGTGATTGGTGTTATCACCCCAATGGTCAGTGATAAATGTCCTTTCCTATGGATAGGCCATCAGTCATACAGTCCCATTGTTATGTACACAGTAGTCTTGAGAATCCTTGGGAATGGAATGTTTTCATAAATTATGTTGCTTTTTAGCAGCAAAGTTTTACAATATACTTGGTCCTCTGCCAAGTATGTTAGCAGGCTTTAACCTTAGACCTCACAAAGATCAGTAGAACTCAATTTTAGACCACCAGGGTTTCTTCAACAGAAAAAAATTGGAAAACCTTTTTCTCATAAGGTCCTCCTGTCTTTAGTTTAAGACTCATGGGGACATGAGTTTGACCAACCCACAACTATTTTGTTTCCTTTTAAAATCCACTGGTATCAGATTTGTAATTTATTTCTATTTAAAAATCTTATGTCTTCCAGTACTTATCAGCTGCTGTATGTCCTACAGGAAGTGATGTATTCTTTCCAGTTTGTGCTCCACAGTGCTCTCTGCTGCCACCTCTGTCCATGACAGGAACTGTCCAGAGTAGTAGCAAATCCCGATAGAAAACCTCTCCTACTCTGGACAGTTCTTGAAACGGACAGAGGAGGCACCAGAGAGCTCTGTGTCAGAATGGGAAGAATACACCACTTCCTGCAGGACATACAGCAGCTGATAAGTACTAGATGACTTAGAAGTAAAAAAAAAAAATCTATATAAATTTCTGGCACCAGTCGATTTGAAAGAAAAAAAAAGTTCTGGAGTTCCCCTTTAATAACTTTTATCAGGATCACACTTTTTGATTTTTTTTTATCAGCAAGAAGGTTCACAAATTCACAGTATAATATGAATCACCAAATCATAAGCTGTTACTGGTTGACTCACTGCTTGCTATATTCCTTTCCCTCAGGCCAGACTAACCCATCTCTCCCTGCGAGAATATATATATATATATATATATATATATATATATATATATATATCCATGTTATTGCAGTGCATAAAGGAATATCAAATAACAGATTCAGCACTGCTACATCCCTATATCCATTATACTAAACATAACAGACCCTACTTGGCTTTCCAAGATATTTTTCTTATCTGGTTACCAGTTATCTGTGATATATATATGTTTGTATAGTATCACTTTATGTTCTTTTCTGGCACCTTAAGCTATTTTTTTTTTTTTTGCTTTATAAAAACATCTCAGGCACGCAGACAGTATTATAGAGCAGCAGAAGTCCCAAGCACACAAGTTCACGAGCAATTGCCCGTGTTTTAATCCCTTAGATGTGGCGTATAAGGATTATCCTTTTTCCTAATACCATCATAGCCAGGCATTGCTAAATGTTTTTATCTGTTTGCCTGGAGTGTATTGTTGCGATGTTATCTACGAGGCTTAATACATCTGCAAGTCACGGTTGCTCAATTTTCTGTTGTAGTTTCAGGCGATGTAACAGAGCTGCATCTTGGAGACAAGTGTAAATACATTCCTGGGAGTGAGAATTCTTCTACGTAACACATTCTAAGACGGCCAAGGCGGTAGCGGAAATTCCATATATGTCCGTGTCTGGATAGTTCTCTTTTTGAAACAAAGCTACGCTGCAATTCCTTATCACTTGGCAAATACTCGCGGGGCTCTTTAAAGGAAAGAATTTGGATGGTTTTTGTTCCAAATGGGGCATTCATTCATTTCACACATGTTTAAGATGTGACGGAATCACTTGTCCAAACCACACACGTCTTGTACACTCACCCACGTTCAAATGCGGGGCTGTAGTAATGGGTGCAAAATCACTAATAGTGATGTCACATAAGAAAGTAATGTTTCCCATTCAAAGGGTGCGTTCACACTACAGAATTCTCGTGGATAACATGTCAATTCTTTGGGAGGACGGCGGAATGTGCCCCAGCATGGAATGGGTTCTATGGGACTGGCGGAGATTCAAGTGGAAGCACGCGGGGGCGAGCAACAGAATCCGCAGGATGTTATCCGCAGGAATTCTGTAGTGTGAACGCACTCAAAGTCTGAATTAGGTGTCCACCTCAGGGACCCATCATTATAAAGTAGAATAGAAGCCTACAGTGACCTGCTTCAGGTGTGTACACATCCATGGGGATCCCATGCATTTATATAAAACAGGGGGGAAGAGAACAAAAGAACAGAGGATGATGCTTCATGTGATATAGTACTAATAGTTGCTGCCCAAAGATGGCTGACACCCACAAAAAGGTCAAGCAACCAGAATACCAAAACAGGCCTGTTGACACCAAAAAAGAACATAATAGCCAAAAGTTGTATAATTTAAAAAAATATATATCCTGGAGAGGATGTAGACTTGTGGATCCAACTCAGGACATACAGGTCTCCAACACCCAAGTCTCCAACTCAGGACATAAAGAGGTTGAGGATTTGTGGTGTCAATTCCACACCACAAATTTGCACCAAACTAAGTGGATAGGTTTTTGGAACTGCCATCCACGAGTAGCTGGAGTGTTCTATATGGCCAAACCAGCATGCCGTGGATTTTCTAATCCATAGCACGATTGTTCTTTTGGCAAAATGTTGTGGATTTTTATCTTGGATTTTACTTCTATAATGTACAGTGGTGAAATCTATGATGGATCTGCCGCACGGTCCATAGTGATTTACCTGCAAAAAAAAAAAAAAATGCTACGGGAAAAACTGGGACATTCTCTTGATGGTCAATGATGATAATGTAAAGCACCTGGTATGAAACCTCCAACAGTGACCACCTTGGGACCCTCAGCACCAGTGACAGCAACAAGACCGTAAATTCTGTTAAAGCCATAGGGACTGAGTAGCCTTATAGCTGCATATCCAGTACCCCCAATAACAGTGACAACCATCAAAGCAGTATTAGTGGTACTAATGTCAGTGACCTAGGCTAACTGCCCTCCAGATGTTGCATAAAAGGGAGGAACTTTCACCAGATACAATAAAACAACAGAACAAGCTCATCTATATCCACATCCCCCAATATTTGCCCTTACAGGTCCAAACCCTTCTAGATGTACAGTAGACCATCCTCATGTTTTCATCTTGATTATATATTGATAAGATAAAGCAAAGGGACTCTCAGAAGCCTAAGTAGAAGACAAAATGCTACTATTCCCCAGGGCACCTTGAATGGCTGCCTCTAATTCAAAGGGTTTACTAGTGTCTGGGAAGGAGAAGCGGTTAAACCATGCTTAGATCCTGCACGTAATAAAGAGATCCCAACAACAAGAACATAGTGAACTCCCGTCTAAAGTTGCACGCCAAAAGAAGAACCATTTTGCCAACAATTCCAAATAATATCCATATGGGTGAACGCATATTGAGTTTTCAGAAACACAACATAAAATTGGTCCATTCAGTGCATCTTGTTCCTTGTCTTTGTATTGCGTTTATTGCATTTCCAGAATTTTTTTTTTTTTTTACTAATTCCATGAATTCCTTACTCTCCTGGCTTCATATACTGGGGCAGTGGTTTAGATTATAGAGGCTGGTATTGGCTGAGATAAAAAACATATTCAGACTTGTGAGCAATATTTCACAAAGTACTCTTCCACCCTAGAGGACCCATAAAAATGAAATGGCCTGTTTATGGTAGGTACTCTGGTATTGTCACTTTATTTTATGTAATCTGGGTCAGGACCAGGGTAGCCAATGTTGGAAACCCTTTCATCGTTTGTTTCAAAATACCTTTAGATGGGTCAATAATTAATGGTGCCAGGGGACACCGAACACTCCCCCTCTGTGCAACAGGGTTCATGTTAAACATCAGGACTAAAGGGGAAGGGCTGATTCTAAACATCTCAATACAATTTAGGAGGAGAAAAGGAAAGAGCGCTCCATAGCACAGATCAGAGGAAACTTTCAGGTACAATACAATATAGAAGCTCTCACCTGGTGGGGTTGTGCAATGGAAGGCACAACACTCACTAAAGCATATAGTAGGACTGCAGCCTCTCCCCCGCTTCACCAAATATAGCATACAAACAAATAAAAACCTCCCTCCAGCCAGGGTTAGGTGGGGCGCAGGTCCACAGAGTCCACGAAGAATTATTTAAAATTTATTGCAACAACATTCATGGCAATACAATTTAGTCATCTGAATCCACTTTTGGCAGTTTAACATGTGGGGGGCCTCCTGAGTCTCCCCCAACAGATAATATTGGTGAAGATAAGACACAGGCGTGATGGTGTTTTTTTTACTGACTGAGCCCTTTGGTCTTGGAGGGATAAATTGATGCCAGAGCTACTCTGGTGGTAGCTTACTCCTTTCTTTCCCCATAAGGAAATAGTGAATATTTGACTGTTGATACAGTATGTGTGCAGAGGACGGAAGAGACAACTAAGTGTTATACGCTTAGAGAGCTTGGACTGATTATTTTAAAATAGATAACAGTAAGACTTCATCTCTTCATCATCTTCATCTCTTTTGACTGAATCACAGACCCTGTTTACAGATAAAGGCTTTGTTCACACTAAGTTAAAAAAAAAAAAAAGGAAAAAGGCGTCCACTTTTTGTTTAAAAAAAAAAAAAAGTCCGTTATTGCATCATTTTAATTGACTTCATTGAATTGCAATGGAATAACGGACGTCATTTGCACCTGGTGTATTAAATGACGGACATCTTTTGAGGCGGATGTCAAATAATGTTCATCAATATGCAAAAGAAGAGCCAGTGGAGCCTCATTTAAGAGTCTCGAAATACAGGACTAGCCAGATATCCCTCCGGGAAGGACCCAGCCGAAGGGTGGCACCTAGGACTTCACTGCATTCAGCGCTTTCATTAGCAGCCAGCAGTGTTATCGTTTGGCTGGTTTCCCTGAGATCAGTGATCTGTTTCTCTTATGGCTTTACTAGTCATGTGCTCCCACCTAGCCAGAATCCTGCTCCACACTGATGAGGGGCAACACCCCGAAACAGCTGTATGTGGATGGTTACCTGGCCTTGGTTTTTCCCTTTTCATTACATTGACCTATAGGGCCACTTAATATGGTGGTTTCCCTACAGGAGCCAGCCCTTGACTGGGTCCTTTTTAGAGGGATATCTGGCTAGTCCTGTGTTTCAAGACTCTTCGATGAGTCTCCATGGGCTCTTCTTTTGCATATTCAGGTTTCCCAGGGGGCAATGCACCTAGGACTTCACTGCATTGAGCACTTTAACTAGCAGCTGGAAGTGTTATCTTTGGCTGGTCTGCCTGAGATCAGCAATCTGTTTCAAATAATGTTCATTACAATTATTTTTGGACGTCTTTTGCAAACAACGGATATTAATTTTTAAATGGAAAAAAAATATGTTGTGTGAACATAGCCCATACAGAGCATCAAAGTATGTTAAAAAAATAAAAAAAAGAAATAAAAAAAAATTATATATATATATATATCCATAATATTGTAAGGCTGCCATCTCACACAGCTATTTTTTGGAAAACTATCACTGCAGCAAGATGACTTTGCTGACGTACAGTATGGAGACTACAACTGGCACAAGTCTCATATCAGCACATTTTTAATTGTGTAATATTTCACCCTCTTACACAAGATACTTTACAATTTATTTCAGAAATGTACAGAATTTTGTAAAATGCAGATAATTTATAGATCCGCGTAGAGGAAAACCAAGTAATAAACAGGAAATCCATGTAGAAAAGCAAGGACGTGAAAACTCGATGAACCAAGGACGGCAGTACTTACCCCTAGGTTTCATTTGCTGTCAAAAGTCACGAAACCCATCTGCTGCCTAATAATTCCATAGAATCTTCTATATTGCTTTACACAGATGGTCAACTATCAATGACTACTCAAATATTATTGTAATATGTAAGGTGGAATAGTCTGCGACAAACTCTCTTAACTGTTGACTGGCTATAACATGTTATGTTGGGGTGTCTTCCCGGCCCCAGGCCCCCAGTGATAACATACAGCTCAGTAGGGGGCACTACACTGTTTATAATGGGTCATACACAGACAGGCCTTTCTATGAAGATGATAGTATGTTCCACTGGACAACTAAATTTAGAATTTTTGCAGAGGACAAAGCAAGTAATATCCTTTCTATCTTGCATGACAAAGCCCGGCACCATAATGGGTGTCACATGTTGATCTTTGTTGTTCTTTGTCGTGATACATACTTAAAGGGGTTTCCTTAAGAAAAAATGTTTTTAAATCAACTGGTGTCAGAAAGTTATACAGATTTGTAAATTACTTTTATTAAAAATGATCTCAAGTCTTCCAGTACGTATCAGCTGCTGTATGCCATGCAGGAAGTGGTGTATTCTTTTCAGTCTGACAAGGTGCTCTCTGCTGCCACCTCTGTCCATTTGGAATGGTCCAGAGGAGGAGAGGTTTTGTTACTACTTTGGACAATTCCTGACACAGACAGAGGTGGCAGCAGAGAGCACTGTGTCAGAATGGAAAGAAAACTCCTTGGAAGATCTTTTTAACCCGTTTTCTGCAAAATCCTGTACCTGTAGTTGATAGATTTGGTCAGTGAATATGGCACAGGCTCAGGAGTTGAGCCTGTTTAATATATATGGCAGGTACTGGCTATATATCATACCTTTAGATGCTTGGATTGGTCTTTCGATGCAATCATATTACCTAGATGCTATCTGGCAGGTGTTTGATCGGCACCCCCATGACACCAATGCAACTGAAGGCTACTGTGCCTGCCATGACAGATCTTATAGCAGAGCCTTCTCTAGGCACGCTATAGTAGCAGATCACTAATCTAACAGTATATTAAAATACTAAAGTATTGTAATAATTTAAACAATTGATTAATTGCTCGTTCAAGTCCCCGGCGGGGCGGGCGGGGGTGTAAAGAAACATAAGAAAAAAGTTAAAAAAAAAAAAAAAAATCCTCCTAAAAACACCACCTTTCCTTTTCCCACTGAATTCAAAAAAAAAAAAAACATTTCTAAAAACATACAATAAACATAATGAATATCACCACATGTGGATATGTCCATCATAAAAATATAATGTTATTGATCTGACACAGTAAACACTGTAAACAGAAAAATAATTGCTGATTTTTTTTTTGTCACCTCATGTCCTAGAAAGAAAAGTGACCACAAAATGATACCCTAAAACTACAGATCATTGCACAAAGAAAAGGACAGAAAATAAAAAAAAATTATAGGGTTCAGGATACGGCTAATCCAAGCGTTTTTATTTAAAAAGGACGTTTTTAAGTCTTCAAAAGTAATAAATAATAATCCAAAAAAAAAAAAAAACTATATCAGTTTGGTAACACTGTTTTTTTTTATATATTTTGCCTTTTTTGTATTTTTATTTTTTGTGTGTTTTTCTTCTTTCACCACACAAATAGCTTTTTTCCAATTTCGCATTACATTAAGTATAAATGAAGGCTTGGTTGTTAAGGGGTTAATGGAGCCGGATTGTTAGCAAATGACGTTGTATACTCACAGTGGGTGGCTGAGGGAAAATATGCATTTTATTTATGGAAAAAATGACAAACTTCTGGAAACCCCGAGAACTAAGGCAGAGGAAATCAGAAAGTTCTTCATACACTTGCCGAACATGAAAGAAGAAAAATGAGAAAAATGAAGCGTCGATTTGGAACGAGAAGACGAAATGTGCAGTTTTATGAGTGACAAATCTGCTATCATTTAGAAATTGTCATCAAGTCATTGATCCTAAATGTGTTCTCTATTGTTTGTCATGACGGAATGATCCGGAATGAGAACAAAGTTCAGGCTGAGGAGTACAGTCAAGCCGGAGCCTGAACTCCTATTTTATGGATGAGAAATGTAAATCTTATCTATAGATCTCAGAAATCTCCAATCTACAGATCAGCTTCTGCCGCACCATAGTATTTTATTTCTTCCCATCTGAGGAGCGGAAATGAAACTTCCCGAGGGGGAAAATCTCCTTTCTTGGCCAATTTGGAATGTCTACCCATTTTTGGTGAATAATATCAGAGATATCATTGCCTCTGAGGTATTCTGTCCTACTACAGGTCAATATGTAGTGCCACGTTAGGCTGGGTTAAAGGGGAACTAACAGCAGGTTAGACGAATCTAACCTGCTGACATGTCCCTATTGCACAGGAGACACTGAGGAGGAAGGTATGTCTCTTACCTTCATCCTCAGTGCCATTCGAGTGTAGTCAGTGGTATGGTAAGACAGTTAGGAGCACTGGGGCACTCTTTAGGAGCAGTGCCCCGCCCCACAGCGCCAATCCGCCCCACCCAGGGGTGGATCAGCGCTATGGGGCGGGCAGTGCTCCTAATGGTCTCCCCAGACCATGGAACAAACTACTAACTGGAACAACGCTGAGGAGGAAGATAAGAGACATACCTGCCTCCTCAGCATCTCCTGTGCAATAGGCCCATATCAGAAGGTTAGATTCATGTAACCCCTTAAGGACCGGGCCTAAAAGGGCTTTAAGGACCGGGACAATTTTCAATTTTGCGGTTTCATTTTTTCCTCCTCGCCATCTAACAGCTCTAACTATTTTATTTTTCCACCTACAGGGCCATGTGAGGGCTTGTTTTTTTTCAGGAACAGGTGTACTTTGTAATGGCACCTTTCAATCTACCATAAAATAATTGACGGAGCCCTCAAAGCATTATTTATGGGGTGAAATTGGGAAAAAATGCAATTCTGCAAATTTTGGGTTGTTTCACATTGTGTAGATCGGACATATTAATCGCTTTTTATAAATTTTTAAAAAAATATATAAAATGTAATAAAAAATCTGCAATCTTGGCAGTTTTTATTGTTTTTTGTTCGCGCTGTTCACCGTGCAGAAACAGCATTAGTTTTTTTTTAATAGATTGCACAATTACGCACGCTACGGTATATTATGGCTATGTTCACACAACATAAGTTTCATATTAATCACGGCCATTGTTGCCAATTTGCAACAACGGCCGTGATCAATATAAAACTTACATTGTGCTGCAGTCTATGGAATCATGGCCGGAGTGTACACATAATGGGGGAGATTTATCAAACATGGTATAAAGTGTCCCTAGTAACCAATCAGCTTCCACCTTTCATTTTCCAAAGAGTCTGTGAAGAATGAAAGGTGGAATCTGATTGGTTGTTAGGGGCAACTGAGCCAGTTTTACTTTACACCAGTTTGATAAATCACCCCCATAGTATCCGCATAGCGCCTGCATCCAAATTCAACAGAAGTGAAGATCATCCGGCCAGTACTGCAGCACCGGTCGGGTCACAGAACGGCCGCTGCCTTACGCCATTTGAAGATGGCCTATATGTTGATTTATTTTTATGTGTTTTATTTATGAAATGGAAAGGGGGGGATTTCAACTTTTATTGAGGGGGGGGGGGGCCCTTTGGCACATTTTTTAAAACTTTTTTTTAAAATTTTTTACACTTTTTAAGTCCCCCTAGGGGACTATAACCTACATACGTTACATTACATATCTTATCTGTGAACAGTGCACTGAGAATGCCAGTGGCAGACTCAATGCAGGGATCGCCGATCTGACTGCTGGGAAAGAGGTAAGAGACCTACGGCAGCCAGATAGACTGATCGGGGCCCCCGCATTACACAGCGGGGGGCCCGATTGGACAGTGACAGAAGCACAGCTCCTGTCACTGACATTTAGATGCTGCAATTTAATCCAGACTAACCCTCTATACCACCAGTTTAGACAAGCCCCTAGCCACACTCTATGTGTCCCCACAAGTTTTATGGAAGAGTGGTATCTATGACCGCCACCATCCTCTCTATTAATGGGTTATACCAGATTTTTTTCTTCCAACTGTAATAATATTCAAATAAAGGGTTTTCTAGGCTAATATGATTGCTGGCCTATCCTCAGGGTCCACTAAGGGCAAATGGTTAGTTCTTTTAAATACCACAGGATTCAGGTAACCAGAAAGGCGGAAGATTATAAAAAGATTAACTTGCAACCATTGTTGGCCAAGATCCAATCAAAAACTAAGGCTTGGTGTAAACTTCCATTGACCCTTATTGGTAGAGTAAATCTATGTAAGATGACTCTAATGCCCTAATATTACACTACTCAGAAAAAAGTTAGATATTTGGCTTGCGGGCGAAATTTACGGAAAACATAAAAAGTTCATTGAGGTTGCAACAGCTGATGAAGACTGGGGAACTACAAATAGAGTAGCACTTTCCCCTAAAAACTATTGGGATCAGCTGAATCAGTGTGTAGAGGCTTGTAACTCTGCACCCCTGAACCTCAAAGAACTAAAGGCCACCCTTCAAGAAGAATGGGATGCCATGCCTCAGCAGTCAACCTGTTAACAGCATAAGACATCATTGTGAAGCCGTAATTGATGCTCGGGGACACATCTCAATCGGCAATGAGTGAATGTTTCAAAAGTTTGGTCGGCGGATTACACAATAAAACGTCTAAATGATTGCAAACGTGTAGCTGTTTTATTGTGATTCGGCAAGTTCGCTCATCAATACTTACCTGTCCGCGCTCCCCCATTGTCTTCCTTCTCTGGTCTCTGGCCAGCCACCTCCAGCCCACTCAGCTAATCACTGACTGAGTCAGGACAGTGCCACAGCCAGTGATTGGCTGAACGGGCTGTCACTCCTGAGACACTTTATGCTGTGCTGTCTCAGTGAGTCATTGGCTGAGTGGACTGTCACCCTCATCTTAGGCCTGCTCAGCCAATCACTGGTTGCAGTGCTGTCCTGCCTCAGTCAGTGATTGGCTGAGCAGGCTGGAGGCAGCTGGAAACATCGGACACCCATAAGAGGACCCAAGCGGAGAGCAAACAAGTGAACATAACCTTTTTTTATTTCTATGTGTATTAAATTGTGAGGCCGCCATCTTTACTCATTACAAACTTTTTGCTAAAATTTTGATTTGGAAGGTTCGGTTGACTCATCTGTGATGACCAAATTTTAGGATAGTAACATTTTTGTTGGGTTATACCCACCACTGGTGTTGGTTTTTGTTTAAAATTGTGTGAGATGAGGAGATCACCATTGCTGCTTCTACTTTCATGGTATAATATCACTGTAGCGTAACTTTTAACATTTTTCATAAATTTCACCTTCAAGCCAAATATCCCCAGAATTTTTGTGAGTAGTGTATACTTACTAAACAGCGCATAAATATGGATGCCCATCAGATATTTTGTTAAAATCATTAAAAAAAAATTTGACATCTCAAAAGTCATGGGAAAAGTTTTTTTTTTTTTTTTACAATGACAGAAACACTTTAAGGATTGTTGTCTTTTATGCTTAAATATTGGCTTTTTTAAGGGAAAAAAACTTGTGTTTGGTTAAGTATATGGTTATTTTTCAACTGAACAGCTACTTCAGTTAAGTAAATGCCTCCAAGGTTTTGTTTGCCTCGTGTGTAGTTGTGCCTCCTGACTCACTGTCTCCAGTGCTCTTCCATGAATATGAATGATCTGCAGTTTCCTGGCCTTCTGTATCACCTATACCTCCAAAATATATAGAGGATGTTGATGTACCTAAGTCTACAGCTATAAGACATTGCCAAGATCCTCACGAGGGAGGCAGTGGTGGCATTGGCCATGCCACCTCATCCTCCCACTCTAGTCAGGCAGAGGTGCCGATCTGCTAGATCCACACTCCCTTACTTAGTGTAAACTAATAAACTTATACATACCTATCTGCGCTCCCTGATGTCCTGATAGCTTGTGCCCGCTTCCCGCAGTGTCTCATCTTGTCTCCACACAGCAAGATGTCGCAATTCTTCACTGTAGGAATTAAAGGGGTTATCCAGTGCTACAAATGGCCACTTACTTCCAGAGACAAGATTACTCTTCTCTCTAGTTCAGGTGTGGTTTGTGATTAAGCTCCATTCACTTCAATGGATCGGAGTTACAGATCCCCACCCAAACTGGAGTGGCGCTGTCTCTGGAAGAAAGTGGCCATGTTTTTGTTGCATTGGATAACCCCTTTAAGGCCTTTAAGTTCAATTTTGAAGGAGAGATGTCATGTCCACAGGCCATAGGGGAACAGTGAGCTTGAAGTCAACCCAGCCCACTGTTCCTTCCTACTTGGATGTACTGACCTAGGTTGCAGACCCTAACTGGGTGATGGGCCCTATGCTGCCAGACTGCTGGGGCTGTCAGGTGGAAAAAAAACATCAGAAACTCCAGGTCAGTAACAGTATAGTAATGTCAGGCTAAGAATCAGAATACAATACAATACAACAAACCTAAGGTCCAAAAAACACAAAATGCAATGCAGAGATAATGCTGATAAAGTAAGGCAAGCTCAACTTTCACTGGGCTCTGCTGTTAGAGTATGTTCACACTGAGTAAATTTGGTGGAATTCCGCAGGTCATGTCAATTCTTTGCGTGGAGAGTAGCGGGAGCGGAGGCATGCAAGACCTCTCATAGACAGGCTATGGCACACTAAGGCCACATTTATTCATTGTGAACATACCCTAGGGGCTCATGCACACTGAGCAATAGACGAGGAATTGAAAAGGAATCTGCTCCAATTTCTGCTTGAAATTCCTCCCGTATAATATGAACAGAGCAATGTTCCATTGTGTTTAATGGGATTTCCGCTGTGCTGTTCACACTGCAGAATTCGGGTATAAGCACACTTCAGAAAACAGATGGAAATTCAATCGCAGCATGCGCACGCGCGCGTCTCCACCAGTGTCACCCGTGCTTAAATTCCGCTTGCATTCTGCTCAAATTCAGCTCGAATTCTGCTCAAATTCATCTCCTATTGGCTACTTGCACACAGAGCAAAAGTGGCGGAATTCCATGGCGGAATTCTCTGCGGCAAAATGCCGCCAGCCTCCCTGTCATAATAACATAATAACATGTTCATTCTTCAGCACGGAGAAAGGAGGCGTGCGAGCCTCCAATAGACGGTCATTATGACAGGGAGGCTGGCCGCATTCCGCGGCAGAATTCCGCCACTTTTGCACTGTGTGCACGTAGCCATTGTGCCAGAGCGGAATAGGGGTGGGTTCAGACTACGGAATCCGCACGGATAAATTCGGTGGATTCTGTCGATAGTACGCGTTCACGGCCGCGCGCCTTTCCGCCGGCTCCATAGACACCATTCTATGGGCAGCCGATTCCGCTATCCGCCGAATGAATTGACATGTCTGCTTGAATCCCGCTTGAATTCCACTCCTATTTTGCCAGCGCTGAATAGGCGAGGAATTTCAAGCTGAAAACTTTCTTCTTCAATTCCTTGCTGAATACTCGCCTATTCCTCAGTGTGAATGCACACTAAGGAGCTAGCCAGCTGATTGCAGGCTTTCATGTGTCTTACTGAGCAGCAGCTTCTTTCTGTCCACCCTGCCATAAAGACCAGATTGATAGAGGCAGCTGAAAAAATGGTGACTTTCTGGACTATTTATCATCTACCATGCCTTCCTGGCAGATGGATTGCACGCTCAACCAATCAGTTATGGCAACAGCGTCGCACCCCAGTTACTGATTGGCTGAACAGGCAGTCAAGCAACCAGGTTGTGAGTTAGGATTGTTTGTTATGTTCCTCCCTGCCTTTAAAAAAAATGTCCAATTGCCGGACTTCTTCTTTAAGTATTATAATGGTCACTGTTCTCCTGAAATCTTTCAGTGGGGCAGGAATGTTTTTGTCTACAGACCTGTACATCCACACAATCCTGTCTATGAGCTCTACAGGCAGTCGTTTCCTCCTCCTGGCTTAGTTTGTGCTCTGGTATACATTGTCAGCTGTGACTCCTTATATAGACAGAGGCGTGTCTTCCCAAATCCTGTCCAAACAGATGAATTTACCACAGGTGACTCTAATTAAATCTCAGGGATGATCAAGAGAAATAGAAGACCCCTAAGCTAGTGTCACGGCTTTTATGTCCATGCAAAATGTTTAAAAAAAACTGAAAGGGTCTGAAGGCTTTGCGAATGCATTATAGTCACGAAGAAGTAGTTAAGAAGTAAATTAGTAACACTATACAAGTGCGGGGACCGAACTATGAGATGTGAAAAGATGGATAACAAGGCTCAGTTGTGGCTTTGTTCAATAGTAACCCAATATCACGTGTATCTCTCGAGGTGTGCTGTCTCAGTAATCACTTGGACGCCCTCCAACATTCTCCCATGGCAAGACGTACCAACCTCACAATCCTCCCACATTGGTTGTAACTTGTTTGGAAATAGCAGAGCCCTGAATAAACAAGCAAGTTACAAATTGCATTTGCACGGCTTCCTCACATTGAAAAACATGTGCTGTATACCGGAGCGGCAGACAGCGCTCTGACCCCTGGCACCGCTGAACAAGACTAGGGCTTGTACACATGAAATACCTTTGTGCCATGAGGATTTGTCAGGAATCACACCTGTCTCATCTGCATTTATAACTTACTAAAAGTTGTGAAATTCACTTGTTCTATCTTGTCTTCTCAAATCCACCGGGAAAGAAAATTCTTAAAATAATAATCTTTTTGTTAATATTGAAGGGTCATCTCTAGCGGACCTTAGAGAGAGAAATGCATCAGTAGGGTTGGCTAACTTCTGACTAATGTGCATGGGGACCTTAATTCTCACGGAAATCAATGGTCCAGACATGGAGGGGGATATGTTTTGTGGTTGTTCTCTTCTCTGGTTTCTAGATAAGCATGTTAAGGAGACATTTCTTTTTTTCTAAAGGTCCCCATTAGGGATGGTCCGAACCCTCTGAGGTTCGGGTTCCTATGAACCCGAACGCTCAGCATCAGATTCCCGCTGTCTGCCCGCTCCGTGGAGCGGGTGGATACAGCTGGAGGACCGCCTGGAAAACTGGGATACAGCCTATGGCTATGGCTGTGTCCCAGTTTTCCAGGCAGTCGTCCCGCTGGATCCGCCCGCTGCACGGAGTGGGCAGACAGCGGGAATCATTGCCGAGAGTTCGGGTTCGTACGAACCCGAACCGAACTCGGTTCTGACCATCCCTAGTCCCCATAAAACATACTTTTGACGGTCATACCGCATCGGCCCTTGGTAATAAGGTGTATGGGGCTTTCCCGACTGACCAGCAGAAGATGATGTTGGTGGAGATTGGATGGAGGGGTTGGCTGTGATAGAAAATCAATTCATGACCCCTTTTTTTCTGGAAGAGATAAGCAGCAGCCAGAGCAGTCTGGCTGAAGCTTATCCCTACCCATCGCAGGATCAATTGGCTGTGCCAAACATTTATGTGTATGGGCAGGACATAGGCCAGACGGGAGAGATAACTGATGGCCGAATGATCATTTAGCTGTCAGTTATTGAAGATGTATGACCATGTTAAAGAAGGTTATAAACCTGGCAGCCGGCAGGAGCAGGGGGGTTTGATGACGAGTAGGAACTTTCCTCTCCCCGTGCCTGTGGTAAGCGGCAGGACCGGCCTCAGGAGCCCCAACGTTCTCTGGGATCTCAGTGCTGCACACGTCACAGTCCGGCCAATCCCACTTAGCAGCCAGGACAGAAAATTACTTCTGGCAGGAGTCCCAAAGCTGGTCCCACTGCTCAGTGTGGGCACGGGGAGAGGTAAGTTCCTAATTGTTTTAATATCCCCCCTGCCGGCTGCTCGGTTTTATTGGCCGAAATTCTCCTTTAAATTGGACAAGTAGTGAGACCTAATACCTTGATTGTCTATTATAATCTGTATTGTGATCCGACAGACAATTTTTACATTACTCTAGATCTAAATACCCTGGCCAATGAATAGTGGCTTGTTGAAGCCCTCCTCCCCACATACCCCACCACCCTCCTTCTAGCAATTATTATATCCCATCATATGAATTAACTGGTGACCAACAAAAAGCCACTTCCCAGAAGAACTCATAAAGCGTGAGCTACTTTTATATGATACTTTAAGTGTTGATCCAACCACTGGAACACCCACTGATCATAGGAATGGTGGAAAACTGTTTCCCCGAAGAAATGAAATACACTGAGCTTGGCACTTGGCAATGTTCAGAAGCCCCTTAGAGGGTCAACGTTTTTCTCAACTCTTGTGATCAGTGGAGGTCCCAGCGATCACTGATCAGCCTGATATCCCCTAATCTGTGGTTAAAAAAGAACTTTGCATGTTGGAAAAACCCCTTTGATTTCAGAATCTCTGTTGAGCAAGGTTAAACTTCTATGGAAAACAAGATAACAGAAATGTGGCGGACCTGAACTTGTCATTGAGCTATTTTACTGATAACTCTTTAGGGAAAACCAAATACATCAATGACATAGGACAATGGATTTCATCTGTATAAGGAACCGCAGTGCAAAAGATAGAGTTACAGGGAATTGACAGACTTTGACTACATGCCATCATTCATTTCCTATGTGAGTTTTACTTCCTCATAGTTATACAAATACCCTCACGCGATGATCCGGATATACACCTGCCCCCTCCATACCTCGGAAAGGCTTGCTTCACAGATAAGGAGTCACAGGAAGTGAGTGGTGCCAAGCAGAAGGCTTCAGGAATCTTCTGCTCCCCCAACAACTTCTTTAAAGTGTGTTGTCCGCTACCCTGATCAATACAACCAAGCAAGCGTACATCTGTTATGTAAAAGGCAATGGCTTGTGCACCCATCTGACAATATTGTTGAATATCAGGAATGGTGAAAAGCAGAATTACATTATATACTTCCGCCACTCCATCACAACTTCTGACCCTTAAAGGGGTATTCCACTTAAACATTACTTTTCATATGTTGCTGCTCATGGTAAAACTAACAATTCATTCCATACTTTTTATTATCTAGTCAGTCTCCTTCCCCCAGTTCTGAGTTGCTGCTTTCTGCTGAAGACCAAAAAACCTGTATGTGACCTTTTTTCTTTGTCTTCCCTTCATGAAAAGACCCTAGATTAGATCGAACTCCTTAAATCAGACCCATAACCAGGCCCCTAAATCAGAACCAAAACCAAACATCAATATAAGGCTACAAACACACTTGCCGGATCCGCAGGGAGTCATCTAGCTGCGTATTTGCAGCGAGACTCGCTGCGGATTCCGGCCCTATTCTTTCAATGGCAGGCAGCCCCCGGCCGCACGATCGCCAACACCCCCGCAGCTCCCCCCACCACACACCCCCGCAGCCCCGGCCGCACGTCGGCGGCGGGGGGGGGGGCGGGCGCGATCGTGCGGCCGGGGGCTGCGGGGGATCGTGTGGCCAGGGCTGCGGGGGATCGTGCGGCCAGGGCTGGGGGATATCGTGCAGCCGGGGGCTGCAGGGGGCGATCAGTGCTGCTGAGGGGGCGATCGGGGCAGCAGGGGGGGCGGCCAGGCTATACATTACTGGGTCCCCGCTCCTGCCCCGAAGCAAGCAGGAGCGGGGACCCAGTAATGTATAATCTCCGGCGGCCAGGGGGTTAATGGGGCGGGCTGCAGACAAAATCGCAGCAGGGATGTACATCTCTGCTGCGATTTTGTCTGCCATTGAAAGAATAGGGCTGGGATCCGGCAAGATAACTCGCTGCGGATCCGGCAAGTGTGTTTGTAGCCATTTAGATCCCAGACCAGAGTATTAAATTTAAACCCCAGATCACACCTCCAGATGAAATAAAGGAAACCTGTCACCAAGACAAGGCTATCTTATCTATCACCATCATGTTATAGAGCAGGAAGAACTGAGCAGATTGATATACTTGTAACTTGTAGATTGAAATCCCTGTTCACTCTGTGATATGGAGTCCAGTGGGCGGTGTCACTCATAGACTGGACTCTTTCGCATGGAAACATCAGAGTTATACTGAATCTTTTCCCACAACGATATATATCAATCTGCTCAGCTTCTCCTGCTCTATAACATGATGCAGATAGCTTAGGTAGCAATGTCATGGTGACGTGTTCCTTTTAAGAACCCAGACAAGATTCCAGTTTTTATTTAGATCCCAAAATTAATGAGATACCATGCCTAACGATACTTGAAAATGCAGCTTTTTTTTGTTTGTTTGTTTTTGTAAACTAAGCATTTACATTAAGAGGTTATTCAGACTAAATAGACCATCAATATTCAATTGATGGGGTTACAATCAATTGATGGTCGAGGATCAGCCTAGATAACAACTTTCAGGGTCTGTGCACAAGGTTAAATCCAGATGTTGTATGCTATGCAGCACACAAAGTCCTGAGGCTAGGCAGTCAAACATTTTGATTAGTCAGGGTCTCAGTGTTGAGACCAGTCTCAACTTCAACTACAGAATACTCACCCTCTAAAGGCTGGATCCACTGTCCCTCCAATCTAAAAAAAAAAAAAAAGAAGACATAGGCAACACCGCAATTAGATAGATAGAGCATGAGCACTTTTCCCAGTTCTTCTCATGATCGATGGGGATCTCAGCACTGAGACCCCGACCAATCAAAACTTTTGACAGGTCTGCATGACACATGTTTGAAAATTACAGTAGCGCTTTAAGGGACTGATAAGAGCGATGTGTTCTGCGTGCGGTGCTGTGGATCACGTTGGTGCTATACAAGCAATCAGTGTCGGACTGGGGTATCTGGGCCCACCAGAGGAAATGATCCTGGGGGCCCACCAATGAAGAACCAGTGAGAAATGACATGTCAGTGTTTGTGCAGATTCTAAAGCTGGGGGCCCACCGGGGGATCCTCTGGTCCCCTGGTGGGCCAGTCCGACACTGTAAGCAATAAGAAAACTACAAATCAATAGTTAAAAAAGTAAAGCCTTTCAACTATTGAACCCCAAATCCTTTACTGTGCTTTATATTTGCTGCAATAAAAAGGGTTTTATAACTTAATCCATTGGCAAATAGAAAGAGTATCACACTTAATGCAACGCGTCTTGAAGAAACCTCAGAGGCACATTTCATAACGTCTCCTCAATACATATCTACGTTGCAAAACAGATCTAATGGAATGTCTTACAAGATTAGGATGACTGATTCACAATCACAGACATGAAGGATTATCAGGTCATGAAGAAGGAAATTAAGTTTGAACATTTTGATAAGAAGAACAGATCCAAGTAATCAGAGGAGCCGGAGATTTGTACATTACCTTAGTAACAGTGTACACATGACATGATGGGAATCGAAGGCTACATGATGATTAGAAAATGGATATGAAGAAACCTACAAAGGGTCAAACGTTAATGGGTCCGAGGGCCTGCGGTAATGGGAACCGGCTCACAAGCCGAACAAATAAAAACCCAATCATCACAAAAGAAACATGTTGATCTCCATCGTTACTTTGGGATTTAGGATACAGAGTACATATGTTCTTCGGTTCCTAATGATTCCCAGTACATTGTAAAATCTGAGGGAAATTAAATATTAGCTCAATATCAACAATCCATTAGGTTATTACTTCCAGGAGCCTAGTATATTATCATTTGCTATGAGGCTTTGAAGCAAAAGAAGTTTTTTCGACCACCCGTGAAGACGTTGTCATATCCACTGTTAGCAATACCTAATGCTAGCCGTTGTGATATGGCTCCTTAGTTCTCACCAGCTTCTTATATTCCACATTTGGGAGATGTGCACACTACGGAATCCCGGGGGATTACCCGCCACGGATTCCGCAGCTTGCCCCCGCTTGAGGCCGTGCGCATCTCCACTGGTCCCATAGGCTTCATTCTTTAGTTTGGCAGATTTTGCAGTTCGTCTGAAGAATGGACCCACTCTTTCTTCGGGCGGACGGCAGAACCAAACCAAAGAAGAAACCATATGGGACCAGCAGATATTCGAGCGGCCACGAGTGAGGTCGAGCTGCAGAATCTGTGCCAGGATCCGCCAGGATTCCGTAGTGCGACCATACCCTCAGCTAGAACTCACTCTTTACACGCCATGCTTCCACTGGAATCTATCCAGTAAATCCATATAAAAGAAACCTTTTCTCTGCACTTGCTTTTCCTTTTATCAGCTTCTTTATCACAACAGGAATGACGGTTGACCTCAGAGAATTCGAACAAAACACTGCAGGGACACCATCATTTGTTTCTTAACACCAATGAATCTAGGAACATTGCCCCCTGGAAGACAAATATGCAAAAATGCTGCAGGGACACCATCACGTGGTTCTCAACGTCAGTGAACTAACCAGACCTTTCTACCGGGAAGGAACAACCAACCCAACGGGGTACTCCAGTCAAGGAGACCACCTTCCAACAGCCCCCCTTGGTTGTTCCTTACTGGTTGAAGGTCTGGCTACTTCACTGATGTTGAGAAACATGTGATGGGTCCACAGTATTTTTGCATATTTGTCTTCCCAGGGGGCAATGTTCCCAGATTCACTAATATTAAGAAACACATGGTGATGTCCCTGCAGAGATTTGGTTGATCTCCCTGAGGCCAACCATCATTCCTTTGAAGGCACTTACTAGGCTTTGCTTCCACTAGCCAGAATCCTGCTCCACATTTACTAGGGGCAATCCATCTGTGGATGGATACCTTGCTTGGGTATTTCCCAGATCACGTAATGCCTCACTATGGCTTGTTGGAAGGTTGTCTCCTTGACTGCAGACCCCCCCTCTCAGCCTTCCAGCTTGGTTGTCCCTTTCTGGTAGAAGGTCTGGCTAGTTCACTGATGTTGAGAAACATGTGATGGTGTGTACGCCGTATTTTTGCATGCTTATCACAATAGTCATAAAGAAGCCATGTTTTGACCCAACCTGAATCTTTTAAAAAAATGTTAGGATAGGCTGAAAGGCATCCTCTATGTGAATATTTAGATGTTCATTTGGGTACCTTAGGGTATACGAAATGTCTTATGTATTCATTTTAGGTTACTTCTAGTTATCTAATATTATAAACCATACACTTTATAGAATGAATAGTATTACGGTAGTTATAGTATTAGACATGGCAGTAATTTTCTGGACCACCCTGAATGATCAAAAAGCAACATAATTATCCTACTGTATAATGAATATCCAGAGGGAATCGAGAGATAGCAGTAGTCATGTGTTGGTAATTTACCATATCAAAAACATTCTTTAGATGTACAGTGGATGCAAATCTGTAACTTGCACGTGTTGACAACCAGACATTTTATCGTGGGTTAGAGCTATGCGTTCTAGAAAGATTACCATTAAATTGTCTATGATATTATTACATTAGTTAAACGGAAAGTATGAGCAAAATGGGGGTGATTAGGAGGTCGAAGGAGCATGATATAGGGTGATGTGACGTGGAAGGTCCTAGTAATACTCTTAGCATTTGCCCTCCATTTTGCAATGTAATTCCAGCTCTGTTATTGTGCCTAGGAAAAGCTCCTAACAAAACCTAAGAATGAGCAAGGAGAGGACAGCATTGCAGCACGGTCTGTTCCTCGCTGTGTCAGTGAAAGAGTAAAGGCCCTATTCCACAGAACGATTATCTGCAGTATTCGGCCGATATCGGCCGTTACGGCGGATTATCATCCTGTGAAATAAGAGGCAACGATCAGTCGACATCGTTCATGTCGGCTGATCATTGAAGTTGTTTGTCTTTTAACATGTTGAAAGACAAACGACTTATATAGCAGCGATCTGCTGCCGCCGCTCCGTGGAATTGGAGCGGCGGGACCAGACAGCCGCTTTATCCTATGGGCTGCCCGGACGATCAGCGATCACCCGGGTAGTCCCCCGGCAGCTCCCCGGGCTCACCCGCTCACTGCTGCCTCGTGAAACAGCGGCAGCAGTGAGTGGGGAATGAGGAGCAAACGAGCGCTAGTAGCATTCAGAGTCGGGCCATGGAATACGGCCTTTAGGCTCCATAGACTTACATTAGCCTGATTCACAACATGACACAGAGCGCGGAGGGGACCACGCTTAGTGTAGTCTTCTCCCAGCACATTCTCAACATCAGTACGGGTCCGAACACTCAGACCTGGACCGATCAAAACTTTTGACTTGTCAAAAGTTTTTCAAACAACAGTGAAACTTTAATAAGCCAGGCCAGAAAATCTCCCTAGAAGGAGCAGTGACCCATCTGTATAGATCTTCCAGACAAAAATGGGTCATTGATAACTTCCAATCCAACGCAGTGTGAGTAGGAATTGAACAAGAAGTCTGTGCAAGAAGCCTGGGCAGCCTATCAGGAGAAGGAGGCAAGTTACTAAATATACAGTATTTAACTTGATGACCCCTACAGTTATAACTATATTAGTTGAGATGGGACTATCCCTTTAAAATATGTAGCACTGCATAAGGTACCATCCCATGATGAAGCTACTAAGGATTATTCAACCTATGACTCTCTAGCAGTTATGAAACTTAAGCAAATTACAAGATAGGCTGCCAGGGTTTGTAGCCAAAGGTTAGTGTCGATACCACCGAGTTACTAAATCCATTGCTAGTGATGGGGGTTGTGCAGGACCATGATACCTCATCAGCGTTGGGCAATGATAAGGCACGTGTACATACATATCAAAGCCTCACACTACCCGAAGCACCTATAATAAGCAAATATGCTCAAAAATAGGAAATCGTGAATCATCATTACTGTATTAGATAATATGCTGATTTCCGGGTTGGTTTTGGACCATGCCGTATATTTCACAATCCCTGTCTGCCCTTGATTTAAGCTTTTTCTGCAACATTTTCCCCATATCAGTTGTTCTATCAGGGCAGAGAGTTCTACATCTGTTCATTGTTATTTCCAAAATATTAAGCACAAATGTGATTTACAACTACAACATGTGGAGACAAGTGGCATCTTTGGGTTTTCCCAATGCACAAAGTGTTAGAAGTGAGTGTGATGAGTCTCCTGGAAAACCGAATCACAGACTGAACATTCCATTCTCAAAGACGACTGATGGGTGTATGATAGGAAACTCCTTAACATCTCTAGGGCCGAGCCTTTCATGGACCTAAAGGGGATGGATCATCTAGATTTCTTTCCATTATTAATAAGAGATAGATACTGGAACACATTGTTTTTTTCAATTCTGTTTCTATTTTGTGATTGTATTTTTAATCTCATTGTTAGTACATTGTTATGGGGGCAGCCATCTTGTCTGAGCTATTTTTAATAGCAGTTAAAGTTATACTTTACAATAAGCCCCATGGACATAGACATAATAGTTTAGAGCTGGCTTTAGGCATGCTCTGTTACCTGTGCAGAGGTCAGTTTGCAGGCAGAAAAGAGAACAGCTTGATCCCATCTTATCTATACACTGGTGTCACTGTTTTTTTAGGTATTTTTGTTGCCATTATTTTTAGGTGTATCCTATTTATGCCATTTATTTTTTATTCAATTTGCGCTTTTTGTTTTACAGAAAAAAAATACTAAATCCCCAGTAATCAGGACAACGAGTCGGAAGAAGCTCACGGTAGAGTTTTTCACTCCCCCAACTCGCATCAGTCTCTGTCCAGGCAGCTCCATTTGAAGTCTATGGGGCCATTGTAGGACAATCCTATTAATCCATGTGCACAAATTAATTTTTCCATAGATCTTTATAGAAAAAAATCCTTACTTTTAATTCTACAGCCATTGCAGTTTGCTATACAAGTCTAAATTAATCTCATCTGCAAACTGCCTTGTATCTGACTCCCTCTCTATCTACAGCCTGTGTGAGTTATCCTTTGAGATTTTTTACATTAAAGCTTTATGTAAAAATTCACAAAAATATTGATAAAAATATTTACTAAAATGTATAAATATTTATAAAAAAATATTTAGTGCTATGGCCTCTCATTCTTGAGAACTCTGTGCATGCCATGAACACCCATCTACTTCTAAAGAAGAGCGAGACAACTTATATGATGACTAAAAGATAAGAAGACAAAGGTGAAGCAAATGAAACATCTGGAGACATCAGGATCAGTCCCCCATCTGGCTGATGTACAGGAGACGTATAAAGGGATTGCAAAAGAAAATTGTGACATATGAGAGTGGATTTATGCATCCTGGCGAGTTATTATACAAAGAAGTAGGTACGGCTCTGCCAGGCGTGCTGAGACACAACATGTTCAAAGAGACCATTTTGCATATATAAGTTGTTTTCTGGTATTTCCCGCATATTAAAAGCCAATAAAACTGTGTTAAAGATCACTCAATGCAGACTAAAGATTTACAAAGCGATAAGGAATTATAAGGCATACAACTGGAAACGGGGGAGGCGGAAAAACAATATACGGTATTACAGCGGATGTGCACTGCATAATTTATACATGCTAGATTAAACATCCTGGAAGGGCCTCCCGAACATCTGAATAGTAGAACGTTAGAACATCTTTTTGTGCTGATGAGGAACGTCTACAGAAAGCAGAAAGCCATAGTCAGCCAAAATGGAACAACGGATCGTTCGGAGATTGGCCTTTATGGTGGGTCAGTGTATCATCTTTGGGCTTAACTATCATTCCTTCGGGAGGATAAATTATTTCTTTGAACAATAGGGGACAGTGTAACACCAATGACCATCACCATCACCAATGACCATGGCCACCAATGTCCATCCCCATCACTTCAGTTGCCTTCTGGTCAACATCCACTTTGCTCTCACCAGATATCCTTCTCTGCTGGAGATACATCGTTGGCCCCTAGGGCCTGCATGCCCCTGCTGACATTTAAGGGGACAGTGTGCTAATCTGACCCACTCCAACCCTGGCTCTATCTGCTTCCTAAAGCGTGATGGTTATTAAAGGGATTATACAGGATTAGAAAAACATGGCTGCTTTCTTCCAGTAACAGTACAACTATTGCTTCCAGTTCAGGTGAGGTTTGCAATTAAGCTCCATTAACTTCAATGGAACTGGGTTGCAAAACCTGCATCAAAACAGGAGACAATAGTGCTGTTTCTGCAAGAAAGCGGCCATGTTTTTTTAAGCCTGGAAAACCCCTTTAAAGCGAATGTACCACTAGGTACATTGTTTTTTTTTTTTTACATGAACAGATCGGTGACGGTGTGGGGATGCCGGTGCCGCAGTCCTTTTTTTTGAACTGCTGCCATCAATGAAATCAATGGAGCCGTGATATAGAGGGGCGGTGGTTTCCTCCCACTGGGGATAGGCCTGTTCGCGCCGTGTACGGGAATCAAAAACAGGACCGCGGCACCAGATTCTCTGCGCCAGCGCCGTTCTATTCTTATGCTACACTAAAAACGGATGTACCTGATGGTACATTCGCTTTAAACACATTCCATATAATGTCTTTTAGACATACAGGCAGAATGAATTGACTTTACAGCTCAATCTACTAACAAAATCTAGTTATTAACAACTTTAACTCGACAAAATTACTGTCTGGGATCTCAGCATGGCCGATGGGGTACGGTTGGGTCCTATTCCTGCTACACTATAGATAACGTGTTTTGAACAAGGCCCATGAGGGCTAAAACATTGTCTGGCTGCTAAGATCAAGGTCATCCAACTACTAATACAGGGATGGGGAACCTTCGGCCCTCCAGCCATTGCAAAACCACAATTTCCATCCAAAGCTTCAGCTATAGCGGAAGGTTCTCCCTCCCTGTACTAATACGTTGATAGACAGAAAACAGATTTCACGGTGAGATCCGTGGTTTCTTTCTTTACAAGATCCATATAAAGTCTTGTAGACACACAAGAACCATAATTCACATTAGATGGAGATTTGCCTGGACGGCGCTGTCTACTACCCAAATCTGTATCTGGTTTTTAACAACCTAGTCTAAGAAGAACGGCCGCCCTAATGAGCAGCAAAAAGCAACATAAATAATAATGGAACCAGATAAGATAAAGCGAACGCCGGGTGCATCTGGTCTATAAACATAAATGAGGAGCCTTTTAATAGGTAATGAAAGCCGTAAAAAAACAGACGAAGAAACTTGGCAATGGCGGAGCTAGTTATTTGTGTCTTTTAGCCCATTTATTGAGGTATTTATTGCAGAAATAGCACAATGCTTCAAAGATATCATTCGCAAATTCAAATACTGGAATCTAATATACGTGTGATCAAAAAACCAAGGTGGAAAAAATTGTATGTGAAGCACTTACAGTCAGCAAATTGGTCACAGACGCTGAACAGAAGCACATTACTGTTTCTGTCATCGGGTCGAGGAGCTTCATAGAAATATGATGGGTGCGACCAAGACCTTCAGTGTCAGATTTCTATTCTAACCGTCTAACTCATCTAATTTCTTTATTGTCATGTACACAGGGCCATAAAAAAAGAGTAAAGGAAGAGACTACATTGTAACCAATAACAATCAGGCTTATCACATGATCACATGATCTACGCCATCGATCCCTCACTTGGTGAAGATCAGCTCTGATGTATGACTGATGAATAAATTCTTTCCCTTAAAACCAGAGGAATTGTGGTATAGTAGCTCAAGTTGCAAGATTCTAGTAATAATAAGGTGTGGACATGTCACTGGAGATGTGTTCGAGGGGGTGTACATCTCACCTAGGCTGATGCGTAGTGTGAGGTGGTAAGTCCAGGAGGGATCTGTTGCTCAGCAGTGCTATGCTGCTGAGTTATTATTTATTTTTACCGGGCCTGGATTTACTGGAATGGTGGATAGGTTGGTAGTGGGATCTGCCATTCCCTCCCCCTCGATCCAGTATGGGTTTTGGGATCAGGTGAGCTCTGATCCCAATCAGCCTGAGAAGGCAAAAGGTGAGCTCAGTGTGCAGGGGAGTCTCTCAGACAGGAGTGAACAGCCTGTATGGTGTGTTCGCTGGGAGCTTGGGCTTATGCACACCCTGCAATATTACCTGCCAAGTGAAGTGACAGAGAGGTAACCTGTTGTATTAGTAAGCGCCCAGACGGGCAGGACTTTTTGTTTTGTTTATTCTCACTGCACGGTGTTGCTGTATTTACGTTGCTGGACCGTTTATGCTACAAATAAACACCAAAGCTGTTTTTAAGTCCAAGTTTGCTGCCTGAACTGTGTCCTAACACACCATCCCCCGGGAAGATCCCTACAATTGGTGGAGGATGCGGGCAAAACGGTTGCTAGGGGCAACGGTGTGCATCAACTTGGCTACAGCTGCTTATGTCCTGGGTGAAGGCTGCGGCTTCACTCCAAAAACAGTCAAGCAACATGGAGGAGATGATGAAGCAGTTAATGCAAGTGAGTCTGCAACAGCAGCAGGCTAATATGCAGCTACAACAGGCTCTGACAGACGCTAACCTACGCCATGAGCAAGCATTGGCCGCACAACAACAGGCTCAGGCAGCCGCTAAACAGGATCAGGCAGCCGCTAATCTGCGCCACGAACAAGCGATGGCTCAACAACAGAGACTTATTGAGCACCTGATAGCAAAGCAGGAGGCGTCTGCAGGTGCTAATCCCCAGCTGGTGGCAGCAGCCGCGCCAGAGACTTTGTCTGTGAGAAGAGCCGTGCAGCGTGCGCTGCAAAAGATGACTGCTGATGACGATGTTGAGGCCTACTTAACTGTCTTTGAGCGTGTGGCTGAGCGAGAAAAGCTACCCTCCACTGAGTGGGCGGAAGTGATTGCGCCTTATTTAACAGGCGAACCTCAAAAGGCCTATTATGACCTCAGTGAGCAAGAGGTCAAGGACTATCCTCGGCTAAAAGCAGAGATACTCGCCCGACTAGGAGTTACTGCTGCTGTCCGTGCCCGGAGGGTCCGCAACTGGAGCTACAGTCTGGACAAGTCAGCGAGGTCCCAGATGTACGACCTGATTCATTTGGCAAGAAAGTGGTTGGAGCCAGACACCTCTACTCCTGCACAGATCCTAGAGAGGGTCGTGATGGATCGCTACCTCCGCGCACTTCCTGCTGATCTGCAACGCTTGGTGGGACAAGGCGACCCTAGGAGTGCCGACGAACTCGTCAGCCTTGTGGAGAGGTTCCAGGCGACCGAGGACTACCTCCGTGATGTTCCTGCAGCACCGTCACCTCCCCGGAGTGCCAGACCTGTGCCTTCAGCTGGTAAGAGACTTCCATCTATTGGGGGAGTGTGGAGGGGTGCTGATAGAGGGAAGAGCGCTCAGGAGGTGTCTCAGGGGCAAAAGACTGGTGGTGGTCCCCGGTGGCTAAGTGGCCCTAAAAAGGACTCCCTGCCAAGGAGACCAGGCCCTATCCAGTGCTGGAGATGCCATGAGACGGGACATATGTCTGCCCATTGCCCTCTTACCACTGAGCCCATGGAGTGTGACGCTAGCCGGCGTCAGTCGCTATTTGCGGAGCCGTCTTTTGTTGCAGTCACTGGACTAGAGACTGAACCACAAGTCTGCAACATTACTGTAAATGACTTTCCTGTTAAAGCGTTGCTGGACTCAGGAAGCCTTGTCACCCTGGTGCATGCCAGCCTGGTGACTGGGGACTTTGTGCCAAAAAGACATATGAGTGTGGTGTGCATACATGGCGATACAAAGGTTTACCCTATAGTGCTGGCTAAGGTCGGGACTGAACTAGGCGCTGTACAATATGAAGTGGGTGTGGTTAAAAACCTTATGCATAATGTGATATTGGGGCGTGATTTTCCTTTGTTCTGGGCTCTATGGGGAAAACAACAATCCCCTGAAAGGAGTGAGGAGACCCCTAAGTCTATTGCATTACCCACGGTAAATGATAAAAATGTACAGGATGAAAATGATGCTTTTCCTTTGCAGGTCCTGGCTGGTGAGGAAGAGGCTCCTCCCACTGCGCAGAATGTTCCAGACTTAGAGGTGTCTAGGGATAATTTTGGTACTGCACAATTACAGGACCCCACTCTCAAAAATGCTAGAGAGCAGGTCACTGTTATGAATGGGGTACCTCAGGAACCAGAAGCTGAGAAAAAATTTCCACATTTTTCTATGACTAATGATCTCTACTATAGAGTCACTAGGATTAATGATGAGGTGGTGGAACAGCTTCTGGTGCCTAAGTCGTACCGGCGTCAGGTACTCGACATGGCCCATAATCATGTCCTTGGGGGCCACTTGGGGACAGATAAAACACAGGAGAGAGTCCTCCAGAGGTTTTATTGGCCTGCGATTTATGCTGACATAAAAAAATACTGTGAGTCGTGCCCCACATGTCAGCTTAGCGCTCCAGTGTCGCATTTTCGCAGTCCTTTGGTCCCACTCCCCATCATAGAGGTACCTTTTGACCGGATCGCAATGGACTTGGTGGGCCCCATTGTAAAGTCGGCTAGGGGACACCAGTACATTCTAGTTGTGTTGGACTACGCGACCCGCTATCCTGAGGCTGTACCCCTAAGAAACACTGCCTCTAAAACAATTGCACGGGAATTGTTTTATATGTTTTCCAGGGTGGGGATCCCCAAGGAAATCTTGACCGACCAAGGTACCCCATTTGTGTCAAAGGTAATGAAAGAGCTATGCAAACTGTTTAAAATCTCACACCTACGAACCTCTGTATATCACCCACAGACAGACGGGTTAGTGGAGAGGTTTAATAAAACCCTGAAACATATGTTAAAGAAAGTAGTGGAAAAAGATGGTCGGGATTGGGATCACTTACTACCTTACCTGATGTTTTCTATTAGGGAAGTACCCCAAGCGTCCACAGGGTTCTCTCCCTTCGAATTAGTCTATGGTCGTCACCCTAGGGGTTTGTTGGATATAGCGAAAGAGACATGGGAAAGTGAGTCCACCCCATACAAGAGTGTTATAGAGCATGTAGCACAAATGCAGGACCGTATAGCCACTGTAATGCCCCTAGTAAGGGAACACCTCCAGAGGGCGCAAGAGGGCCAAAGCAGAATTTACAATCGTTCTGCAAGAATCAGGACATTTAGCCCAGGTGACCGGGTACTCATACTTGTTCCCACGGTAGAAAGCAAATTCTTAGCAAAGTGGCAGGGTCCCTATGAAATTGTAGAGAAGATCAGTGAGGTCAACTACAAGGTACACCAACCAGGTAGAAGGAAGCCTTTTCAAGTTTATCACATAAACTTGATCAAGCCCTGGAAAGACAGGGAATCCTTGGTGGCGACAAATCCTGTTGGTCATCTGTCACCACCAATCCCTCCGGTCAGGATTGGTGACACCCTATCAGTGTCCCAGAAGCAGGAAGCTAAGGAGTTCCTGCAGAAAAATAAAAACAAGTTTTCTGACCTACCAGGGCGTACGCATCTCATTAGTCATCATATTGAAACTGAGCCTAGAAGCAGAGTAAACCTTAAGCCCTATAGGATACCAGAAGCACGGAGGGAGGCGGTATCATCCGAGGTAAAACGTATGCTTGACCTAGGAGTCATTGAGGTGTCTCAGAGCGAGTGGTCCAGCCCGATTGTGTTAATCCCAAAGCCCAATGGAACTTGGAGGTTCTGTAATGATTTTAGAAAGTTAAATGAGATCTCCAAGTTCGATGCCTACCCCATGCCCAGGGTAGATGAGTTGATAGAAAGGATGGGTAATGCCAGGTACATAACTACCCTCGATCTCACTAAGGGCTACTGGCAGATCCCACTCACTCCTAAGGCTAGAGAGAAGACTGCATTCTCCACCCCTGATGGGCTCTTCCAATACGTAGTGATGCCATTCGGGTTACATGGAGCCCCTGCCACTTTTCAGAGGTTGATGGACTTGATTCTGCGACCACATCGTGATTACTCCGCTGCCTACCTCGATGATGTGGTCATTTTTAGCCCGGATTGGGAAAGTCACCTCTGTAAGGTCCAGGCGGTGTTAGATGCCATAAGTGATGCGGGGTTAACCATCAATGCAGAGAAGTGTGCACTAGCCTTAGAGGAGGCCAAATACCTGGGCTACATTATTGGGAGGGGGTTAGTGAAACCACAACTAAATAAAATTGAGGCAATACAGAATTGGCCTCAACCCCTCACAAAGAAACAGGTCAGAGCTTTCCTGGGTATTACGGGCTATTACCGAAGGTTTGTGCCGAATTTTGCTTCAGTTGCAGCCCCACTAACTGACCTGACAAAGGGTGCGAAGTCCGCAATGGTGACATGGACTCCAGAGGCCGAGAAGGCTTTTCAAAGCCTTAAGTCTGCCCTGTGCCAACAGCCTGTGCTAGTTACCCCTGACTTTAGGCGAGAGTTTCTAGTACAGACAGATGCCTCTAACACAGGGTTAGGTGCCGTCCTCTCACAGGTCGTGAATGGCGAGGAGCACCCGGTGATGTACTTAAGTAGGAAGCTATCCCCGGCCGAGAAAAACTATGCCATAGTTGAGCGAGAGTGTCTGGCAGTGAAGTGGGCCCTCGAATCCCTGAAGTACTACTTGCTAGGCAGGAGATTCAAGTTAGTGACAGACCATGCCCCCCTAACATGGATGAAGCTTAACAAAGAAAAAAACGCAAGGGTGACTAGATGGTTTCTGTCCCTACAAAACTTCAATTTCACTGTAGAACACCGGCCAGGGAAATTACAGGCGAATGCTGACGCCCTATCAAGGGTACACTGCCTGTGGGGACAAAACGCTCAGCCCTCCGGTCTGAAGAAGAGGGGGGGGATATGTGGACATGTCACTGGAGATGTGTTCGAGGGGGTGTACATCTCACCTAGGCTGATGCGTAGTGTGAGGTGGTAAGTCCAGGAGGGATCTGTTGCTCAGCAGTGCTATGCTGCTGAGTTATTATTTATTTTTACCGGGCCTGGATTTACTGGAATGGTGGATAGGTTGGTAGTGGGATCTGCCATTCCCTCCCCCTCGATCCAGTATGGGTTTTGGGATCAGGTGAGCTCTGATCCCAATCAGCCTGAGAAGGCAAAAGGTGAGCTCAGTGTGCAGGGGAGTCTCTCAGACAGGAGTGAACAGCCTGTATGGTGTGTTCGCTGGGAGCTTGGGCTTATGCACACCCTGCAATATTACCTGCCAAGTGAAGTGACAGAGAGGTAACCTGTTGTATTAGTAAGCGCCCAGACGGGCAGGACTTTTTGTTTTGTTTATTCTCACTGCACGGTGTTGCTGTATTTACGTTGCTGGACCGTTTATGCTACAAATAAACACCAAAGCTGTTTTTAAGTCCAAGTTTGCTGCCTGAACTGTGTCCTAACACACCATCCCCCGGGAAGATCCCTACAAAGGATAAAGTAAAAATAAAAATAAGCAAAAAAAAAATTCTACCTAAATTACCCATTAGAAAAATTTAAGTTATATATTTATATATTTTACAAAAAAAATTGAATGATGTTTTATTTTTTAGTAAATTGCAACAATTTCATATCAAAACCATTGATAAGTCATTGTGCCCCCCCCCATTTGTCCACGCAGTGGATTATGCACAATCTGAGGTCTTCTACCGTAATAAAGTGTCAAAGAGGAGTTGTGGCTCAGAGTTTGTGCCGTACTCTGGCACACCTCATCGCTCCTTCCTCCTCCCTCTTCTTCATGTATAATGAATGCTACCAGTCCTACTGCTATATCAGCTCTCAGCCAGTGTCTGATTGCAGATCAGTCCTCTGTATAGTTGAACCTCCTAGCCTAAATGTGTGTGAGCCATGGTCTAGGGATAAATCATCTGTCTAGAGCAGTGCTTCTCAAACTGTAAGGCAGGCCTCAACAGTGAGGCGCCCCCTAGTTGTTGATTAGGCCCAGCTGGGGAGCCAGTTTTCACAAAAGTAACTATGATCTGCTCAGTAATTTTAAGGTTTGCAAAATTCTCCATTTTAGCAACATTTTTAATTTATTTTGTACTTACTTTATTAGTATATAGAGCTTGGGAGACGGGTGAAAGCTAGCCCTACCATTATTTTCAGCTTTTAAATGGACTTTCACCACAGATCGTGAGGCCCAGGCACTCTCTTGGTCAGTCTGGTGAGGCCCAGGCATTGCCCTGGTCTATTGGGTGAGCCTCCACTCAAAAAAATTTCAGAAGAGCTGGTTTAGAGAGCACCAGCAGGTCTTTCTTTTGTTCAAACCCCCTGATAGAAATGAAATATCGTTATTAGAGATGAGCGAACCTCGAGCATGCTCAAGTCCATCCGAACCCAAACGATCTGCGTTTGATTAGCTGTGGCTGCTGAAGTTGGATAAAGCTCTAAGGTTGTCTGGAAAACATGGATACAGCCAATGATTATATCCATGTTTTCTACGTAGCCTTAGGGCTTTATCCAACTTCCGCTAATCAAATGCCAAACGATCGGGTTCGAATGGACTCTAGCATGCTCGAGGTTCACTCATCACTAATTGTTCTATATATTTTTTTTTTCTCATTATTGTATAATTTGTAAAAGTGCAAAGAATTCCCAATTAAGTCCAAATTCGTTTTAAAATCTGTTTTTAACACAATGATGAGAAAAAATTAAAAAAATAAATATAATATATATATTTTTTTTCTTCTCATCATTGTATTAAAAAAACTAAACTAATTCTTTGCACTGTTAAAAAGGATACAATAATGAAAAGAACAGAAGAAAAAAAATGAACACCTATATTTTTATTTTCATCAGGGGATTTGAGCCAAAAAAAGACCTGCTGGTGCCCACTCGACAGATGATTTACCCATAGACCACAGCTCCAACACAAGCTAGGACATTCAACTATATCTGATTGCAGATCAGTCCTCTTGGCAAATAATGACTGACAGCTGTCATAGCAGGAGGCCAGACATCATTGATTATTCATGAAGAAGAGGGAGGAGGAAGGAGTGATGGTGTGCCAGAGTGCGGCACAAATGCTTAGCCACTCCACCGACACATTACCAAAAGGTACCATGCTCACTAGGGGACTGCCAGCTACAGCACAGAGTCAGCACCAATGGTAGGGCCCGGGTGCTGACAGATTCCCTTTAAAGATTATATGCAAATTGTATAATTATAAAGCCTTAACATTTTTTTTTCATATTGGTTGTTTAGTTGTGTGCTGACCCCAGTGATCTGTTCTTTTTCTGCAATGCCCCAACAAGAGAAATACGGTATTACACAGCAGTCATTAAAATTAAGAGTCCATGAAATGAAAGGGCATGCTAGATCATGCAGAGGACGGTGACTGTTATTGTTAAATAGAAGAAAGTGGATGGTCGAATAATTGTTAAAATAAATAATTTTTTTTTAAACGAAACAGCCATACCCATTCTGTCCATGTTGGCCATTACATTTGCTCAAATTGGTCACATATGATGGATGACATTAAGTGAAGGATGACAGATCTTTCTGGGAATATTCCAGCAATGTTCTGAGCATTTTTAACCAAAAGATTTTTGTGGATGAAGGATTTCTTAAAGGAAATACCATCATCCGGCTACCAGGCAAAAATTACAAAGATGGCCGACTTCTTTGTAGACAATAACAGTCTGCCATTATTCAGCTAAAACTAGCAATTTTCACCTAATAAGTGATGTTTTTGAAATCTTCTATTGTCATCAATAGTGTTGAGCAGACTTGCCAAACTTTTTGGGTTCGGCAAACCTGAGCTGTCAGCATTTGACTCCCGGCAGCTGGAGAAGTCGGATGTCCGTAGGGAGTCATCCTAACAAACATGGATATAGTCATAGGCCACAACTTTCTTGGCAGCCCTTGGGCAACCTACAATTTCTCCAATCACCAAATCTTGAGTTTTCTGGTTCGGAGAACATTGCTAAACCCAAAGAGTTTAGCACGTTCGCTTTACACTAGAAAACAACTTTCTTCTGAGACTCCACTAACAGATGACAATGGTGGAGATAGGGGTCAGGCGTGGTGGAATTTCACTGGCTGATCCACTTGTTCTATAAAAGATATGCCACCATCAGAGCTGTCTGGATGTGACTTATCCCTTCCCTCTTTATAAAGAACACCGGAACGATGATGTATATGGGGAGAATAGGAGAGATAAGTGTTGGCCGGCAGTTATTGAAGGTGTATGGCCATCTAAACAGATGGGAAGGGCGAGGGACTAAAGCTTAGATTTCCATACTGCAATATGTGGCAATAGGTGTTTCTAACTAGACAATTCTATATTCTATATTTTTTTCCTACTTTTGTCTGAAATTTGAGAATTAAAAGAGGTCTCTAATGTACAGAATTGCAAATACTCATTTCTAAAAAAAAAAAAAAAGGAAAATAATCTTAAAATATCCTGGATATTTAGTATGAAAACATAAAGTCATTTCAGAAGCCATATCAGTTTATGAGGAACCTTTTTACACACCACCATGCCCCGCGAGGGATTATAATAGATCTTTTTGGAAATCGTGCAAAGGATTAAAGGCTCCACGGACGTAATAACAGCCAGTAAAACCCTGTAAATTATAATGGAGAGTAATACGGCTTCCTCTGAGACGGATCAAATTCTACATTTTTGAAAATGTGTGAAAGATATTATTATTGCGTTCATTCGGCGAGCAAGTAAAAAATATATAAATCTGTCAGACTTTGGGTGTTTGGACTAATTTTAGAGGCGCCGGGTAAGAGATTCTCTGGTACATATTATTGTCGCAATCATTTATAATATTTATTGGGTTTTAAAAATATTTTTCCTTCTTTTTTTTCTTGAATGTCTACCAGTTTGGTTATATCTGTATTACTGTGTGAGGCCTCTCTCTTTATAGCTGCTTTTTATTAGACCACTAACAATATTAATCAAATTTGTAATTGAGGAAATTAAGCAGAATTTGTTTTTGCATTGCTTATATTTAAGAGCATTAAAGAAAATATGACTTGTTCTTTCTTAAATGTAAGGCTAGGTTCACACTATGTAAACAACGGCCGTTACTATCAAATATGGCTGCTGTTTTTACATAGTGTGAACCCAGCCTAAAATAGTAACCAATTGATAAACAACAAACAATTGAAGAGATTATATTTCAATAAGAACCCATAGGGCAAACTCCAGAACACTAGAAATCCATAAAGGCTTACTTAACAAATCAAGGCTACAGGCCCATAGTAGAGAGCAAGGGCCTGGAAAAGTACACTGTCCCTAACCTAGTATATATCCTGAAAAGAGCAGCCCAATGCACCCATGTCTGGACAAGGCCTACAATAGCCCTTCACATAAATTGCAGTAAAGAGGGATTTTCATCTTGATAAGTTATGCCCTTTCCACAGAATCTATGGGATATGGCATAACTAAGCGGGCTCCACTGATCAAACCCCCTGTGATCTCGAGAATAGGGACATCATTTATGCTCTACAAAACCTCTAAATATATCCAAAAGCTCCATGCGTCTATCTCCGCTGGCTCCATAGAGTATGAATGAAATAGCAGCGCCCATGTGCAGCCTTCAGCTCTGTCCAGTGAGGATTTTGGAATCCTTGTACTCAAGATCTCTTAGTTATGCCAACATGGTAATACCCCATTAAATTCCCAGACGTGTTTCTAAACTAAGCTTCTTCAGGGGTAAATCAAGGTTATCAGGGTGATTTTATGCACTCTTAGAAAGTACATTGTTTTATCTAGAATTAAATCCATGTAAAAAGACCTCATAGACCATAGTTGTCAAACTGCAGCCATCCAGCTGTTGCAAAACCAAAATTCCCATTGTGGCTGAACAGCTAAGGTTTTGGCTGTCCAGGCATGATGGGAATTGTAGTTTTGCAACAACTAGAGAGCCGCCTGTCCTAGACTACAGGTTAGTACTCTGCCGGAGATAATGAAAAGCTGAAATGCTTGGACAGTCTAAACAGTGGTTTAGGCTGTTTGAAAGTCTGGTAGATCTTTAGATTGTCTACTTTAAGTTAGCACCATGGATTATTTATATGCCAAAAATATTTGCTGTGTATAGCGCATACAACTTTTACTAAAGTCCCACCCACTTTCCAGGAAACCCCACCCCTTGTGGAGTGAGGTGCTAGTGTAGGTGTAGACTACTTGTTTAATCTTGTTTTCTGCAAACAGTCTGCTCAGCCAGTCACTGACTGAGACGGTGCAGCACAGCGACCAGTGATTGGCTGAGCGGGGTGTCATTCTAGTTTCAATCAGGAAGTGGAGATGGACATCAGGGGAGCGTGGACAGGTAAGTATTGATGAGCAAACTTGTTGAACTGCACCAAAACAGCTTAATGTCTGCAATTATTTCACTGTTAGCACAGTCCTTTAAGATTCTGTGTTTTTTTTGTGTTAGAATTGCACCCTTTGCACTGTTAAAGGGTTATTCAGGTTTAAAAAAACATGGCTGCTTTCTTAAAGAAACATCAGCACTTTTGTCCTTTGCTTGAGTATGGGTTTTACAGCTCAGTGAATAGAGCTGAATTGTAATACCACACATAACCTAAGGACAGGGGTGGAGCTGCTTTTACAACAGCAAAAAAAAAAGGTAGCCTTTTTTTATTTTTTTTTAATTATCCTGGATTTCCTAATCCTAATCCAGGATAACCCCTTTAAATGATAAAAATACCTTCCCAAAGTTATTAAAAAATTTTTTTAGCTACTTTGGAGTAAAGATTTCCAATGTTGTAGAGCAGCACTGGGATATCATCCTTAACAATGTGCCGTCGTAGCCCATATCTGAAAAACAGAGCAGGGATTTATCATGCTATTATATTTTATTGGACTATTTTATTGGAATATTCTCACCCTGTGGTACATCTGAATATCTTTTATTGAAATCTATGTCCAGGTTTGTCTATTATTAATGCGGTTTACTTTGCCAATAGAGTTACAGAGCACTAGTACACCTTGGGAGAGTTCACTGGAAAAGCCTTGGCATCAACTACAAAGACGAAACCTTTATAAATAGGTCACTGCGCAGCTGGCACTGATGTCAGACAGATAACAGACAGATATTATCCACAGGCAGATAAGACTCCAGCCGTATCTGTGCAAAGGGAAGAATGAACTGGGAAATATATACATATTTAGCCACTGAAAAATAAAGTATGCTATATACTGATATATAATATGATTAATGGACAATTGATAGGACAAAGTGTTAAAAATATTTTATAAATGTGGCTATAATTTTGCATGTGTGCATTGGTAGAGTAGTGTTTGCAGGAGCTAAGGCAAACAGGAGAAATAAATACAGACCAGCCCAATGTCTGGGAGTGAACTGTGGACATAATTTCTTCAAGTGTTCCACCCTTCATACTTCCAGGTGAGTGGAAATGAACTTATATAATCTGTTAGCCCTTAAAGGGAAACTAACAACAGAAGACCCTAACCTGATGTTATGTTTCCATAGGGCCGGGGATGCTGTAAATTAGGCAGCTTGGTGCACTGGGGGCGGGGCCACCACCTCCATTGCACCAATCCACTCCACCTCTCTGGCCCGCCCCTTTTCTCTTTGCGTTGACTTCACTCCAGCCGCTCATTACTGCAGAGCACTGGATGAATATTCATGAGGAGGGGGAGGGCCCAATGCACCAATCCATTTTGGTAATTTACATTTTAATTAAGCTGAAGATTTAAAGGGGTCAAGTATGAGATTGCAGAGGGGTATCTCTCTCTCTCTTGGTGACTCAGCTCTTTTGGTTTTGCAGCACTCTGCCCTTTCCGGCGACTCAATAGAGAATGTGCGCACCAACTAGCGCCTCGATTCCTAACTCTGGATAGGGGTATACATAAATTGGAAAAAACCCTTTAATGAAACCCAGGGACATGCTCGATCCCCTTACAATGTATTTGTGTTTCTAGGGGTCTAACTTTATTGCTTAAAGCGACTCTGTACCCACAATCTGACCCCCCCCCCCCACACCCCACACCCAAACCACTTGTACCTTCGGATAGCTGCTTTTAATCCAAGATCTGTCCTGGGTCCATTTGGCAGGTGATGCAGTTATTGTCCTAAAAACAGCTTTTTAACTTACAACCCCGTGCCCTATGGGTGTATCTGTGCCCTAACCTTGCACCACCCCCCCCTCTGTCCCTCCTCCCCACCCTCTTCATCATTAGGAATGCCACTGGAACATTCTCTCCATGCTGAACATTGCACAGGTCCCTAACGATCCAGCCCATGTGCCGGGCTGCCACAGGTGGTGAATAGGAGGCAATCTGCCTGGAGCATTCCTAATGATGAGGAGGGCGGGGAGGAGGGACGGAGAGGGTGTGCCAGCCTAATGCATACACAATCTAGGCCACTCCCGTAGGGCACAGGGCTGCCAGTTTAAGAGTAAACTTTTAGCACAATAACTGCATCACCTACCGAACGGACCACAGGACAGATCTTGGATTAAAAGCAGCTATCCGAAGGTACAAGTGGTTTGGGGGGGGGGGGTCAGATTGTGGGTACAGAGTCGCTTTAAAGTATATCTGTCACCAAAAAAAAAAAAAAAAAACTTGACATGTCACAAAGACTGTTCAGCCCCCAACTAATTAGTAGAAAGCTCCTTTCCCCCCTCTGTGTCTATGAGGATTGGACAGTCCCATAGACTTACATTATAAATCCCTCTAGGTGACATGAAACAGAGGCAGGAGAGAACAGGCTAAGCATGGACTTCTCTCCGCTCTTTATACTGATTGGTCAGGGTCTGAGTGTTCATAAAACCTTTTGATAAGCCTCTACGACAGAGCCCATTTAAGACTGAGATTCTAGTAAGTTTAAGTAACAGATTTTTTAAAAAAAACTGTACTCTTTAAACTCCTCCCCTGAGCAGTAGTGGATTATAATAGGTCTTTTTTGGGCGGTAGCCAACTTATATTTTTAGTGGTGTATTGGCTTCATTTCTGCCATGATTTTAAAAAAAATCGCTGCTTTTTTACCACAATTTTGCACAGATTAAGGCATCATGATTTAAGACTTTTGGTCCGACGGCGTCTGCGCTCGATCGTGATGCCTGTGATACCGGGTGCATAGTTGCGCTCACGGGAATATGCGGTCAGGATATTCCAGGGAATTCCAGATCGATCCCCTGGAATATCCTGGCCGCATATTCCCAGGATCGCAACTATGCACCCGGGATCACAGGCATCACGATCGAGCGAACTGCTTTTGGACCAAAAGTCCGAAAGGTTCGCTCATCTTTAAATCATGATATTATCTATCCTGTACTATGAACACCACGCTAGTGCCACCATTGTTACAGTGGGGTGGGGGGGGCCCAGGCTTGGTAAACAGCCCGGGGCCTATGGTAAAGCTAATTCACCCCTGCCCCTGAGGAATTACAATGTTAAGCAAAGCAGGCTCTAAACACTCTACCCCTGAAGAGCTACATGATGCTAAACAAACCAATATGTATACCAGTTGTAGCTGTCCTGCAAACAAAAATCCTTAAATAATACTGGTTTGGGGCCCATAGCCTTATGTACACTTAATTTCCCACGGGGGAAGGCTAGCTGCTGTGATGGCGTCCAAGCACTCCACACAAAAAAAGATACTGTGCTCCCCTATCTCTATATCACACCCTCATAAAGAGTAGCAGTATGGAGGACATTATAGAGCTACACTGAGCAGTGTAAGCTGTCTCTCCTTGTGTCTAAGCCTCTCCTTCTACCCCCCTTTTCTCCACTCCTGTTTCCATATATATCTTGGTAAAAGAAGGTTATCTTTAAAATTAGACTCTAACCATAAACTATACTCGCTATTGTTGCATGTTCATCTCTTTTGAGATACATGAATAGTATATTTTCTATATACAAGTACTCCAATACTAATAATTGTTTATTTGACTACTTACATCAATCTATGAGAGTTACCTCATTGTTTTGCACACTTTTACCATTGTGACTAAAAACTATTTTTTTTTCCTATTGTGGTAAATGGAGTATGTGACTTTGTGATAAGTTGCTTAAAATAAAATCATTACCAGATGGGTATCCCCCAATAATTCTTTTTTATTTGACACATGGTTTCAAAATTTAATGAAGTAGCCATACAAAAATCCAATCTTTATATGGATGATTCTTTGGCTATTTATAAAACTTTTTGCTATAGTTCATTCCAATTTAGACACAGAAATTGGCTGCACGATCACACAGACACATTCATTGACTGTCACATGAATCTGGTGAACTTAACATGTGATTCGTGAATTCAAGATGTTACTTCAATGTCCAAGCTGCCAATGGCGCACAGATAGTTCTGGAAATTCTGCTTCCTCAGTTGGACATTATGATTTTCCCAAGGAACAGCCTGTAAAGTGTCCGGTCTTGTGGTGTATGGAGCGTCATTGGTGTTATAGTGCAGAAACACCAATTCTTCTACAAAGATGAAGGCATAGTCTCTTTGGAGAAAGAAAAAAAATTAGCTGATATGGTTGAAGCAGAGGTAACCAATTCATTCCTATTGAGGTCACGTGTTGTACCTGGGGCTCTATTCATAACAGTAAAGCCGGGACCCGATATGAAGATCCGCAGGGGGGGGGGGGGTCCGGAGGTCCGGAAAACCTGGAACAGGTAAAGTGCTTGAATCTTCACCTTGAAGATTCCTTTAAGAACATTATCTATGGCCCCCATACTAGCAAAAATTTACACAAAATGGGAAAAAGGATGACTTTTGGATTGACTGAATTCCTGACTTCATACGAAGCTTTGTGCTTCGGGGTGCATCCAGCTATGGGAATGAACGAAAAAATGCCATATAGTGTACGTAACTCTCCTCTCCCAAGCCCTTAGCTTGCCTTCGGCAGAGTATTCGGCAAATATATTATAAAATAAATTCCCCCAAGCCTCATCCAAAATCGCTCCGCTCACTAGATTTTCACTTTCTTATATGGATTTATTTCGAAACAGACCCAAAGAACTGGTGCTCACTTGACTTTATACGGCTCTTTAGGTTACGAGTCTAAGATCCATACAGGAAGCCCCAAACATGAAAAAGGTAGGCGACTCGAATAAAGTGGCCATTGAGTCTATACATAAAGGTCACCTTGTCCTGAATTTTTTTCCTTTTTTGGGTAGATATAGGTTTATTTAGTATTCGTAAAATCATACCTTTTCCGTCATCTATCCTTTAGTAAAATACTATTTCCTGGCGTTCCTTCTAACGTTCCCCTAACCTAACCTCAGAATGTTTTTGTTCTTAGTTTCTTATCAAAAACACTTCCCACCTGAACCTTATTTTTTATCATATCATCATACTTCTTATCATTAGGACTCTCCTTCCAAGAAGTGGAGACCCAGTAATTCACCCACACGGGTCTTAGCTATGCATATGACTTCCACTCTTCTTCACGACGCACTCCTTAAGAATGTCTGTATTTATTCCTATGGGGATCAGCTCTCACCAAGGATAATTAGCAAATCTATTAGATTAATCTGCTGTGGTGAGTAAGGATGACCAATGACAGCATATAAGGAATGATTAGTGATAGGGTTATCCTGTGTCTCATTTCTCTATGAACATTTCCATCAGCTTTCAGGTCATCTAAATTCCAGTCTTTCCCACACTTATTACGGTAAACACTAAAAAAACTGTTGGCTCGGACTCATATAGTCACTAACAGCAAACACCTGTTCCACATGAAGCTGTCGTATTGGCCAGGGGAAGCCAATGTGTAAAGATAATTCATAGACCCAGGCTCGGCACAGAAAAGAGAGTTCCGAGAGATCACGTGGTGTTATAGGAAATCTCCATAATGTTTAACTAGAAATAAAAAGTAAAGGCAAAACCAAACTCATATTGTCAGATTGTACCACTTCCAAGGCTCAATTAAAGGGATATTCCAGAAAAAATTTACTTTTCCCCTATCCACAGGATAAAGGAAAAATAGGAGATCACGGGGGAGTCCGACCCCTGAACCCCCGGCAATCTCCATATCAGAGCCCTCCGTCTCTGTTATAAATAAAGCCCTGGGTTGGCACGTGACCTGATCCATGCTGTGTACAGGCAGTCACCTGTCAATCAGCAGCTGGAGAGCAGGAGGACTGGAGCTGCACAAATTCTATTCTCCTGCATATTAGTAGAACGGCTAAACAGAATGATGTAAGTAATACACTAATCTGTTCAGCATTTCTGTCACTAGTTTATGCTGCCCTCATTTTAAGCAGCATAAACATAGTGACAGATTCTCTTTAAATTTATAAATATGATTCCAAAAAACGGTACCAGATCTCAGTCTAGAACATGGTGACCATCAATTTAAAACATACTGGATTATCCCATTTGGTTGGGACTGTGACAATTATTATAGATACAGTAATAGATCCAATCATACTGCATTGCTATAGTGAGAAAGCCACGTATATAGCAAGTAGAGGCATTATATATATATATATGTATATATATATATATATATATATATATAATGGTGCCTTGGATTACGAGCATATTTCGTTCCGGGACCGTGCTTGTAATCCAAATCCACGCTTAAATCAAAGAAAGTTTTCCAATGTGAAATCATTGAAATGCAGACAATTAGTTTCACACCCCAAAAATCATTTTTTTTCTGAATAACATATAAAACTAATGAAACAAACATTTAGAAACAGCTAAATATGTGATATTATAAGTTACTGTACAGTATAACAATCAGCATGTGGTGTATAATGTATAGTAAGTGCATAAACCTGAAAAAAAAACAGCAGCAGTTTTTACATACAGGATGGAGCTGCAGATCCCCATAATGCAGTAGCGTAGTATAATAGGCTAGAATAGCAGGGCTGCTGACAGTGGTCTGTGTGGTCACATGACCACAATTGGAAAGAGGTGTGTTCAGCATGGACCAATCAGGAAATGGGAATCACAGAGCTGTGCAGGAGGACAGTGACAGAAACTTCTCTATACAGCAGTGTGAGTGCAGGCACATTATAGCAGAAGTGTGTATAGCTGAGTGTGAGTGCAGGCACATTATAGTAGCACTGTGCATAGCTAAGTGTAAGTGCAGGCACATTATAGCAGCACTGTGTATAGCTGAGTGTAAGTGCAGGCACATTATAGCAGAAGTGTGTATAGCTGAGTGTGAGTGCAGGCACATTATAGCAGAAGTGTGTATAGCTGAGTGTGAGTGCAGGCACATTATAGTAGCACTGTGTATAGCTGAGTGTAAGTTCAGGCACAAAATATCAGGAATGGAAAAGGATGGGAAACCCAGGGCTGACAGAGACTGCAGGGAGCATAAAGGAATGAGCAGGGCACATATGGGCACATACATGTAGCACTCTCTGTCCGGGAAGTGAGGGGTTACAGTTATGGAGAGATTACCTACACAGTCCTGTCCCCTGATGTAAGCCCCAGCCTGAAGTGGATCTGCCATGATTTGGAAGGTGAGGGAGACTTCCTGGGTCATAGTACAGTGCTGTAGACCCCGCTATGCAGACCATGCCCCTCCTCCACTCGCCCTCCCACACAGTACCCAGTACAGGGAGCTCTTAAACCAAAGCAATGCTCTTAAACCAAGTTACAATTTTGAAAAACTGTGAGCTCTGTATACGTATATATAATGAATATACAAACTATATTGGCCCCAGGACCACATCCACAAACTGATGTTAGATTGGTATATAGGTATACATTTGGTTTTAGGTGTCATTGTATTATACTATATTTTATACATTCCTAAAATAACCCTTTCTTCACAATTTCTCATCCAAACCTATATTATGCAATTCGTTTGTTAGCTCCAGCACAATTTTCCTTCCACCGACTGAAGCTACTATCCCTAATCAACCAGAAAACGGACAAACAAGATAGTACAGGGTCCAGTTTAGAGCGAAATTTAGCTAAAGATGAGTCAGCATGAAGCTGGGGTCAAACCACACAGTGTGAGTCACAGGGGAATACTGAGCTAGGAGGGAAAACAAGAAATGAAATGACCACAAGCCAGGTTCTCAGTCCTTTTTACATACACGGCCTAGATGCCTTAATAACCACTATACTTTCAGTAAATGTGGCAGGTATCAATTATTCGAGTAAATGTAAGAAACTATGTAATATATGTTATTAAAGAAAGATGTCAATTTCTCTTTTTATCAGGCTAATTTACTGAGACACATGGAGAGCTCCAGCGCTGGATTAACAGTTTACCCTGCTCAGTACTGCTTTATAATGTCCTCCATGCTATGTGTGCTATAGAGATATAAGGAAGCAGGATTCCATTTTCTGTAACATGTAATCTGCTTTGGTGTATTTAAAGGGAAACTATCAGCAGGTAAGAAGAATCTAGCTTGCTGATATTCTCCTAATGCACACGAGGTGCTGAGGAGGAGGGTAAGTTTTTACTTTCTTCCTCACTGCCGTTTACTGGATATTAGCAGTTTATTTTCTATGCTAATTAGGTTTTTTGGTGCACTGGGGAAGGACTACCACCCCAGTGCACTGATCTGCCCCCAGCTTGCCCACCCATCTTAATGTGGGGTGGCCAGGGACAGGTTTGTGCCCTGGGGGTATGGGGGTAGTCCCGCCCCCAGGGCACTAAAACGCTTAATTAGCATTAAAGATAAAATGCTAATATCACAGAAACAGCGCTGAGGATGAAAGTAAGAGGGAAAGTAAGAGTGCATATTAGCAGTGTCGGACTGGGGTACCTTGGGCCCACCAGGAAATTTTATTCTAAGGGCCCCCCCTACACATACTAGATATAACCAGCAACAAACCTTTCACATTACTATAGCGACTTTGCACGGAGCTGTATATGTGAACGGCGATGCTAGCTCACTGCTAGTAACTTGTCATTCACTCTATGCAAACAGCATAGGGTGTCACTTAAGTTTCTTGATATAATATATAATAAGATAAATATATAATAAGATGAAACCCCAGGTTACTATATAGAGGCAATGAATGACCAGGTGACAGGCGTGTGCAGCAGTGCTAGATTATATGTCATCTTGGAGCTGCTAAACAGGGAGGCCCAGCTCCTGATAAGGGGCCCACCAAGGGGTAGGGCCCACCGTGGGATTCCCCTGCTCCCCTTTGGGCCAGTCCGAGCCTGCATATTAGGGACACACCCAGGTTAGATGCTTCCCACCTGCCGATGATGATTATGTAACCCTTATCCATTCAATTACTCCATTCCGCAGATTATGAGGATACCATAATGATCACGTAATAATAAATATTATTGTTTTCCGTTTTTTAAGATCTGCTGCTGTTCAATAAACTGGCAATAATGTTTTGTACCCTAAAGAACACAGGAGCCCAGACAGCCGCACCCTCATCCATTTACTAGACAGTTCTAAGACCAAAGTTCAAGTTTTGCACAATTTTCCTCCTTCTTCTTCCATTCTATTTTTACCATACGTAGTAACAAAGGTTTGGACTATAACACAGAGTTTCCTTCTGGAGGCTGCAGACAACAGAAGTTTTCGTTTAATTGCTTGGACCACGAGGCGCCCTTAGTAAATGTGTGATTCTATTTAGAAGGTTTTACGAACAATTGCTATGGCGCTAGCGGGGGATACTTTGTTAATAGCTTGTCCAATAATCAGTTCATTAAAACACAATTTGCTACTGCTACTAGGATTATTTTTAGGACGGGCACTTAAATTTATACCCCCAAATATCACACTTTCTTATAAGAGCTTCCAATGCCATTCTCTCTACGCCTGTAAAGTCATGCTCCAGTTCTTGGTAAGGTTTGCTGCTTGTATGGATCATCCAAAACTATGGTATTTTATAGGATTCACATGTTACAAATTACAAAAAAATGCTTTTTCCTCCCAGTTAGTACTCTGCTGCAAAATATCTTAATAATAAGCACTATGCTTTCACCGCACTTTGCATAAATCAATAATAAAAGCAAATGCATGTCTTGTAATATATCTTATCAGTCTTGTAATATATCTTATCAGAGAAAATGTTCTCATTATGCACTTATCTGTTTTTTTCTTGTCCCTCCCCAACTTAATTCATCATTCCCTCTACAAAAACTACTTCCCAATCAAAAAAATCAAAAAATCCTTCCCAAGATTGATCAGCTTGATGAAGTATAAGCCTACAGCTGTCCATAGAAGTCTATTGAGAAGAATGGGGAGTGGTTAGCGACAGAGAGAGAGACAAGGAGAGCAGCTTGTAGTCAGTGTTATGTCAGCTCAGGGCTTGAAACACAGCATAGGCTGCTCAGTACTGTTCTATAATGTCCTTCATGCTGCTGCTTCTTAGGGTGTTGTACAGACATGGAGAAGGATTCTGCTTTGGAAATTCATCTCATAATAAGCTGATCATAGGATTTCCTGTAGCATCTTGTAATAAGTGTTATATGTCACCTCAGTGCTTGAAACACAGTATAGACTGCTTAGTACTGTTCTATAATGTCCTTCATGCTGCTGCTTCTGTGAGTGTGCTGTACAGACATGGAGAAGGATTCTGCTTTGGACATTCATCTCATGAAAAGGTGATCATAGGATTTCTTTCAGCAGCTTGTAGTGAGTGTTATATGTGATCTAATTGCTTGAAACACAGTATAGACTGCTCAATATTGTTCTATAATGTCCGTCATGCTGCTGCTTCTTAGGGTGTTGTACAGACATGGAGAAGGATTCTGCTTTGGACATTCATCTCATAATAAGCTGATCATAGGATTTCCTGTAGCAGCTTGTAGTGAGTGTTATATGTCACCTCAGTGCTTGAAGCACAGTATAGACTGCTCAGTACTGTTCTATAGTGTCCTTCATGCTGCTGTTTCTGAGGGTGTGCTGTACAGACATGCAGGAGTATTCTGCTTTGGGGATTTATCTCATAATAAGCTCCTCATCACAACCACCACCCCAGTAATCAGTTGTGATCAGTAAGATAAAGTGGAAGCAAGTGTAAATTAGTATACAGCGGAAATAGTGTCCATGCACATATATGTGACCATTAAACCCATCAATTATTTATTTCAGAAGCCTGCAGATTGGACGGCATTGGACAGATAAGTATGGCTATAAGCATGCTTTGGGGACAGGTCACGACTCTCATCTGGTTCAGCGCTGTATATTTAAACACACAATGTTTCCTGTTTGGCGATAACATGTAGCAGTAAATATATCCGTGATAAAGAAGACTTCAGAACATGTTCACACCCTGCTTTATCATGGGCCTGTACCTGAGTAGTAGCAAACAGCTTTGATATCTGATCCAGGATCACATGTATTACTCGTGTGAAGGTGCTCTACATATCTACTTACAAGGATTCTTAATGTTAAAGGGGTACTCTGGCAAAAAAATTCAAATAATCTAGTGCCAGAAAGTTATATAGATTTATAATTTACTTGTATTTAAAAATGTAAAGTTTTCCAGTACTTACCAGCTACTGTATGTCCTGCAGGAAGTGGTGTATCATTTCTAGTCTCTGCTGCCACCTCTGTCCATATCAGGTACTGTCCAGATCAGGAGAGGTTTACAATGTGGATTTGCTACTGCTCCGGACAGTTCCTGTTACAGGCAGAGGTGGCAGCAGAGAGCACTGTGTCAGACTGAAGAATACACCACTTCCTGCACTGGAAGACTGGAGATTTTTAAATAGAAGTAATTTCGAAATCTGTATAACTTTTCGGCACCAGTTAATTTTTAAGATTTTTTTTTTTGTTAGAGTATCCCTTTAATGAGTGATCATAAATGCACTGTAAAGAAGTGTTACCCTTGCATACTTTGATGCAGAAATCGATGCGGTTTCCATATCAAAATCCACACAGAACAGGAATCTTTAGTCAATCTGGGCCACTTGTGCCTCTATATTCCCTTATTATGCAATTACAGAATATTACAGTACGACTGTAGTAATGAAGAGCGATGACTGTACCCGTCAGAAACGCTATGTCTGCGGTTATCCTCGGATGACTGGTAAGGTTACACTGCGGGCCGGGGACACAATGTATTTAGGAGAATCAATAGGAAACCACCTGGCATTGTAGTAAGCTCTTCTCTCTGGCAGTATGCTGGTAGCTCTAGTGCTCTTCACCCTCCAATTTACAACCTCTTGTGGTAACACACAAACAATTCACGAAAAAAGAAAGTCATCTCATTACAATAGCTGAGAGGTCACGGCAATCGGGATCCCGGCATATGGTGTCCATATTGTCAGACTAAACAGTGACATGATGGGATCGGAATCACTTGTCAGGACACTGTGAAGGGAACAGATTTCACTCCGTCGCACTTGGAAAACAATTATTTATTTATTATTTTATTTATTTCATAGGAGGCCAATGTAATGTATTTCATAGGAGGCCGATGTAATATATAGTTCATAGGAGGCCAATGTAATATATAGTTCATAGGAGGCCAATGTAATGTATTTCATAGGAGGCCGATGTAATATATAGTTCATAGGAGGCCAATGTAATATATAGTTCATAGGAGGCCAATGTAATATATTTCATAAGAGGCCAATGTAATATATAGTTCATAGGAGGCCAATGTAATATATTTTATAGGAGGCCAATGTAATATATAGTTCATAGGAGGCCGATGTAATATATAGTTCATAGGAGGCCAATGTAATATATTTCATAGGAGGCCAATGTAATATATAGTTCATAGGAGGCCGATGTAATATATAGTTCATAGGAGGCCGATGTAATATATAGTTCATAGGAGGCCAATGTAATATATAGTTCATAGGAGGCCGATGTAATATATAGTTCATAGGAGGCCAATGTAATATATTTCATAGGAGGCCAATGTAATATATAGTTCATAGGAGGCCAAAGATAGATAGGAGATAGATGGAAGATAGATAGATAGATAGATAGATATATTTTTTACTTTTATTTTTTTTATAGAAGGCCAATGTACTATATAGTTCAAAGGAGGTCAACGTAATATATTTCATAGGAGGCCAATGTAATAAATAGTTCATAGGAGGCCACTACACTACACAACAGTATGGTATACTTACCTGTCTGCCTCAGCATAGACAGCACTATATTGGACTAGCACTATGGAGCAGAGCTAGGTGTGTATGATGTAGTAGAGCTGGGTGTGTATGATGTAGTAGAGCTGGGTCCATATGATGTAGCAAAGCTGGGTGTATATGATGTAGCAGAGCTGGGTGTATATTGTGCATGTTGCAGAGCTGTGTATGTCTGGGTATAATGTACTGTCATTGAGATTGTTAAAGTGGCTCAGTCATTTCATTGAATTTTGACCCCTTCACTCCATTGACCCTTCACTGCCTTAGACCACCAGTTTTATTAGCATTCATTTTTTTTCCCTTGCTTTCAGTTGTCTAAACCAGGGATGTGTCCTATAGTAAGGTGGATCGTCTAAAGTGAAAAATACTTACTTTTTTTTTAAAGGACTAGGAATAGAGAGATAACATGTTTGTACCAGTAAGGAAAATTGGCTACAATCACCCAACAGGTTTTTATTTACTATTAGATCAAACAATAGGGTCTAAAAAGATTGATATTGACAAATATGTCGATGTATTCATTAGAGATGAGCGGAACTTTCGGACTTTCAGTCCGAAAGCCGCTCACTCCATTACTATGCCTGCGCCACTACGCTCCCGGGAATCTGCGGGCAGGATCTTAAAGGGAATTCAAGATACATTCCCTGGAAATCCAGGGAATGTATCTTGAATTCCCTGGAAGACCCTGCCCGCATCTTCCTTCCATATACTATACCACTATAGTAATGGAACGAAGATGCCGTCGGACCAAAAGTCCGACGGTTCTCTCATCTCTAGTATTGATTGCTGTATGGAGAATATTATATTTCCAATTGGAAAGTAGATGCAGAAATAGATGCAGTTGATCAGTATCTAGCTCTGTAACCTCCTGTATAGCTACATAGCAACATAGTAACACAGTTAATAAAGTTGAAAGAAGACAAGAGTCCATCAGGTTCAACCTAGGGAAACCCGAATGTGTTGATCCAGGGAAGGCAAAAACCCCTATGAGGCAAATGACAATGGCCCCATCACAGGGTGAAAACTCCCCCCCGACTCCAATGGCGATCAGAATAATCCCTGGACCAGCGTCCTATCAAATGAAATCTAGTGCCCAGAAGTGCCTCCCTTGAATTTATTTAATAAATTAGCCATGAATTAGTATGGTATTAGAGATGGTATAATGCTCATAGAGAATGACTATGTAGCCTATCATTAGTATTCCTGCTCCATCAGGAATTCTCCTCCATGAAAGAACAAGCATGCAAATACCGAGAATGTAATAGGAATAATGTCTCCTTACTCAGCGACCATGCCAAATTAATGATTACAAGCATTTGCTGCGTTCAAGAGTCAATTTAGGCAATGTGCTCGACTAGGCAATGTCTGAGTCACAACACAGGCAGAGTGCCTAATATTACCTCTATATACAGTATGTGGTGGCTGGATGTATGGTAAGACGGTAAGGGCAGCTACAGGCTGGGATAGTCAGTCATCACTGCACCTTCTTACTACATATAAGACTCTATATTAACCAGGGATGGGGAACCTGCACTCCTCCAGCTGTTGCAAAACTACAGTTCCCATCATGCCCTTGGCTTTGGCTGTCCAGACATGATGGAAAGTGTAGTCTTGAAACAGCTGGAGAGCCACAGATTCCCCATCACTGCTCCGTATAGATGAAATCTTATATATATATATGACAATGCTCCCTATGTATCTTAGGTAAGTATACATCCAAATATGTTCCCATCTGGTGCCTGAGATACCCCCAAGATCCTAATGTGACCAGAAGAAGCGGGAAAGTGCTGCAAAACGGCTGTAGCCAGCATTTCTGTGGCCACTTTCCTTCTCTCCCTGTCCTGATGTGATGCCTAAGTAATGTACTGATCAAAAAAAATAAAAATAATTAAAAATAATGATTAAAAAAAAATATATAACCAAGGTTTGCGGGGTTTGCGTTCACTGACCGGCACAGTATTTTTTGGTTAGGGACTCAAGTGTATCACAGACCTGCACGTGGTACATGAGGCAATATGGTTTGATCAAATTATATACTAACTTCTGATGTTGGTTTTTAGTGCAGCTGATTGGCCTTTGTGTCCACTATGGGTGTGATGTGCAGCCATTTCTGGTACTATAATACTGCTCCTATATACAAGAATATAACTACTATAATACACGAACTGGAGAGAATGGAACGGCTGCATATCCCATCTATGGCTGATATTAATGCCGCTTGGCCTATATTAAAAATCAACACCAGAGTGTCTGTATATGAATTGATCAAGCCATATTTCCCCGTGTACCACCGCGCAGGTCCTCTGGTCCACACGGGCCCCTACACTAACTCCACACCATGTCGGTCAGCGGCCGCCACCCCCGCAAAGCCTACACGTGCAGGGAAGGGAGGCCATGGAATGGCCCTGTAACCCCAATGTCACAGGACCAGACCCAAAAAGCCCCACCAGACCCCGGCCAGCACCACCGGCGGGGAAGGCTGCCCCCAAACGACACAAGCAGTAGCGTAGCTTCCATAGAGGCAGGGAAGGTGGTTGCTATGGGGCCCATGGATGGAGGGGGCCCTGTGTCCTTTTGCTAAACCCCTTATGTACTGCAGTGTGTAAGTGACCCAGTGTTCTCCTACATGCTGCAACACAAAAAAGGGTTAATATAAGCTCAAGACAATTAGCTCTCTCATAACCTCTGACCTCTGAGCTCCTGCAGAAGTCAGGGGTTATCAGTGCAGGAGTAGCAAAGGAGAGAGCTAATTGTCTACTGCATTAACCCTTTGTTTGTGTTGCAGCATGTAAGAGAACTCTGGGTCACTTACACACTGCAGTAAATAAGGGGTTAAGCAAAAGGTAGTCTGCTCCTGCACCTATATATATATATATATATATATATATATATAACCATGAGGCTCCTAATATGCTGTTATAGTTATATACAGTGGATGGACAGAACAAGCAGACATTGGCTTTCTCCTCTGCCAGTCACTGCTGTGGCTGCACTCAGGATTCTGCCTCTGCCCACAAGAGAATTTTTTTTTTTGCCACATCACCGAGTTTATATATATATATATATATATATATATATATGGGAGGGGGGCCCCATACAGTTTTTTGCTATGGGGCCCCATGAATCCTAGCTACGCCCCTGGACACAAGTATGGATATGGTATTACACTTACCATTGCTGCTCTCACAGAATGGGGAAGACATAAGGTCCGGACATGTGAGCACAGGCATATCCAGCCATAGGTGTGAGGTGCAGCGCTCTTTTTCTTCCCTGAACCGTATTTTGTTTCTCTCTTTTCTCAGTGTTTTTGCACTCCTCCTGGCAACCCACCTGACCACAATTAGCAGGAGACACCTGAGTGCACATGGTTTTAATCCCTCCTGGCTTTTCCCATTCTGTTTGCAGCAGCTATGGTGAGTGCAATACCTCATCCAGACTTGTGCTGTTTGGGGGCGACCTTCTCTGCCGGCGGTGCTGGCCGGGTTCTGGTGTGGTGTTTTCAGGTCTGGTCCTGTGACATGGGGGTCGCAGGGCCGTCCCATGGCCCCCGTTCCCTGACTGTGCGCGCCTGCGGGGTTGGTAGTCACTGACCGGCGGTGTGGACTTAGTGAAGGGACCCATGTGTATCAGATACCTGCACGATGGTACATGGGGTAGTATGGCTTGATTAATTCATACACATACTGTAATTCTGATGTGTTTTTTATTTAGCCTAGGGGCACTAGTATCGGCCATAGGTGTGAGGTGCAGCGCTCTTTTTCTTCCCTGAACCATAACTACTATAATACTGCTCCTATATACAGGAATATAACTACTATAATACTGCTCCTATATACAGGAATATAACTACTATAATACTGCTCCTATATACAGGAATATAACTACTATACTACTGCCCCCTATATACAGGGATATAACTACTATAATACTGCCTCCTATATACAAGAATATAACTACTATAATACTGCTCCTATATACAGGAATATAACTACTATACTACTGCTCCTATATACAAGAATATAGGAGCAGTCATAAATCTGGCATGCTTCTGTATAACGTATCTGATGTATAATATTTTTTCTGTCTTCATTCTTTCCTGTAACCCTATATACTTCCCCCCCCCCCACCCCCATACACAAGTACGTCCATGATGGCCGTGCAGTTGTCCTCACAGAAATGCTTACCTTCAAGTCAGATATTTAGAACTGGAATTGGTGCATCAAAACTAGGCCATAGGAAACAACGCCATTACATAACCAGCCAATTCCCGAACCAATGAAGCCGCACAATAACAATTGCAGACGTCTGTTTTTTTGTGTGTCACTCGAGCATTCATCCATTTTCCGCAATGGGAAGAGTGATTGAATGGACCATCTGACATTCCTCCAGTGCTCCACTCTATTGTGTTTGCTCCGAGCACCACTGGATGCCATGACAAGCATCACCAGTCGCATTTTACCATCATATCCAGCAGTAGGAAGCTCCTAACCCTTGTGTCCCCCTGACATGAGTTCATGGGAATCCACTTGTCAAGAATTCTGATCCTTGTCGCCGTATCTCTATAGACATGAATGTCACTGTACTGTCCCTATGGGCTGATAGACAGGGCCGGCCTTAGGGTAAAAGGGTAAAAAAACCTTTTTTTGGTGCCCCCCTTTAAGGTAACATAAAGCTCCTTTAGCCTCCCATGCCTACAGACAACACCAATCACCCAACCCCCCCCCACCCGCTGCCATTCACACAACTACCACCCCCAGCTCCCCACACAACTAACACCCACAGCGCCCCAAACTACAGCCCCCACCCAACTAAAGCTACCCAAACAACTACCACCCCCAGCTCCTCACCTAGCTACAACCCCCAAACAACTACCACCCCCAGCCCACCACCCAACTACCACCCACAGCCCACCACCCAACTACCACCCCCAGCCCACCACCCAACTACCACCCCCAGCTCCCCACACAACTACAGCCCCCAGCCAACTACCACCCTCAGCCCCCAAAACAGCTACCACCTCAGCCCTTTAAACAACTACCACCCCTAGCTCCCCACCAACTACAGCCCCCCAAACAACTACCACCCCCAGCCCTCCCCCACACAACTACCAGCCCTCCCCCACACAACTACCACCTGCAGCTCTCCCCCACACAACTACCACCCCCAGCCCTCCCCCACACAACTACCACCCCCAGCCCTCCCCCCCACAACTACCACCCGCAGCTCTCCCCCACACAACTACCACCCCCAGCCCTCCCCCACACAACTACCACCCCCAGCCCTCCCCCCCACAACTACCACCCGCAGCTCTCCCCCACACAACTACCACCCCCAGCCCTCCCCCACACAACTACCACCCCCAGCCCTCCCCCACACAACTACCACCCCAGCCCTCCCCCACACAACTACCACCCGCAGCTCTCCCCCACACAACTACCACCCGCAGCTCTCCCCCACACAACTACCACCCCCAGCTCTCCCCCACACAACTACCACCCCCAGCTCTCCCACACACAACTACCACCCCCAGCTCTCCCACACACAACTACCACCCCCAGCCCTCCTCCAAACAACTATCACCCCCAGCCAGGGCCGGCTCCAGCTTTTTGTGGGCCCTTGGGCGACAGAGCCTCGGCGGGCCCCTTTGAGGAGCAAATCATGGAGAGACAGGCGAGGAAAGATTTGCAGCAGAAGAAACATGCGGCTGCTGCATATCTTTCTCCTCCTGTATCTCCTGATCTCTGTAGTAGTCAGGACTCTGGAGGAATCAGACCCAGTCACAGGATTATATATATATATCATGCTGGTGCTGCTAGTTCTCTAGTATACAGCTCCTTCTGTGTGTGTTTGTGTGTGTGTGTGTGTATATACATACACACACACAGAGCAGGAGCTGTATACTAGAGAACTAGCAGCACCAGCATTATATATATATATATATATATATATATATATATATTTTTATATATATATATATATATTTTTATATATATATATATATATATATATATTTTTTTTTTATATATATATATATATATATATATTTTTATATATATATATATATTTTTATATATATATATATATATATATATATATATTTTTATATATATATATATATATATATATATATATATATATATATATATTTATAATATGAACATGGTGAGACCTCTAGTTCTCCTATATTCAGGCCCTGCAGTGATATACAGTGTGTGTGTGTATATATATATATATATATACACACACACTGTATATCACTGCAGGGCCTGAATATAGGAGAACTAGAGGTCTCACCATGTTCATATGATAGATAGGAGATAGGGAAATAGATAGATAGATAGGAGATAGGGAAATAGATAGATAGATAGGAGATACAGATATCTAGTTGTTTTCTGTATAGAGATCCTGCTGTAATATATATATATATATATATATATATATATCCTGCTGTAATAGATTATATATATATATATATATATATATATATATATATATATATATCCTGCTGTAATAGATATAGATATATTACAGCAGGACCTCTATACACAAAACAAGTAGAAGAACCAGCACATACAGGACACTTAGTTTGCAGAGCCTACCTGCTGCCCTCAGGTCATGTGTCCGATCACATGACCCGTGACATCATCAAAGGTCCTTCAGACTCAAAGGTCCTCTTTCCTACTCGGCTGTAGGGAAGATTTGTGATGGAAGACAGGTGCTCGGGGGCCCCAGTATGGATCGGCGGGCCCCTAACTGTCACATGCGGCCTCTAGGGGCCCAGTCCTCTTTGTTACTACACTTTTTTTTCTTTTTTACTAACAAAAAAAATGTAGTAACAAACGGGAGTGGGCCCCTAGAGGAGCTGGGGGCCCCGGCATTTGCCCTACTTAGCCGGGTGCTGACGCCGGCCCTGCCCCCAGCCCCCAAACAACTATCACCCCAACCCTTCCCCACACACACAACTATCACCCCCAGTCCTCCCCCCACCACAAACACACAACTATTACCCTCTTCTGCCAGAGCCCAGGAGGAGGGCGGGGGGGAGAGCCGCCAGCTGGCCGGGGGTGAGGCGCCCTGTGCAAGCGCACAGGTCGTACACCCCAAAGGCCGGCCCTGCTGATAGATTTCACATATTATCAGCCTTTCTACTTCATATTGATCTACGAATGTATGGATAACATCAAATCAGTTTCCTGAAGGTCCCCATACACATAGTCAAATCCAATGACTTCAGCAGGACTATCTTAGTGTATAGGGGTCTCCCTATTCTACCTCGGCAGCTGATGTTGTAGGATAGAAGGGTCAGACATGTTAGATTTCAACTCCCTGTATACTATACATCTGAGGGGCCTGCCCAGGGGCGTAGCTAGGATTCATGGGGCCTCATACGGCCTCCCTTCTCCCATACTCACCCAGCTCGGTGCAGTCCCCCAGCATTATTTCGTTCTTCAAGCTCCCCAGCACATGAGTGATGTCAATCATGCTTCGGTGAACCATGAAGACGAACGCCAGTGCACTACACCAAGCCAGGTGAGTATTAGTCTTGCTGGTCTGGGGAGGATAACATGAAGGCCATGCTTCACACACACACAGACACGCCGCACAGGCCCCGTAGCAGTTGCATGGTCTGCCACAATGGTAGCTACGGCACTGCCCCTGCCGGTGCCCTGTACTGTCAAGGGGCAAGAACCCCTGAAACAGCTGTCTAGCTGTAACTCTTCCTTGTGAAGGAGATTCTGGTTTGACTCCTAATGCCCAGTCATGTTTTTAGGCTCTGTAAAAAGACAATTACTAGGAGGCAATAGAAAAACCCAGAGAGAGCGCCCCTTCTGGAGGAAACCTAGTTTTTTTGGTCTGATATATTTCTATGGTTGTAAACACTCCCATTAGGTATAGACATATACCCCAGGTATATACCTGGGGATGCAGCATTGTTGTCCTCACTGGATCTTATTTATATAGCCAGAACTGTAAGAGAAGAATTTTTATTGTATAAGATTACTGGTATAACCGACACTTACCCGGCTGACGTCCTTATCTGACATGTCAGGTACTGATACTGTATCCTAGATGTATACCACAAACAAATACATACCTGGCCATGTTCCTGTTCCAATAGGATATCATCTATATCCAAACCTAGCCTCTGTATATAGGATTCTATGTGCATCTTAAATGTCCCCTTTAAATAAAATAAATTGGTTAGGGTAGTATTCTGGGATGTTTATACTTTGGATAGGTCATCAATATCAGATCATGAGGCTTCTGACATTGCAGCCAATCAGCAGTTCTCAAACCTTTTCATTACTTACCGGGCACAGCACAGCGCCATACATACTGTAGAGGCCATATCTGGTATTGCAGCCTGGATCCCCACCAATCTTATAATAATGGCCTTTCCTATAGAAATATAGGTCCCAATATAAGATAATGAGAAATATTGACTCAATTGTTTGTCCCTTAGACTGATGCCGATTGACAACTACTACATTTCACCCAGATTTATGGGAGATGTATAAGTCCCTATGGATTGAGCCCACTTAAAGGGTTTTTTAAGGATTTTCCTTATTGCAGCCTATCCTATCTGTATCTGTTCTGTTTGCCAGAGCCACAGCCTCTCATTTACAGCAAAATTATATGAAAGGAGACAGTTCTGTACACTGCCTAGTGGCCATGTTGGGTAACTGCAGCTCAACTTCCATTAATTTTGACATGCAGTAACCCAGCATGGCCACTACATAATGTATGGCGCTGTCTGAACTCTGCCTCTGGCTGTATTCACTGTCTATGCAGGAGACATGGCTCTAATAAACAGCTGGGTATCGGACACCTACAGATCAGATACTGATGGCCTGTCCTGAGGATGGGGATTCTGGAATCCTGTTCTTAAACTGGGGAACTTATTTATACAATACATATAAAGAAGAACCATAGTGGCCAATAAAGTGCTGTAGTGTCCACAACTGCATAAAGATGCACTATCTGTAATATACTGGATATAAAATAGTCAGACTATAAAAACTAGATTCCGACCTGATACGCCTATAAGACACCAGACCATTTTGCATTGCCCCAGACGCCTGTCCTGAGCCTTTCCTTCCCTCCTTGCTGATGTCACAGCCCCGAGACATGAATGGAATTCCAGACTTTGGAGCGATATCAGTCCTCTGACTCTGTCCGACACATAAATATTTAACAATTGGAGAATAAAGCGGTAAAAGTGGAGCGCCCTAGCCCTGCAAATCAATAACGAGACAATTCACCTAATCCAAAGGTGGAAGTCGTCTTTATGAGTCTGGTATACTGCTTTGCCTGAAAAACTTTTTTTTTCCTCTAAGACTTTCACTGATTCAGACTCAGCTATTGAAATCTCCAACATTATCCAGAGCGCATGCTCCCCCTAATGGCCACTGTTGGAAAGACATCCCGAGAAAAACTTAGGCAAAGTACCTGCTGCTTACATAGTACTGAAAGTTGGTATATAAACTGCCTAATATTCTGTGTGCCGCTATATGGTGCCCCTGTATTGCACTTTATTCTCCTCTCTAATACAGGACCGGATGGGTTGCTTTTCTTTGTCGTGTCCTGTATACCTCAAAGACATCTATAGATATGGAATGTCAGGTTAAATGGGAAAAATTTGCCCACTTTTCTCCAGAAGCAGCACCTCTCCTGTCCTCAGTTTGGGAGTGGTATTGCAGCTCAGTTCCACTGAATCCTTACACTTACAGTTCCACTATCCTTACATAACAGTCCATATGTGTCCCTATCCTTACATAACTGTCCATATTTCCTGTTATCCTTATATACTGTTCCACATATCCCCCTATCCTTACATACCATTACACATATCCCCCTATCCTTACATAACGGTCCACATATCCCCCTATGCCTACATAACTATCCATATATCCTTCTATCCCTACATTATGTTCCACATATCCCCCTATCCTTACATAATGTTACACATATCCTCCTATCCATACATACCAATCCATATATCCCTCTATCCCTACATAACGATCACCACATCTTTCTATCCTTACATACCAGTTCATATATCCCCCTATCCTTACATACTGTTCCATATATCCCCCTATCCTTACATAACGGGCCACATATCCCCCTATCCCTACATTCCGTTACACATATCCCCCTATCCTTACATATCGTTACACATATCCCCCTATCATTACATAACAGTCCGTTTATACCCCTATCCTTACATAACGTTACACATATCCCCCTATCCTTACATACCGTTACACATATCCCCCTATCATTACATAACGGTCCATATATACCCCTATCCTTACATACCATTACACATATCCTCCTATCCTTACATAGCATTACACATATCCCCCTATCCCTACATACCGTTACACATATCCCCCTATCCCTACATACCATTCCATATATCCTCCTATCCTTACATACCATTCCATATATCCCCCTATCCTTACATACCATTCCATATATCCCCCTATCCTTACATACCATTCCATATATCCCCCTATCCTTACATACCATTCCACATATCCCCCTATCCTTACATACCATTCCATATATCCCCCTATCCTTACATACCGTTACACATATCCCCCTATCCTTACATACCGTTACACATATCCCCCTATCCTTACATACCATTCCATATATCCCCCTATCCTTACATACCATTACACATATCCCCCTATCCTTACATACCGTTACACATATCCCCCTATCCTTACATACTGTTACACATATCCCCCTATCCTTACATAACGTTACACATATCCCCCTATCCTTACATACGGTTACATATATACCCCTATCCTTACATAACGGTCCACATATCCCCCCACCGGACCAGTCATCCATATGCGTCATGGAGCAGACACAACCTCCCCATAATAAATAATGTTTTGCTTAAACGCCACGTCCGCCATAACTAGGTGGTTGAAAAAAGACACATGTCCATCAAGTTCACCCAAGCGCCCCGCTACCATGCCCCATTACACCAGCACATGAGCAGACCCTCCAAGGGGCAATAGTTTGCTCATAGCCTAGCAACGCCAAGGCTTCATCCTTCATGCTCCATTGCCTTCCCAGCGGGAGCCATGTCCCCTATGGAGCACCATGCAGGAATGCGTCGGTATGCACACTTTTCTCTGCTGTTTTCCTTTGTTGGATTTCATTGCAATGAAAAGAAAAAAAAAAGTTATGGATTTGTGTCATGTAGAAATTCCTCAGCATGCGTCAGAGGGTAATAGGCAGCTTGTGTGATAGTTGTGTCTCTCCCTCATGTTGTGAGGTAATAGAATAAACAGGAGCCCGTTTCCTGCCCGGCCGCCTCTGATTGGTCGGGGGAGACTCCAGGAATGTAAAGGCTCCTTTATATAGAGAGCAGAGCAGCTCAGAGATCAGAACGCCTGCAGAGCACACACAGAGGAGTAGAGAGCAGCACTGCCCAGGACCCCCAGCAGGACTTATACACTCTGGCCACAAAGCAATGTAAGGGGACGCTGCGCTGACTAAGGCTCCTAGGCTTTACTATACAATGCTTTAGTTACTTGCGGAATTCTTCAAGTTCACTAGGTGCTGAAATGCCTTGCATGTAACCCATCTCCCCGATGCTTTTATCCAATCTATTTATTGGTTTGTTTGCGTTTTCTTTCGTGTTACTTTGAGGGTTTTTTTTACGCTACGGGCAATTTATTTTTCTACTCGTGAATGTTTTGTGCTTATAGGTGCATTGTTTGTTCTTTAATGTTGTATAGCAGTCACCGAGAATATTTTATCTTTAATTAGTATATGAGGTTGTAATGGTATTATATAGTATATCGTATATGAAGGTATAATTGTATTATTTTAGTATATGTGGTTATAGTCTTAAATCTAATATTTTAGTATATGAGGTTGTAATGGTATTATATAGTATATCGTATATGAGGTTATTATCACATTATAAGTATAATACATTAGTATATGAGGGTACAATCGTATTATGAGTATAGAATATTAGTATACAAGGTTATAATCTTATCGTAAAGGATATAAGGATATGAGGTTATAATCACATTATAAGTATAATATATTAGTATAGAAGGTTATAATCTTAATATCTTGTTATAATCTTATTGTAAGGAATATAAGAACATGAGGTTATAATCGCATTATAAGTATAATACATTAGTATATGAGGGTACAATCGTATTATGAGTATAGAATATTAGTATACAAGGTTATAATCTTATCGTAAAGGATATAAGGATATGAGGTTATAATCACATTACAAGTATAATATATTAGTATAGAAGGTTATAATCTTATTATCTTGTTATAATCTTATTGTAAAGAATATAAGAACATGAGGTTATAATCGCATTATAATATATTAGTATATGAGGTTATAATTGCATTATAATATATCAGTACATGAGGTTATAATCGTATCTAACCATATATATTGTATATAGTTTATTCATGTATACATAGTAAATGTATTGTTAGGTTATGTATATAATATTTTCTATATATATATATATATATATTCTATGTATGTATGCTTAGTAAATACATGAAACTGTATACACATTTTGTTCATGCATAGACAGTAAATGTATATTATATATATGATACTGCATACAGTATAAACAGTAACTGTATATAACATAAGATTTTGTACATAGTTGATCTATGTAAGCTCTAGAGAAAAGACGGTTGCAGATTACACAACGCTTTATTGTAGTACAGGTGTAGTAACATGAATGTGGTTCGTCTTCTCCCTGCCCTCCAGCCACACTTTGTTTTTACTGTGTAATAGATATATCATTTGATGTTATTATGGGGAATGTCATTGAACTTGGCTTTCGGTGCTCTCTTTATGGCCCCTCTCCTTGTAGATAGTGTACTAGTTGTTCTCCTATTAGACTTTGCCCCATTGTCTGCGGTGTAGCTAAGCTGATCCTCACTATTACATGGTATTGTTTAACTCTGGACGGGCATGCCAGAGGATGTGGTGTGTCTCCCGATGCTGGAGCGTGGTTATTATTAAAGTGCTATACAAATCTTAATCTTTTTTTTCCTTCTCTTTAAGAAATCAACACGTTTGACAAAATGGGGATAATGCGGGGAATATTTCTGCTAGTCATGTTGGCTGTACCCCAGACAAGGCAAGCTTCAGGTAAGAAAGGTTCCCCACCATATGATCATGTATACAGGTTACAGAGGAGCTAGCGAGGTCCTCACATATTGTCTATTCATGTCAAATGAAGGTTTAGTTTCTTACATTTCGGTATTTTCTCCACCACAGAGAATGGAGCAGATGACAACAGTGTATTTGACCTGTTTGAGTTAACCGGACTTAACCGTAGGATTGGTAGCCGTAAAGCCCTAGGAGTCCTTCTAGCGAAAGGTCCAGACCCTTCAAGCCCAGCTTACAAAATTGAAAATCCCAATAAAATACCTGCACTTCCAGAAGATAAATTCACAGATTTGCTGGATGCTATTCGAGCAGAACGGGGTTTCATCTTGTTGGCTACGTTGAAACAAGCAAAAAAGACCAGAGGAGCCCTGTTGTCTATCGAGAGAAAAGATGGCACAGGTCACGTCTTCAGTCTAACCTCCAACGGTGAAGCCGGAACGCTAGACTTGAGTATGAGTGGAGACGACAAACAGCAGGTAGTGTCTGTTGAGGAAGCCAGGCTGTCCACCGGCCACTGGAAGAACATTACACTATTCATCCAAGAAGATCGAGCTCAGCTCTATGTGGGATGTGACAAGATGGAAAATGCTGAGCTGGATGTGCCCATCCATCATGTTCTTAACGGAGATTTGGCAAGCACTTCCCAACTTAGAGTTGCCAAAGGAGGAGTAAAAGACAACTTTCAGGTAAGTCCTACAAAAACAACTCATGTAATGGTCAACGTGTGCTCTTGTGAAATGGCCAAACTCATTCACTTTCCATTGGTGACGATGACTACCAGGTAAATGATGAATCTCTTTTCACAGGGTGTGCTGCAAAACCTGCGTTTCGTGTTTGGAACCAGTATGGATGTGATTCTTAGAAACAAGGGCTGCTCGAGCTGTAAGTACAACCAGTCCAATGAGACATTCATGTGTAAATATATATCAGACAAATAGTATATTGAAGGGAGTTTGCAGGTAATTTTCAAAACTACTTCTAATTGTTGTACATGGCACCCAACCATTATAGTCCATATATAATGCAGGTCTGGTGGGATGGAGTAGAGCATGCAAACTGGGCTCAGTTTTGAGTCATATCATGAATAAGTGTTGGGACATAGGGTGGGTCACCCATTCCAACCTCCAATATTCTGTCCTATATGGCAGACAATAATAAGCATATTCCTCTTTTCTACAGCAAACTATGACTTGGACAATTCAGTAAATGACTCGCGCCCAGCTATTCGCACCAACTACATTGGTCACAAGACAAAAGACTACAACGGTGTGTGTGGTCTTTCCTGCGACGACCTGAACAATATGTTCTTGGAAATGAAAGGTCTACGGGCCGTCATCTCAACTCTTCAGGACAGAATCCAAAAAGTGGTAAGTTATATACTCCACTGATTCACGTATATGAAAGCAATTGATTAAGAAAGATGGATATTAAATCTTATATTTTTTTTTCTTCTTAGGGAGAGGAAACTAAGATGCTATCTAGTGTGGCCCCAGGCTGTTTGCATAAAGGAGTGAAATACAACAATATGGATGAGTGGACTGTGGATAGCTGCACTGAATGCACATGCCAGGTAATACCCGGTTCTTACTTATGAGCCCTATCTTTGGTCTTACTTATGGTCACCTGTATTTTCACATAGTCTTGGGTTGCTGAGTTAATGTGACAGTAAAGTATTGCATTATAGGATTGTATAGATGGCCTCTCTGTAGACAGTTATCATAAGAAGGTCCTACATGGCCTATTACGTAATCTATGCTTCTAAAGGTCCCCATATGCTTTAGTTAAATATCAGACCAACCTGTCAACTTTGGTGTATGGAGGCATCAAACAGAAGATAGATGTTGGAAGAGAGAAGGATCGGGTATATTGGATTTTAACTGCCCATCCATTTTGTTCTCTAAAGGGATAATAGAGGAGGTATTGTCTGTTGAGGCAGCGGCTTACCCCTCTTCTCTCCAATGAGAACGCATGAAAGTTTAGCTGTGCCAAATGTTCATGTGTATGAAAGATCAGGAAAGATAGCAGCCAGCCAAACAAACATAGTATGAGCATGTCCTCTTTTAGACAGTGGCCATAAAAAGAAGATTAAATAATGAATATTGACCAAATCCATTTTGTTTCTTTTGGTAGAATTCCGTAACTATTTGCCATAAGGTTTCCTGCCCCTTCGTGCCCTGTACCAACGCCACCATACCAGATGGTGAATGCTGCCCCAGGTGTTGGCGTAAGTATTCTCTATAGAGTTCTCCAGACTGAACCTAGACGAACGTGGCCTAGTAAAGCTTAGGTGTGAAGACTTAGAGGCAACAAAAGTAAAGCCCTTGATCCTGCGCTACATAAGACGGTGATTCATGCTCCCGCATACCTACATTAGCATTTTTTTCTGCTCGGGAGATGTATCTCAAGCCTCGGGCCTAACATCTCATTTTAAAGGCATAGTGACAAATATGCAGAAATTTATCTTGTTAATGCTGAACAAGTTGATTCAGGACAGAGATAAAATAGCTCTCGTGAAAGTAGGACAGCTGCAAGTGCTGAACACCCATAGACCTGCTCAGTCCTGTGCGCTTCATATTTCTATTTGCTTGGCATGTATGGAACTCCCCTACAACAAATCCTCAGCGCGTACAGCCTCAATCCTCATATATCTCCTGAAACCTTTTTCCTATTATCATAAGTTATGGATATGTTTCCTTCTGGATTTAATAAAACTAAAGCAAGCCATGTTATCTGTCCATTACCATGGACCATTTACTGGAGAGATTTATGACCATGAGAGCCTTACTTATACTCTAGTAAGCCAGCTCAGTCTAAAGATGAAATATTCAGGTAATAATTTTTTATTAAATGTATGGGGGGTTTTTTATTACAGCAAGCGATTCTCCTGACGATGGTTGGTCCCCATGGTCGGATTGGACTCCATGCTCAGTGACATGTGGTCATGGTATTCAGCAACGAGGAAGATCTTGTGATAGTCTTAACAATCGCTGTGAAGGATCTTCAGTCCAAACTAGGTCTTGCCATATCCAAGAATGTGATAAGCGATGTGAGTACATCAGATTACTAGATTACTAGAGACGTAGACGTGGCCGGCAAGTAAAGTGACGGTGACACCAGCCACCTGTTGTTTAGTGATTATAATCTGGCGTGTATATTTTAGTTGTTTTTCAACAAATTGTTTAAAGTTCATAGATAATCTTCTTAAGTTTTTAAGAACGTCTTTAATGGTTTTAGGATTGGGGCTTCTACCTCAGAACATATTACTTGGCTTTACAGACTTAATTATGAGTTTTATAAATCACCCATTCAGGGTTTTTTTTTCTAACAAATGCAAATTCTTTATATTTTCCAGTTAAGCAAGATGGTGGATGGAGTCACTGGTCTCCTTGGTCATCTTGTTCTGTGACCTGTGGAGATGGTCAAATCACTAGAATCCGTCTTTGCAACTCACCCGTCCCTCAGTTGAATGGCAAGCCATGTGTCGGAGAAGGAAGAGAGAACAAGCCATGCCAGAAGGATCCTTGCCCAAGTGAGTGCTCTCCATTGTTTTGTGACTCCTTTTCATGTCGTCATTTAATTTGTTCTTCTTGATTGTTATAATGATGGAGGGTCAGTAAAAGGTCACATTATGAAACCAAGCAATGATTTACTATGTCAACTTTCCAGTGTATGATAAGTGTGACGATCAGCTAAAGGTCACATATGGGGAAGTCATGGCACTTCATAGACCCTTCTTTGTTTGTATCATGAATGCTTCATTCTGTGATAAATCCTGTAGTGTAGAAAGAGCTTATCTAGAAAACATGGCTAATAACAGTTTCTCCGATACCTTATTTCCAGTAAATGGCCAATGGGGACCATGGTCACCCTGGGACACATGCTCTCTGACCTGTGGTGGTGGGGCGCAGAAACGTGAGCGTCTTTGTAATAACCCCAAGCCCCAGTATGGTGGTAAAGACTGCATTGGTGAAAATGTTGACAGACAGATCTGTAACAAGCAAGACTGTCCTATTGGTAAGCTATTAGCAACAAAAAAAAAATATTCTAAAGTTGTAAGAAAATGTTCTCAGATTCTAACTAAGTTGCATCTTTCTTTAAGATGGTTGCCTATCCAATCCTTGCTTTGCTGGAGTTCAATGCACAAGCTTCATTGATGGATCATGGAAATGTGGTTCTTGCCCAACGGGCTTCCGAGGAGATGGTGTTGAGTGTACAGACATTGATGAGGTTTGTTACCATAATTCATCTCACCTTCCTTATACGCATCATAGTTACCATTTATGTTTTATTAATGGATTTATTCTTTGTTATAATAGTGCAAGGAGGTTCCCGATGCCTGCTTTAACCTTAATGGAGTGCACAGATGTGAGAACACAGAGCCAGGATACAACTGTCTCCCATGCCCCCCACGATACTCTGGCACCCAACCCTACGGCAAGAGTCTTGATGATGCCAAAGCAAATAAACAGGTAGGTTACTTTTCCCTGGCTTCATACCGTTTTTGCCTTTGGTTGCAGGATCTTCAGTATAAAGAATAGGGTTTATGGTTACAAACCTCTCTTTTTGGCATCGTAGGTCTGCAAGCCACAGAACCCTTGTGCCGATGGAACACACGACTGCAACAAGAACGCAAGATGCATCTACCTTGGCCATTACAGTGATCCCATGTTCCGCTGTGAATGCAAACCAGGATATGCCGGCAATGGAATCATTTGTGGTGAAGACACAGATCTGGATGGATGGCCAAATGAGGACCTTATTTGTGTTGCTAATGCTACCTATCACTGTACCAAAGTAAGTGAATCTGAACTTCTTATAGACATATTGTCTTTCCATTGTCTAGTGACAGATGACTAACAACATTCTGCCTTCTAGGATAACTGCCCCAACCTTCCCAACTCCGGCCAAGAAGACTATGATAAAGATGGAATGGGAGATGCTTGTGATAATGATGATGATAATGATGGAATCACAGATGATAGGGTAAGAAAACAATGAACGTATTCATGTTTTGGGCACCTTAGATATTGGGTTTCTTGGCTTCTAACCGAGTTAAACAAAACAGCAGGAAGACAAACATTGGTGGTTTTTGCAAAGGAGAATATATCATAAGGTTGTGAAATTTGGCCAGTAAATTGTGAAATCTTTTGGCGAGCTTTATACCGAGATGTGTTTTGCTAAGACAAGACTTTGAAAGTGAAATTGACCCCGAGCTTCCTGCAAACAGTAGGATACGAAACTTTGCAACTAGCAGATGTTACTATCCCTAAATCCCATGCGTAGATTCTGACATTTAAGTGATACTTTTTGAGCAAGGCCTGCAAAACTTCAGAGCCGTCTGCTCGTGCTAAAAATATCACGTCCATGTAACCAAACAAGAGGACAGTCCAAAAGGAAACATGAAAGCTACCACGACTGTTTTAGCTGGACAAACATAGCAAAACATAGTAAAATGGCAAACCATTAAAAGCAATCTGTTCTGTTGTAGGACAACTGTCCATTTGTATACAACCCTGCTCAATATGACTACGATCGTGATGATGTGGGTGATCGATGTGACAACTGCCCATACAACCACAACCCAGATCAAGCCGACACAGACTCCAACGGAGAAGGAGATGCCTGTGCTGTGGATATCGATGGCGATGGTTTGTATTCTTTCACTAATTTTTCTTTTTATTGCCACCATTTCCTAGTTAGTGGTGCAACCCAATCCTACCAAGTTGATCTATATAGTAATAGTAGAATCAGCCTATGGCTCTGATCACACAAGATCTCTTCTTGGCCGTCTGTTGGCCAAGAAGAGATTGTGTGGTCGTAGCCTTAATATGTAGTTTTTCTTACAATGATGGACAGTCCATACTACTGTCATAGACTACATGATACAATTACATCCTAATAACTGTATACATGCATTCTGATTCTACAGGTATACTTAATGAGAAAGACAACTGCCCCTACGTCTATAATGTAGACCAGAGGGATACAGACAAAGACGGTGTTGGAGATCAATGCGACAACTGTCCATTGGAGCACAATCCAGAACAGGTAAATACTTAATTTTTTCATTGATTATAGAAAATTGAATGCAGAGTTATGACTATAGGGGTTCTGAGGCTAAGATAACACTGGGCTCCAGCAATTAAAAGGGTCTCGGCCCCATATTAAAAAATGATATGGTGTAATGGCTACTCACATATCTGGTTTAGGGTCACCATATATAATGCCGAGACATTATGTACAAAGCATTCCCCAGCAAGTCCATCATATAGTCCTGTGATGGGGCAATTGTCATATGCCTCATAGGGGTTTTTGCCTTCCTCTGGATAAACAGAGTAGGGTTCCTCTAGGTTGAACCTGATGGACTCTTGTCTTCTTTCAACCCTTTTAACTATATGTACCTATACATATACTCTGCTGACTTTCAACATTTCAGCAGGTTGGACTCCAACAAAGTTTTCCAGTCAGAATAGTGTCAGAAGACTCCAGAGTCATGCATCAGCGGATGGCGGTCCCTGAGGATTACTAGTTTAGATCAGCCTGTCCGTGCCATTCTGCATATCATGGATTAGCTACTTTTGTAAAGCCCTTCCTCTTTAATCTTACCTTATTGTTCCGTGTTAAGCTGGGCACATGCATAAATACCATAGCATCACGCTTTAGAATTTTTGCTTTCAACAGATGATTTCTCACCAAACAAGAAACACCTAATCTCTACAAGGGCCGTGTTATATGTGCGACACCAGATTTAGTCATTCCATTCCCAAGAGCTCCAGGGATTTCCACTGCTAATGCACTGTTGGCAGCGTATCATCATAGAGGGCTAATATGCCAACATGAAAGCAGCACCACGAGTTCCCATAATACCATAGCACTCTTATTATCTTAAGCCTAACAATTCAGTGGAGCCTCAATCCACATCATTAAGCTTATTTCAGCCGTACACATGTCAACCATTTCATGATGTTGTCGGAGCAAATGTTTGTGGTAATGAGCAATGTTCTTCTGGCTCCCATGCACGTTCAGCAGATGGCTGATATTCTTCCCTCTGTATTCTCATTCTAGACTGACTCTGACTCCGATCTTATTGGAGATACGTGCGACAGCAACGAAGATATAGATGAAGATGGCCATCAGAATAACCTGGACAATTGTCCATACATTCCAAATGCCAATCAGGCCGATCATGATAAAGATGGCAAAGGTGACGCTTGTGATCATGATGATGACAACGATGGTGTCCCAGATGACAAAGATAACTGCAGACTGGTGGCCAACCCTGATCAGACTGATAGTAATGGTAAGCCAAAGGAGAATGAATTAAGATAAGAGTAAAATAAAGGTGGCCATATACTTTCAATAAGTGTCAACTGAACAATTGTTCGGCTGAAAGTTATTTCTCCCATAGACATTAACATTAAGGCTGAATGTTCTTGAGTTCTCTCTGGGGAGAGGAGGGACAAACCGCAGCCGTAGCTCTTATCTGTCCAAAAATAAAGGGGTTGGGCGGTTAAATTTTATCGCACCCAACCCCTTTCTCCACCAACATCATCTATCGGTGGAGTCTCAGGAGACCACCATAGACTTTATACCGACGGCCAGCTAGACTCAAAGAAAACTCTTTATTTCTCTTAGGTGATGGACGTGGTGATGTCTGTCAATTTGACTTTGATAATGACAAAATCCCAGATGCTGAAGATGTTTGTCCAGAGAATGTAGAGATCAGTACAACAGACTTCCGTAAATTCCAAATGGTGCCTTTGGATCCTAAAGGAACATCCCAGATTGATCCCAACTGGATGGTCAGGCACTTTGGCAAAGAGTTGGTTCAGACCGTCAACTGTGACCCTGGCCTTGCCATTGGTAAGTATAATATATATATATATATATATATATATATATATATAATATCATTATTCAGCTTAACATGTTACTATAGTTATAGGTTTTTAGCAGATGTATAACCTTACTTTTTTGTTTTCTCCTAAGGTTTTGATGAGTTTAGTGCAGTAGACTTCAGTGGCACCTTCTTCATCAACACCGAGCGGGATGATGACTATGCTGGCTTTGTGTTTGGCTACCAATCTAGCAGCCGATTTTATGTGGTCATGTGGAAACAAATCACCCAGACCTATTGGGACACAACTCCTACTAAAGCTCAGGGATACTCTGGTCTCTCTATCAAGGTGGTGAACTCAACAACTGGGCCAGGAGAGCATTTACGTAACGCTTTGTGGCACACCGGAAACACAGCAGGACAGGTACACAAAATGTTCTATGTTCAGCGCTATGTCGTCTTAAAGCCGGATTGTATCATCGAACCATCATTAATGTGTTCATGTTCTTTACAGGTTCGTACCTTGTGGCACGACCCACGTCACATAGGATGGAAAGATTTCACAGCTTACAGATGGCATCTTGTCCACAGACCAAAGACTGGATTCATTCGGTAAGAATGTTAAGGTCATTGATAGTGATTTTGGTTCAAGGCCATATGTTATAAATATAAAAAGTAAATCCTTATTAACTACATAGCATAGGTAAAAAAAAAATGTAGTCAAGTCCTTATCTTCAATGGCAGCCATTTTAGTAAAAAATGGTTTAAGATAGTTACAACATATATACAGTAGATGTTTTTAACCGTTTTTTTTCTTATTTCCTTTTAGTGTTGTTATGTATGAAGGGAAGAAAATCATGGCTGACTCAGGACCAATTTATGATAAGACATATGCTGGCGGAAGACTTGGTCTATTCGTCTTCTCACAAGAGATGGTGTTCTTCTCAGATCTTAAATATGAATGTAGAGGTAAGTGACTTTGAATTTTTTTGAATCAAATATAATACTTAAATGGGTCTCCTATGAAGAGTAAAGCTGGCCTGGCATCAGTTAGGGGAAGCTATCTCCATGTATTGAATAGGCTCTATGGCTCTATGGTCTAGCTAGCTAATGGAGAGGGGTTCCAAGTGGGAAACCCCCTTAATTACACACACACACATGTCCTAACATAGAAGTGGATTTTTTTTTAAGACAATACTTTAAATTAAGGGGTTATCCAGGATTAGAAGAGAAAAAAAACAGCTACTTTCTTGCAAAATCAGCACCACCCCTGTCTTCAGGTTGTGAGTGGTATTACACTCCACCCCCATTCAATTTAAACCCACACCCATACTAAGGTCAGGAGTGGTGCTGTTTCTTGAAGAAAGGGGCCATGTTTTTCGAAGCCTAGAAAAACCCCTTTAAGTAATTTTAGTTTCAGTATTGTTGGCTAATTGTTTTCAAATTGGTAGCTTGTGAATTGAGGTTCGACTAAAAAAAGCAGGCATTTCCATGTCTTTAGTGATTCTGTATAAGAACACTACATGCAAAACAGATACCTTGTGTAAGAGCCAAAGACGATGGGAGCACCGAACAAGCAGATCAATGCTCGTTTAGTGAACCTTTTATACCACTCAATGATTGTGCAGCCAGGGCCTCATGAACGATCACTGGATCGTACTTGCGGCCCCTTACCTCCACCATTTTTCAGCAATACATCACCTGTTTACACAAGAGATGGTGATTTCTAGAGTTTAGTGATCCCATCGATCAGCCAACAAATGAGAAATCGCTCAATCATCAGCTGATCGCTAGGTCTTTTACCAATAATCGCTGTCCTTAATGAGAGGGCATTTCCTGACAAGACTTAGAGGGAACTGTGTCATGCCCCGCCCTTTCAGGCCCTGCAATAGATAGTCATGCCCCACCCCTTCGGGCCCTGCAATAGATAGTCATGCCCCACCCCTTCGGGCCCTGCAATAGATAGTCATGCCCCACCCCTTCGGGCCCTACAATAGATAGTCATGCCCCACCCCTTCAGGCCCTACAATAGATAGTCATGCCCCACCCCTTCAGGCCCTGCAATAGATTTAGCAAAATGTTGATGTTTAGCCTGTAGCATCCCTTTAAACCATGTAATACTGAGTATGAGCAATATTCCAAGTAATAATTTTACATCTCTCCTTTCTTCCAGATTCATAGGTCCTGGTCTTATGCATTCAGTGAATGTTGAGAAACCTCATAGCACCTTCATGTATGTTAGATTTGTTCCATCTCTTGGACAATTTCTTACATCCCCCCCACCCTTTTTTTCTGTTGGAACAAAAGATCTACTCCAAGATCCTAAATCTAATGGACATGACTTTATTGTTTTTGCTCAGTGTGAAATCTTGGGGTCGGTCTCCATTTTTTTATTGCCAAGTCTACCAAGGTACTAAAGACTTTCTCTTCCAAGTGCCTCAAGGAAAATGTATCTACAGAACGAAACTTTTTAACCAGAGACGAATGTGTTGTTTTTTTTTATTATGCCTTGGGAAAAGAGAAAACATTTCCGAAACTCTAAGATCTATACAGAACCAAACAACAACAACTACTAATGCACAAATCGATATTATACTGGAGTGGTTGTTTCACCACTGAAGAGCAGAGTTGCAATAATTCAGGAAAAAAAGGTGGTTTTTTTTTTTATTTTATTTTTTATATATTTTTTGATAGACAGCATTCTGTCATGGTCTATACAATTGATACATGGTATACTGATGTAGCGATGGTAGCGTTGCGGCTATTCGATGTGAACGCATGGCCGATATGGACAATAGTATCACTGCCTATTTGATAGCGTCTGAGTGTAGAATGTGAAGTGTATCTACGTGCGTCAGATGAACAATATCCTTGTTAGTGTGGATACAAAATGCACTTCTTCCGGCATTTTGCATAAAGAAAAAAAAAAAATTATATTTGTTCGACAAAATACATATCTGTTGGTGCAAAAAAAAAAAAAAAAAGGTAGAAAAAGTTGCATTGACAAAAAAAGCGGATGGCATAATGCAAAGATACAGGTATAAATTATTTTTAAAAAAAATGTAAAAAAATAAACAAAAACAGGACACATGATGTTGTTCTTACTTGTCAGGTGGGATGGGGGGGGGTTAGACTGTTAGACTGGGCTAGACCGCCATGTGGCTAGGACTTTGTGTTTACAACTGCACTATAGAAGTGTGCACGACTGAATTGTATGTAGAGAACCGGAGGGAGAGCAAGGCAAGAGGGGTGGAGGATTTAGGTACAGTGCACTCTCTGTGCAAAATGCAAACCATATGTCTCTCTCTATATAATGTAATAGAACACCCTAATTACGCTGCGGCAGGTAGACAGTCCTCTGCTGCACACATACAAACCAACAGATGAAACCTTCATGTACAAATATTACCTCATTGTGTGACTGAGAAACAGAAAAATGGCGTGGATTCGAGAGGAAAGAAAAAAAAAAAGAGAGATATTTAAGGAAAAAAAAAAAAAATTTAAAATCTACTGTAGTGTTAATCAGTTGTGTATATAGTTACAATGACTTTGTACCCCCAGGAAAGTATTTCTATTTTTTTTTTTTTTTTTTTTTTATGAAAGAGTATTGTAATATTTTTTTTTCGATATTTTAGTACTTGCTTTTTTTGTATAAATGATTTTTTTTTATTTGTATTGCTGTTTAGTGTTATGGGTTATTTTTTGTAGATATGCTATTTAAATAATTTATGAGGAAACGCTTCCCGTAGTGTCCTTGCTCCTATTTGTATAAACTGTTTTGCACTTGAAAAGAGCATTGCAATATCTGTCCCAGTTTTTTTTTTTTTTTTTTTTTTTGTAATATCAGTGTATACTATTTGTGATAAAGAGATAACTATGCCTTTTGTACACATTTTAAATGTTAACATGTTTTTTTTTTGTAAATTGTACAGCGAATATTGTCATAAAATATAAAAAATAAACCCTTTAAAATTTATTCGGTCTTTTTTGTTCTTCTTCTTTCATCTCGGGCTAGTCTTTTAAAATGGGAACCCTCTAACAGTGTGTAACACAATATTTTTAGGGGATATCCAGGAGTAGAAAAAAAATGCTGCTTTATTTTAAATACAGCGCCACCCCTGTCATCAGGTTTTGTATGGTATTACAGCTCAGCTCTATTCACTTCATTGAAACTAAGCTGCAGTACCATACACACACTTAGTAAAAGTGTGGCGTTGTTTTTGGAAGAAACCAGTTTAAAGGGGTACTCCAGCGAAAACCTTTTTTTTTTTTCAAATCAACTGGCTTCATAAAGTTATATAGATTTGTAGTTTACCTTTATTTAAAAGTCTCAAGCCTTCCAGTACCTATCAGCTGCTGTATGTCCAGCAGGAGGAGGTGTATTCTTTCCAGTCTGACACAGGGCTCTATGCTGTCACCTCTGTCCATGTCAGAAATAGAGATGAGCAAAACTGGTTGAGGTTCGGGTTCGTACAAACCTGAACCATCTGCATTTGAATGACACTGTCTTCCTGTTCCGTGGAGAAGGTGGAGACAGCCGGAGTCCCGCCTGGAAAACAGGGATACAGCCTATTGATCGAGAAGACAGCAGGATTCAAATGCTGATGGTTCAGGTTCGTACAAACCCGAACCTTGGCAATGTTCATTTTTCTCGTGTCCGTATAAACTACGGCCGTAGTCTTATATGCTGTGTGCATCGTACAACCGCAGTTCGTCTGAATTGCTATATCGAATCATCCTCAAAACAACGGCCGTCGTTTTGAGGTGAAAACTACGACCGTTGTTTTACGTAGTGTGAACATAGCCTAAAGGTGCATCCTAGTGATCTATCAATGTCTATACTAGGAAAGTGATTGTCATCATTTACATCGGACCCTGAAAAGGGGCTCACAATCTAAACTCCACGTTTAAATCAGTAGGCCTATGGATTGTGGGAGAAAACCAGAGCACCCAGAGGAAACACTGAAAGAATATACCAAATCAATGAACAATATGTCCTCGGTGGGATTTGAACCCAGAACCCTGCTGCATCATTCACCCACCATGCTGTTCTACAGAGGATTGACCATAGAGGGCCTTGAACCCTTAAGCTTCTAATTCAAAGTCAGATGCCAGACTATTAAAGAGATACTCCGGGCAAATGTGAAAAAAAAATGGGTGGGCAGGGGGTGGTGGGAACATTATTATTATTATTTATAAAGCGCCCTTAATTCCAGAACGTAATGATAAGGTTATACTTACCAGTCCCGGTGCCCCTGCAGCACAGTGCTACCTTTACTATCACCTGCTGGTCTCCTGTATCTCCCGATTCCTGTGACATCACAGTCCCACTTCGCCAGCTAGTCATTGACTGTAGCTTCCGAGTGGGGCTATGTCAACACAGAAACTGGATGATTCAGAAGACCAGAGGGTGACAGTAAGCTGTGGCGCTGCAGGGGCACCAGGATGGGTAAGTATAACTTGATTGTTATATTACCACCACCTCCTGCCCGTCCCATTTTTTTTTTTTTACGTTTGCTCAGAGTACTCCTTAAAGCCATCCCTTCCCCCAGCTAAAGGAGTCATGTAGGGGAAAGGGCATATGGAGGATGGTGTATGAACATAGTCATATTCCCTTCTTATCACGGCTCTAGCAGGTTTCCTGAGCAGGACATTGATAAGCATTGTGTACAGCTACAGTCTAATTACAGCTGTAGTGTAACTTGTGAAGTTCAGCCATTAAGGAAATATGATGCATAAGCTTCAATAAATGAAAAAAACTCCCCTTGTCCCTGACAACCTGGAACAAATTCACATTCTTAGATCAATCCTATTATCACGGTTATTAGCAGAGCGGGAAGGTCGGGACTCATATTGTGTCTGTCATACACAATAACAAGGTCAGTAGGTTCCAGGAAAGGAAATGGAAAGGATTGGTACATACCTTACACATAAAAACAAGTCCTATTCTGCGCTATGTTATATAAACCAACTACAGACACTAGGGGAAACCAATAATAATAATACAAGGCTGGAGCGGCCCATCGGAGTACCGGAGGAAGCAACAATAGACTTAGGTTTCTGACATAGTAAATGGCCTCTAATGGAACGGGGTCCCAATGATCGAGCAAATACAACTGCTGCATTTTTTAATATGGAGTCAATCACCACTAGGGTCGATTTCTTACAGGATGATCCACACTTAACCCTATTAGATCGTAGTGATGACATGTTTACTATGTAAGTGGCCAATGTACATGTTATGTATAGAAAGATTACAGGCTCCTAGAGTCGCTTCCTATGCTCATCCTGAAGGGGTATACTATTGATATATGTGGTGACCCCCCTGCAGTGGTATGGCGGAGGTACGGCCGGTCACTTGCCAGACGGTAAAGTGTGACGCCAGTTCTATGGTGGTTGGCCGAGATATAGCCGGGCCCAATGATGTTATGTCGTGCCGGTTGGAACACAGGTATAATGGCACACCTGCTTTTAGTTTAAAGGTCCGGTTATACCTTGTTCCCCTGTGGTCAGTGACCTGCTGGGCTGTTGGGGGGTCGCTTGGGCTGTTGTCACGGTGGTCCGGAGTGGAATAGTGACCCACCTGGACTATCGGCACTGCCACCCACAAAAAGGGGAGACAACCCAAGGAATGCTCGTGTGCTGTGTGCGGGGCGAGGAATCACAGAGTCTCTTCATCAAAAATAAGATCTGCTTTACTCGGAAAATACTGGTGTACAGCAAGTCATACAGCTTTGCCCTCAAATGATACTTCACACAATAAGTCACTTAATAAGTTAGGATTCAGACCTGTAGTGAACCGATAGGGAGCAGTACAGTTGTGCGGGATGAGTTGTGTGCTGAGAGTAGAGAATCAGAAGAGTAGAGAGGAGAATGTCATAAGAGTCCCAACCCAATTAGTACTGTGCTCTGCTGGAATGTTGGAGGATGAAATAGAAGAATACTTGAGAAGAAAGAGAGAATACTTGTGCCTGTGTTTTGACTCTTGGGTCTTTGCACCACCTATTGCCCTACGAGTGTCGGGGGACCAGTCCTAGTGGGTGACACAAGCCCTAGACCTTGTTACCTGGAATGAGCGGAATGCTTAGCGTTCCCTGCTGACACCTGTGCTGCAAGATAGAATTCATAGGCTTTTAGCAACTTTGCTCTATCCGGATCAGTGTATATGAGTGTATATGTGAAAAGTAAAGAGAGAAATGATAGGACAGGAGAAGTAAACTCGCTCATTGGTCTACAGATCCATGTGACATACAAACAAACAATAACCCTTTCAGTTCTACAGCTGTTCAATACCTAAGTGCATATACTTACAATAGCAACATCTTGTGGCGAAACGTTATCACTACTACATCACCACTTACGTACAAAAGTACAGGCTTTTGTGAGGGGTGTGACAAATAGCAACACCCGTGGTGGGACACCATGTATACAATTATTCATATATTGCTGGGGTCTTTAAAAAAATACTTCCTCCTGGTTCCCCATAACTCCCACTGTAGGTCCTGTTTGACTCGTTCCAATCCCCCGATACTGGTCTATCTCCAGCAGCTGCCATAGAGAATGAATGGAGTAGTGGTCCAGCGGTGTGACCACCATTCTTCTCTGATGGGTGACATGGGTCCCTAATCTCAAAATTGCCTGGGTACCTGCAGTTGGAAATTATGCAGATAAGTTTTGATGGTAGGACTACTTTGAGCACACAATACACACAAGATATATGTTGGCCAGCTGATAATTCTCACAGTGCCTCCATAGACTCTTGTACCTTTGGGTGGGGGGGGGGACAAACTACTGCCAGACACCACTGTCAGAAGCTTATCTTATATATAGTCTATGGCCAGCTTAAAGGGGTATTTCGGGAAAAATGTACTTTTCCCCTATCCACAGGATAGACCAAAAGTTGGAGATCGCGGGGGGTCCGACCCCTGAAGCCCTTGGTGATTTGCTTATCGGACCCCGCTGGCTCTGTTATGAATAGAACCCTGGGTTGGCATGTGACCCGCGGCTCTATGCATTTCTATGAAGCAAAGGAAATAACCGACTACATCGCTCTTTCGGCATACTTACGACTCTTTCTGACACTCCATAGGAATGAATAGAGCTGTGGGTCACTTGCCAACCCTGGGCTCTATTCATAACTGAAGGTCAGGGGTTGGACCCCACGCGGTCTCCTACTTTTCCCCTATCCTGTTGATAGGGAGAAAGTTAATTTTTCCCTCAATACCCTTTTAATTGCAAATGACATATAGATAGATAGAGTTTGATGTGAACAAGGGCTTATGTACCATGGAAGCAGACAATGTGGTTGCTTTAGGGCTTTACGTAAGGGAGACATTAGCTTCATCATGTTTTCAAGGGTTTATTCCTCCCACATTCAAAAAAGACATTGATGCTGCAAACGGCCCTTATGTGCCTAGTGGGTGTGGTAGAGAGAAGGGAGTTGGATTGTGAACCACAGCAGGGACATGGAATTATAAGGTAGGGACATACTTCCCATGGTATGATGTGAATGGCTTGGCTAACCTGCCACAGCAAACATACAAACTGACCCTAAGAACTTCTGCTATTATAAAAATTATAGTCCACGCTAGCTCGATTTTGCTTTCTTTCCTCCCATTGCCGTTATAATAGATTTTCATGCACAATAATACGGAGTTATAAAATATTAACCGCAAAATTGCTAATGTAGAATGGGATTTGGCTTTTGTGCATTTGATACGGCAATTCGCCATTCAGTCTCACCCCATTACACACTAGGTCAGCGAAGTTCGACAAAATGGTTGCTGTATATTGTGTTATTTGTCACATTGTCGCCCAAGGACTGCTTTCACAAATTGCCCTGGCATACTCCACTGATCTAATCCACGGCAAGAATAACACTTCATGAAGTGCGTACTTGTTCCACTTGGGATACATGGAGAGGTTCTTGGCCCCGCTGCTCAGACCCTTCCCCTTTCATAATCAGGAACAGTGTGCCAGATGATTCCTATTTAATCAGAATCACTTGTCAAAACAAGGCTGAAGAGCTTAGTGACAGAGCGGGATTACCCGCAGAATAACTTGGCCACATCTGAAGCTACTGTAAAATTCCACAAAGGCCATAATGCAGATACTGTAGAAGTCGATTAAACTAGAGACGCAACGTTTAACACATTTGTTCCCCCACTTTGCCATCACTTATTCCATTTCGGATGGTTGCTACTACTATCGGATATACACGTAGATGTGGAACCAATGCAAACAAAAACAAAAATATAGAAAGCTGAGCCGGTCCTTTGTGCAGTTCCCGGAACACCAGTGCCAGCTCTATGTATTGACCGTACAAATATTTCTATATCAGATGAGACTATAATGGCTGAATGTTTCTGTATAGCAGTGGCGGCAAGGCAGAGGGGCCGCAAAATACTTTCAGATTCATTGTAAGATCCTTATATAAATGTTTCCTCCCAAAGATGCAATATGTCTTAAGTTCAGGGGATGTCTTATTTTTCCACAAAGAAGAACTCACACTTCCCCCCTGTCCTGACTCTCCCCTCACTGTCCCATCAGTCCTGACTCTCCCCTCACTGTCCCATCAGCCCCTTCATTGTCCCATCAGTCCTGTCTCTCCTCTCACTGTCTGGTCCACCTCAGGACTGGTCCATGGACCTCTGCTTGGTTCCGGTAATAGCATTGTGGTGCAGTGACAAGTGTGAGACCTCGGTGGTCGCACAAGGTGGCAACTGCTGGACCTCTAGGTGGCGACAGCAGGGTAGCTGTAACTACCGATACCTCCACACTGTCATCCCCAGCATGCCGCCCGGCCTCTTCACAGAGTGGTGCATAGACGTTAGCAAGCTGGTGGCCCATGGCTTCCCCACATAGGGTTCTGCCTCTTCGCCTCAAAGGGCGCACCCTATAGGCGTCATCTCTCTGGGTTGCAGGACGTGACCTCAGGTGTGCGACAGAATGTGGGGACCATGGACCAGTGGTATGCCTGCGGCATCAGTGGGTAAGGACCATAAGTGGCTGGTTGTGGATGGTGGCAGAAGGTAGTGGCATGGTGGCGGTGGGGGTCTTGTTTTTGGGAGGATGCCTTATTTTCAGGGGGGATGCCTTATCATTTAAATCCTCCACTTTGCCTTATTTTCGGAGGATGTTAATTTTGGGGGGAAACATGCTAGTTTTGGGTTCTAATACAACAGTCTTTTAGAAGACACAGGTAAATCCACAGAGGACACCATGACCCTGGTGTAGATTTGCCTTGCAGATCTCCATGTAACTTCCTGCTTACATGTAAACACTTATTTTTATCCTCTTATGGTTAGGCTCAGTATTTTGGTCTGTATATTTAGCTGCAAACAGGAGCGGAACCAACAGAGAGAAAAACACAGAGGTAAGTAGTCAGCTCACCATGGATGATGGTCCTCAGTATGATCACAACTGAAGCCTTCAGAAAAGTTCCGGTAAGTAAAAAGAAAAAGGAAGAAAAATTAAAAAGTTAAAAACAACTTTTTAAAAAACATTTAAAAAGCATGTTGGGTTACAAAAGAAATGTGTTACAAGGGTTAAAGGGGTATTTCACTCCAAAAAAAACTTTTCATATGTTGCTGCCCATGGTGATAACATAAATAGTGGCCTATTCTTATCTCTTTGCACTTCCCCGTGTTCTCCTATGTCATGTTTGATCCCCGGCTGAGCAATCCAGCCTCCACTTGCGAGACTGTCTTGTCTGAGGGTGACAGCCCTCCCAGACAGGACAGCACTGCGGCCAGTGCTGGTTCAGAAGTGGAGGCGAGGTCCCTCGGCCAGGGACCTGAAGAGGACGTAGGAGGACACCGGGGGAGTGCAGATAGGTAAGAATAACCAATTACTGAGTAATGGGTCTGAGTACTTATATCAATGCAATATATTAGTATTCCTTTTTCAATAACCTAACAAAGATTTTTAACATTCGGTTTTCACTTTGTCATTATGGGCTACTGAGGCTGCAACATAACAAAATAGTGGAAGGATCTGATGACTTTCCCAATGCATTGTAGATACTCAGCCATGAAGTGCAAAGCTAATCGGAAACACATTGCGTGTCCATATATTGTGCACCTCTTTGTCTGAATGAATGACTTACATTTCTTTTTGTTGTGCAAACCAGTATTTATAATATCAGATGACAATTATATTGATTCCGAAGAATGCAGACAGGAAATAAGTGGAAAATTTTCCAGTAAGGAAAGAATATCTGATCAATTATGGCGGATATAAGAGTTCAGCTTTGCCTCCAGGAATGCATAGGACCCATAAGCCTAATCACTTTCCATGAGCGTGTCTAAATGTGCTAATAGCTAACTAGGATGTTGTTCTGTCCGGCCAAGCCATGGATTTGGCCACATTATTAACTGGCAAAACTATGAAATGCTCTTGGTCCAATGCTGGCCAGTAAATTGGGCAATGTCTGAAAGCACAGAGGGATCTGCATTTGCAAGATAAGTGGGGGTCATTGTATGGCTATTTTAGCATGTTTCATGTCCTTCTATTTTTTTTTTTATATCAACAGCAAACATACATGTATCCAAAATACACAGAATGGCCACGTTATTGGAGCCACCCAATCTAGCATCATGTTGGGCCTACAATTAACCTTAAGAACCACAGTAACATCCCATGGCATAGACTAGCTATGAACAGTCTATTCTACTTTACTCTAGAGATCCTGTATAGAATTTTAAGGGGTTGTCCAGGTAAAATTTTTCTCCTAGATTTCGCCAGGCTGCATGATCAAAAAAACTCCCCTCTTACACTCCCCCCACAGCCTTTGTTGTCCCAGTGCTTGGTCTCTATTGCTGTGGTTAGTACAAGACATTGCCACTGGCTGAGGCAGGACACCACTGTGCCCAGTGATTGGCTGAGTAAGTGCCAACCCCAGCACCAGGAAGTGGAGTGCAGCAGAAAACAAGCTTAAAGATAACTGAGGCTGCAGGAGACTGAAGGAGGTAAGTACAGTTTCATCACCTAGCCTGGGAAAATCTAGGAGAAAACTATTTTCTAAAAGAATCCCTTTAAAGTCTGGTGACTGTGACAGCCAAGGAAGCAAAAAAAACCTGCTGGCATGCTCTTCGAACCAATTCATGACTGTATGTCCCTTGTGACATGGCCTCTGACCCATGAAAGTGTTCATCAAGAGATGGACATGGTTGGCCACAATGTGCAGATAAGCCCACCATCCATAGGCATTAGTGGCCACAAAGTGTACCAAAAAAAACCTTCAAAAACCATTATGCCACTTCTACTAATCTAAACTTTCCACAGCTGATAGTAGACTATGGTTTCTTGCTGCCATGATTTTGCCAACCTTTCCAATTAGTATGGTGTCACAGAGATCTACATCTAGCTGACTGGGCCATGCTTCTCCAGCGTCTAGTAACAGCGACTAGGCCTTGTTCCAACTACTTAAATCCCTGGATTTTCTTATTGTACTGCGCACTGAAACTGATCCATAGAAAACCTGATCACGTGATTTAATGCTACCTACCAGAGTCATGAGTGTAATTTCTAGGCAAGGATCCTTCAATCGGCAAGAGGTCAGGCATTGCTTCTAAAGTAGCCATTCAGTTTATGTGCTGTAGGTCACTTGTGGATTCTACCTGCCCTATTAACCTTGATTGATAGATCTCACCATGTTTGGGTATAGGGAGAAATATATGAATGAAGGCTGGTGGGGTGAAGCGAGTTGCTGGGGCCTACCCCAGTGACTTGTAAGTTGGACATTAAAGAGGTTCAGGTTCCCTTTAATAACAAAAGATCCTCTTTATGTTTAGAAAGATCTACTGTACACAGAGCCTCATATACTCACAGTAGATCCCTCTCACCAACAACCTCAGAGTTGGTCCTTGTCTTTTCAGTAGATGTTTATTGAGTTTGCCAATGGCTTTGAGAGTTTGCATTTACTAAACTACATAGGACATTGGTATAATCCTACAAAGGATAAGCTGGATCGGGAAATGGTGAACAACAAGGTGAACTGATATAACTTCTTGCATCTGGAATAGAGGAAATGATTATTTTTCTTTTGATAAGTCCAAAATTTCAAAATCATCTCAAAAGCCCAAAATGTTTCAAGCATCTTCACAAACAATGGGAAGAGCCAAGAACATATTTTTACCCTTGTTGACTGTATCCCAAGCTACACTTACTGTACATAAGTACACGGTTTAGCATAACCAAAAGTATGAGTCATTTCTCATCATTGTAGTTTACAAAAGTGGAGTTACCATGTTGAGTGATATGCCGGCAACGTTACAAGGTATGCAGGAAATACTTCTTGGACACCATCATGTTAAAACTATATACAGAAATTCATACATATGTATTATATTCACACTTCCATAACATATTCCCAGAAACATTCCTCAAACAAAATCTGGGCATTGCACATCCATGCCAGTGCCAGTAATAGACTCCCCAACCATCCTGAAATCTTTGGTAAGATTATATCTAAACATCCTGTCCTTAGAAGCCCTCACAAGATTGACACGTAGAGTTTTTGTAAAGTTCTGGGAATTCAATGGAGGATATTGTTGTTATCTAATGTGATTTTTCACATGTCTTTCTTCTAGAGTCTTAGCTGGGATAGATCCCACAGCCATCTGGTTAGACCTAGCCGGGATGAAGATGGTTTAGGCTAGTAGGGATGGACAGTTGCCTTTTCCACTTATCTACCTTCCCTGCCAGTCTGTGTTCTGTGTGGTCTGGATGTCAGAGGGCTGGTCCAATCATGCCCTGGACCGGTATCTCATTAGAAGTCCACTTTTGCTCATGGATATTGCTTGCAATAGTCTCTTGTAGCTTGAGCTGGCATTTCATATTGGATTGGATTGCTTGGTATTCTGAGCTCTTTGCCTTTCCTTCTGACCTGTTATTGCCTACTGTTTTTGAACTGTTCTGCTATCTCCAGTTTGACATCTATCTGCTCGACTATTCTCTATTGTGTTTGTCTGTCTGTGTTTCACTTACCAAGCCTAGGGGCCGTCGCTCAGTTGTCACGACTGCCTAGAGTTGGGCTGACAAGTAGCCAAAGACAGTATTGGGGGCTCTTAAAGAGGACCTGTCACCCCCGGTGACGGGGTGACAGGCTCCTGACCCCCCGTTAGAGCCCCCTATACTCGCGTGATCCCGTCGGGTCCCGCTTCTGGAGATGGTCGGGTCACGGAGATATCGGCGCCCGAAGCCCGGCGGCGCGCGAGTCCAACACTCATAGAGAATGACAGGAGAGTCCAGCGTTCCGTCATTCTCTATGAGCGTTGGACTCATCTGAGGAGCGCGCGCGCCGGGCTTCGGGCGCCGATATCTCCGTGACCCGACCATCTCCAGAAGCGGGACCCGACGGGATTGGGTGAGTATAGGGGGCTCTAACGGGGGGTCGGGAGCCTGTCACCCAGGCGCGGGAGGTGACAGGTTCCCTTTAAGGCCCTAATCCACCAACAGATCTGACGACAGATTATCTGCCAAAGATTTGAAGACAAACCCAGGAACAGACTATAAACAGAGAACAGGTCATATAGGAAAGACTGAGATTTTTTCTTTTTTCAAATCCACTCCTGGGTTTGGCTTCAAATCTTTGGCAGATAATCTGTCATCAGATCTGTTGGTGGAATAGGGCCATTAGGGCCCTATTCCACCAGACGATTATCGTTCAGATTATCATTAAATCGTTCAAATCTAAACGATAATCGTTCGGTTGAAATGCAGTTAATGATTAACGACCAAACGAGAAATCGTTGATCGCTTTATAAGACCTGGACCTATTTTTATCGTTGCTCGTTCGCAAAACGTTCGCATTGAATAAGACGTTGTCCAGTCATTCACAATAGATACGAACGTAATAGCGAATAAATAGCGAAGAAAAAATTATCGCAAATACGATCATAAGTAACGATTATCGTTCCATGGAAATGAGTGAACGTTTTCAGGTCTTTCGCAATAGCGGTCGTTTGAGATCGTTAATCGTTAACGATTATGCAAACGATAATCGTCCGGTGGAATACGGCCCTTACACAACTGTTGTCATTTACGTCTTTTGGATTTGGATCAATAGAATGGCACTGAGTTGCAATACTACATATAGCCCATGGAAAAGGGTGGCACTATTTCTGGGTAAAAGCAATTCATTTGTTTATTTATAAAGAATTTGTAATATCTAAAATATTGTGTAATGCCCAGAACTATTTTCACAAGAGAGGTATCTTCTTACCAGGATCACACAGACGATCCATTCGTTTAAATTAACACTGTGTAATGCTTATATTCCCCTGTGGGGGTGCTGCTGGGAAGTTGAACACAATATTAGATCTTGTTCACTTACAGCTGACTGCTAAAGGTCCCAACAAGGGGACATTTTAGAATCCATTATTATGAAGAGATCCCCTTTAAGAATGTCTGGCTATAGAGCTGAACAATCCTCCTTAAATGGTTTTTAGAGTTTTGTGTTTATTTGGTAACATTGCCTTCATAGTTTTCCTTATATACCATAGGAGCAGGTACTAAGGAGTGTGACTTCAATACATTGAGATAAATGGGCCGATATGGACCAGGGCACCCACCTAGGGTGACAGACGCAGCCTTCCAGGCCCAGGGGGCACAACTTATGCTGACTGTTGACATCTGAAATCACGGAACTGGACCCCCAGGGTAGCAACCGACACTTTTAACTGCAAAAGTATCCTTGGACATGCTTGCAGAGGAAAGCTGATGGAACAAAGACCCATTGGCTTTTTTCCCCATCACTTACCCTGTAGGCTGCCTTAGGCCTGTGGTCTACACAAGACTGGGAGCAGGACAAAACTTTAGCACCCAGTACCCTGCTCAGGTGCCACACAAACACATGACTCATTACGCATTGCCGGTACCAAAAAAGAGTCCCTGATGGCATGGAGAGGAGTAAGTGAGTATGTATTGAGCACCTACTTCGCTACATGGAGGACCTACCTACCAACAGGGGAATGAAACATAGAAATTATTGATACTTCTTAAATATGGACTTAGGGTCTAAATGATTCTATTTCTCCTTTCTGCTCCTGATTAGAGTTGAGCGGACTTACCAAACTGTTTAGGTTTGGCAACCCTTTTAAAACCCAAACACTTGGCATTTGACTCTCAGCGTCTGGAGAAGTTGGATTCTGCCCTAGGGAGTCCTTGAGCTGTATCCAGGTTTTCCTGACAGCCCTAGGGTGGCGTGTAACTTCTCCAAACACCGGGAGGCAAAAGCTGAGCATTTGGGTTCGGAGAAAAAAGCTGAACCCGAACAGTACAGCAAGTCTGCCCAACATTACTCCTGACCCCACATGAGAGCACTAGCAATGGAAAAAAAATAGGGCGAACAAATGGACTGATCCTACCCTTAGGGTATGTTCACACTGAGCAATATAGGCGCAGAATCCTGCCTTCCTTAGTGTCTCTATGGGAAGGCTCGCGAGCCTCCACTTCCGTCGCTCTCCTCTCAAAGAATTGACGTGTCAATTCTTTGAGCAGAGAGCGGCGGAATCTGAGGCATGCGAGCCTTTCCATAGAGACACTGTAAGACACTGAGGCCGCCTATATTACTGTGAACATACCCTTACATAGTATCCCTAACTGTGCAAATAGCAAGGGAGAACATGCAAAACAGACAGAACAAGCCCAGCCCTAGTTGGTCCCATCCACTTTGTTACTAGGTAGAAACAACCTACGCAGGGGGACTGATGTAAATAATAGCAATCTATGTACAGCACTATGGAATATGTTGGTGCTGTATCAGCAACGTAAATGAATAAATATGTTTATCAGATCACTGCTGACTAGAGATGATCGAACACTGAAAAAAGTTAGGTTCTATCGAACTCGAACCTTGTCGAACCTTCCGCATTCGATTCCCGAAGCCTTCCCGTTCCGTGGGAAAGGAGGAGACAGCCCGAGTACCGCCTGGAGTTCCGGGATACAGCCTAAGTAATAGGTAATAGGTTGTATCCCGGAATTCTAGGCGGTACTTGGGCTGTATCCTCCTTCCCCAGGGAACGGGAAGGCTTTGGGAATCAGATGCAGAAGGTTCGACAAGGTTCGAGTTCGATAGAACCTAACTTTTTTCCGGTGTTCGATCATCTCTACTCCTGACGTGAAACGACCATGCCAAAGTCATCTATGGGTAATCTGGTCGTGTAACCAATGTCTAATGTGGTAATGGGAATGGATATCTAGTATGTTACTAGGAGAATAATATACAGTAGAAAATGATCATCTTAAAAAGTGAAGTAAGGCAGATAAGTGAGTATTGTAATCAGTATACAGTATATAACATGTGGAATGCCCTCCAGTGCAGATTAAACTTTCAGGGATCCCTTAAATGATTGGAATATACTTCCTTGTTCTATCACTCTCCGAACCTTATATAGATAGAGAACAAAGAGTTCAGGCAAGAACAGGAGACAGCAATGGGGGGTGATGAGAGATCTAAGTGCTTGGCTGACTGTATGCCAGGAGTAGGAGGATATACTATATCTTGTATAATCCTTTGAAGAACTAATATTCCAATGTTTGGCCTTTATCATGTAACCAACACTGTAAAAGTAATATGAATGCCGCTAGTATGAAGATAAGGGGGATGAGATCATCTAGTATAATGTAGCAAGTGCTCTAAATCTGTCAGATTGTGGTGGCATCTCCTGTGCACAGCGCCCTCTTCAGGTCACCCCACAGATTTTCAATTGGATTCAGGACTGGGCTCGGGCTGGGCCACTCCAAACCTTTGATCTTCTTCTGGTGAAGCCATTGATGTGTTAATGTCTACAGTGGGTATGGCGTTGTTTCAATGATGCGCAATGTTGTCCACAAAGTTCAACCTCGGTCTCATCAGACCATAACACGTTGTCCCAAATGCTTTTGGCAAACTTGAAGGTTTTGGCTAAACATAACTGGACTTGGATGTTTGTCCTTGTTAAAAAAAGGACTTCCAGCTTGCCATCTTATATCACAGCCCCGATATGTGAAGAGTAGGGGAGATGGTTGTCACATGCAGTACACAACCGGTACTTGTCAGACATTCCTCTTTAATGTTGCTGTACCCTCCTGGACCATTTTTTTTTCTTGTCTTTTCATACATTTTTTAAGGACATCCAGTTCTTCATAATGTAACAAATTTTATTTTCTTGATGACCATGTTCCATGGTATAACTAATGCCTTGGAAAAATGTGTGATACCTTTGAACAATGAGAAATGTCAGGAAAATTCCCCTACAAGACCATAACTTTATATGGGGTTAATCAGAATTTGACTACTATGTACTATGGGAGTATATGTGACTGGCTAATTCTGAACACAATCATGTCCCCAATTATAAGGAAGGCTGATGAAGGCCCAATAGATATTCAGCGGTGATCGTTTACTGGGCCTGTTACTATGGGAAGATAATCATTTAGCAAGGGCTGCACGGACATTGTTAGCAATGTCCATGCAGCCCTTGTCCAAACAGTAAATACTTCACCTGTCCACACTCCCAGTCCTCTCCTGCGTTCTGTATTTGTCTCAGCACTGCGTGGTTCAACATCAGAGCGGCCTGTCTGAGCAGACAGCCTGCTCAGCCAATCACTGGCCGCGGAAGCCCCGACTAATGATTGGCTGAGTGGCCTAACAATGTGGACAGGTAAAGTATTAACTGTTTGGGTAATTGTCAGTCGTTGGCCACACATTGCTATTACACGTAGCGATGCATGGCCAGTGGCCGATGATTTTAGGTCTGGGCCTAAAGAAATGATTAGCTGATGATCGTTTCATCGACTGATCATTGTAATCGTCGTAATTGGTCAAATCAGGCCCATTTGGCCGATTATCGCTCTGTGTAATAGGGCCCTAAGAGTCTGTTAGAGGTGTGCGAACCTGGAGCATGCTTGAGTCCATCCGAACCCGAACTTTCGGTATTTGATTAGCGGTGGCTGCTGAAGTTGGATAAAGCCCTAAGGCTATGTGGAAATCATGGATATAGTCATTGGCTGTATCCATGTTTTCCAGACAACCTTAGAGCTTTATCCAACTTCAGCAGCCCCAGCTAATCAAATGCCGAAAGTTCAGGTTCGGATCGACTCGAACCCGAACCCAGTCGCTCATCTCTAGAGTCTGTTTACACTGTTCACAATTTTTCAGTTTTTATTTTTCCCCTCTAAATGATTTAGGCTTTTTAATAGAATTTTACAGATCACGGGTCACAACTGTAGCCATTGAAGGAAGTGTTTGCATATGCAGATGTTACCAGCAGTTTGTCGCATAGTGTTTTCTAGCCGGACGTTCATGCCTTTAAAAGCACAATCCCCAATAACTGTGAGGTCCGCACTACACAAGGATAACACACAGATTGTGGAGCTAACCATCACATGGGAACAGGCACACCACAGGTCTCAGGATGAAGGCTGGAATGTCTTTTCTAGATATGGAATGATCATATTTTGGAACAGCCTGAAATATTTTCTTCTGCCGCAGCTGCACAGAGCAGACAATGTCCTAATAAAAATTATAATTCATGGAATGTCAGCGTTTGTTTCACTTTGATGCTATCATCTTGAAATTTAAAGTGGTTGCGCAAGATAGGAAAGCCATGGGTGCTTTCTTCCAATAACAATGCTACACCTGACAACAGGCTGTGTGTAGTATTACAGCTTAGTCCTGTAAACATCAGCAGAATTAAAGCGATACTCCAGCAAAAAATCAACTGAAAGTTCTATAGATTTCTAATTTACTTTTATCTTAAAAAAATAATCTCATGTCTTCCAGTACTTATTCTTTCCAGTCTGACACAGTGCTCTCTGCTGCCACCACTGTCCATGTCAGGAACTGTCCAGGGCAGGAGAGGTTTTCTATGGGGATTTCCTGCTGCTCTGGACAGTTCCTGACATGGACAGAGGTGGCAGCAGAGAGCACTGTGTCAGACTAGAAATAATACATATCTTCTTGCAGGACATGCAACATCTGTTAAGTACTGGAAGACTTGAGTATTTTAAAAAGAAGTCATTTACAAATCTGTTTAACTTTTTGACACCAGATAATTGGAAAGAAAAAAAATAAATAAATGGAATACCCCTCAACGTAGCAATGCAATCCAAAGTTCATGAACAGGTATGGTGCTTTTTCTGGAGCCCATATCTTTCTTACTGTACAACCCCTTTAAGATGAAACATGTTAAAAAAAAAAAAAGCAATGAAGCGATGGTCAAGCGCAAAATGTATTCATAAGTGCAAATGGACTTTATACGATTATACGTACTTTATATGATTATGCCAATGAACTTTATACGATTATACGTACAGTAGTATCAAAGTAGTGGAACTGAATGCACAGTGATATAACAGTAATGGATAATGCACACAGTGATGTCCATCTATGTGCCTGCATCCAGCCTGTAGAGGATCCTCACTGTCCCTGAAAGGTAAATCAAGGTTTTCCTCCCATTTGTGACCAGTTCTAAGCAGCTGTCCATTGTGCTCCTAGTACTGTGTGCACACAGTGCTGCCTCCTGAATGTAATTCCTTTCCACATGCCGTCCCAGCGCAGTACCATCCTGATCCTACCAGTTTACTTTCACTAACACTATTATGAGGTAGAATAGTATTAAGGGAAAGGTTCTGTGACCAGAAAAGTAAGGGAAAAGAAGTCCCTGTGTGTTCACTCTGGTTCTGCCTCCTGAAATAAAACAATAGGAAACAGAATTGAGGGGACTCTTAGGGGCTGTAGGAGGAGTAAAATTACTTTTTCCCAGTTTTGAAGAGTTAATCTAATATAACCAGGCCTCTTTTTTATACCTATTGAAACAGTAGGTGGATTTTAAGTGACATTTGGCTGGAGTATGCCAAGCATTTGCACATCTGAGGTGGCATTGAAGTGAATGTTGTGAGCAGTGAGATTACAGAGCGTTCCATCCACGCTGACGTCCATAGAAAAGCAGCTGAACCTAATCTCAACCTAATGCCAATGTGTTTTCATAGCCCACACGCTATCAGTGGGTTTCCCAAGCACAGTTTCCTAGAAGCACGGGATTGCCTCGGATAACCCAATAGAGGACAAAACAGGCAACACATTGTACGAGATTGGATTTGACTTCAGTGACATTTCCGTGCGTTCATGTGCTAACACAATGGCAACAATCCTGCATCTTTATTCAAGTGTGATTAAAGTCATAAAACCAAAAATAGATGACTATAGATAATGGTTTATGTGATTCCCTCTATATACGATATATATAGAATAAGGACTCTTTTTGACCCACCTCAGTAATACCTTATTAATGGGCACACAAAAGTAGATCATGTGACCCTTCTAAACCATACCAGACTTATTGATTATATTCTTAATGTCCACCAATAGTAATAACCATTATAATTATATACACTAAATAAAGAGGGTCACCCTCCCCCCATTACACCTCTATTGCTCCTATCTTCTCCCTAGGATCATAGAATATGAAGATAACATGGCATCATCTTTGATGTTTTTCTCCCGAGGTTCTGCACACATAGAAAAATTAAGATTTATGTGGCACATTTATTAAAATCCAAAGCTTAGTCTAGGAATCAGACAAATAAATCAACCAAAACCCATAAAATTGAAGTGGAACCAACACGATTCAGATCCAGCCGCCTTCAATCATAGAAAATATTTTTTTTTTAAACCTGCCAGGTCTGAAATACGTTAAATCGACTAGGGGATTTGCTTTTATGGATTTTGACTGATTATATTATTATATGGATACATTTTATTTTGCATTATTATATTTTTCTATTTGTAGTCAGCAAGCGAACAAGGGCTAACGGTAGGATCACATGACTAGGGGAGGGGTAGAAGGAGGTGGAGTTAGGGATGGGCAAGGAATAAGGTACTAGCACATGGAGGGTGACACCCTGAGTGCCTGGGTATCAGGTGAAGTTGTCCCGTCCGCCCACCCTAGTGTGGTGGAGATGTGGGTGTTTGTCACATTGGCATGAGTAAGAAAAAGGAGGGAGAAGTCCTTGAGGGCAAAGGAGAAAAGAAGGAAAATGTATAGGATGTATAGATATGATGCTGAATTAACTTTAAGCTCCATTAATCAGTTATCGCACCTACTCTGTTAATGGTGTCTGGTATGGATGATATGATATCCCACCGCTAATGCCTCATGTCAAACATTGACTTGGATAGTTCCCTATAGGTGTTACTACGGGGACAAATTTCTTATGTCTGTTGGAGAACTAAATTGCATTGTCTTTCCACATAAGGCAGTATCGGTAAGATGTCATATACCAGTTGGGTCTCCATACATACAAACCCAAAAAATGGAATTCTTTGGACCTCTGTAATCTCAGTTCGGATAGTTAGTTTGTAGCAGAATGATTCACCAACTTTAGGCGTGAGGTGTCAAAGTTGACAAATGACAAAGAGACAAATGGTCATATGTCGGGTCCAGGGCAATAATATGGATGATCCCATTTAAAAGGACCTTTAGATAGTCTGGGCAAAATGTTATCATTTTATAGCTGGGGTTTCCTTGAGTCCAACAGTATTTTACCTTTTGGATATTACTATTTAGTTGACTATCTGCAATTTTGTCTGAATAGTCAGATAGGCAAGGACCTTATTGCAATATAGGGTGTATATGTTAGGCTGAACATGATTTACACACCATCAGATTCCTAATCACATGCCCTCAACCTTGTATTCACTAGGAAATGGAGTATGATGGGTCTTCTTTGGGTTTCCATTGGTTGTCCATTGGATATGTTCTACACCTACAGATCCATACCAGTATGGCTATGAATCTACCTGTTCATTTGTTATGGAAGTGTGGCCATACCATCAGGGGTACAGCTAAACGGTTGTAGAGATTGTAGGTGCGTAAGAGAAGCAGGAACCCTCTAAGAAGAAACTATTGTTAAAAATAGTATAAGGTCGTTGAGGGTACTGTTAAAGATTTTGCATAGTGGCTTTAGGTTATACAACCATAAGAAATATCTATTGAAGAGTGTATGGGTTCTCTAGGCTGTATACTTCTCTTAATGAAAAACACATTTGAAGGAATATTAGCCATGGTACCTTTATAAGAAGTCGGATTATTTGCCTGCCTAGGATGTCATGTAAGTCGATAGTAGGAACATAGAAGAACTCATGGAGAAGTGTTTAGGACTAGAAAATGTACCTAGTAGTAGGGTCACTCTACACGTCACCCATGTGTCCTGGTATGTGCCATAGCCGACCGCTTCTCGATTAAGATTTTTCTTTTTCTTTAAAGAATAACTGTTTCTATTGTGAAATCACGAGGCTGGAGACGCCATCAGGTTTAGTCATTTACAATCATTTTAGATAAATCCCCCTGGATTTTTGAGAAGCCGCAACATAAAGAGAGCCTTGATTACCTCGGGAGACATTGATGGAATTCTTCTCGAGAACAGGTTTGAGCTTCTCTAAACAGTTTCACCAGACTTCATAAAAAGAGTATGAAAGGAGCTGCCAGGTTTCTAGTGTATACATAATAAAACGATTAAGCGGCAGGAAAGCTGAAAAAATCCTTATAATCAATGAAACATCTCCATGACATCATATTCATTAAGACGGTGAAGAGCGCTCTGTGTGCCGAGGCTTACATCCTCTTCCATCTAATATGAATTTCCTTTTGTTAGTTACATGGAGTCTGCCATGAAATGATGATGCGAGGTTAACTTCTCTAACAACTCAGTGTTTATGAGGTCTTGGTATAAAAAAATCTTGTGGTCTCCATGATGGAGACCACAAGATTTTTTTATTCTAAGACCTCATAGAAAGAGAGTTGTTAGAAAAGATAAACTTGAATCATCATTTTATGGGGAATACAAGTATTTATTGAAATAGACATGTCATGAGAGGCCATGGGACATCTTTGAAGGGGGTATCTGGAGAGCAGAAATGGTCCTATCTCTTCTGTTCTTCGGCACTCCACTTCTGCTCTATGGCTGTTTCTTGGTGATAACTTCCAAGATTTGTGGGGCACGTTGTGGGCATTTCTTATGGGCGGTCCAATAGCTGCCCGATGTCCTGATAACATTGTGCAGCTATTGATCATTGCCTGCAACATGCTCCTTTCCACCCTTATCTGAGAAAGTATCACCAGAAATTGGAGGGCCAGAGAACAGAAGAGGAAGGTAATTTTCTGCTCTCTTGATAACTCCTTTAAGTATATTTTTTATTTCTTAGTTTTCAATAAAGGAACACAAAGACAAATGATTTAAACCTTTAAGGAGTTAAATGGAAAACAGCTCAACAAAGGGACACAGCTGAAGCCTTCTGAGATGGATGGGGATGGGTGTAAGTTCCCATTATCGTGTGCGGGTAAAACCAGGCAATGAGCAATAGCTTCACAATGTTCCCACAGTGTCAGGACTTACACCCACCCCCTCTTATCTTGGAGGGTATATTTTCAAGATATAGAAAGACAGAAAGTTAGCACCAGGGAGCAGAAAGCTTGAGCCGTCTTCTGCTCCCCGCACAACCGCTTTAAGAAAAAGAGTACAAGGTAACCTTTAGCACAGGGATTGGGAACTTTTGGCCCTCCAGCTGTTGCAAAACTACAATTCCCATAATGCCTGGACAACCAAAGCGAAGACAGGTCACATCTCTTTCTATCCCTCAAACAGATTTCAAAGCCATGGTGGATATATTCTCCCTCATATGAACTACAGCTCAGATTCCCATTGAAAATTTTTTTTTATGTACCGTATTTTTATTTGACAGAAGTAGAGATGAGCAAATTTACAGTAGGATCGAAACGAATGACTTCATTCCTATCGGGATTCTGCTTATCCGGCTGCAGACTTTGAAGTTTGCTCCGCTCCTTACCGCTCCTCCCCATTTGCTGGGAAAAGATGGACCAGTCCTGGGAAACTGGGACAAGTTTCCCAGTACTGGTCCATCTTTTCCCAGCACCCGGGGAGGAGCGGCACGGAGCGGAGCAGACTTTAAAAAATTCATGTGAAAGAATTTATTGTGAACAAGGCCTACTAAAAATCCAAGGACCCATACTGTACCGATATCAGGTGAAGGTACACAGACCCTTTTTTTCTCACAAATTCTGAACAATAAACCGTTCATCATCACATCACATGATTTACTATGGGGGAAACACTTTTAGGGTAGAATACATCTCCATACAGAGGCAATGGAAACTGTGGCTCAGAACTAGAGATAAGCAAAGCAGACGGAAATTAGTTCTGCAAGGTTCCTGAATTTTGGGTCAAATTTGTTAATATTCATGAATCGAATCTTAACAAATTTCAATGAAAAACAGCCAGATATAGTAGCTACAATACTGGGACTATTACAGAAGGGCAAATTTGTTAAGGCATGCTCTTGTAAAAGTGTAAAAAATTGGAAATCACAATTTAAAAAAAAATGTCAATCAGCCATTTAGTCATTCAATCTAAAGAAACCCAAGTTGTATAACACAGTAGGAGTAAAGTGCAAGCACTGATTATGTAAAGCACACAGTTCAGTAATGAAACCAAATTTGTTTAACACAGAAGGAGTGGAGTGCAAGCACTGATTATGTAAGGTGGGACGCTCCATTCACTGGTCCCAGTGAATTCCTAGGCACCCAGTCACTGTGTACACTGGACACTTGGTTGGCAGCTACAACAAGAAAATCACCCACAATCAGCCCTCCTATCCTCTCCTCTCTGTCCTGGAGAGGACAGAAGTGACATGTCAATTCTTTCGGCGGAATGCGTAATCCGCCCGTGCATAGAATAGTGTCTATGGCACCAGCAGAAATGCGCGCCGCCGCGTGCGGGGACGAGAGACGGAATACGTCACGGGTTATACGCGGCAATCCTGTAGTGTGCACGCGGCAATCCCGTAGTGTGGGGTGGTATTACACTAGACGATTTTTCGGTGACTAACGATTAACAATAAAAGTTCTCAAACGACCGCTATGATAAACAATCTTAGTCTTTCACCCTATTACACAGGACGATGATCGTTACTTATGGTTTCTTGCACTCATCCCTTCCTGGCTGATAGACCAGGGAATGACAAAAAAACATGTTATTACAGCGAACGATTTTCAAACGATTTGTGAACGATCAACGATGAAAATAGGCCCAAATAGGTCCAAATAATCAATGATTTCTCGTTGGTCGTTTAATCGTTTCCTGCTATTACACAAAACGATTATCGTTCAGATCGTTCAAAGGATTTTTGAAACGATAATCGCCCCGTGTAATACCACCCTTAGGGCCCTATTCCACCGGACGATTATCGTTCAGATTATCGTTAAATCGTTCGAATCTAAACGATAATCGCTCGTTTGAATAGCAGTTAACGACTGACGACCGAACGAGAAATCGTTGATTGTTTAATAAGATCTGGACCTATTTTTATCGTTGCTCGTTTGCAAATCATTCGCATTGAATAAGAAGTCGTTCGGTCGTTCGCAGTAGTGACTAACGCAATAGCGGCGACAAGGCGACCGCAAGAACGATCATAAGTAACGATTATCTTTCCATGTAAATGGGCGAACGATTTCAGGCCTTTCGTAATAGTGGTCGTTTGGATAGTTTATCGTTAGTTTATCGTTAACGATTATGCGAAAGATAATCGTCCGGTGGAATAGGGCCGTAATGGTACTTTTACACGGAACAATTTATTGTTTGAATTTGCACGATAACAATCGAATTTGAACGATAATCGTACGTGTAAACGCAGCAAACGATCAAACAAAGAGCGAGAAATCGTTCATTTTGATCTTTCAACATGTTCTCAAATTATCATTGGTCCTTTGCAAAAAATTTGCAGATCGTTCAGTGTAAACAGTCTTTCAACGATTTCACCTATGTGTGAGATAGGCCTAAACAATCGCAAAACGATCGCATAACGATTTTTCCGTACGATGTATCGTTCTGTCTAAACGCTGATCGTTATAAAAAAAACATTGTTCATTCAAAATCGTTTATCGTGCGATCGGGCGAATTATCGATCCGTGTAAAAGTACCATTAGTCTCTCCCTGCTCTGCTCTAACTGCCTTCTGTGATCCTGCTCTCTCCTCCACACACAGCTGACTGGCCATCCCTGTAAACGAACAGCCTTATATAGGGGGAGGGGGAGGTTCTGACATCACAGAGGGGCCTGCAACTGATTGGACGGGCACTAAGAATTATAGTTAATCGCTCTCTCCCGCCCAGTAATGCCCCAGACAGCATGTGTGGCCACCTTTTTTTTATTTTTATTTTTTTTTGCGAATTTCCTCAACAAATTGGTGGGAATTTGCAGAATAAAGCGAATTGACGCTTTGATTTGCTATGCTCATCTCTACTCAGAACCACAGGGACCCTACATGAAATATTTTAGGCTTTGTGCATATGTTTTCTCAGTGTGCACAAGACCTTGCAGTAGTTGCATAGCGAACACACAGCATTAACAATGTAGCACTCGGTGCTAACAAATAACTTTATTTATGCCCCAAAGGCAGAAACATTTCACAACATGGATAAACTATAGCCCCAAATCACACATAAAGCCATCAGCGCTGGGAGCCTACTGGCCTCCATACAAGGATCTTACATAAGAAAACATATTTTATACTATAGAAATGCAGATTGACGTAAAAAAGCGACATGATTTAAAAGCCATGTTACCATAGTGTGCAAAAAAACATGTGTTCTTGCAAAACAGGAGTGAGCAAGCCTCTGGAATGATCCCGAGCTGTGAACACGTCCTTCATGAGATAAAGATGTGGCATCCCGTTATATAACGCGGAGAATGGTATGATATGTACTGTACTTTACATCTGTGAAGGAAGGACATGCTCACAAACTATGTGTACTCTGCATGCAAAGCCTAGCAGAAAGTATGTATAGCTGAAGGCAGTGAACAGCGAGCGGATGGGATACAAGCGTCATGCTTGCAGAAAGCACCGTTTACAGACTTGAAAGGTTTCCAAAAAACTAAGGTCAAGATCAAACAGGAAAGTAAAAGAGCAGATACAGGGTTTGGGGTAAATTCTTGGGTCTGCTTAATGTGGGACACAGGTAAGGGGCTTCCTCAATATTGCCAGCTCTGAACTGTACAATAGAGGCCAAGGATGTGGGAATTTTTTGCACATTCATCCAGAAGAACATTTATGAGGTCAGACACTGATGGTAGATGGGAGGTCGGGCTCACAATCTGTGTTCTAGTTAATCCCAAGGGTTTTGGATGAGGTTGAGGTCAGGGTTTGGGTCTTCCACACCAGACCCCCCCCCCCCCATGTCGTTATGGAGTTTGGTGTGTGCACTAAGGGGCAGTCATGCTGAAACAGAAAAGGGCCGGACCCAAAGCTGGAAGGGACAATTGTCTATAAATATTAAGATTTGCTTTCATTGGAACCAAGGGGCCTTGACCAGCCGGAAAAAACAGCCCCATAGTATTATCCCTTCTCCACTAGACTTTACAGCTGGCACGATGCAGTCAGACAGGTAATGTTCTCCTGGCATTCACCAAACCCAGTCTCATCCATCCGACTCCTGATAGAGAATAGGCTCGATCGATCATCAGAAAAAGCTAGGTTCGATCGAACTCAAACCTAGCCGGACCTTCCGCATTTGATTGCTGATGTCTTCACGGTCCGTGCAGAAGGAGGAGACAGCCCAGGGACCACCTGGAATTCCAGAATTCAGCCTAGGTAATAGGCTGTATCCTGGAAGTCCAGGCGGTACTCGGGCAGTCTCCTTCTTCCGCATGGACCATGAAGACATCAGCAATTAAATGCGGAAGGTCCGGCTTTGTTCGAGTTCGATCGAACCTAGCTTTTTCTGATGTTTGATCAAGCCTAATAGAGAAGTGTGATCCATCACTCCACAGAACACGTCTCCTCTTCTCCAGAGTCCAGTGGTGGTAGCTTTACACCCCTCTATCTGACACAATGTGCTTGGTGATGTATGGCTTGCATGCCACTGCTCAGCCATGGAAACCCATACTATGAAGCTCCTGGCACAGTCTTTGCGCTGATGTTAATGTCAGATTAGGTTTGGTCTCTGCAGTTATTGAATCAAAAGAGTGCTGGTGACTTTTATACACTATGCATTTGGGCCGTAGATGGTTGGAAAGACTAAAACAGAAGAATATGTTTTAAAAAAAAAACGTATATAATGGGAGTTACATAGATACACTATTTCCATGCTACACTACTTACCAACTCCCATTAACCTCTATGTAACGTCCGTAAAACAGTCCATTTGGATGTATTTGGCTTCTGTCCGCCTCTGGCCACTGCAAGCCCCCCCGAGATAAGTGCTGTGAATATGCTATAAGGGTTAAGATGGAAATTACCCCCTAGTGCAGCCCTTATAATGCTTTTCTAAGATGTTTGACTAGTGCACAAAACAAAGGAACAGTAAAGAACGTCTGTATGTCAAACCACATACCACAGCGGAGCTAAGAACCAGCTATTCTATTGTACATATATTTCACTGTACAAAATATGCCGAGTTTGCAAGATTTGCTGCCAATAGATGGAGGGAAAAATGTTTGCAATACAAGCAAAATCTGGAAAGGTGTCAAAAAATCTTCAAGATATTCCAAAAACAATTGTTTGATGGTAAAAAGCCAGGTTACGAAGCCAATAGATTCATGGATGCTTGTAAAGCTACTTACTAAGCGCTCCCATATGTCGCTGTCCTTACTAGAACTTGTGAGTATTTACACAAGAATGCTGAGTCCGGAGTTGGTTTTAGAAGAAACTTAATGGTGATTGGCATAGGATCAACTTCTTTATAGACATTGTAAATGTCCTTAGGATTAGCAAATTAGAAGGGATGACTCAGCGGGTGGTAAATTATTGGAAATGTAAAGCATGAAAGGATCAATAAGGGTCCTATTCCACGGGCCGAGGAGGGCCAATCAACGATGTAAATGAGCGGCGATCTTCTAGATCGCTGCTCGTTTACTGGGCCTATTCCACGGCCCGATGATCGTTGAGCGAGGGCTGCAGGGACATCGTTACCAATGTCCTTGCAGCCCTTGCAGCATCATACATTACCTGTCCAGGCGTCTTCTCTGCGCTGTCTTCATCCCCGGGTCCCGCGCTCTCTATCTTCAGAATGGCCGGTCAGTTGACAGGTCACACTCAGCAAATCACAGGACGCGGCGGTCCCGGCCTGTCATTGGCTAAGCGCTCCGTCAGCTGACCGGCCATTCTGAAGATAGAGCGCGCGGGACCCGGGGATGAAGACAGCGCGGAGAAGAAGCCTGGACAGGTAATGTATGATGCTGCAGTCTGTCAAATCATCGGTCGCCTGCCGAGCACCACTATTCAACCGTATCGATGCGCGGTGGGGGAACGATGATTTTAGGTCTGGCCCTAAATGAACGATCAGCCGATGACACAATCATCGGCTGATCGTTCTCTCTATTTCACCGAACGAAAATCGGCCGAATCGTGCCAAATGGGGCCGATCCGGCCGATTATCGTTACTGTGGAATAGGGCCCTAAGGCTGGGTTCATACTAGCGTAATACAGATTCCTATAGGCATTTGTATTATGCCCGTATGTCCCAGCCCAAATCAGGGTCTGATGTTGGCGGCCATCGTACGAGCGAAAAAATTGCAGCTGTATTTATTATGCCAGCATGAAACTAATCTAATGCCTTTCTCCCGATTTTACAGCTCAGGATACAATCCTATAAATCATATTTTAAAAGGTGCCATATATGATGATCATGTACTTTAGCCTACTTGAGGGACAGAGCCAGGCTCGGACTGGGCCACCGGGGAGCCGGGGAAACCCCCGGTGGGCCCCTCCCTCTTCCTCCCCCTGATGGGCCCCTGAAGAGGAGGCTCTCTATTTAGCAGCTCCAGGCCCAGCTGCTGCTGCACAGTACAGGACGTAGCACAGTCCAGTCACCTCAGACCTTCCTGTCAGGGCCCCCATGTGTCCCCACTGCAGGGCCTCAGAGAGCGGGGACTTCCTGCAGTGTGTCTATGGGCCTTTGAGAGGCCGCACTGTACACAGAGCGTCACCTGAGTGATCATCAGTGCAGGGGGCGTGTCTTAGGGCAGCAGGAAGGCTCGGCTGTATGGACGGGGCTACAGTGCAGGGAGAAGGAAGTGCAGACACAGGATGGCTGGAGTCAGGAGAGATGACAGCAACACAGACAGAGGTGAGAGGATGTGCAATGTCTGCTGTCATCTAATGGCCTCCAGTTGCCCTGCTAGGAGCCAGTGACACCCCAACACTGTGCAGGTGCTCTCCCCACAGCACATTAGCGACACCTTCCCCACTACACTGTATATGAGTAGTCCCTTCCCCACCCAATATTGCTCTAAACTCTGTATAGGACCCCCAGTACCATTCCAGATGCCACCTCCCTCAGCACAGTATGTACATCCTCCCCAGCACATCAGAGCCCCCCCCCCCCCAGAAGCCGCTTCTCTGCACTTTAGAGACCCCCCCTCCCCAGCAGTGTATATATATATCCCCTCCCCAGCAGTGTATATATATCCCCTCCCCAGCAGTGTATATATATCCCCTCCCCAGCAGTGTATATATATCCCCTCCCCAGCAGTGTATATATCCCCTCATATATATCCCCCTCCCCAGCAGTGTATATATATCCCCTCCCCAGCAGTGTATATATCCCCTCCCCAGCAGTGTATATATATCCCCCTCCCCAGCAGTGTATATATATCCCCCTCCCCAGCAGTGTATATATATCCCCTCCCCAACAGTGTATATATCCGCCTCCCCAGCAGTGTATATATATATATATCCCCTCCCCAGCAGTGTATATATATCCCCCTCCCCAGCAGTGTATATATATCCCCCTCCCCAGCAGTGTATATATATATATATCCCCTCCCCAGCAGTGTATATATATATATCCCCTCCCCAGCAGTGTATATATCCCCCTCCCCAGCAGTGTATATATATCCCCTCCCCAGCAGTGTATATATATCCCCTCCCCAGCAGTGTATATATATCCCCCTCCCCAGCAGTGTATATATATCCCCTCCCCAGCAGTGTATATATATCCCCTCCCCAGCAGTGTATATATCCCCCTCCCCAGCAGTGTATATATATCCCCTCCCCAGCAGTGTATATATATCCCCCTCCCCAGCAGTGTATATATCCTCTCCCCAGCAGTGTATATATCCCCTCCCCAGCAGTGTATATATCCCCTCCCCAGCAGTGTATATATCCCCTCCCCAGCAGTGTATATATATCCCCTCCCCAGCAGTGTATATATATCCCCTCCCCAGCAGTGTATATATATCCCCCTTCCCAGCAGTGTATATATCCCCCTCCCCAGCAGTGTATATATATATATATCCCCTCCCCAGCAGTGTATATATCCCCTCCCCAGCAGTGTATATATATCCCCTCCCCAGCAGTGTATATATATCCCCTCCCCAGCAGTGTATATATCCCCTCCCCAGCAGTGTATATATATCCCCCCCCAGCAGTGTATATATATCCCCCCCAGCAGTGTATATTTATCCCCTCCCCAGCAGTGTATATATATCCCCTCCCCAGCAGTGTATATATATCCCCTCCCCAGCAGTGTATATATATCCCCTCCCCAGCAGTGTATATATATCCCCTCCCCAGCAGTGTATATATCCCCTCCCCAGCAGTGTATATATATCCCCTCCCCAGCAGTGTATATATATCCCCTCCCCAGCAGTGTATATATATCCCCCTCCCCAGCAGTGTATATATCCCCCTCCCCAGCAGTGTATATATATCCCCCCCCAGCAGTGTATATTTATCCCCTCCCCAGCAGTGTATATATATCCCCTCCCCAGCAGTGTATATATATCCCCTCCCCAGCAGTGTATATATCCCCCTCCCCAGCAGTGTATATATCCCCTCCCCAGCAGTGTATATATATCCCCTCCCCAGCAGTGTATATATCCCCTCCCCAGCAGCGTATATATCCCCTCCCCAGCAGTGTATATATATCCCCTCCCCAGCAGTGTATATATATCCCCTCCCCAGCAGTGTATATATATATATCCCCTCCCCAGCAGTGTATATTTCCCTTCCCCAGCAGTGTATATATCCCCCTCCCCAGCAGTGTATATATCCCCTCCCCAGCAGTGTATATATATCCCCTCCCCAGCAGTGTATATATCCCCTCCCCAGCAGTGTATATATCCCCTCCCCAGCAGTGTATATATATCCCCTCCCCAGCAGTGTATATATCCCTTGATGGCAGTGCTGAGCTGAATTTCTGCATGTGAAAAAACCCCTTTAAAAAAACGTATGTGGCACTCTGTGCTGTCTGCATATGGTGCCACAGAAACGACTGTACAAGTGACTGGCGGTGAGTTAGCATTGCTGATTACACAGAGAGCTCTATGCAAAGTTGCTGTACTAACATGAAAGTTTTGACGCTAGTTAAATGTAGGGTGGGCCCCTAGAGTCAGTTTCCCTGGTGGGCCCAAGGTACCCCAGTCCGACACTGGACAGAGCTGCCAGGTATGTGTCCTGGGTGTTCAGTAACTGGTGGCTGAACGATCTTTCCTATCCTCCCTATACATAGGAATGTCGAAATGGCTGAGCATTCCAGTGTTCTCTATAGGGAGAGGTAAGCTCCAGCCAGAGCCCTCTGGCTGTGGCTTATCTCTCCTGGAACATTGGGGTAAGGAGGTTATTTTCCATCACGCCTGAACCCTATCTCTGCCAACATCATCTGTCGCTGGTTCATTGGGAAAACCCCATACACCTTATGCTAATGGCCCAACCTGCCGATCAAGGCGACAGTAGTATAAGGTGTATGGGGACCTTTATAGTTGTCTTTTTTTTTTCTCCTCGACGAATAAAGTTTTTCTCCCCATTGGACTGAGTATGGTTAATACAAACTGAAAGGACTATATATGACCATCTTCTCAGTTCCTTGTCTGTTTAAGACTTAGGGGGAGATTTATCAAACTGGTGTAAAGTAGAACTGGCTCAGTTGCCCCTAGCAACCAATCAGATTCCACCTTTCATTTTTCAAAAAGTGTGTGAGGAATGAAAGGTGGAATCTGATTGGTTGCTAGGGGCAACTGAGCCAGTACTATTTTACACCATTTTGATAAATCTCCCCCTTAGATTTCATAGTGACTAGTAATACACCGTGTACTGCTTGAGATGGACGTATGACTAGTAAAATCTAAAACATTTTATGTATAAAATATGTAATCCCGGTGAGAATCCTTTGTTTGACTCCAGCCCCAGACACAACTGTCTCTTTAAACTACGAGGGAGTCTTTTTTTTTCACGGGCAAAACTCGGCTCGCTAGGAGTCATATTACTTGAATCTAAACCTTGCCTCACAGTTTTCTGTCAGTAAAAGTCATTGTTCTGGGATAGTGCCGGCATTCCAAGCATTCCTCTGACCCCCTACCATGTTTCTCTAGAAATAGCTGGGGACAGTAATTGAAAAGCAATTTTACAAAAATGTATTCGGACAGGAGACAGAGCGTACAAAAGTGTGGAAAGTCCATTAAGCCTCGGTATTCATCCCGATCGCTTCGCTACCGGCAATATACAAAGATAAATGAGAGGCTGTGGTAAGTTCATTAGGGCCTCAAAAAAAATTAAAAAAAAGTATAAATGAGCAATAAAGTGCCGCCACCTGATAATACTTAAAGAAATGCCTCACTGATTAAAGTAAACCTTCTAGGTCTGGAGCGAGACCTACGCATTTTGTCACACGATACCAGCGATTTTGGATAATCACTATTCATAGGGATGAATGAGATTGTAAATTGGTCGAGATTTTAGAAAAATCATACTACTACCATAGAAAAACACGTGTAAAATAAGGACAACAGTAATAAAAACTATGGGGGAGATTTATCAAAGTGGTGTAAAGTAGAATTGTCTTAGTTGCCCCTAGCAACCAATCAGATTCCACCTTTCATTCCTCAAAGGTTCTTTGAAAAAATTAAAGGTGGAAGCTGGTTGGTTGCTAGGGGCAACTAAGACAATTCTACTTTACACCACTTTTGATAAATCTTCCCCATTATGTTTAAAGAGGTATTCCGGACAAGGGGTGTTTTTTTACAATATGGCCAGGCATGGGCTGTTTAACACAATAAAGTAAACTTACCTCCCTGGCTCCAGTGCCACTGCCGCAATCGACCTCGAAATCCTGGAAACAGGAACGTGTGGCCTACTAAGATAAAATGAATCAGCCGCGTACAAACAAGCCTTGCGGATTGGTGCTAACATCAGACCATCAGAGGGCAATCGGATGGCACCCTCCATCTGTGTATTTGCTTAGGTGCAGCAGTTACTATTGACCACAGGTCTAGGGGTTAAACTGCAAGGATCAGAGTTATCTCTGATCCCTAGGTTATCGGCAAAAGCCTGGCTGTGCATTTAGTCCGGCTGGATATACCGACAAGATTATGGTAATGTATATAAGTAGCACAGAATGTTTGCTGGGTGACTCTGACCGCTACTCCTCTCCTCAATAAACATATAGGGGGGAATTTGCGCCCACCTCCCGCATAAATCCTGGCAACACCAGCTCTGTTAGTGGCTTCTCTGCCTGTCAATTATCCCCGCACTGTGTGCCAACAGTGGTGACTAGTCATGGGCGGCTCTATTTCTAAACTGAAGGATTCATATCTGTGAGTATTTCATATCCATCGTCTCCTTGCTGGTTGTCCTTAGTTCTTAACGCAAATACAGTGTTGCCTTGGATTACGAGCATAATCCATTTCGGCACCGTACTTGTAATTCAAATACACTCTTATAAGGCTGGGTTCACACTATGTATATTTGAGGCTGTATTTGTGAGGCTGTATAGCAACCAAAACCAGGAGTGGATTGAAAACACAGAAAGGCTATGTTCACATAATGTTGTAATTGAGTGGATGGCCGTCATTTAATGGCAAATTTTTGCTGTTATTTTAAAACAACGGCTGTTATATTGAAATAATGGCAGTTATTTACCGTTATATGACGGCCATCCACTCAATTTCAGCATTGTGTGAACAGAGCCTTTCTGTGTTTTCAATCCACTCCTGGTTTTGGTTGCTATGAGGACCTGACTTGAGGACCAAATACTGCCTGAAGTATACAGTGTGTGAACCCAGCCTTAAAGCAAAGCAAATTTTCCCATAAGAAATCATTGAAATAGGTTCCACATCCCAAAAATAAGAAATTTTTTTATTCTGGATAACATGTAAAACAATTGAAAAAAATATTTAGAAAGAGCTGAATATGTCATATTATAAATTACATAGCAATCAGCATGTGGAGTATAATGTATAGTAAGTGCATAAACCTGAAAAAACAGTAGCAGTTTGTAGATATCAGGAAGTGAGAATCACAGAGCTGTGCCAGAGGACAGCATTGACTGAAACTTCTATACAGCAGTGTGCATAGCTGAGTGTAAGTGCAGGCACATTATAGCAGCAGTGTATATAGCTGAGTGTAAGTGCAAGCACATTATAGCAGCAGTGTGTATAGCTGAGTGTAAGTGCAGGCACATTATAGCAGCAGTGTGTATAGCTGAGTGTAAGTGCAGGCACATTATAGCAGGAATGGAGAAGATGAGAAACACAAGGGCTGACAGACACTGCAGGGAGCATGAAGGAATAAGCAGGGCAGATGTGGGCACATAAATGTAGCACTCTCTATCCGGGGAGAGAGGGGTTACAGGTATTAAGAGATTACCTTCACAGTCCTGTCCCCTTATGCAAGCCCCAGCCGTAAGTGGATCTGCTATGATTTGGAAGGTTAGTGAGTCACAATTTTGAAAAACTGTGAGCCCTTCTTCCAAAACGCTCTTAGGGTACAAACACACACACCGTATACGCAGCGTATTTTCTGCTGCGATACACAGCAGATACGCAACAGATTAGATCTAAATAACTGAACACAGCATCAAATCTGCACCATCAAATCTGCTGCAGATCTGCTGCGTATCTGCTGCTTATACGGTGTGTGTGTTTGTACCCTTAATCTTAAATTGCTCTTAAACCAAGGTACCACTGTACTATTTATCCTAATGTCTTCTCCAGTAGGCTGCGTCTTCTCATACTACATCCAACACAGAATAAAAAATGAAGACCTGCAAGAATATACTTTATTTCATCATGTTTGTTCTTCCTTAGAGAGTACCTGTCATGCAAAATAACTTTTTTTTTATTTTTTTTCCTTGTTTTCAAAAAAATTATTGATCGCAGTGGATCTCATTGCTGAGACCAGCTCTAACCAGTATGTATAGCCATGGAGTGGTAGCAACGCCATCCACTCCCCAAATGGATATTAATTCCGACAAAGTAGTCTCATCGACTTACATTGTCGGAATCAGCCTTTACAGAGAATCCACTGGAGAGTGGATGGCATGACTGCCAGATTATCTCCATCTATATATCCTGATCACAGCGGGTCTCAGCATGTCTGACATGACAAGAATTATTTTTGATGACGGGAACTTTTTAAGTCTTTAGGAAAACTAAAAGGCATTAATACTTTCCCAATTTATCTTCATTGTCATGTCCGACAGGAGTCATATTAGTCATCTATCATTGTTCTGCAACTTTGTCTCTTAATATATTTCCCAACTGTTTGGTTTTTCCTTCTTGGATCAATTATTAATATGAGGAACAAAGGATCTGCCGGCTATACCCATGTATCTGCCATCCACTGCAGGTCATGCAAGGGTTGTCCAGATGCCGAGAAGGTTTCCACTACACCTGTAAACATGATGTTTCAACTAATAACACATGACTTGGTTTTCTTATGTAGGTAGTTTGACTGTGGAATTTATGGTAAAGAGACAGGATATCACTTTTCCCCCTTAAGGATCAATTGGTAGAGTAGATGGAAATTTATAAACAGTCCAAGCTGTATTGTCCAAGCATTTTATTGTTGTTAGAATTATGGCGGGAGCAGCAGATCTCCTCCAGATCTCCCCATTCTAGGAACAGATCCCTGGCCGCTCTACATTCCGCTTACCTCTCTTGCTAGACTACGACTTCTCCAGTTATGATTATATTATGCAAGATTAGTCTTTCTCCTGGTCCTGTAATAGACTCAACAATATATTGTAATCCTTTTCCTAGGATGACACAACAATCCTTCTCCAGCCCTCTATCTTTCAGTTCTCCTATGTGCCAGGTCATATCATGCCCACCACTCCAATGTGCCAAGCTACTCATTCTTTAGCAAACCTATGTGTCAACCTATATCTTCCCTAACTATGCTATTGGGGTGAGCCCCCGGATGATGTTGTAGCGGTGGGACGGCCAGTCACTTGCTAGATGGAAGTGTGACGCCACTACTGTGGTGGATGGCCGAGATACAGCCGGACATTAAGGGTTTTGTCATGTGACGCCAGTGCCTGGTGGGCACACAGGGGTGATGGCACACCTGCTTTTAAGGTGTAAGGCCGGTTATACCCTTCTCCCCTGTGGTCGGTGTCCTGTCGGGTTGCTGCAGGGTCCCTTGGGATTATGTCACAGATGGCCAGAGTGGTGTAGTAACCCTCCGGAATAGTGGTAGGACCCGTCACCCACAGAAAGGGGAAATGTCCCAAAGTGCTGTGCCGGTGGTAGCGAGTCATCACAGACTCAGGTGATAACGTTGACTTGGTTGTGCAGCAGGGAACACAACGAATCTTGAAACACACTTGATACAGTTCCAATAAATACACAAACATAGAGCCACCAGATCTGTTTGAGAAGTGCCGAGTAGCATGTAGTAGAGTTGATAAAGTTGTACTGAGGTAGTAGTGGAGAGGAGAGTGCTGTTAGAGTCTCAACCCAATTAGTAATGTGCTCTGCCGGGATGTTGGAGTGTAGAGAATAATACTTTGTAGAAGTAGAAGAAGAAACAACCTGTGCCTGTGTTTTGACCTTTCCTATACTCTTCACACCACCTGATGCCCACTAGCTTTGGCAGAACCGTACCAATGGGTGACACAGGCCCCAGACCCTGTTATGTGGGATGAGCGGAACGGTTAGGATTTCCTAAGTACACCCGTGCTGCGAGATAGAGTTCATAGACTTTAAGTAACTGTGTTCCACCCGGATCAGTTCCTAGCTCTTTGGCTCTTTGGCGGATACTTTCCTGCGCTGTAGCTACTCCTTGTCCTCGGCGTGTGTTAAGGTTTCTGTTGGCTAGTCCTCTCTTGAAGGGCTTAACAGTGCATCCCACAGCTTGTGTGGTGCTCCAAGAAAAAGGTTTGTCTGAGCTCACTGTTCTGCGTCCTACCCCTGCGGAGTACTGACTAAGAACGGACTTGTAGAGGGGACCTGGCAGAGGGTCAGGGCCCAGGTAACACAGTGGAGAGCTATCTCAGCTGCGTCCTTTCTCCACCAAAGCTTCTCTAGAACTCCTCCTTCCAAGGGGACTAATTTCCTAACCAGCGCGTAAGATGCGCTGTGGCTGGGTGGAAAGAGTGCAATAGAGAAAGGGGATAGAAAAGGAAAGATAGGAGAGAAGAAAAGAGAAATCCTACTGGATAACAGAATCTGGCATATACACACACAAATAACCCTTAAGATACTTCAGCTGTTCAACCTCTGGAGCTCAGTTATACTATACAGTGACATCCAGTGGTCATCTTTTGTAATACTACAGTTATAACAACACCACAAACAAGTACAGACTTTTATGAGGGGTATGAAGGATAGCAACACCCGTGGTGGGAGACCACACTATATCTGAGGACATTCCATCCCCATCTCTTCTTTATGCCAAGCTTCTCCTTCTTTAGCATTCCCACGTGCCACTTCACTTATTTCCTAGTTACCCTTTGTGCCAGAGCACTACTGCCTTAATAATACTATGTGCTGAGCCATTCTATCACCATATCGCCTATGTGTCCGGCCACTCTTCTAGAGCATTCCTATGTGCCCTGCTTCCCTCATAATCCTATGTCCTAGGCCATTTTATCCCTATTCCTCCCATGTGCAAGGCTACCCCTTCTTCAGCATCTCTATGTGCCAGGCCACTCCTTCCTTAGTTACCCTGTGTGCCACACCATTCCATTCTCATCTCTCCTATGTGCCAAACTACTCATTCTCCAGTATTCCTATGTGTGCATCAGATCACTTATCGTTCCCCAGCTGTAATATGTGCCACCTATGTGGACCAAACCTCTTCTACTCCATTACTCTGAAGTGCCAGGCTGCCCGTTCTCAACCTCTCCTGTATCCAAAACTATCATTCCTCCTCTGCAATAAGTACCGGACCAATTTTCCCCATCTAACTAACATATCCAGCTGCTTTACTACTTCTTATGAGCGAACCTCGAGCATCCTCAACTTCTTCCGAACGCGAACGCTCTACATTTGATTATCGGTGGCTGGAGTAGGATGCCGCCCCACAGCCATAGGCTGTATCCATGGTTTTTTTTTGGATTCCCTAGGGATCCATCCAACTTTTTCAGCCACTGGTATTTAAATTCAGAGCATTCAGGTTCATAAGAAGCTGAAGGTGTTTGAAGGTTCGTTCATCAACACTAGTTCTCCCAAGTGTCATATTACTCCTTCACAAATTCACTTATATGCCAGACCACTCCTTACTTAGCTATGGTATCAAAGACACTGCACTGTGCATAACAACCCACTTATGAGTACCAAGTATAGGCACTCATATTAGCGCACTCTTTGCTATCCTACAATAATGTATGTATTTTTTTTTTTTAAAGAGAGAGATTTGGCTGCAACCCTTCAACGTTGGCAAATGGTTTTTCGATTTTCTAGCAGCAAAACTGTACGAGAAGCAATAGATTTCTCAAGAACTAAACAGACACAGTACAAGTAGTGATGCACTGGACACTGTCAGTATGAGATTATCTTGAAGTTGAGCAAAACCAAATGATCCCCCCACTGCAATGAAATATAAGTCTATGACTTAAACAAAAACATGTGAAGGATTCCAAATAGAAAGTCCTCCCATAGTCTGCGCATAACAATAAGACATTCATCCTCACACAGGCTGCTTACACATAAGGTTTTCTTCCCTCTAGTAAAATCGCATTATAGGTCTGATTGAAGTTCACGACAAAACTGCTACTGGAGATTGAAGGGTTAAAATGTCACACAGCTTAAGCACACATACGGATCAAACACACACGCGGTGGCCTTTTTATAAGGAATTTCTACAAATGGACAAAATTCTTAAAAGGTTTTGGTACAAATCTTCCATACTGTGAAGGTATTCCTTGGACTGGTTTCCCAAACGGTTTTCTACTGAGGTCTCGGCGGCTTGGGTTTGGTAAATCCTGGCCTTACCTGCGGTAAAAGTCAATGACAAAGTCTAAGAAAAATGTTTCAAAATGTTCATTTTAATAAATTTGATATAAATGGGCACATAAGGAGTTAATAATGTTGTTAAACCTATAAAAGCTATGCTCAACATTTTCTTCCCTACTGCCTAAGTACCTCCAATATTATTATAGTACCAGGAACAATTCCCAATGTCTACAATAGTCCATTGTCCACCCTACTGGCTATCAACGTCTAATATTTTTACAGTACCATTATTACAATGCCCAATGTCTTCAATAGTGCAATGTTTATTATTCTGTCTATTATCAGCCAAAATTATTATAGTACCAGAAACACTGCCCAACTACTACCATAGTCCAATGTCTACCCTACTGCCTATAAACCTCCAATATTATTATAGTACAGGAATCACTGTCCAATGTCTACCATAATCCAATGTCTATGATACTGTTATCAGCTAAAATTATTATAGTACCAGAAATGCTGCCCAACTTCTACCATAGTCCGTTGTCCATTATGCTATCCATTATCTACCAAAGATTTTACAATACCAAAAACACTGACAAATGTCTACCACATTGCCCATTGTCTGCCAAAATATTATAGTACCAGAAACAGTGACCAGTGCCTACCACAGCCCAATGTCTACCATAATACCCATCTTCTGTCAAAATTGATATAGTGATCGAAACACTGCCCCGTGTCTACCAAAGGCCTCAAATATAGTTCTAGCCATGCCATGAGGACACAACTTACATATAGTTACATAGTTAATATGGTTGAAAAAAGACACATGTCCATCAAGTTCAACCAAGGAGGGGATGGATACAGGGAAGGGGGAGGGGTGATAGGTTCTATACATATGCATTTATATTATTTTGCTCTAAGAACTTGTCTAGCCCTGTTTTGAAGCCCTCTACTGTTTTTGCTGTGACCAGATCCTGTGGTAGACTGTTCCACAGATTCACAGTTCTCATTGTAAAGAAGGCTTGTCGCCTCCGGAGGTTGAACCTTTTTTTCTCCAGGCGGAGGCAGTGCCCTCTTGTCCTTTGAGGGGGTTTTACCTGGAACATCTTTTCCCCATATCTCTTGTAGGGGCCATTTATATATTTAAATAAATCAATCATATCTCCCCTTATACGTCTCTTCTCCAGACTAAACAAATGTAATTCTTTTAATCTCTCCTCATAACTAAGATGCTCCATTCCCCTTATTAGTTTAGTTGCCCGTCTTTGTACCCTCTCCAGCTCTAGAACATCCTTTTTATGAATCGGGTTCCAAAACTGGACGCCATACTCCAGATGAGGCCGCACCAAAGCTTTATAAAGCGGTAATATTATATCCCTGTCCCGTGAGTCCATGCCTGTTTTAATGCATGACAATATCCTGCTGGCCTTAGAAGCCACTGACTGACATTGTGTGCTGTTCTGTAGTCTATTATCTACAAGTACACCCAGATCCTTCTCCATCAGTGACTCTACCAGAGTAACTCCCCCCAGGACATATGATGCATGCGGGTTATTAGTACCCAGGTGCATAACTTTACATTTATCCACATTGAACCTCATTTGCCAAGTGGACGCCCAAACACTCAAGGTGTCTAAGTCATCCTGTAACATCTGCACATCCTCCATAGACTGTACTGTACTACAAAGCTTGGTGTCATCTGCAAAGATAGAAACATTGCTGTTAATTCCATTCTCAATATCATTAATAAACAAGTTAAACAGAAGAGGGCCCAGTACTGACCCTTGGGGTACACCACTTATTACCGGGGACCATTCGGAGTAGGAATCATTGACCACCACTCTCTGGGTACGATTTTTAAGCCAGTTTTCAATCCAGTTACACATTAAATTTTCCAAACCGATAGACTTTAAAGGGAACCAATCACACACAAATTGGCCATAAAGATAAGGAAACGTGCTGGTACATCAGCCAGCATGCTTCCTAACCATCCCCCTGTCCCCTCCGTCCCATGAACATTCAGCCCGCAAAGTTAGTTTAATAGTGTCCCGCGCTGTATGCAAATTACCATGTAAGTAGTCAAGGTGGGCGGGCGGCTGGTCAAGTAGTCCCGGTGGGCGGGGGCTTCGTCATGTAGTCACAGGCTCCTGGGCTGCCTCCGGTGCTGTAATCACGCCCCTCCGGGCGTGTTGTAAAGCGGCTCCTGGTGACGTCACTCGGGGGGGCCGGCATTGCACGTCGGCCGCGCCGACGTCTTTACTAAGCTGCGCGTGCGCAGTACAGTGGGTGAAGCCGCTGCTGTACTACGCCGCGCAAGCGCAGTACAGCAGCGTCTTCTCAGGCTGCACTGCGCATGCGCAGCTTAGTAAAGACGTCGGCGTGGCCGACGTGCAATGCCGGCCCCCCCGAGTGACGTCACCAGGAGCCGCTTTACAACACGCCCGGAGGGGCGTGATTACAGCACCGGAGGCGGCCCAGGAGCCTGTGACTACATGACGAAGCCCCCGCCCACCGGGACTACTTGACCAGCCGCCCGCCCACCTTGACTACTTACATGGTAATTTGCATACAGCGCGGGACACTATTAAACTAACTTTGCGGGCTGAATGTTCATGGGACGGAGGGGACAGGGGGATGGTTAGGAAGCGTGCTGGCTGATGTACCAGCACGTTTCCTTATCTTTATGGCCAATTTGTGTGTGATTGGTTCCCTTTAACTTACCCATCAGACGTCCATGAGGAACTGTGTCAAACGCTTTTGCAAAATCCAGGTACACGATATCCACAGCCGCGCCGCCATCCAGGCTTCTACTTACCTCTTCATAGAAACATATTAGGTTGGTTTGACAGCTTCTACCCTTAGTAAATCCATGCTGGTTATCACTTATAATACTATTAGCCACTACATATTCCTGGATGTAGTCCCTTATAAGCCCCTCAAATAGTTTTCCTACAATGGACGTTAAGCTTACAGGTCTATAGTTACCTGGAGAAGTTTGAGAGCCCTTTTTGAAGATTGGCACTACATTTGCCTTACGCCAGTCCCTCGGCACAATACCAGTAAGCAAAGAATCACTGAATATTTCATACAAGGGTAGAGAAATTACAGAACTGAGTTCCCTAAGAACTCTGGGGTGTAATCCATCAGGCCCTGGAGCTTTGGTTACATTGAGTTTATTTAATTTATCTTGGACCATATCTATAGTAAACCAGTTCAGTACATTACATGTGTTAGCAGCACAGGCCCCACCCACCTCAGTACTGGCCCCACCCACAACAGCTCCATCCTCTTCTTTTGTATATACAGAACTGAAGAACCCATGAAGTAACTCAGCTTTCTCCTGATCCCCAGTTATTAATTCCCCTATACTAATGTATATAATCTAGCAGTGCTGTTCCCTGTTACTGACAAGTACTGTAAATGCCTTGAGCATTTCTTTGCCTAGATCTGACCACTCCTGTCAAAACTTCCTCATAGCCAAGGCTCATCACGGACAGTTCGAGAAGCATTGTCTTATTGGTTCTAGATCTGGGAATCACTCAAGTGAATTATTAGACTGATTCCCATGTAGTGAAACCAAGAGGACATATGAGCTGTGAAATGTTAGGGTATCATTTTTTATCCATTATACTATGGGTAGATTGTCACCATAAGGCTATGTTCATATGAAATACGAAATGGTGGCCGTTTGTTTTGATAATGACGGCCAAAAATGATGCCATTCACCGACACCAGACCCGGTTTGGGGAGCGGATTATAATAGGTCCTTTTCGGGTGGTAGCCCAGGGCCCTAAGCTCCTGGGGGGCCCATGGCCACCCAAAAAGACTTATACTTTCAGTGGTGTACGTCTCCTGGCTATAGTTCTGCCATGATTGGCAAAAACTTGCTGCTTTTTTACTGCAGTTTTGCAGAAATCATCATGACATTATCTATCCTGTACTATGGACACCACGCTAGTGCGGCCATAGTTACAGTGGGTTAGGGGACCCAGACTTGCAGGCCGGGGCCTATGGTAAAGTTAATTGGCCCCTGCCCTGAGGGGCAGCTATCCTGCGGGGTGCTCAAAGTCATGGTCCTATCGTGCCAACAGGGAGAAAAAAAATTCTTGACAGTGATCATAGAATTTTCCAGTTCAGCTAGAACTTTAGCCCAACACTCAACAGATCAACATTGTGACAGATTCTTTATTGGATATCTGTCATTTCAATTGAAGAACGTGACAATAATAGGGAAAGGTTTATCTCCCATGTTATTGGACAGCTTTACTGACATACTGTGTCTGTGTTATATGCCATTAATGTCTATAATGGAAAATCTATTTAACTCTATGTATTTCTTAATGATTTATGGAGCCATGGGTCCTGAAGAAGGCTAGTAAATCCACATCATTATCCTCCTAGTTTTCCAATAACATCTAACTTACATTCCTGTCTTGAAGCCCTCCCCCATGAGGCCAGCCAGGCATATTGAGTCTTAGTATTTCTAACCGGTATATTCTAGATGTCAGGCATGACTTCTTTGTTCAGCGACCAGCTAAGATATAATGGTTTTTTTTTAAATCTAGGCAAGAACCTTGGGTGTTGGACAGTTGGGTTTAGCAGCTTTTCAAGTTTTGAGGATAACATAATAGCTATGTATTTCAAATATATTATAAAAAAAAATATATATATATAAAATTATATTATAGTATTTAAAAAAAAAAATTATCAGAAATTACCCCCCAACAGCAATGAATCAGAGGCAATGGTGCAGTCAGTCCTATTCCACTTTACCTGGATGGAGCGTAAAAATCTTTCTGCCAAATAAGAATTAACCATTATTATAAATGAGCCAAGTAAGAAGGGATCATGTGTAATGCCCATAGACCGTCTGCCTCGGGACTCAAGGTTGCCGGTGCCTGCTCCTTGATGAGGGGCCTAGGCTTTCTCCTCCTTTTTTCCTATGGCTGTAGTCCCTGATTTGGCCCCTGGGGTGTGCCTGCTCTTCCCACAACTTAAAGGGCCAGCACATGCACTTCCTAAGTGTCTTCCACCTATATTTTAGGTCATTCCACTCGCTTACCTGTGCTCTATGCAATAGTTTGGCTTTATCATAGCAAAGGGGTGTTGTTCCTGATCTATTACTCTGTATCTTCAATATCCATTATGTATGTACTTCGCTAACCTCCGATGTTTGACCTGAACCACTAGCCTTGAACCTGTGCCACCTGCCACAACTCTTAAGCCAGAACTTAAAGTCAAGCTTTTGCTGCCTGTCACAACTATTCTGCTAGAATCTATCTCTGACCCTTTGCTGCCTGTTACGACTCTTCTGCCAAGATCTGGCTGGCAGCCTACTACTCATACCAGCCATCTGGGTGGAAACCCAGTTGGCCCTTTAACATGCGCCTATGGGTCAATGAACACTCCTAGAAGCCCTTATTCGGCTGATAATTGGGGCATGTGAAAGTGTCATGGAAAACAACTGCTTGTTGCCTAATTGCATCTATGGTTGTCGGCACTGCACACGAGCACTGATCTCGCTGACAGACAAAGATCGCATAATTTAAAAGGAACCTTAGGACCCTATTAGACAATGAAATTTTTAACAATAATCGATCGCAAAGGTGAAATCGTACACAGAACGATCGCCATTAGTTATGACCATTACTACGATCGTTTACTCCATCTGTTCCCAGCAAAAGAGCAAACAATGTGGAATTACAATGAGCGATTTGTGAACAACTAGCAATGATTTTGGTGTCAGGACAAAATCAACGACACATGAACGATTTCTCGTTGGTCGTTTGATCGTTGTCTGCATTTAAATTAAAATGATATAACAATCTTTCGCACGATAATCGTTCTGTGTAATAGGGCCCTAAGACTCTGCTCCCCAATTTGGCCATAAGTGAAACCAGTAGGTTGGCACAATGGGTCCACACCTATTGAGGCATTCCACTCCGTTACAAATTTTGCCGTATGTTTTTGAGAAGTTTTACGCATTGCCTATTGTGCTTCCCCAAAGAATTTTGACTATACTTACCCCTCCCACATACTAACTTTTTAGATTACGTTTTCGACTTGACACAGGTCGGAACTAATGTTGGGTACATATACTGCATGCAAGGCAAATCACTTAACATTCAAATCAGAGGTGATCAGTGATGTTTACAGGGATCTCTATAGTACAAGGAGTTCAGCGATACACAGGAGTCTCTGCTCTTATACCAACTTTCCACAGTGCCACCACCCCAGTAGCGAGCCACCAAATGGAACAGACATTTGACATGGATTTTCCAAACTCCCTGCCATGTTAAAGGTAAGTATACAATATTCTAGGTGTACTTTGTTGCTACATGCGCTACTTGTGCTTTAATTGTTTGGATCTATACTAAGTAGGACAATAGGTCAAGTGGTTGTGATCCAAATATTCATGAAATGGTGCCAAGGAAGAGAACTTTCTGGACCAAGGGACACTAAGTAATCTTAGAAACTGTTATGGCGCCAAGCAAGTGAAATAGTCATTTGGGTTTTATTAAAATTCTGGAATTCATCATGGTTATTCTCTCCAAACTATTACAACTGTTTAGCGGTACAATCTTGTGTTTCATCTATAGCATCGAAACCTGTCAATCTCGAGTTAGATTAGATGCATTAGCAAGTAATATGCCCACAACTCGTGTTTGTGGTCATCCCCAATGGTCTGCTATCATAGATTGTGGAGTGGAGCGACACTCGAATGACATTTTATTTATTTATTTTACGGCTACAATGGTAAAGTACAACAAATTGTCTCCATCTGCGGAACTTGTGTTTGTCTTATATTTAAACATCTATTATTCAATGTGACATTCTCAATAGACCGCAAATAACTAATAATTCTCATTGGTTGGCTATTGCCAGAACAAATTCCGATACTTCCAGGGTTGGGACACATGGTGAGGTTAAGCAGAAACCATTGGAAAACTGATGTCGAAGTAAACATCTTCAGCTTTAATATAATACATATGGGCTTCTTGGAATAAGGAACGAGAAGTCGGAAAAATGTGTCGGCTTGGCTATCACATTAAAATATTAGACACAGTGCTGTGCCAAATTTTAGTGTTTCTCCGATAGACATACAAAGCAGATTGTTATCTGTGAACTTCTACAGTGAAAGCATGAGTAAGTCGAGTTGAATCAGCAATGTGAATAATCATTCATGCAATAAACACATTGTGCCAAAGGAATGTCCACCATGGATAAACACCTCGTACGCTAACTTAAGTTGGTTTAGATAATAGTTTACGTTATCCCTGGTAGAAGAACTCTTCCCTCCACGATTGATGTTAGGAAAGACGATCCTGCTCTCCTAGAATGTTATAAGACTTTGATGTGTCAAATATATTAATTCTACACTATCCAATTATAGGAAGGAATGTCTGAAGAAGAACTAAGAAGATCTGGAGAAAATCTTTAACGTTTTATTATGGCCCTATTATACGGAGCCATCAGCCGATGATCGTCCCATTGGTTGATCATTGTCTCTATTACACGGAGCCATAATCGGCCAAATCAACCCCATTTGGCCAATTATAGCTTTGTGAAATAGAGACAATGATCAGCCGATGGGACGATCATCGGCTGATGATTTTATTAGCTCCAGACCATTGGGCGATCGGCGCTCGCTTACAGAAAATAATCGGGCCTTGTAATAGAGCCCTTAGCCTCAGCAGAGAGTGGCAGCAAAGAGTATTGACTACTACATGGATGGCCCCATAAATTTGAAGGGACTTATTGTCCTTGACTAGTAGATCACAAAATATGTACTTTATGGGACTACTAGAAGTCATCTGTAATCTGTAGGTAATCCTGGATTAAAATTTACTGTGGTGGCACCATCACAGACCAAAGGAAGCATTACACAGTGCCTATTCAATATACTCAACTGTAGCGCTTTTCTACTATTATACTCAACCACCTCCTCTAGCCTTCACAGTTGATTTACTATACTTTTAAGTTGCTTATTTGCACCATTGCTTATAAAAATTGTTATGCAGTATAAGAAATCATATGCCTAAAAAATGGAAACGCTAATAAAGAAAATATATAAAAGTCACATCTAAAATGCAGAACATCCTGTATCTCATCTGATAGATCATTGCTCGTTTACTGAGCTATTACACAGGCCAACTATCTGGGAGCAAGGGCTGCACATACATCTTTAGCGATGTTCGTGCAGTCCTTGCCTTTAGTGTAAAATAAAGTATAAACTTACCTTACCGTGTTCCCCAGTGTCCTCAGAGGCCTTCTCTATAACTTGGAAATCACTAGATGTAACTGTGGTGCAAAAGTTACCTATGCAGGACTGGTATCTAAGGCTATATGGTCACTGTATGGGTAAATATTGGCCTTTGTACAGAATTTTCTGTTCATAACAGTATGGCGGTACTATTCAGTCACTATGTGGTCATGGTATGGTGGTATTTTTTTGGGCCCTTTCATAGTGTTGGCTTGGTGTTCTGGTTCTTAGGGTCTATAGGACTCTTCTTGCTGTCCTGTGAAGTGAGAGAATATTGCAGGTGTTACTGCTACAGTCAGCACCTGCTATGCATACTATTAATAGTCATAAGGCAAACATTGAACATGTGTCTCTTCTTTAAAAGGATAATAGGGTATTAGCCATAGGAGAAGATCGGATGACAGATGTACTAAACATTTTCTTTAGCTCTGTATACAGAGGAACAGAATGAGGTGATGAGTCTCGGCACAATGACGCCATCGTGGTATACTAGTTCCGACACCGAGCTGACAGAAGTCTGGAGGTGATAATAAATGGACAATGGGAATGACAATAAGGCATCTGGACCAGGTGGCTCTAAATCATTCCAGAGATTAACATTGTGACCTGTAGGCCATTATTTCTATTTATAAGGATATCTCACTGGTAGGTCTGGCAGCATAGACATAACGAATGAAGAAAAAGTGGTGTCTACATCGATGAAAGACCGGAAGGCTGTACCTGTAAATGGGTAGGTTATAGTTGTTAACTGCTCTAGATAACAAAACTCTAACTTTATATTCTAGTTTATATAAAATATTTGAAAATTCCAATAAACAAAATTTTTTTAAAAAATTCCTAAAATTACAATTCCTTTATTTGTGTAGATGGATAGAGATGAGAAAGGTCAAACTGTGCCCCATATTATACGGATTAGTTTCCCGTCCAGCACAGAGGATCCACATCCACAATCCTTGGGTCAAATCTTCAGTTATCTTACAAATCTTACTTATCCAGAGAAGTCTTTTACAGGATCTTACTATCCTATTGCAAAAGCAATGGGACCACCCAAGGCTGACCCTGATTTCTTTAAGGACCTTGAGCTGCCACATGGGCTACTTCTATGTCATAAGGGCAGTAAAAGAGTTTGTGTACATATACCTGAAAATGTAGTTCTCAGGTAAACAATGTTCCCCTAGTATTTATGACTATTGCCAGTGCATCAGGTGTTATCTCTATAGTATGTCCCCAAAACAATGACCTATTGTGTAAACCAGAAAACCTGTACTGAGCAACACTATCTATATGCTACCTAGTTTGGCTACTTACATGTTTGTTGTTTGGAGAACCTTTTTCTAAGACTGTCAATTGTCAAGAGGCAAAAAGATCCATCACACCCAACCCTTCTCTCCACCGACATCATCTGTCAGTGGAGTGTCCGAAGGCCTCCATACACCTTATACTGTCAGCTGAACCCAGTGGTTCTGGCCAACTTTAGTAAAAGGTGTATAGGCGCCTTTAAACAGAATGGCACTATAGTAAGGGCTCTATTATACAAAGTGATAATGGGCTAAATCGGGCCGATTTGCACAATTATCACTCTGTTTAATAGAGACAATGTTCGGTCGATAAAACGATTATCAGCTGATTCTGAGTTTCTTTAGGCCCTGTAATAGCGATGCACGGCCAATGGCTGACGATTGAACTAACAGTTAATAGACCAGGAACGTGGGCAGGTAACGTATTCCATGTCCATGCAGCCCTTGCTAAACGATTATCGAGCGGTGGAATTGGCCGAGTAAACGAGCACTGATCTAGCTGATTGTTGCTCTTTTACAATATTGATGGGGCCTTCATCGGCCTGTGTAATAGGACCCTAAGGTGTGCTGAATTTGTAAAGAAGTGGATTCTATAACAGCTGCATCTGGCATAGATTTCTCTTATAATTGGCACCAATTGTAATTATATAACTATATATGGCATAAATTACAGTGAATTGGTTGGGCCGTGAGAGTCCAAGCTTCTCCCAAAATCTGGCGTGTAACAAAATCCGCTACTTTTCTTCACCAAAATAATGTCTCCTAAAGAATCCAAGTTGGACATTCCACCGGACGATTATCGTTCAGATTATCGTTAAATCGTTCGAATCTAAACGATATTCGATCGGTTGAAATGCAGTTAACGATTAACGACCGAACGAGACATCGTTGATCGCTTTATAAGACCTGGACCTATTTTTATCGTTGCTCGTTCGCAAATCGTTCGCATTGAATAAGACATCGTTCGGTCGGTCGCAATAGATACGAACGCAATAGTGAATAAATAACGAAGAAAAACTATCGCAATTACGATCATAAGTAACGATTATCGTTCCATGGAAATGAGTGAATGTTTTCAGGTCTTTCGCAATAGCGGTCGTTTGAGATCGTTAATCGTTAACGATTATGCAAATGATAATCGTCCGGTGGAATAGGGCCTTACCTTTGGTTCCTCCAAACCCAAGCATGCGGCATTTCATTTTCAGTGGCTAAAGAAGTCGGATGCCTCCCTATAGGTCATTTTAGACACAAAGCGGCCGCAAACAAGTGCTGATCAGCGAGATGCAGTGCAGTGTTTGCGGTGCCTTTATACAGCAAGAGAAATCTAGCAGCCAGGCTGCACAAACAATCCATGTATTGTTTGTGCAGCCATGGAAACTAACAGCAGGGATATATATATATCTGTGCTGTCAGTTTCCATATCCCAGAGCAGTACCGCTGCTGCTGTGATCCAGCATCCTGTTCCTCTGGCTCTCCCACCCTCTCGGCCTGCTTCCCACAGAATGATTGACAGTCGGAGGTGGCGGGGCCTGAAGACACAGCGGATGGACAGGAGAGAAAAGAATGGCAGATCGCAGCAGCTGTGTCATATGAAAACTGACAGCACAGATATATGTATATTGGTGTCGTCTCTTTCCCTTTATCGTCATCGGCCTGAATGAAAATGAATGAATATCTAATTCTTGAGTCTAAAGTAACAGGGTGGGTACAGTTCTCTCCTTCTATAATAATGTGTGTACAAATCAGTATCAAGGAGAAACTCTAGGGGTGTCATACTTGATCTCATGATGGTCTTCTCTGTCTGGATATTTGGTTCCTAAACAAAGTGTTGACTACCAGGAGGAAACCCCAAAACTTCCTAATATCATAGTGGGGGAGAGCCATTTATAAGTTGTAGAATTGTATCACTGGATTTGCCAATGAAAGGACCATGAATGAAGTCTTGATGGCACAGGAAATATTGGTCACAAAGCTCAGTAAGCGCGGTGGGGGTACAATCTGGTCTCCACCAGTCTAAACAGCTTGTGATGACTGAATGATGGAATCAAAGGTGACTTTAGTTGTTGCTCTTTCCCGGAGAGTGGAGATGGGCAGGAATGTGGCCGTAAACAGAACATATGTGTCTACTCTTCAGGCCTCTACTCTGACCCTTCTCTCCTAATATTGTATGAATGATTGACCCTAAGCAGGTTAAAGCACTTAGCCATTCATTACCTCAAGCTAAACAGACTTCCCGTCGCTTCAGTGAAGGATTTGACTCTTAAATCACATGTAAGCAGCTAGCCAACAGGCTTATCACAGTCACGCTATGTCTCTTTCCTCCTTAGGGAGAGTCTAAGGATACCCATCCTCATTACACAGCCATGTGTAGCCCGCCCGGTAGCTATCCCTCCCCTTCCTTCCATCTATGATGGGGGTTGAGACCCTTTTACACAGAGTTATTAATAATTAATAATTGTACGAATACACTTTTATTACTCACTGTGTAAAAGAAGACACACATCTCCCTTCCGCACCTTGAGAAAAGAGGGGATGTTTCTGACAACGATGGAATCAAACAAATTCGATTTGTTCCCAATGTAGTGGGGCAAGTAGACCTTTGCCGGACCCTTCTGGTGGCGGATCATCTCCCCAAGGTCCCAAAGTGGAAATTAAATCTTCTTCTCTCACCGGACATCATCTGTCATGGTAAAGTCGAAAGGACCTATACATATGGGATGGTCATGCCAAAATCGGTGGATTTGGCCAAGCTATTAGACAAAGCGATTTATAACTATTAACAATAAATGATTGCAAACGAGAGCTACTTGAAATCGTTCACGATACTACACAGAACAATATTTGTTAGTTATGATCGTTACTACGATCGTTTACTCCATCTGATCCCAGCAAATGAAGGAACGATTAGCGATGATTTTGGTGTCAACAGAAAATCAATGATCGCAACACATGAATGATTTCTCGTGGGTTGTTTGATCGGTGTCTGATTATCAGTTAAATTTGAACGATATATCGAGAATCCTACTATAAGAGAGTGGGATAAATCACCTTTTGTATGTTGTATGTACCATGATAGTTCCAACTATATAGCTCAAGACAACTGATTAGCTTAGTTCCTTGTGCAGTACCTTCTGTTGACCCCATCCCTATGGTGTAAATGCCATATAGTGTCTAAACAATACTGCCAGATAGTGTCTAAATAATACTGCCAGATAGTGTTCAAATAATACTGCCAGATAGTGTTCAAATAATACTGTTATATAAGGTTTAAACAATATTACCATATAGCCTCCATATAATATTGCCAAATAGCATCCAAATAATACTGCCATATAGGGTCCAAATAATACTGTCATACAGTGTTTAAATAATACTGTCATACAGTGTCCATATAATACTGTTAAAGGCTATGTTCACACAACGTACATTTCCTATTAATCCCGGCTGTTGTTGCCGATTTGCAACAGCGGCCGCAACGAAAACTGACATGTCAATTTTGTGCGTGCGCTATTCATTGAATAGCGGCCGCACAACCCTGAAAGTGTACACAATGGAGAGTGCGGCTCCGGTCGCACTTTCCATTGTGTGCATTGGGAATTGGGTTGCAGGTGCACACGGATGCGCCTGCAACCTAATTCAATAGAAATTAAGTTTATCCCAGACGGTACTACAGTACCAGCCAGGATAAACTTTACTGACATCGGCCGTTCTGTGACACGGCCAGGTCATAGAATGGCCTGTGTTTGTGTGAATCAGGCCATATAGTGTCCAAATAATACTGTCATACAGAGTCCATATAATACTGTTATATAGTGTCCAAATAATACTGCCAAATAAAGTCCAAATAATACTGTCATATAAGGTCCAAATAATACTTAGTACTGATAGACATTTGCCTGAATAAACCAAATAAATAATCTAGGGAATGAGGTTGCATTCCGTCTTGCGGTCTCTTCACACGTTTGGGCACCAAGTCTGTAATGAGAGTTGCAAGTTCTGGGTTTCTTGGCCATAGAAGACCAAGTGTTGGCCAAGTCATATGCATAGAGCCTGTATGACCACACATGGAGTCCCTATGGCTTACACAGTTGTAGGCCTTCCACATGGCACTGAATGATACCTCTATACGGTACCGTGTTACAAAGATATCTGCTTCTAAGAAAGAATGTGTGATGGATCATGGAGTGATATATCGATCCGAGAATCGATCCGAACCCAAACGTTCGGCATTTGGTTAGCGGTGGCTGCTGAAGTTGGATAAAGCCCTAAGGCTATGTGGAAATCATGGACATAGTCATTGGCTGTATCCATGTTTTCCAGACAACCTTAGAGCTTTATCCAAGTTCAGCAGCCCCAGCTAATCAAATGCCGAGCGATCGGGTTCGGATCGACTCGAACCCAAACCCGGTTCGCTCTTCTCTAATCATCTCTTATTCATGCCTTTATATGTGTCCACATCAAAGTCATATACAGGTAATGGGAGCATCTATAGACCTTTACGGGGACTGTACAATACACTTGTATTTCAACACTTGTACTATGTAGATACCTTGCGGAGATCTGAAGACCTTTCCTAGGATCGCTCATTCCTGATAATCGTCCCGTGTAAAAGAGTTAGCGACCAGTCGATGAATGATCAAAAGTTTGTTGGTGGCAGATTCCATCTATTGTGCGGCCAATAAATATGGGAAGAGCGGCCGATCACGATGTAACTAAATGGGCCTGGCAGCACAATGTACTACCAATCCTCTATATGTGGACTGTATTTCCATATATTTGGCGTGAATTTCCACCAGTGATTGCCAAACACCAGGAATTAGATTGAAGGTATATTAGAAATCAGCAGAACATTCCATTATATGGTACTTAGCACGAGTTATATAACAGTGGCCACATGGCAGGACTTTACACCAGTGAACTATGTAAGGCCCGAGCCCTTACACTGCAGGGTGAAATGGATTTCCTATTTAAAGGAAATCTAAGTAAAAATGTTCTAATCCTATTTTCTCTTTATACCATAAGTCACGTTGTCTTTGTTCCCTTAGGCCAATAGCGATAGCAATACACGTCATGCTCAGGAGCTTATTTCCACCTTGTGCTATAAACTCATCAGACAGATTTCCTAGACATGTCATAAAACCCTATGTAATTGAGAAGTTTACCGCTGCGTTTGGAGAAAATTTGATCAAAATGAAAGCCCAAACCAAAAAACATCATAACATAGTAATATGTGAATTAAACCGAGGAGGGGTCGACAGGGCCACATTAAGCCCAATACCAGCATAATACGGCTTTGTACAGAAGCTGAGTATTCCGTTTACATCCTGCTTTGAATAGTATGGGCACATCTCAAGGCAGACTTTTATCCATCATTTTACTGCTCAAAAATGGCTGTTTTTCTATTCAAAAAAATGAATTAACAGGCCTAAAAAGGGCCAAAATTTCATTAAAATTCTGGATGTAAAATTAAAGGGGTATTCCGCTCAATCATACGTTTTAATATGTTGCTGCCCACTGAGAGAAAATAACAAACAACAAAATAACAAACAGTGGCCTCCTACAGCATGTTTGGGATTCGTCTGGGCAGTGGCAGTCCTCTCGGCCCCGTCATACGCTGCTGATTGGCTGAGTGGGTTGTCACTGCCAAAATGAGTCTGTGTGTTGCAGTGGCAGCGGGGGCCCAGAGTCTCCACTGGAGGAGCACAATGAGGTATGTATGGCTAAGATATTTATCATGTTTTATAGAAGCATAGCACCACATCAAAACTTTTTTAAGCGCCAGATAACCCCTTAAAAGGAGAAGACCCGTGAAAGTAAAAAAAGAAACAGAATGGAAGGGGTGTGCGGGAATATAATAAACAGGGTACACTAACCAGTCCTCGTGCCTATGTGGCGCCACTCCTGGGTCCTGCTGATGGCCGCCGACTGTCACTTTGACTGAAAACCAGGTACGTCACATACCCAGCTCTTACAGCTGTAACGTCACAGCACGGCTGAGCGACTGCCCCCTCAGCCAGGCAGTGACTGGGGCAGTGTCCCGCCCCACACACTGATTGGCTGAGCAAGAAATCGATCAGCCGGGTATGTGACACTGCAGCTTGAAGAACTGCAGGCAGCCGGCGACTGTCAACTGGACCAGGGAGCACTGTTACGGGGCACGAGAATAGGTGAGTAAACTTTGTTTAATATGTCCCTGCACCCCCTTTCATTCTGCTTTTTTTATTTTTACTTTCACAGGACTTGTTTTAGATTATTGTCAAGAGCCAAATGGCAATAGAGGTCTGTCCTCTCCAGCGAATGTTGCTTTTGTGATGGACGCAATGATAGCCAGAGACTGGAATGGGTAAGCATCATACTGGTCCTACTCCTAGGATTATAGTATGAGGTGACATGACGTACAAGAACGTGCCAAGGCTTTTAGGTGAGGGTATTTCTGTGTGTGATGCTCATACACTATACATAATAAATTTGGATAGTATTTTGTTACCATTTTTTAACATTTACATATCATTACAATGTCTATACATCATGTCATTTCCATGCTGCAATCTCAGTGTTGAGTGTAATGTTATTAGTATTATTATCATTATTTTATTAAAGGGGTATTCTACTCAAACATAACTTTTGATATGTTGCTGCCCATCATGAGACTAACAATTCCTTCCATACTTGTTATTACCTATTCAGTCTCCTTCCCCTAGTTCTGAGCTGCTGCTTTCCGCTGAAGACACAAAAATCTGTGTGTGAGCTTCTCTCTCTGTCTCCCCCTCCTCCCCCCTCCCTTCTGAGACAGATGATGTAAACAAGTCCCTGACTGGCTTTATATGCAAAATTGTAGCTTTTTTCTGCAGTCAGTTCATTAGCAACTTGACCTTAAAATAACCCTCCCAGCATTACAAAGTTGCAGGGACTTATTTAGATCAACTGTCTCAGAAGGGAGGGGAGGAGGGGGAGACAGAGAAATGTTCATACGCAGAATTTAGTGTTTTCAACAGAAAGCAGCAGCTCAGGACTGGGGGAAGGAGACTGAATAAATATTGAACAAGTATTGAATGAATTGTTAGTCTCACCATGGGAAGCAACATATCAAAAGTTATGTTTGAGTGGAATACCCCTCTAATATGAACAAAAATGTGCCATAAAGTAAACTCCTGGCTCCATATGAACAGCTTTTACCCACAATGTGCTTTTTATGTTTAGGTCTTAGTGAACTGTTCTCGATGTTCGTACCTGCATCCCTTCACATCGCTGCTTTTCATCTACTTCTCCCTTTCTTGCTTTAACTTTTCTAGACAGAATCGCGAATTCTTGAAACTCTGCTTCTTCTCAAAATTCATCCAGAATGAGATAACTCCACTGAGGTTATGTGTTCTTCAAGAGGATACCTGCCATTACTATGTTTTAATACTTTTTTTTATTATTTTTTATTCTTTCCTTGGCCTTATCATCTGTGGTTTTCTAAAGTGAGATCTTTCAGCACATGAAACTCCAAGCAGAAACTTCTTTTTCATCTCGCAGATTAACAATCTTTGTTGTTCCATATTTGTTCCATCATCAGTATCTCAACACGATCTGCTCCAGGTCATGTCTTTGCTCTTCCGCCTTTTTAAGTAGATAATATAGTTTATATAATTCCAGTGAACTCCATCTGGTGACGTCCAAGTGTAAAGATGTTGATTTCATTGCTTGGAAAATGCTTGAAAATTTCAAAGGTCACAGTATCCATTATTCGGTCTCCTACGTCTCTTCTGTTTCCAAAACTGTGTGCTCCGGGCCAAATATCTCAAGCCCTGGCTTTGCTCTCTAGTACTATATGTAGTCCTACTTAATTTGCTTGCAGTTTTTTTTTTTTTTATTTAAAGGGGTACTCCAGCAGGGGGGCACTTTTTTGCTGGGAGTGGGGAGGAGGTGGCTGAGGGAAAAGACGTCCACTCACCTCCCCGGTTCCAGCGGCGGGTCCCGCATCGCGGCACTCCGGTCACCGGTTCCCGGCCGCTTCCTGGTGTCTGACACGGGCCCGAGACGATACGTCTCAGGTCCGCTCAGCCAGTCAGTGACAGAGGCGGGATCTGAGCGGACTTGAAACTGATCCCACCTCCTTCACTGACTGGCTGAGCGAACCTAAGACGTCACGTCTCGGGCCCACGTCAGACACCAGGAAGTGGCCGGGAACCGAGGACCGGAGCGCCGCGATGCGGGACCCACCACTGGATACAGCCTATGGCTTATGGCTGTATCCATATTTTCCAGCACTTCCTAGTATGGCATCCTGGAATGAATGAATGGACTTAATGATTGGACTTAAGTATGCTTAAGTGACCGGCTCTGGGACCCCGTCGGAAGGCATTTTTCCCTAAGTTGTGATGACGTCACAACTTGGGGGAAAATGCCAGTTCTGGCTGATGGATCGCACGCTCGGCCAATCAGTGACTGTAGTGGGGTCCCACACCAGTCACTGAATGGCTGAGCAGCCAGTCCATCAGCCAGGTCATGATGTCGTCCCTGCTGGATACCCCTGGATACCCCAGAGCGGTGATCCACCGCTGGAGAAACATGGGGAAAGGTGAGTTAGTATCGTTTGTTAAGTTCCCCCTGCCGCAGTTTTAATTTTTTTTCCTGCGGACAGACTTCTCCTTTATTCTAAGACCCTAAGTTGGAGTAAAACACTGACTTGAAGGGAAAGCTACCTTGAGAAGGTGGTGTGAGAGCTGCTTTGCATACCATTTCTTCCCAGAATTCCCAGTGGAGCATGACTGGCCTGTATGTCTCCATAAGTCTTTATGACGTTCTCCTCAAGGAGAAATATTAGCCCTTCAGTCCGACACATTTAATATACTTCTTAAAGTCTCTGAGCATGACTTTACAATTGAAAGGGGTAGAAAGAATTTACTGTCCAACTCTTAGGTATAAGTATTATTTTTTTCTGTCAAGTCCTGTTATTGTCAAAGTTGACCTCTAACCCCACCATAAATGTAAATTGGAGAAATGGAGGATTATAAGTGCCAGAAATTCTCCTTGCATCCTTTAGTCAAAACTTTCCAATTCAACTTTTATCAATACTTTAAGTTGAACCAAGTCACATAAGAAGCACTACATTTACGAACCACGTCTGGACTTTACGTGACAGAACTGATCATGACAGAACGTAACCGTCTCTATCTGGGCCCTGTAGTAACATCCTTTACTGTTCCAGATAAACCATGCCCATCTGTCCTCCATTAGCACGTTGTGTTCTAACAACATGGTGAGGAATCTATTAGTGGTTGCTGGCTGTAAGACCGAATTTCCTTCCAGTAAATAACAGCCAACAGATGTCTAGTAATGGTAAGACATGCTATAAGGATTGACTACCATCTACACAACGGTCCTGGCCAACAATGGAGATGAATGCAACTCAATCTTTGGGTTACAAATTGTGTATTTGGCCTTAAAGGGAACCTGACACTTGGTTTTTCTCCACCACCACCATGTTGTTCAGCACAATAGCTTGGCTGTATGCTCTATAAACAATTTAACTATTTGGCATGAATGACGTCCCAAAGGAGCTCCAAAGTCATCATAATCTCCGCTCTCTTTTTCAGCCTTGTGCAGTAAGCCAGGTGGCCCTTTAAATCTATGACAGCGGGCATGCATGTTCCCTAGGGGCCCGTCTCGGAAGTGCAAGTGCAGTATAGGGGCAACTAACAGCAACAAGTGGGGCACAGAGCAGGGCATGGAGCACAAGGCAGTGCAAGCAGGGGGTAAGATGCTAGATGACCACCGGCATTACATCAGGTAGTATCAATATCCAACAAATCCAATCTTTCTCTTCGCTGCCATCATCTGTCATAGGAGGTCTCCAAACACATAAGATGGTTGAGCAGGTTTGTACAACTTTTAATTAATGTGTCTAGGAGCTTCAATCAGTCAGGCATATTGAACCTATATTTAAAGGGGTACTCCGACATCAGGTTAAAAAGAAATAAAAAATGATGGAGAAGCATATTGCATGACTTACCATTTTCCTACCATGTCCTCTCACTATTTCCTGAATTTCACCATCCCCGTCTTCCCATTCCACCATGATTACTCTACCCTCTACCCTACCATAGTATCTGTGCCAGTTCTCCACCAAAAGCAATACAGTCTGCAGCAGCTGTATTCCTTCCCTGTCTGCCACCTCTGCCTGTGGCATTGTTCAACACAATCTTCCCTAAATGCCCCAATAAAAATATGTGTGATATGTATATGTGTATATGTTAGGGAGACAACATTACTTGGATTGGTTTCAATCCATTTTTATAATGTCTATGGAAAATGGGGTCATACAACTGCATCCATTTTTCCATCAGTTTTTTTTCCCTTAAAACAGGTACGTTAAAAGGACTGCAAAAGCGCAGTGTGCACCTAGCCTAAGGGTCCTATTACACGGAGCGATAATCGGGCAAATCAGGCTGACGGCTGATGATTAAAGTGTAAAATAATTAATATTAACTCGCCAAACGCGTTCCCGGGTGTCGTCGGAGGCCTTCCGCGCTGTGTGCAGCTCTGCTTCTGCTGTGTTCTTTGCTGTGACAGGCCGTGGCCGCTCAGCCAATCACCATCGGGGACCAACGGCTCAGCCAATCAGTGATTGGCTAAGCGGCCAACAGCCTGTCACTGCAAAGACTGGATCAGAGGCAGAGCTGCACACAGTGCGGAAGGCCTCTCAGGCCGCCCGGGAACTAAGGTTAATTAATATTTATTATTTTAAACTAAATGTAAGGGCTGCACAGACATTGCTAACGATGTCCGTGCAGCCCTTTCTGCCCGATAATCGGTCCGTGTAGTAGCTCAGTAAACGAGCGCCGATCTAGCAGTTCGGCAATCGTTTACTGTTTATTATCGGGCCGTGTAATAGGACCTTTAGGAAAAGCTGTGGAGCTGCTGAGACAACCCAACACTAAAAATTAAAGGACTACACAACTTCCTGTCAGGAGTATTTCAAGCAACAACATGCTGAAGCCACTTCAATTTGTGATTTCTATATATTTTGGAGTGATAGTTTTATTTAAATACAATTTTCCGATATCAGAATACCCCTTTAACTCAATGTAAAACCTAAAACTTTCGCAGTAGTTCTGTAAACTTTCTAGATGATTGAAATCTATAGTGTAAATCCAGTATGGAGGGAGGAAGGCAATGAGTTACATTTCCAATACAGACAGTTAAACCTGTATACAACACACCCTATTGAACAGGGCCTAAGAAAACATTGGTTTTACCATAGCAGTAGTCATTTTTAGACACAGTCACCACAGTCCAATAACTTTGGATGGGGTACCATGTGTTTGTGCTGTGTCCGAGCTGTTAAGCTCTAGGCTACGAGGTAAAACAACTGCAGAAGCCTGCCATGCAGCCCTTAGTTTGTCTTATGGAGCTTCAAGAGGTTGGATGACCTCATGGGAAAAAATATTGCTGTTTTAACCCAAGTTGCTTTTGTTGCCGACTGCACAAACATTGCTCCCATGACGGTTAAGTAGCCCCCCCCCTCCCACCGGTTGCATAAATGAGCATAGCCCCATATGCTATATGTCGAGGCTTATGCTCATTTCTAAGGCAATTGAACGCTGATGAAGTTCAAAAGCTTCGAGGAAAATTCCACTTTAAAGAATTCCGAAAAGCCAAAAGTAACGCTGGGCAGCTGAGCGTCAGCACAAACAGCCATAAAAAAAAAAAAAAAAAAAACCCTTACAGCCTGAGAAAGCAAACCTGAGCGCAAGCAGAACACAATACGTAGGCAAATATAATTAGCAAATGAATTAATATTGTGGAGGACAGGCTAATTTCTGGGAATTTCAAGTACTCCTTATAGACAAAGGGAACCCGTCCAAGTCCTATTCTTCCTCTGTACAAGCTGAAAAGCCTGGAGTTTTCTCCGAGTAAATTAGAATAAATAAGAAAGGCTCCTATGACCTTCTAAACTTAAAGTGCATTTTACACGCCTGGGCGCCCAGCTACAGAACAACCTGAGAGGGGGAGAGAAATCCTGCCGCACAGCAGCCAAGGGGAGGGGGGCAGGGAATTGATTGCAATAGGATATACAAGTAGGGGGCTAATTTACATGGTAATTGCCAAGCCATGGCATCCCTTGCCAAGATAGGGCACACAAAAAAAATTGGACATGCGTTGTGTTATTGTGGAGGTGCTGACTATGAGATTTCCTTTCTGCTGTCTTGATGCTACAATATAACATTCCTGTTATTATTAGCGGGGGGAATTTTAACAGCCTTGCACGGAGGACGGCAATCATGTTGCGCATACACAAAACAATGGTCTCACATCGCAAATAAATCATTCGCCTCCCATCCAGCTTTCTGCTGGCTGGATTTCATGGTCTGGTGACTCTGTGTGACCCCTGGTGCACTGCTGTTCCTAAGATAAAGTTTAAAACTTTTGGAAGAAAATACCTTTTTTTTTTTTGAGGGAGAAATTCTTGGGCATCAACTCCCCGGTGGGTTTATAGTAGAGCACCATCAAGCCGTGGCGCGTTAATAGTTAACCGGTGTCGTTTCCTAGAATGCGTTCTGCACACCAGCTGTGATTGTAGGGATGGATGGGCCTCCATGGCTCTAGGCCTGTCGTGATTCAGCAATGTTAAGAGTCAGATTTATTAACCCTTGTCTGACACGCTTATTAAAATAGTTCATAAAATTTTACGAACTACTGACGTTTGGATTGGTGGGGGTCGCTGATCGCCAGAATGAAGGGGCAGATTCTCTCGGCTGAGTATCGAGTGGATGGATTCCTATCAAATCTATGAGACTTTCTATAAATCCATACATAGCACACATCACAAATGAGAGCTACTTGATATCGGTTACCATATTACACAGAACGATAGTCGTTAATTACAACCGATGCTACGATCATTTACTCCAGCTGTTCCCAACAAAAGAGCGAACGATGTGGAATTATCGTCCTTTTACACGGAACGATAATTCGCCCAATCGATTGTTTATCGATTTTGAAGCAACGATTGGGCTTTTATAACGATCAGCATTTAGACAAAGTGAAAAATCGTTTAAAAAAACGTTATTGCGATCGTTTTATGATCGCTTAAGCCTATCTCACACATAGGGTGAATCTGTGAAAGACTGTTTACACAAAGCCATCTGCAAATTTTTAGCGAACGACCAACGACGATTTGTAAATATGAAAAATCACAATGAACGATTTCTTGCTCGTCGCTTGATCGTACGCAGTGTTTACACAAGCCGTTTATCGCTCAAATGCGATCGTTATCATGAAAATTCAAACGATTATCACTCCGTGTAAACGCACCATTAGACCAAGTTCACACAACGTATATTTTCGTAAAAGTACCACCGTTGTTGCCAATTTCAACAACGGCTGTGATTAATACAAATATATACGTTACGTGTCTGTCTATGGATACCCGGATGAAGTCTATACACATAGTATACACTCCGGCCGGGATCCCTATCGGTGCCGCAAAAAACTGACATGTCAGTTTTCTGCGGCCACTTTTCTTTGAAGTGTCAGTGCACACAGTGGAGAGAGCGGCTCCGGCTGCATGCTCCATTGTGTGCAGTGGGGAGTTCTGATGTGGACGTGCGCTAAAGATTAGGGATGGTCCGAACCCTTCGAGGTTCGGGTTCGTATGAACCCGAACGCTCGGCATCAGATTCCCGCTGTCTGCCCGCTCCGTGGCTATGGCTGTATCCCAGTTTTCCAGGCGGTCCTCCCGCTGGATCCACCCGCTGCACGGAGCTGGCAGACAGCGGGAATCATTACTGAGAGTTCGGGTTCGTACGAACCCGAACCGAACTCGGTTCGGACCATTCCTACTAAAGATAACATAGTAACATAGTAACATAGTAAACAAGGTTGAAAGAAGACAAGACTCCATCAGGTTCAACCTAGGAGAATCCTACTGTGTCGATCCAGGAAGGCGAAAAACCCCTATGGGGCAGAAGACAACCGCCCCACCACATGGAGAAACTCCCCCCCAACCCCCCCCCCCCCAACTGCAATGGCAACCAGAACAATCCCCGGATCAACGTATCACCAGAAATCTAATGCCCATAACTTGTTATATTATATTGTTCAAGAAAAGTATCAAGTCCTCCCTTGAACTTATTTAATGAATCGGCCATGACAACCTCATGTGGCAGAGAGTTCCACAGTCTTACCGCACGTACAGTAAAGAACCCGCGTCGATGCTGATGATAAAATCTTCTTTCCTCTAGACGTAGAGGATGCCCCCTTGTCATTGTTACAGACCTAGGAGTAAAAAGACCACTACAAAGACCTCTGTACTTTCCATTCATATATTTGTACATTGTGATCAGATCGCCCCTAAGACGTCTTTTTTCTAGCGTAAATAACCCCAAGCTTGATAACCTGTCTTGGAACTGTAACCCACCCATTCCCTTAATGACCTTTCTTGCCCTCCTCTGCACCCGCTCCAGTTCACCTATGTCCTTCTTATATACCGGTGCCCAAAACTGTACACAGTATTCCATATGTGGTCTGACTAGTGATTTATAAAGAGGCAAAACTATGTTCTCATCTTTAGCATCTATACCTCTTTTGATGCACCCCATTATTTTATTAGCCTTGGCAGCTGCTGCCTGGCACTGATCACTAAAGTTGAGTTTACTGTCCACCAATACCCCCAGGTCCTTTTCGGAAGTAGTTTTACCCAGTGTTTTATTATTTAGCACATAACTGTACTTATTATTTCTATGGCCCAAATGCATAACCTTACATTTATCCACATTAAACTTCATTTGCCATTTCTCCGCCCAAGCCTCTAGCTTCTCCAAATCCCTCTGTAATATGATATTATCCTCCTCTGTACTGATTACTTTACCCAGTTTAGTATCATCTGCAAAAATGGAGATTCTACTCTGTAGCCCCTCTACAAGATCATTAATAAAAATATTAAAAAGAAGTGGACCCAACACTGACCCCTGAGGTACCCCACTAGTAACTAAAACCCAATCTGAATATTTTCCATCAATGACCACCCTCTGTTTTCTATCACACAACCAGTTACTTACCCATTTGCATACGTTTTCCCCGAGTCCCAGCATCCTCATTTTGTAGACCAACCTTTCATGCGGCACAGTATCAAATGCCTTTGAAAAGTCCAGATACACAACATCCACAGCCTCCCCCAGGTCCAGTCTATAACTTACCTTCATAGAAGCCGATCAGATTAGTCTGACAGGACCGATCCCTCATAAATCCATGCTGGTGCTGCGTCATAAGATTATTTTCATTAAGATACTCTAGTATAGCATCTCTTACAATCCCCTCAAATACTTTACCTACTATAGATGTTAGACTTACAGGCCTGTAGTTTCCAGGATCACTCCTTGACCCCTTCTTGAATATCGGTACCACATTAGCTATGCGCCAGTCCTGTGGAACAATCCCTGTCGTAATAGAATCTTTAAATATTAGGAATAACGGTCTGTCCAACACAGTATTTAATTCTTGCAAAACTCTAGGATGGATACCTTCTGGGCCCGGTGATTTATGGATTTTAATGTTTTTAAGGCGTTTCCCCACTTCTTGTTGTGTTAGGCAGGTGAGATTTATGGGAGGATTAACATTATCCCTAGTCATGTCGTCTGTTATGGGATTCTCCTCTGTGAATACAGTAGAGAAGAATGTATTTAGTAGATTGGCCTTTTCCTCTTCCCCCTCCACCATTACACCCAGATTATTTTTGAGGGGACCAACATTTTCGGTTTTAAGTCTTTTGTTATTTATATAAGTGAAGAACATTTTGGGATTTGTTTTACTTTCTGTGGCTATCCTTCTTTCTGTTGCTATTTTTGCTTCTTTTATTTGTGTTTTACACATTCTATTCTTCTGTCTATAGTTGCTCAATGCTTCCCCACTACCTTCTTGTTTTAGTTGTCTGAATGCTTGTTTCTTATCATTTATTGCACCCCTTACAGCTGAAGTTAACCACATTGGATTTCTCTTATTTCTACTACGTTTATTCCCATATGGTATGTGTCGTTCATACGATTTACCCAGGATGCTCTTAAATATGTCCCATTTCTCTTGTGTACTTTTATTTCTGAAGGCATTGTCCCAGTCTATGTTCCCAAGGTCCTCTCTTAGTTTTTGGAAATTAGCCTTCCTGAAATTTAATGTTTTTGTAGCCCCTCTACTAATAATTTTATTGAAGGATAATTGAAAACTTACTATGTTATGGTCACTATTACCTAGGTGACCCCCCACCTCTATTTTTGATATTCTGTCGGGCCTATTGGTTAAGATCAGGTCCAGAAGGGCCCCCCCTCTTGTTGGTTCCTGTACTAGTTGGGAAAGGTAATTATCTTTTACTATTTCCAAAAACCCGCTTCCCTTCCTGGAGCTGCAGGTTTCTGCTTTCCAGTTTATATTTGGGTAGTTAAAGTCCCCCATAATAATGACTTCCCCCTGCTTCGCTGCCGCATCTATTTGTCTTATAAGAAGATTTTCTGACTCTTCCACTATACTTGGAGGTTTATAACTCACTCCTATAAGAATTTTATTATTCTTCGTCCCTCCCCTTATTTCTACCCAAAGAGACTCCACATTATCATCACATATATCCTCCCGCAGAATAGGCTTAAGGCATGATTTAACATATAGAGAGACCCCTCCCCCTTTCTTATTTTTACGGTCATTTCTGAATAGACTATAACCCTGGATATTAACGGCCCAGTCATAGGTCTCGTACAGCCATGTCGCCATGTCGCCATGTCTCTGCAGTACCGGCCGGGATGATCTTTTCTGAGACCAGCCGTTCCGTGACCCGGCCAGGTCACGGAATGGCCAGTCTCATACAGCGTCTGAACATAGCCTTACACTGAACAATTAGCAAATTACTAACAATGAACTTGGTGTCAACACAAAATCAACAGTCAACATGAAACGATTATTGTTTAAATTCGAACAATAAAATTTTTTCCGCGTGATAATCATCCCATGTAATATTGCACTCCGCTCAGCACTTCTGCCCATTCATTTTAGCAATCATTGGTGGTCTCTGCATCCAGACCCTCACCAACCAAAACTTCTGAAACATCTCTATATGAAAAGTTTCTAAAATCTTAACACCTTATTACCTTTTTTTTATCTTCTCATTCTAGGAGCTATAACTTTTTATTGTTTTGTTGTTTTGTATTTGTGGGACAGGTTGTACTTTTTTACAGTATCATATTGGGGTTCACAACACTGATTGAAGTTTATAAATTTAAAAAGTTGTTTTTTTAACCATTATACTTTATTCCGTGGGTCAGTATGATTACAGCAATACAAAAATACATATTTTTTTATTTTTGTTTTTTAATAGTGAAGAGGTTTATAATTTTATTTAACTTTTTTTCTTCTAATTTACTTTAGTTTACTACGGCCGCTGTATTACATGCTCCTGCGACTGATATGGCAGTGTTGGCCTCAGGAACATGTAATACAGCGATCGTAGTTTGGAACATTATCCTTTCCCCATTTGGATTGTAAGCACATTTGGGTGTTCCCACAATGTAAAGTATGGCCGGCAGCAGTACTTTACATTGTGTACTTTACATTTTCTACGGCCGCTGTTTGCTGAGCTGCAGCCGTAGAACATAGATATGCACATGTCGGCTGATCGCTGTCTTATATTACACAAAGCAATTATCGTCCATAATGGACGAATATGGCCGATAATCACTTTTTGTAATGGGGCCTTAAAGCGACTCTGTACCCACAATCTGAACCCCCCCCCCCCCCAAACCACTTTTACCTTCGGATAGCTGCTTTTATTCCAAGATCTGTCCTGGGGTCCGTTCGGCAGGTGATGCAGTTATTGTCCTAAAAAACTACTTTTAAACTTGCAGCCCTGTGCCCAACGGCCGGGGCCTAGAGTATATGTGCCCTAACTTTGCACCACCCCTCCGTCCCTCCTCCCCACCCTCCTCATCATTAGGAATGCCCCTAGAACATTTTCTCCTGTCTGAACATTGCACAGGTGCCTGAACGATCCAGCCCATGGAGCATTTCTAATGATGAGGAGGGCGGGGAGGAGGGACAGAGAGGGTGTGCCAGCCTAATGCATACACAAACTAGGCCACTCCCGTAGGGCACGGGGCTGCCAGTTTAAAAGTTGTTTTTTAAGACAATAACTGCATCACCTGCCGAACGGACCCCAGGACAGATCTTGAATTAAAAGCAGCTATCCGAAGGTACAAGCGGTTTGGGGGGGGGTCAGATTGTGGGTACAGAGTCACTTTAAGGCAGTTGTTGCATTGAAATCTATGCAAACGTATTGATTTCTTTACCAACGGATATTTTTTTTTTCACTGAAATCATCGGCCGTGGTTAATGAAATTAATACATTGTGTGAACATAGACTAATACTGCTGCATTATGGCTGACATGGCAATCTTTACAGCCATGTCTAGAGGCAGGTCCATATGTGGCAGGTCTGGAAGCCTTCAAAAGTTTACCATGAAAACTCATTGGCTACAGGTACATTGCCAGGCTGCCAATGGGGTGAGACCACCAGATCTGGTAGATGTTGTGGCCATGATTAGACCACAGCATGTAACAGGCTAAACTTCCAGGATTGGAGGCTTCTCCAGTTCTTATGGTTAACAGAGAACCCATATACTATTAAGGGATGGTTTCCAAGAGAGACAGCCAATCTTCATCCTTTAAAGTCTTATCTACCTCTGGTCTTATAATGTATTGCTATGAACCCTTGAGGCCATCTGTATAATAATGGTTTATTGGAAGAAAAGCTATTTGTTGCTACAGTGGAAACGCACATAGACATCTCATGTATTGAAATGGATCATCTACAAATAAAAATGTGACCACCGATCTTCCCTCTGGCCCTGCTACTGACAAAGACGGCTTGTTTGGGGCCCAGACATTCCTGACAATCCCCAAGGACCTTGGTAATCACTCAAAAATGGCGCTGGTGACCAAATGGCATATTTCAGGTGAACTACCTCAAGTGGAATAATGGCCAGTGGATCAGAAAGAAGGAAAAAGAAGCTGTCTCTACACTGCCCCCTACTGGAGATGGCTTCCCTTAAAATTAATGTTCGAACTTTACATCTAACCCTGTTTTAAACCCCTTTAAGGTTTGGACATTGACATTAAGTTGATGGTAAGTCTCCTCCAGTAGGTGGCAGCATAGAGCAAGTTCTTTCTTTCCGTACTTTTTCACATTGTAAGATTCCATATGGCAGTTTTACGGTCTCCTCGAGCAGACATACTGCCCCCTCAGTCCTTGAGTCCCGTAAGGACTTCCGCTAGCCCTTATCCATGAGTCCTTGTAAACTCTGGCTGGCTCTGCAATGGGTTAGGGCGCTGAACTGTGACAGGTTATACAGATGTAGTGGTCACCAACATCATTGGCCACTTGCCCGTCCTTAGCATGCTACACTACAGGTGCAATGTGCCATGAAATGTATGCACAGGACTCCTGTCTATTACTGGATTCCCTGGCCCTGTAATGTAGTGAGTAGTGATCCATACACTGCATGCACGTCGCCTGCTTTACATTTGCTGGGCCAGATGTGAGAGCTCTGTATATACAAAACAGGAGGCTGGCTTTTTAAATGAATAGGGTGGGTCATGTCTAGAATAAGCCACCATCTGGTAGATTGGGTGATATAAGTGATATGTAGCCTTCAGCAGTCATGTAAACCCTTCTATATTTCCTTCCTTTTTACTCCACGCACAGTCTGCTTTTGAAATGTTGTGTCTGGGGTAAACGCCCCTGTGACCCCTCCAATACTACACCATTGTATCTTTATGTAACAAATCCAACACTAAATAACTTAAAGGGAACCTGTCACCCAGACAATGCTATCTAATCTATCACCATCATATTATAGAGGAGGAAGAACTGAGCAGATTGATATACAGTGGTGCCTTGGATTACAAGCATAATTCGTTCCGGGACTGTGCTTGTAATCCAAATCCACTCTTAAACCAAAGCAAATTTTCCCATAAGAAATCACTGAAATGCAGACAATTGGTTGGACAACTGAGGACCCCTGCAAAGAGGCCCCAACCACCAACTAGATTATACCACACATTCTGTGGGGCGCCCACCAGCAGCAGTTTGTAGATGCAGGATGAAACTGCAAATCCTCATAATGCAGTAGTGTAGTACAACAGACTATAATAGAGAAGCAGGTCTGTGTGGGCACATGACGGCAATGGCAAAGGGGTGTGTGTTCAGCATGCAACAATCAGGAAGTGAAAAATCATAGAGCTGTGCAGGGGGACAGAGACAGAGACTTTTCTACACAGCAGTGTGTATAGCTGAGTGTAAGTGCAGGCACATTATAGCAGCAGTGCGTATAGCTGAGTGTGAGTGCAGGCACATTATAGCAGCAGTGTGTATAGCTGACTGTGAGTGCAGGCACATTACACTGGGTTCCAAATTATTATGTAAATAATATTTTACCAAATTACCTATATGAATTGCAGTCATTGTAATTTTCCAGTCATCAACTATTTGAGTATAATTGAAAGGTTTTTGAAGAAACTGCCTAAGATAAAAGCATATTAAAACTGCCTCAGTCCATCATAGACTGCCTCCCTCCATCCATCATAGACTGCCTCCCTCCATCATAGACTGCCCCCCTCCATCATAGACTGCCTCCCTCCCTCCATCATAGACTGCCCCCCTCCCTCCATCATAGACTGCCCCCCTCCATCATAGACTGCCTCCCTCCTTCCATCATAGACTGACTCCCTCCCTCCATCATAGACTGCCTCCCTCCCTCCATCATAGACTGCCTCCCTCCATCATAGACTGCCTTCCTCCATCATAGACACTGCTTTTGATGATGCTCCAGAGGTTCACGATGGGGTTGAGGTCAGGGGAGCATGGGGGCCACACCATAAGTTTGTCCCCTTTTATGCCCATAGCAGCCAGAGATGCAGATGTGTTATTTTCAGCATGAGACGGTGCATCATAATGCATGAAAATCCTCTTGCTGGGGATTGCTCGGTTCTTCTTCTTAAACCATGGCAGGAAGTGCTGTTTGAAAAACTCCACATACATTATGGAATTCATCTTTATCCCTTCAGGGACCCAAAAGGGGCCTACAATCTCTCTCCCCATGATTCCAGCCCAAAACATTACTCCACCTGCTCCTTGTTGGCTTCGTAGCAGTGTTTGCATGGGGTGTCCATCAACCAGCCATCCTCCACTCCATCCATTTGGACCATCAAGCGTTGCATGGTACTCATCAGCACTCAACAAAACTGTCTTCATGTATTGTTTGGCCCAATGGAGCTGTTTCTGCTTGTGTAAGTGGATAGAGGAGGTCGACAGGATGGCTTAAGGACCTCTGAAGGACCCTGCATCTTGTTGTTCGGGGAACAGCAGCTTCAAAATCTTGTCTGCTGTTATGACAAAGGCATTTTTGCAGCTGCTCTTTTAACCTGACGTAGTTGCCTGTTGGAAAGAGTCTTCAATTTTCCCTTATCCGCACGCACAAGTGTGTGCTATGAATCAGCTACATACTTCTTAATTGTGCGATGATCACAATGAAGTGTCTTGGCAATGTTGATTGTAGTCATGCCTTGACCTAAACGCTACACAATTTGTTGCTTCTCAGCAGCCGACAGATCCTTTTTCTTTCCCATTTTGGCTCAAAATGTAGGCTGCTTAATAATGTGGGACATCCTTCTTGAGTAGTCTTGCCTTTAATTGGACACACCTGCCAAACTAATTATCACAGGTGTCTGCAATTGCTTTCAGTGATATAAGAGCCCTGACAAACAAAAAAATTCTTACCATATCACTCCTAAACACTTTGCATAATAATTTGGAACACAGTGTATAGCAGCAGTGTGTATAGCTGAGAGTGAGGTTGCATTTCCATGGTGAAAAATTCCCTTTCAAAAATATGTTGATATTTACATCTTCTGTTTAGATATTTTTGTGTATTTTCTAATATTTTTAGTTATTAGTCAATGCTTTTGCCTTGTAAACAAGATCAGCGGTAAGGCACACGGGACAAGATTTTTCTTGCGAGCTCATTGCTGGATGTTGCAAAATCACGGAGGTTAGGAAAGTCTTGCCGTTCACAGGCTTTCATGGATCAAGTATCAGACTCTGCCTCTTCTGTTTATCCTGAAGTCCCCCACCTGCAGCCGAAACTATTTATAATGTTGCCTCGAGGGAGAATTCCTCTATGACTTACATTTCACTAGAACCACATTTAGGTAATGATTAAGAGATCGTTCAACTCACCCGTATTCCTTAAAAATACATATTAGAAATGTATTGATGTTATGGCTGAGATTCTTCCTCGGTAATTGTATTCAGGTCTGGAAAGAATAGTTTGATAACTGATAGAAAGACATGTTCTAAGAACTCAGCAGGAAGAAGAGACCGGCAACATCAACTATAATGCCATGATGGGGAGTAGGCAGGGTACACCGCCACTCAGGTTTAGAGGGCCCGGGATGTCTCCTCCTTCTGCACGGACCGTGAAGACATCAGCAATCAACTACGGAAGGCCTGGCTAGGTTCGAGTTCGATTGGACCTAGCTTTTTTAGATGTTCGATCAAGCCTACTCACAAGGACCACTGTTCATATTATATGCGGTTCCCATTTGGTCACTGGGAATAACAACATATTCAACATAATAGCTGGTAATTTAGCTGGTAATAATTTAGTTGTTCCTTGCTTTGCCGCTGTTATGGTGCCCTTGATGGGGGGGGGGACTATTAGGTGGGCACATCCAAAAAGATATTTCTACCATTCAAAGTCCATTGGAATGTTTCCCCGAATAGAAACATTGTCATGAATCAGCCTCATTGACACTAATATTGTTTTTGGGAGAAGTTTCTAATTTCAAAGTTTGGTCTTAAAGACATAGAGCATAGAGACTACTTTACTTCCCTCATATCTTCCTTATCTCACAGTCCTAGGCAACTGTTTAACACCTTCAACTCTCTTCTCGGCTCCCCCCCCCCACACTGCCACCCCCACATCTCTTATCTCTGCTGAGGATTTTGCCACATTCTTCAAGCATAAAATCGATGAGATCAGAGTAAGCTCCACCTTACAGTCCCCTCATCCCCCCCTCATGCCTGTCCAGTGCTCTTCCCCACTAACTCACCTCTCCACCATCACGGAAGAACATCTCTCCAAACTACTCTCCACATCACATCTCATCACCTGCGCACTTGACCCAATCCCATCCCACCTTATACCCAACCTCTCCTCAGCACTTGTCCCAGCACTAACACATCCTTAAAAAGCCATCCCTTGACCCTACTTCCTTATCCAGCTACCGCCCCATCTCACTTCTCCCTTTTGCCTCAAAACTCCTAGAACAGCATGTCTACCATGAACTACTGTATCCTCCCACCTTTCATCCAACTCGCTTTTTGACTCCCTGCAATCTGGCTTCCGCCCCATCCCTCCACAGAAACTGCCCTCACCACAGTGGCTAATGACCTGCTGACTGCCAAAACCTCACGCCAATATTCTGTGCTCCTTCTCCTTGACCTATCTTCTGCCTTCGACACAGTCGACCATTCTCTCCTCTTACAAATTCTTTCATTCCTTGGCGTCACTTGCTCAGCCCTCTCCTGGATCTCCTCTTACCTCTCCAACCGCACTTTTAGTGTCTTCCATTCTTACACCACCTCCTCTCCTCGTCCCCTTACTGTTGGTGTCCCCCAAGGCTCTGTGCTCGGGCCTCTTCTCTTCTCCATCTATACCTCTGGCCTGGGACATATCATAGAATCCCACAGCTTCAGGTACCACCACTACGCTGATGACACTCATATCTACCTCTCTGGTCCGGATGTCACCTCTCAGCTATCTAGGATTCCAGAGTGTCTGTCGGCCATATCTTCCTTCTTCTCTTCCCGCTTTCTAAAACTCAACATGGACAAAACAGAACTTATCATTTTTCCCGCTCTACCCTGCCGTCTAATCTGTCAATCACTATCAATGGCTGCTCTCTGTCCCTGTCCCCCAAGTCCGCTGCCTTGGGGTCACCTTTGATTCTGCTCTTTTAAACCCCAAATTCAGGCGCTGACCACCTCTTACTGCTTTCACCTCAAAAACATTTCCAGAATCCGCTCTTTTCTCACCCCTGACTCCACCAAACTGCTGGTCCATGCTCTCATTATTTCCCGCTTGGACTACTGTAACATCCTCCTCTCTGGCCTTCCATCTAACTCCCTTGATCCCGTCCAGTCTATCCTTAACTCTGCTGCCCGACTAATCCATCTTTCCCCTCGCTTTGCCTCAGCCTCTCCCCTCTGCCAATCCCTCCACTGGCTCCCCATTGCCCAACGTATTCACTTTAAATTGTTGACGATGACGTACAAGGCCGTTCACAACCTGTCCCCTCCGTACATCTCCGACCTGATATCCCGCTACCGTCCCTCACACAACCTTCGATCCTCCAGTGACCTCCGTCTCCGCTCCCCCCTTGTTCGTACCTCGCACAACCGCCTCCAAGACTTTGCCCGAGCCTCCCCCATACTCTGGAACTCGCTGCCCCGACACATCCGGCTCTCATCCACCATCAAGTCCTTCAAAAGAGACCTGAAAACCCATCTCTTCAAACTAGGCTACAACCTACAATAACTCTGCATCACACTTGCCTGGCTGCACTTTACCTCCTGTTTCTCTCCCCGTACCTTATAGATTGTGAGCCCTCGCGATCTTGTACTGTTCCTGCTTGTTACCCCTGTCACCTGTATAGCGCTCTGGAATTAAGTGCGCTTTATAAATAAATAATAATAATAAAATAAAACTAAACTCTTATTACAGTTAGTGACCATGTTGGAAGCAATATAACAGTTATTCATCCTAAACCCCTTAAGGACAGAGCCAATTTCTAGTTTTGCGCTTTTGTTTTTTTCCTCCTCGTGCTTAAAAGGCCACAGTGCTTGCATTTTTTTACCTTTTTATTACAATTTTTCTGGATTTGATGTGACTAAAAATGCGCAATTTTGCACTTTGCACTGGAATTTTTTTGCGCTTACACCATTTACCGTGAGATCAAGTTTGTTTGTTTATTTATTTTTATTTATAAAATGGGAAAAGGAGGTTGATTTAAATTTTTTATTAGAGGAGGGGATTTTTTTTATTAATAATTTTTTTTTTATACATACTGGAAGTCCCCCTGGGGGACTTCTAGTATTACTAGTCTGATCTCTCATCAAAATCTATGCAGTATAGATATACAGCATAGATCAAAGAGATAGGCATTCTATTGCTCTTGGCTGCTGCACCCGAGAGCAATAGAATGCCGAGCCGGGATCAGTGCTATTACGGCGCAGACCCCGGCCAGGTAAAGATGGATTGATGGATTGCTCCTCCGCGATTATGTCGCGCGTGGGGGGGACCAGGACCACTAGACTTCCGGGGACCAGGAAAAGAAGACTTTTAAATGCAGCTGTCAACTTTGACAGCTGCATTTAGAAGGCTAACTAGCGGGCACGGCGATCGGGCAGTGCCCGCTAGTTGCCACAGTCTTGGGCTGCAGATAGCCCCCAGGATCACGGCGGTTCAGAATATTTGGATGGGATCTATTAATCGGTGGGGTTTGGGACATCCAGATAAAACTTTGACATGTTTCTATCACATCTTAGAGGTTTAAAGGGGTAATTCAGCAAAAACAATTATATAGTTATAGACAAAAGTTACTTCTATTTAAAAATCTTAAGTTTTATAAGCTGCTGTTTGTCCTGCAGGATGTGGTGTATTCTTTCCAATCTGACACAGTGCTCTTTCCTGCCACCTCCGTCCATTACAGGAACTATCCCGCAAATCCCCACAGAAAACCCTAGTTTTTTTAAGACCTGCTTAATGTAGCAGCACTTCTTTTAAAGCACATTACAGGAGCCATTGATCTTGTTCAGCCCATATACTTACCTAATGATTTTCCCACAATAATATAGTCCTTCAATGAGTATTAAAAAAAAAAAACACATGGGGAATGTGCTTCTGTTTGATACAGGGTGGATATGGAATACCCTGGTAGTCCTGCAAGTCCATGAGAAAGGAGTATCAAAATAGAGGTGAATTGCTCTTGACCAACAAGAACTATGTACCGGGGACTTTATAAGGAACCCACCTGGTAATTTATGGGTGGTAAGAAATATATGGTGACGCCACAAATAATTTTTACAACTATTGAACAGGTAACAATGTTCCTTTTGACTATTTTATTACGAAGCGGATAAGCCTCCATGCAGGGCCCAGAAGAAAATGTGTTCTATTTGAGCCTTCTTCATTGCATGATTTCATACTGTCTTTGGAAAGTTTTCACAATGCTATATTGTAGGTTTTTAAGATGGCCATGGTCTTCTAAACATGGTGTCAACATAGCCTTGGATTGCAAGAAGAGCATTATCAGATAAATAGAACCATAGTATGTCCATCAAGGAGATTTGGGAGAGAAGGTAGCTCTGAAATGGTGGAGGCTAATATGTCAGTGCTACCCTCGAAGTGATAGGATCTGGTAGAACCCCTATCCATGCACACAAAGAAAAAGTTGGGACTCCTTCACCTCTGAGACTGGGCACGATCAAAACATATGGTGTCCAACTGTAGAGGGTGGTGACGCTGATGGAAAAACATGACTACATTTTAATATTATTGACTTGTCTCATAGTTTGTTCCACTGTTTACAGATCCTTTTAAGATGGGCGTAGGCAGCCGCCAATACTAAACTGTGTCCGTTCACGCCATTGAGCGTCCCTCACGGTATAGGTCATATGCTTTCAGCCGTGTCAGCGTTGTGGTGCATCGTACATTCTTTCGGCCTTGTAAAGCTTGTACTTTTTCAGTCCTCTCTTTGTTTAGCAGCACTCCGCAAAACATTTAATGAGGTACACACAACTTTTTATAGGATCCCACTAATTTGTGACAATGGACGGCTTTGTCCCTATTTACTGCCATCACTTTTCGGAGTCAGAATACCAGGAGGTATGCAGCTGTTGACCCCTGTAGTCTTGAACTGTGATTAATTGATCTCTGCAAGTGATGCCATAAAGCTGAAGGTATTTTTTTCATGGAAGGCTGCACAATGTCCAATTAGCCCTTGCCCTTGCAGCATCACTTTACCAAAGGTCTTCAATTCTGACGTCCTTCCAATAGTCCTAAATAAACACCAACAGACGTGATGCTTAGTGTTTCTGATGCCTGGTTTTAAAATACCTACAATTATCACTGATGGGTTGTCTGTAGTAGCGAGCGGAGAGGCCGAACTGTTCAGGTTCACTAACATTCTCCGAACCCGAACCCTTGGTATTTGACTCCTCATGGCTGCACAGGTTGGATTCAGCCCTAGGGAGTCCTGGAACAGTTCGGCCTCTCTGCTCAACACTAGTTGTCTGTATATGGCGCTTAGCAATGCCTCTCTACTTTGGTAACAGTACAGTACCTGGGCCAGCCAGGACCTGAACAACAAAAGGTTGGTAAGGCATCTTGCCCAGATAGATAGGCACTACTGCTGGTTCAGGTTAAACCAGGGCAACAAAAAATTGGTCAGGCATCTAGCCTTTGATTGCCTTTCACCAGATAGTGAGGTACTACTGCTGGTCCAGCCATGGCTAAGACAACAGTAGCTTAATGAGGCACCCAGCCGTCCATTGTCCAGCCCCAAATATTGAAGTTCTACCGTCTGTCCAGATAGGATTAAGACAATGAAATGTTGGTGAGCCAACTATCGCCCTATTGCCTCACATCACATAGTAAAGCATTACTGCTGGTCCAGTCATGGCCAGGACAACATGGCCAGTGAGGCCCCGAGCTGCTCATTGCCCAAACACACAGAGAAGCACTACTGCTGGTCCAGATAGGATCAGGACAACAGAAGGTTGATGAGCCATCTAGCTGCCCATTGCCTTGCTTCAGATATTGAGTACTAGAGCTGCTTCACATAGGAACAAGACAGCAGAAGGTCAACATTTTTTATACGCCTGTTTCAGGGTTTCTTTTAATATGTCTTTTGTTTCTGTTTTTATTTGTGGATTACATAATGTGGATACCATTATCTATATTACCAGTTTCCTAATATTCATACCACCTTGTCCATATCTTTGTCCAATATCTACCTAAACATGGAAGAGAAAATACTTAGACCACTAGACGCCAACCTTCCAAGGTCTTCAAGCCTATTAAAATTCCTTCATGTGAATACCAAAAAATCTAACATCATACAAGTTCAGAAATTCTAGACAGAAGGAGTGAAATAACCTCCCCCCTCAAGATCCCAATTTTTTTTGTAACGTACCTCAGTTTTGACTAGACAGCTTTACATATGTGTGAATAGTACTGGTGGCCCCTCCAGGTTTGTAGTTGAGCTTTACTGCCCCTTTCACACATTTACACCATTAGCTATGAATCATTGAAGTTTGTGAGAAGTCAGCTGCCTGAAAAACTAACATTTGGCTGGAGAAACGTGACATGACCCATGTCAGGAGAACTGGCTCAGGGACTACAAATCATCTACTGATAGACATGTAAGACAATCCTGCATGGACTGGGGGAAGGGTGTTATTCTTAGTTAACATTGGGTAATAGAAAAGAGGGAGACAAATATATTTCTCCAATGCTTCATGTATTTACAACCACCATCTACATCGAAACATGGCACAAGTCTTAGCCAGATTTATTGTCTTACCTAACCCAAAAATGTTAAAAATTGACACCCCAATTTCGGTGCAATTTGATGCAAAGTGATGCCCATTTCTGCTATGTTGTTTAGTGTAGGCCCGGCAGAGAACACCATAGTGTAGGGGCGGCAGAGAACACCATAGTGTAGGGGCGGCAGAGAACACCATAGTGTAGGGGCGGCAGAGAACACCATAGTGTAGGAGCGGCAGAGAACACCATAGTGTAGGGGCGGCAGAGAACACCATAGTGTAGGGGCGGCAGAGAACACCATAGTGTAGGGGCGGCAGAGAACACCATAGTGTAGGAGCGGCAGAGAACACCATAGTGTAGGGGCGGCAGAGAACACCATAGTGTAGGGGCGGCAGAGAACACCATAGTGTAGGGGCGGCAGAGAACACCATAGTGTAGGCCCGGCAGAGAACACCATAGTGTAGGGCTGGCAGAGAACACCATAGTGTAGGGGCGGCAGAGAACACCATAGTGTAGGAGCGGCAGAGAACACCATAGTGTAGGGGCGGCAGAGAACACCATAGTGTAGGAGCGGCAGAGAACACCATAGTGTAGGGGCGGCAGAGAACACCATAGTGTAGGAGCGGCAGAGAACACCATAGTGTAGGGGCGGCAGAGAACACCATAGTGTAGGGGCGGCAGAGAACACATAGTGTAGGGCTGGCAGAGAACACCATAGTTTAGGGCGGCAGAGAACACCATAGTGTAGGGCTGGCAGAGAACACCATAGTGTAGAGCTGGCAGAGAACACCATAGTGTAGAGCTGGCAAAGAACACCATAGTGTAGGCCCGGCAGAGAACACCATAGTGTAGGGCTGGCAGAGAACACCATAGTGTAGAGCTGGCAAAGAACACCATAGTGTAGAGCTGGCAGAGAACACCATAGTGTAGAGCTGGCAGAGAACACCATAGTGTAGAGCTGGCAAAGAACACCATAGTGTAGGCCCGGCAGAGAACACCATAGTGTAGGGGCGGCAGAGAACACCATAGTGTAGGGGTGGCAGAGAACACCATAGTGTAGGAGCGGCAGAGAACACCATAGTGTAGGGGCGGCAGAGAACACCATAGTGTAGGGGCGGCAGAGAACACCATAGTGTAGGGGCGGCAGAGAACACCATAGTGTAGGAGCGGCAGAGAACACCATAGTGTAGGGGCGGCAGAGAACACCATAGTGTAGGGGCGGCAGAGAACACCATAGTGTAGGAGCGGCAGAGAACACCATAGTGTAGGGGCGGCAGAGAACACCATAGTGTAGGGGCGGCAGAGAACACCATAGTGTAGGGGCGGCAGAGAACACCATAGTGTAGGGGCGGCAGAGAACACCATAGTGTAGGGGCGGCAGAGAACACCATAGTGTAGGCCCGGCAGAGAACACCATAGTGTAGGGGCGGCAGAGAACACCATAGTGTAGGAGCGGCAGAGAACACCATAGTGTAGGGGCGGCAGAGAACACCATAGTGTAGGGGCGGCAGAGAACACCATAGTGTAGGGGTGGCAGAGAACACCATAGTGTAGGCCCGGCAGAGAACACCATAGTGTAGGGGCGGCAGAGAACACCATAGTGTAGGGGCGGCAGAGAACACCATAGTGTAGGGGCGGCAGAGAACACCATAGTGTAGGGGCGGCAGAGAACACCATAGTGTAGGGCTGGCAGAGAACACCATAGTGTAGGCCCGGCAGAGAACACCATAGTGTAGGGCTGGCAGAGAACACCATAGTGTAGACCCGGCAGAGAACACCATAGTGTAGGGGCGGCAGAGAACACCATAGTGTAGGGGCGGCAGAGAACACCATAGTGTAGGGCTGGCAGAGAACACCATAGTGTAGAGCAGGCAAAGAACATAATAATCTTCTAATATATTTTGTGTAAAATTTTCGGTTGAATCAGATCAGAATTTGGTGACTGATTTCCATTCACTTCCTATTCTAGTAAAGTGAAGTAAGAGAGAAGTCGGGGAACCTGACAGACACATTGATTAAGTGACAGCGGAGCCTACAGACATTTTCCAGGACTGTAGAATAACACACCATAATCCACTTTAACAATAGGCCAGTCTGTGTTCATCCTTATAGTAATGTGATACTCACTGTAACCTGAAATATGAAACAAAACATATTATCACTAGCATTAGATTTATCAGACGTTTCATGTTTCAGAGACGTAAGCTGTGCTTTTAAAAGTATATCCTTAGTATAAAGGACCTATACACAATTAAAGGGATCTATAAGAGTGTAAATAGGGTGATGCCAAACAGTGCCACTTTTACCTGCTGGCTATTTCTGGTACTGCAGCTGAGTGAGATTAGACTGCTGTACTCAAGGCTGCAGTGAAATTAGATTTTTGACGTATAGTGTTTAAGATATTGCTGGGGACAAATGGTCATTACTGACTCTGGCCTCCCTTAAAAAAATTGCCCTAATACACAAAGCGATATAATTGGCCGAATGGGGCCATGTAATAGAAAAAACAATCTGCGATGAAATGATTATTGGCTGATTGTTGGTTTAGGTTTGGACCTACAATTTGTTGGGCACCAACTGCGCATCGCTACACGTAATAGCGATGCGCAACCGACGGCTGACGATTGCCCAAACACCTGATAACTTACCTCTCCCCGCTCCCGGTCTTCTCTCCTGCACTCCGCAGATTCCCAGTCTCGGAGGCTGCAGCGTCTGAGCATCTTGTAAGCTGACAGGCCATTCAGCCAATCACAGGCCTCTGCGGTCGAATCCTGTGATTGGCTGAGTGGCCTGTCAGCTGAATGAGGGGAGGGGGAAATGTCAGTGTTGCAGCCCCATAGATACAGGCTGTGTGGTATACCTTCAAGGTAGCTACGCTGCTGCTTAACGTATACGTAAATTTCCACTTACTTCTGCCATGTAATAGTAACATGTCAAAAAAGCTGTTATTGGTGGGAGGCTAGGTGCTGAGACCCAGTGGCATAGCTACCCTGAGGGCAGACCACGCAAATGCTGTGGGGCCAATGCGGTAAGGGAGCCCGGCGAAGCATGTTGTGCCTTCATGGTACGCCACTAACAGTACCCCCTGGCCCCCTCGCTAACCCCCTGCCCTGGACGTCACTCATGCACTGGGGAGCTGGAAGAATGAGGGAACGCCAGGGGACTGCGCTGGGTAAGGTGAGTATGGTGGGGGGGGGGTTGTACAAGATCCATGGAGCTCCAATTTTTTGCTATATGGCCCCATGAATCCTAGACATACACTTTAAGCCTGGGTTCACACTACATATAACACTGGCCGTTCTGTGACCCAGCCAGGTCACAGAGCGGACGTTACTGATGATCATCCTGGCTGGTACTGCAGTAGCGGCCAGATGATCTTCATTTCTGCAGAATTTGAATGCGGGAGCACACAGGTGCGCCCGCATCCCAATTCCCCGCAGCATAAAATGGAGCGTTGTGTTAACTGACATGTCTTCTGCGGCCGCTATTCAATGAATAGCTGCCACAGAAAACTGACATGTCAGATTTTCGTGCGGCCGGATGGAATCCCGGCCAGAGCGTGTGTATGTGTATACGTGTATACACTGCGACGGCAACCCATTCAATGAAATGCAACGTATGTTTTGTATAAATCACGGACGTTTAGGCTGAATCCCGGAATTCCAGGCAGTACCCGGGCAGTCTCCTCCTTCCCCACGGACCGGGAAGCCATTGGGAATCAAATGCGGAATGTTCAGCAAAGTTCGAGTTCGATAGAACCTAAGATTTTCTGCTGTTCAATCATCTCTATTCATGAGGTCAGCGCTGTCCACAAAAGGCCCCAAAACCACCAATAAATAAGGTAAAGTTAAACTAAAAGGAATTGATTCAGATATTGCACAGGAATGACGCGTTTTAGGAGTACTACTCCCTTCTTTTCCCGCTCTGCTTTCTGCATATGAAGCTGATAATCTATAACCGTGACCTCATTTATAATGGTTCACAAATGATCACGATGACCTGTCTAGTCTGAAATCCATCATTTCCCCGGATAGCAGGCATGCGGCCCCTTGTACAGCACAGCCGATAATCCCAAATTTATTACAGCCATTTCTCCATTGTATGCGGAGAGGTGAAGTGATTGGAACCGTGTGCAGAGGATGATGGGTTGGGGGTCTCTCGGATCCTGCATCACTATATATTTAGCATGTACACAGCATGTTCTAGCTCCCTATTCCAGCAGGCAGATCAGCAAGTTTTTATTAATCCATCAGAAATGCTGAAGATCTCTCCCATCGCTAGGACATGCTATAGGCTGTACTGTACATTACACCCAGTCATATATCATATTACTAGTCTACTGACCAGGATTGTCACAAGCCTGAAGAAATAAGGAATCCTACAAATCTGACCTCTGTTCTTCAGTGTGCATGCCGCCTAAGTAAGCATCCTACAAATACAAACCTATTATTGTCTGCAGCCTCTTACCAGAACCCCAGCTATTACTCCTTATATATAACCCATCCCCAGTGTGCACCTACAACTATAATGATCCCTACAAACACACATTTAAAGGGATTATACAGGATTAGATGAACATACCTATATTCTTACAAAAATAGCACCACCCCTTGTTCTCAGGTTGTGTGTGGCATTGCAACTCAGACCCATTAACTTTAATGGAATTAAGCTGCAATACCAATGGGGTACTCCGGTGAAACATGTTTTCTTGCAAATTAACTGGTGTCAGAAAGTTATATAGATTTGTAATTTACTTTCATTAAAACATCTCAAGTCTTCTAGTACTTATCAGCGGCTGTATGTCCTGCAGGAAGTGGTGTATTTTTTCCAGTCTGACACAGTGCTCTCTGCTGCCACCTCTGTCCATGTCAGGAACTGTCCAGAGCAGTAGCAAATCCCATAGAAAACCTTTCCTGCTCTGGACAGTTCCAGAAATGGACAGAGGTGGCAGCAGAGAGCACTGTGTTAGACTGGAAAGAATACACCACTTCCTGTAGCACATACAGCAGCTGATAAGTACTGGAAGACTTACATTTTTTTAAATTAAAGTAAACTACAAATCTATATATTTTTTTCTTTTTTTGCACGAGTATCCCTTTAAACTGAGGACAAGGGTGGCACTGTTTCTGGAAGATTTTAATCCTGGACAATCCCTTTAAAGAGGACTTATAATTACACCCATCATCTGATTTTCAACCCCCATTAGTAAAAAGGTTCACGCTCATCTGACTATTAATTGAATTGTCAAAAAAACTAAAAACCCACATGTCTTGAGGAAAAAAGAAGCCATGGAGTATAAAGAACCTGCCTCCCTGATCCTTCTAGTGCTAAACTTTTATTATTGCAAGTCATTCTATACCTACACACTGGTCTCACGGCTCCACAGAATTATGTAAATGTATTTCTACATGCAAGAGGTATTCAGATAGACTTCTATGATGGATGATGGTAGCTTGCATACTCCCCCCCCCTTCCCTGAGGTCAGTCATTTTTCTTCTTCTTCTTCAGTCAGATCTGCATGAATCATATTTTCCATCTGACAAGTAACGAAAAAGAATGAGAACGTTCAAAGGAAGAAATCCCAGAATTTACTATTAGAGCACAGATGTACCATAAGGCTAAGTTCACATTCATCAACTTCTTTTCCAATCACAGAGGTTAGATATGAAGCGGAGATATAGGGTGGAAATTGGAAGAATTATTCACCTTTCTCCATGCCATGTCCAAGCCTTAACCCTACGTGTCTGCCCAGATGGCGCGTTACCAGACTGTAGATATCCTATTACATTGATGTCTCTATTATGGAAGAAGAAGGTGCGGAGACTAGGCAGGGAGTGGTGATGTCTGCATCCACATACCCAACTGTCCCCTACACATGCTGACCAGTTTATTCGTCTTCTTTCTTGGCGCTGTCAAGCTTCCCATTGTTCCTGTTGGGACTTAAAGGAGAAATCCGGCAATTTTTAAAACCCGGCAAAGGCAGGGGGGAATTTTATCAGGAGTATGAACTTACCTCTCCCTGTGCCCACGGTGAGTGGTGGTACCGGCCCCAGGACCCCTGCCGGAAGGCATTGTTCCCCGAGTTGTGATGACGTCACACCTTAGCCAATCAGTGACCGAAGTGGTGTCCCCCCCCCCCCCCAGTCACTGACTGGCTGAGCAGTCAGTCCATAAGACCTGTCAGCATCTGCAGCCCAGCAGGGGTCCCGAGGCTGGTCCCGCCACTCACCACGTGCATGGGGAGAGGTAAGTTCGTACTCCTGATCAAATTCCCCCCTGCCGGCTGCCAGATTTTACAAATGGACAGACTTCTCCTTTAAGACTAAATTTGGTCAAAGCCACCACTGGTGACAGGTTCGGCCTACACCCTAAGGTGCATGGCGACCTACAGACCCTCCAATGACAGATGTCAGTGGAGAGAAGGGTCGGGCAGAATGGAATTTTGCTGACTTACTGGCACCAGACCACTGACCTGTGACCATGACCTGACTGTCAGTGAACTCCGCCTGTCCTGACTTGTTGTCCATCTCTCGCATTTGCATGAACTCTGCAATCTCTGAGCTTTGGTCTGAATGACTATGCTTTTGCTACATTCTCCAGTACCCCACTTTACGTCAGTAGCTGCCAAAGATGACCATGTTAACAGGGTTGTCCAGGGAGCAGAAAACATCTTCCCCTCCCCGGCACCACCTCCAGCCTCTGGCCATCCCATATACCTTCCAAGATGGGGAACGTTTATGTTGGCTGCATTACATGCGTGTTAACCAACGCCTACACTTGATGGCTAATAGCTGCCTGACAATACCGATGGTGCGGAGACATTAGGCAGCTATTGGACACTGTGCACAGGTAAGGTTTCAACCACATGAGAACTATACCCTCCAAGATGGCCAGAGGAAGTAAGTGGAGCACGGGGGGGGGGGGGGGGGGCTCTTTGGCATTCTCTGCCAGAAAAGTCCAAACTGGTGAAGAATCAGGGACTCCTAAGACTCTGCGTTGTTCCATGCTACACTACAACAGGACAGAGGAGTCAGCGCAGGAAGATAGGGGCCTAGTGAGGCACCTTTACTAATCCTAGCACTGAGCTTATAACTACTTAGAGGTGAGGTCGGCTGTGAATATAGGAATATATGATCATCCTTCAACTGGTTGCAGGTGTTAGATATAAAATACAAGATTTCATTTATTAAAAAGACATAGGTATAGTTATGCACAACATATTTTATAAAAAAAAGAGTCTGCTCTGGTACCAGAAACTATAAAACAGAAGTGGTCCAAAAAGTAAAAAAAATTATATTAAAAATGCAAAAAGTGAAAATAAAAAATGAAAAATATAAAAGAATGAGAATGGAAAAAGATAAAAAAAAAAAGGAAAATAAGTTAATGATCGTGAGTTTAGGAGTCGTGTAACTCAAAAAAAAAAAATATTCCAACATTTGAAACATAGAAATGAGTATAAAATAAGTGCTTAGGATTTATCTCATTCATCCAAATAGATTTGTTATAGGTAATCGCTAATAGCGTGGGACTTAGCAGCGATGTGCACATAGTCCTTTCTCTCTGTTAGGACTGCAGTGCGTATGACTTAAGGCCCTATTCCACGGGTCGTTTAGAAGAGCAATATCGTTCGTATTCGGCCGATATCGGCCGCTATGAACAATATTCGTCCCGTGGAATAGAGAGCAACGATCAGCCGACATCGTTCATGTCGGCTGATCGTTGCAGTCGCTTGTTTTTCAACATGTTGAAAAACAAGCGACTGATATAGCAGCGATCTGCTGCCGTCGCTCCGTTGAATAGGAGCATCGGCAGCAGGCGATGCTATATCCTATGGGCTGCCCGGACGATCAGCGATCCCCTGGGCAGCCCCCCCAGCAGCTCCCCGCCGCCCCTCCCGCACTCACCCGCTCGCTGACGCCGCGTTGAATAGCGGCGGCAGCGAGCGGGGAACGAGGAGCAAACGAGCGCTAATAGCGCTCGTTTGCTCCTCCAAACGACTCGTGGAATAGGGGCATTAGACAATCATTGTAACACTCTATAGGTTTGGTTACATAATAATTGAGAGTCGGTAGGGTAGATGATGTTATAAGCCTTATTTGTGTTACTTAGTGCTGGCTGTATTACAACTTTGTTCTTTATGCAAACTGCAATAAGTCACACTGTAATGTTCTGTATCGATACTTGATATGTACAATACACCGGACTCTACATTTTCTCATTGATAATATTATAGTGATGGGATCAAGAATAGTTTCCAATCATTATGACTATGGGGGCAGGGCCGGGACAAAGAGTAGGCAGGGGTAGGCGATGGCCTAGGGCGCCAAACTGCAGGGGGCGCCACCAGGCCGAACACGGAAGCAGCATACAGGAGCTGATTACATCAGCCCCCTACTGCTGCTGTACATAGGAGGGGGGAGGGGCGGCTCCCTGCCGGGACACTGCTCTGGCTGAGGAGGCGTCTGACCTGCTCCAGGACACCAGTATGGGGGACTGTGCAGCATTACTCACATCCCCTGCTGCACATCCTCCAGGCTCTGGGAGCTGCTCAGCTGTCGGGTCAGGGAGGAGGAGGAGGTGAGGAACGGCAGCCTGCAGAGACCACACAGGGGGACCAGGAAGTGTCTGCCCCTGCCTCTCCTGTCAGCTGCTCATCGCTGCAACATCATCATCATCAGCAGCAGCAGACTCCTCCATGACAGTCCCAGGATGGTGAGGACAGAAAGTGCAAGCAACCTAGCTGAGAGGTAGCTGTTTTGTGTCTCTGTGTGTGTACAAAAGAGTGTGAGTGTGTGTGTGTGTGTGTACATGTGAGTGTGTATACATAAGACAGAGTGTGTGTGTGTGTACATAAGAGTGTGAGTGTGTATACATAATAGAGTGTGTGTGTGTGTGTGTGTGTATACATAAGACAGAGTGTGTGTGTGTGTGTGTGTGTGTACATAAGAGTATGAGTGTGTATACATAATAGAGTGTGTGTGTGTGTGTGTGTGTGTGTATACATAAGAGTGTGTGTGTGTGTGTGTGTGTGTGTGTGTATACATAAGAGTGTGTGTGTGTATACACAGGGCTGGCCTTAGGGTAGATGGCGCCCTGTGCGAAACTTTCTTTTGGCGCCCCCCCCCCCCCGCCCCTGTTGATACCCCGTAATGGTGACATAGACTAAATCTCACAGCCTCCCATCCCTCCAGACAACCCCCCACAATAAAACCACAAACGGGACAGGAGGCTGTAGGATTTAGATACAATATACTAAATCCTACTACAACAAGCTCCACCCCTAAACCCCAGCCCCCCCAAACCCCCTGACCCCCGATAGAAGTACCATCTATGTATGTATCTATCAATCATCTACCCCCCCCCCCCCCCCCCCCCGGTTATATATGTGACCTTTTAATCACTTTTTGAATTTTTCTCTGGGATGTGACTTCACTAAAAAACAGCAAATTTGGACTTGGCCTATTTGGCAATTACACTGTTTACCGTGGGGGCAGTAGTTATGCACTGTTTAGCTGTTGGTGTATGCTGGGGGCAGTAGTTATGCACTGTTTCAGCTGTTTGGGTATGCTGGGGGCAGTAGTTATGCACTGTTTAGCTGTTGGGTATGCTGGGGGCAGTAGTTATGCACTGTTTAGCTGTTGGGGTATGCTGGGGGCAGTAGTTATGTACTGTTTAGCTGTTGGGGTATGCTGGGGGCAGTAGTTATGTACTGTTTAGCTGTTGGTGTATGCTGGGGCAGTAGTTATGCACTGTTTAGCTGTTGGGTATGCTGGGGGCAGTAGTTATGCACTGTTTAGCTGTTGGGGTATGCTGGGGGCAGTAGTTATGCACTGTTTAGCTGTTGGGGTATGCTGGGGGCAGTAGTTATGCACTGTTTAGCTGTTGGGGTATGCTGGGGGCAGTAGTTATGCACTGTTTAGCTGTTGGGTATGCTGGGGGTAGTAGTTATGCAGTGTTTCAGCTGTTGGTGTATGCTGGGGGTAGTAGTTATGCAGTGTTTCAGCTGTTGGGGTATGCTGGGGGCAGTAGTTATGCACTGTTTAGCTGTTGGGTATGCTGGGGGCAGTAGTTATGTACTGTTTAGCTGTTGGGGTATGCTGGGGGCAGTAGTTATGCACTGTTTAGCTGTTGGGGTATGCTGGGGGCAGTAGTTATGTACTGTTTAGCTGTTGGGGTATGCTGGGGGCAGTAGTTATGTACTGTTTAGCTGTTGGGGTATGCTGGGGGCAGTAGTTATGTACTGTTTAGCTGTTGGGGTATGCTGGGGGCAGTAGTTATGTACTGTTTAGCTGTTGGTGTATGCTGGGGGCAGTAGTTATGCACTGTTTAGCTGTTGGGTATGCTGGGGGCAGTAGTTATGCACTGTTTAGCTGTTGGGTATGCTGGGGGCAGTAGTTATGCACTGTTTAGCTGTTGGGGTATGCTGGGGGCAGTAGTTATGTACTGTTTAGCTGTTGGGGTATGCTGGGGGCAGTAGTTATGTACTGTTTAGCTGTTGGTGTATGCTGGGGGCAGTAGTTATGCACTGTTTAGCTGTTGGGTATGCTGGGGGTAGTAGTTATGCAGTGTTTCAGCTGTTGGGGTATGCTGGGGGCAGTAGTTATGCACTGTTTAGCTGTTGGGTATGCTGGGGGCAGTAGTTATGCACTGTTTAGCTGTTGGGTATGCTGGGGGCAGTAGTTATGCACTGTTTAGCTGTTGGGGTATGCTGGGGGCAGTAGTTATGCACTGTTTAGCTGTTGGGGTATGCTGGGGGCAGTAGTTATGCACTGTTTAGCTGTTGGGGTATGTTGGGGGTAGTAGTTATGCACTGTAGCTGTTGGGGTATGCTGGGGCAGTAGTTATGCACTGTTTAGCTGTTGGGGTATGCATGGGGTAGTAGTTATGCACTGTTTAGCTGTTGGGTATGCTGGGGGCAGTAGTTATGTACTGTTTAGCTGTTGGTCTATGCTGGGGGCAGTAGTTATGCACTGTTTAGCTGTTGGGGTATGCTGGGGGCAGTAGTTATGCACTGTTTAGCTGTTGGGGTATGCTGGGGGCAGTAGTTATGCACTGTTTAGCTGTATGGTATGCTGGGGGCAGTAGTTATGCACTGTTTAGCTGTTGGGTATGCTGGGGGCAGTAGTTATGCACTGTTTCAGCTGATATATAGATAGAGATAGATAGATAGAAGGGAAAGAGGTAGAGAGACAGAGGAGAGAGAATCATCACTTACAGCAGGGGCCCAGGATCCTGGAGGCTGCAGCATTGCTGAGGAGGAGGAGGGAGGACGCACATGGCTGGGCAGAGGTCACAGGTCACCACACTGATGGGACCTGAGCACCCTGCAGGCTGCAATGTGGCAAGAAAAAAGTCAGCCTCCCACATGTGGTGGGTGCCGGGGGCGGGGCTTGTCGGCGGGGGGCGGAGCTTACCGGGATTAACCCGGAACATTACTTTGCCAGGTCCCTAGCCCGTCTATCTTCTGGAGCGCCCAAACCAACTACTATGTAAGGAGGGCAGGCGGCCAGCTAGGGGGGCGCTCTGGCAGACAGACAGAACGTCTGTCTGCCAGACCAGTTAAGTGTGCAGCTGACTGCCAGAGCGCCCCCTAGCTGGCCAGGAGTGATGCGCCCTGTGCAACCGCACAGCTCGCACACCCCAAAGGCCGGCCCTGTGTATACATAAGAGTGTGTGTGTGTGTGTATACATAAGAGTGTGTGTGTGTGTGTGTGTATACATAAGAGTGTGTGTGTGTGTATACATAAGAGTGTGAGTGTGGTGTGTATAGATAAGTGTGTGTGTGTGTGTGTGAATATATATACATAAGTGTGTGCCTGTGTGTGTGTGTGTGTGTGTACTGTACATAAATGTGTGTGCCTCTGTGTGTGTATACGTGTGTGCCTGTGCAGGCCCGCTTCTGCCATGAGGCGGAATGAGCCTTCCGCCTCAGGCGGCAGAATTTGCGGTCCGGCAGGGGGCGGCATTATGTCCCCCCTGCTGTCATTTTTGTTAAGTATCACTTAACAAAAATGACAGCGGCCGCTCACCTGTCCCGTCGCCTGCGCTCTCCACATCCTGTCTGGTCCCGCGACGTCACTCTGCAGCTGTCACGGACCTCCAGGCTGTGGTGAGTGCCCGGGGTCGGTGGGGGACGCGCTGGGGTGATCAGGTCGCGCGGGACCGATCACCCCACTCACTCACCACAGCCTGGAGGTCCGTGACAGCTGCAGGGTGACATCGCGGGACCTGACGGGATGTGGAGACAGCGGAGAGCGCGGGGCGGCTGCGGTGTGGGACAGGTGAGTAGATGGCGATGGCGGCGGCGGCGGCGGGGGGGGGGGGGGGGGGCTGGGGGGCGGGGGTTCCGGGGGGATGCCGGCTGTCACTCGGGGCGGCCGCCTGAGGTTTGCCTCAGGCGGCAGAAACCCTTCAATCGGCCCTGTGCCTGTGTGTATACTGTACATAAAATAGTGTGCATCTGTGTGTGTGTATGTATATACTGTGTGTGTATATATATATATATATATATATATATATATATATACAGAAATGTGTGTGTCTGTGTGTATATCCATAAATATATAGGCACAAAAATATATACAACTGGGGGCAGCACACAGGGGGTCAATATACTACTGGGGGCAGCACACAGGGGGTCTGTATACTACTCGAGGCAGCACACTGGGGTCTATATACTACTGGAGGCAGCAAACAGGGGTCTATATACTACTGGAGAGAGCACACAGGGGTCTATATATAACTGGGGGCAGCACAGGGGTGGGGGGGGGGCCCCGCCATTTGCCTTCTCTGCCTAGGGCACCAAAACTCCTTGTCCCGGCCCTGTATGGGGGGCTCTGTACATACCACCCATCACTTTAACACAACACTCATTATAGTGCATTATGAAAACAGGACGTTAGTAAGGGATTGTTGTCTCATGTAGACACCTAGCTGATGTGCTGGGAAGAACGTCAACAAGTGAATATTCTAAATCCGTCCGTCTTGCCTAAATCCATTGCACATTCCCAGGTGGGGACCTTGTCACAGCTCAGTTATCCTATAAATGTGTTACAAGCACACAGGAATTCCAGATGGCACGAACAGGTGGGACCATAACAAGAACCCTTGTGTATGCATCTTAAACATGTAAGAGACACAAGTGGAGTCACTGCTCCCTAAAAATAGTCGCCGAGTTCTTAAAGTGGATGTACACATAAAACAACATGATAACAATGTACTATAGCGGGGCAAGGTAGGATTTTCTGCCTCACATTATGCACTATTTGTCAGAACTCATGAGCATCGGGCATCATATAGATAGACTAATGGAGATCATGATGTATACACTACTTTATTGGACATTGGTCTATAGCTGTGCACATACAGGGTCCCATACTAGACCATGTCCTGCTAGGTGTTGACACCATCATAGTTTAGGCATGTAGTGGAGAAGTGTAGTGTTGGTCCTGTCATCTCCTCCATTTTTAAGGACAATGTGGAGTCAGTGGAGAAGAGACCCGGGTTTGGTCACATTGACTATAGAAAGGAAGATTGAAGCACTGGAAACTTTTGGAATCCCCTGTGGTAGTGACCCCTTTAGTAGGTTAGCAGGCCATAGCCTGGTTAGCAGTAATTTGGAGATATCAGCTTAGCAGCACACACTTCATCTCTACTACCCTGATACTTAGCTAAGACTGACCGCATGGCACTGGGACTAGTCTCTTATTGGTGGAGAGAAGCCTGAGGTATCGTGGAACCTGATAGGGCAGAATCTGGAGGGAAAACACAGCAGGCCTATGATAGGCCCAGGAGTAAGGAGGCGGCTGGCACACTATCTCACACACACAAATGTTACAAAGCAATTGACCCCTTTCAGTTAGTGCCATCTTGTGGCCAAAAAGCAGTAAACACTATAAGAAACCTGTAAATAAACAATACTCCATGCCGACCTTAATACATACACAGCAACAGCAGTGGCACACAGGTTCTGGGACACTGCACTGCAATAGCGGGATACAAGAATGAGAGTCCTGTGGGAGACAGTTCCTGGAGGTAAGGGTGCCTTCACACCTAACGTATCGCAGCAGAAAATCCGCTGCGGATCCGTAGCAGATTTAACTAAATGAATGAACACAGTATCAAATCCGCACTGATAAATCTGCTGCGGATCCGCAGCGGATTTGACAGTGCGTATTTGATGCTGTGTTCATTCATTCAGTTAAATCTGCTGCGAATCTGCTGCGGATCCGCAGTGGATTTTCTGCTGCGATACGGTAGGTGTGAAGGCACCCTAAAGGTAGGCCGGAGATCAGGGGTTGGGGCGATGGGGCCTGTGCTGGATGGGGCAAGGAGACATAAGCCAATCCTTGTAGTGGTGAGTACTATGGCAGCTTTACCTCTACATAGACAATGAGCTAACAAGTCTTGGGCTGATATAAGTTTAGATATGGAAGGAGAAGGTATATGGTTGTGCTATACTGGCCTTTACTGACACAGGGAAGTGAAGTGTTTGGTAACTTGGTAAAGTCAGTTGGGGCTGTAAAATGGTCGGCCATATGTCAGTAGCAGGGGTGTGTGAGGGGTACTCCGGAGGCCTGAGTATAGGCATGGCCTTGATATGAGGCCTGGTACTGGTAGAAGCCTGAGTCAGCCCTGGTTAAGGTTGACTGTGGATAGTAGGCAGTGAGAGGGGTGAGGTGTCAGTAGCTCTTAAAGAGTCAAAACTAAAAGACAGTCCTATTGTCTCCTAGATACGTGGTGGTGATACTGTGATACAGTGATACTGCCTACTGGATAGTACTGTAAGAGTAGTCCTGTCAGACGCAGACTCCTACAGGGAGATGTGACAAAAAGGGAATGATCCCCTGAGAGTGGTGTTTGACAGAAGAGAGTAGCTATTAGGCTAAAGGTGGTACGTATTATATACGTGTGATCCTGTGTGAGGCAGCACAGACTGGAAAAGGGTCCTTGCTTTGGCTGTCCAGGCATTGTGGGAATTGTAGTTTTGCAACAGGTGGGGGCTGAATGTTGCCCATGCCTGCTGCTGTAGAGAAATACGTTCCTGAAGTATACTACAACAGTATTCTCTGAGGCATTACCCTCCTTCAGCAGTGGGTAGGAATGGGTTGAGAAGCGTAATCAAGAGATGAAAGTGGTGACTCGGACTCAATCATCCTGATCTGAATCCGATTGGGCATCAGAGAAACACATTTGATCCATGGAGGCCGCACCTCACACCTTCCAGGAGCTTCTACTAACATCTCAGTGCCAGATACCACAGGACTCATTCACAGGTCTTACATGGTTGATGGCACAATGGGTCAGGACTATTTTGGTGGTACCATGAAGAGGACCCACACCTACACAATATCAAGGAGATGGTTTGCATTCGGAAGTCTTCAGACTCTCTCTTTTTTTCTTTTTTTACAATATGTTATATTAACCCCTTCAAGACCGAGCCCATTGATGCACCGATGTCAAAATTAATGCAATGTTCCTCCCCGCCTTCTAAGAGCCATAGCGCTTTTATTTTTCCCCCTACAGGGCTGGTTGAGGTCTCATTTTTTGCGCCATGATCTCTAGTTTTTATTAATATCATATTGGTGTAACAGAAAAATTTTGATTGCTCTTTATTATTTTTTTCTGACATATAATTTTTTTGTTCACCGTGCGGGAACAATAATGTTATATTTTAATAAATCGGACGACTTCGCACACTACGATATATATGTTTTTGGGTTTTATATATATATATTGTCTTATAATGGGCACAGAGGTATTTTAAACTTTTATTGGGAGGGGGGTTATAAGGGTTTTTTTTTTTAAGACTTTTAAAAACTTTCTTTTTTTATTACACTTTTTTTTCCACTGTAAATGATGCAATCAATAGATTGCATGCCCTGATCGCAGCTGCCACTCATTATCCTTAGCTCCTGGGACACTGATGTGTTCGGGACCGCTCTCACTGCAGCGGTCCCTCACACATCAAACCCCTTCAGTGTCAGGAACGTATATATACATTCCTACTGCACAGGGTATGTGCAGTAGGAACGTATATCTTTGTATTACTGGCGTGAAGGGGTTAAGGCCTTGTAGCTGAGAGAAAAAAAAATCAAAAAAAAAAATCCCCATTAATTTGCACTCAATACCAGATTATGAAAAAGCGAATTTAAAAAATGTTTACAAATCTTTAAAAAATAAAAAATTAAGTTATATGGATGGATAGATGGATGGATGGATGGATGTTATTGGATGGATGAAGTATTCAGAGCCTTTGCTAAGACACTTACAATTTAGTTCTGACTCCTCCTATTCCTCTTGATCATCTCCAAGATGTTTTTGCACTTACGTTGGAGTGGCCCATGGTAAATTCAGCTGACTGGATCTGATGTAGAAAGACATACCCCTGTCTATATAAGGTCTCACATCTGACAATGGATATCAGAGAAAAAAACTAGCAATGAGGAGGAAATAACTGCCTGTAGAGCTCTGAAAAAAAGGTACAATATAATTTCTGCTGTACTGAAAGTTTTTAAGAGCACAATGACCTCCATAGAGCTTAAATGGATGATGTTTAGAATAGAGACGAGCGAACCTTGGGCACGGTCCTTTCAAACCTACATACATATATACTGTACATTGGTGCCTTGGATTACAAACATAATTCGTTCCGGGACTGCGCGTGAAATCCAAATCCACTCTTAAACCAAAGCATATTTTCCGAAAAGGAATAATTGAAATGCAGACAAATGGTTCCACACCCCAAAAGTAATGATTTTTTTGTATTCTGAATAACATGTAAAACAAATTAAATAAACATTTAGAAACAGCTGAAAATGTCATAATATAAGTTACTGTACAGTATAGCAATCAGCATGAGGAGTATAATGTATAGTAAGTGCATAAGAACTAAAAAACAGCAGCAGTTTGCAGATACAGGATAGAACTGCATATCCCCATAATGCAGTAGCGTAGTACAACAGGCTAGAATAGAGAAGCAGGGCTGCTGTCAGAGGTCTGTGTGGTCACATGACAGCAATGGGGAAGGGAGGTGTGTTCAGCATGAACCAATCAGGAAGTGAGAATCACAGAGCTATACAGGAGGACAGTGACAGAAAATTTTCTATACAGTAGTGTATATAGCTGATAGTAAGTGCAGGCACATTATAGCAGCAGTGTGTATAGCTGAGTGTAAGTGCAGGCACATTATAGCAGCAGTGTGTATAGCTGAATGTGAGTGCAGGAATATTTATAGCAGGAATGGAGGGGATGCGAAACACAAGGGCTGACAGACACTGCAGGAAGGAATGAGCAGGGCATATGTGGGCACAGTATAGCAGCACTCTCTGTCCGGGGAGAAAGGGGTTACAGCTATGAAGAGATTACCTCCACAGTCCTGTGCCCTGATGCAGGCCCCAGCCCAAGTAAATCTGCTATGATTTGGAAGGTGAGGGAGACCTCCAGATTCAGAGAAAAGGGCTGTAGATCCCGCTATGCAGGCCATGTCCCTCCTTGACTTTCCCTCCCACTCAGTACAGGGAGCTCTTAAACCAAAGCAATGCTCTCAAACCAAGTTACAATTTTGAAGAACTGTGAGCTCTTCTTAAAAACCGCTCTCAAACCAAGTCACTCTTAAACCAAGGTACCACTGTATTTTTATTTTTTTCCAAGCAGCTGTAAACAGGTGCATTTGACTGCATTTTACTTCTAAATTCCATGGAAAAGTTGGTAGGCGCGGAGTAGGCAGTATATATCAACAGGTGATAATGTGTGCAATCGCCCTTATTCTTACGGTAATCCTGGCAGTGTGAGAACGAACATACCTGTCAGGAGAAGACCGTGTCTATCATCACAAGAAGATACAATTTAGCTACATTATTCCAGGCACGGATCCAGAAACGGCAGGACAAAGGCAAGTTATTCCAGCTAATATTTGCATAGTGCAACATGAAGTCCTTATGGCAGCTGCACGGATAGGAAAGTGTCAAAGTAAAAGATGACAAGAGCTATTTACACAGCAAAATATCAATCTGTTACCGGATCATAAAATAACACCTAGGGAGACATGGAAGACAAGTAAACATATGGACACATAGAGAAGTATGGACTCTTTTTTTTTTTTTTTTTTTTCAAACATATTTTTATTAGTTTTCACAAGTTTACAGAATACAAAGGACTTTTGTCAAAGGAAATCTCACATCTCGTTCCTTCCAAGTATACAGAGATAATAACAGGCTTTTTAACAGAACAAAAAAAAACCCCAACACCCCAACACCCCCCCCCCCTCCCCCCCAGTGCGCGCGGCCCATAGTCCACTCCCTCTATAGTCAACAAGTACGGCAACACTACCTAATCAGGAAGACGTAATCTGCCCAGAGTACCAGCAATATCAGCCAATAAGTACCACCTTGTATTGCGAAAAGGTCTCACCACCCTCTGCCTTTCAGCCTCATCCAGAAAGTTATTTATAAAAGCCTTCCATTTCTTGAAGAAGGATTTCGCTCTCCTTTCCCTAGATGGCTCGGCCTCCAAACGTTCCATCAGTAGATAATGCTTAACTTGCTGTATTACATGTGCAGCCGTAGGCATATCAGAGGTGAGCCACCTAGACAAGAGACAGCGTTTTGCCACCAGTAGGAAAGTATGGGCCAATAACGTTACCGCGCACCCCTCTGGCGGTATATGTAATATCATAAGATGGGGATCAATGGGGACCGTGAGATTCAGTTTTCCCTGGAGAAGGGAAACCACCTCCCCCCAAAAGGTTTGTACTAGGGGGCAAGTAAATATCCCATGATATAGGTCCGTCCTAGCTTCCCCACAATTCGGGCAAGCTATGATACGGTCTGGGTGCTCTGGAGTGCGTGGAAACATAAACCCATATGTGGCATGATGCAGGATACGGAATTGCGATTCCCTCCACTGCTCACAAATGATGGCCCTGCGCACTGTGGCCCATCCCTTGAGAGTCAGAGCATGTAGGTCAGGTAAGGGTAGTTTATCTTTCCAATATTTGAATAACGAGGGCTCCACCCCCCTTAGTGCTGCCAAACGTAGCGTGGTATGTAAATAGGACACAGAGTGAATCGGCACCGAAGTCCGTATATATACTGGTATAGAGTTGGATGCCAACTCACTCTGTAAGTCCCGCAGTCTGGAGAGAAGAAACCCATGTATCTGTCGGTAAGCCAAGAAGTGACTGGGTGGAAGAGAAAAGATCTCCTGTACCTCTGCAAACGACAGGTACCTGCGTTCCGTGGCCTTAATGAGATCACAGGCGGTTCTCACTCCCCTTAATTTCCAAATCCGGAACATTGGGTTGTGGTAGCCCTGAGTGAATTCCGGATGCCGCCACAAGTCCATATGTGCACTAACCAGGACAGGGAGGCCCAGGAGCCGTCGACCATGTTGCCAAGCCTTAATTGTGTCCCGAAGGAGTAAACTCTGCTTGACTAGTGAAGGCAGGGCAGCAAATCTTGTATGCAATAGGCAATTGAGTGACCAGGGGGTCACCAGTTGAGACTCCAGCTCATAGTTAGAGTATGAACTGGTACCTTCACCCAGTCTATGCCATGACGGAGTAAGCAGGCCAGGTTATAAAGACGTACGTCTGGGCAGCCCAGGCCTCCCTCGTCCTTAGGAAGAGACAGTTTTTTCTGAGAGATACGCGGCCGCTTTGAGGCCCATTTGAAAGAGCTAAATGATTTCATGAGCAACTTAACGTCAGTATGCTTAAGAAGTAGAGGGACTGTCTGCAACGGGTATAAGAGTTTGGCAAAGCCCATCATTTTCAATAGGGCTACACGTGCTAATAGGGGAAGAGGTAGATTAGACCATCTCTGGAGATCTTCCTGAATTTTCCTAATAATGGGGGGGAAGTTCATAGGGTAGAGAGAACTCGGATCTCTGCCCACCTTGATTCCCAGATAGGTGATCAATGTCGGGGCCCATTTTACAGGAAGACGTATGTCGGGAGGGGGTTGGCGCGAGGTTTTTGGGGACAAGGCCAACAATTCGCTCTTATCTACGTTGACCTTAAAGCCCGAATGGCTACCAAATTGTTCCAGATAATGTAACACTGTTGGCAGATCTCTCTTGTAATCATTCAGGAAGACCAATAGGTCATCCGCGAAAAGCGCTACCCGCTGTTCCCCCACTCCAACCTTAATTCCTCCTACATCGGGCGCCGATTGCAGCCTGCGGGATAACGGTTCCACCGACAGGTTAAACAGTAGGGGGGACAGTGGGCAACCCTGGCGTGTCCCTCTAAAGAGAGGAAAAGAAGGGGAAAGAAACCCTGGGATGTGAATCCTCGCTAAAGGGGCAGAGTATAGACTTTGTATATAGGTAAGGAAAGCTCCCGTAAAGCCCATTCCCCTCATCACCTCCATCATCCATCCCCAGCTCACACTGTCGAAAGCTTTTTCAGCGTCGATGAACAAAAGAGCTGGGGATGGATGACTGTGGATCCCGAGCCTGACCTCATCCAAAACTGCCAGCACCCGTCTTATGTTCATGACCGCTGCTCGCCCCTTAATAAACCCCACCTGGGCTGGTGTAATGAGATCCGGCATCACCTGGGAGAGCCTATCCGCCATAATCTTTGAAATTATTTTTAAATCTAAATTAAGTAAAGAAATAGGGCGGTAGGATCCCGGTAGATGCGGATCCTTTCCAGGCTTCAAAAGTACTTTAATATAAGCCGTATTAGATGTGCCTGGAATGGGTGTCCCTTCTATATAGGTTCTATAGACGGACAACAAGGTGGGGGAGATATCATCGTTCAAGATTTTATAAAATTCCCCGGAAAACCCGTCAGGGCCCGGGGCCTTGCGGGTCTTCAGGTGCTTTATAACTCCAGATATCTCCTCCACCGTCACCGGGGAATTGAGAAGAGTCACCTGGTCCTCCGTCAAAGAGGGCAAGGCACTTCCCAACCATGAGGCTCTCGTACTGTGGGGAGAAGGGGTGGGTCTAGCGTATAGGGTTTGGTAGAAGTCTCGCAAGAGGGACACAATTTTTTCAGGATGGTTATGAGGCATTCCCTTATCGTCTAGTAGGGTGTGAATTTGCTGTGAGGGGAAGGGGCCCCTGGCAAACCTAGCCAAAATACGTCCTGCCTTATTCCCATGTCTAAAAAGCAGGGCATCAAAATAAGATCTATCAAGCACTGCCTTCTTCTCCATCCACTGCTCATAATCCCTACATGTTTGTTGCCAGTCTTTCCTAGCCTGGTCAGAGGGGGATGTTAGAAAATTGGTATACGCTCGCCTAAGAGCAAGACTAAATTTGGTTATATTGACCGCGACTTTCTTCTGTAGGGAGTGCTTGTACGCCATAATCCGACCCCGCAAAACAGCTTTAGCGGTGTCCCAGAACAGTTGAGGCTGATCAGCGTGGGCCGAATTATGGGTAGAATACTCCAACCACCACCCCTTCAGGAGAGTTTTAAACTCGTCGTCCCTAGCCAGTCCTATAGGAAATCTCCAGAGAAAGTCACGCCCTTTCGGAATAGTTGTTGTGAAAGTACATAATAAGGGGGCATGATCTGAAATGATTAGATCCTCTATGGTGTGGGATAGCAACTTAGGGAGAAAGGTGGGTGAGGAAAATACATAATCGATCCTGGACCAAGAATCATGGGGAGCAGAATAAAACGTATATTCCCGTGAGTCTGGGTGCAGATGCCGCCACGTATCAGACAGTCCCACGTTTTGGGTCAATAATTCTAACGGTGTGGGTCGAAGAGACGATGGGGGGCGGATCACTCGAGGTCTAGACCTGTCCTCCAAAGTCAACATTACTTCATTAAAATCTCCTGCCACCAGCTTATTGGGAGCAGGATCAGCTAGAAGTTTGGAGGAGAGCCTATTGAAAAAAGCAGTACTGTTCCCATTAGGACCATAAACATTGTACACCACAGCGTCCTCAGAATGCAGTTTCACATGCAAAGAACAGATCCGGCCCCCATCGTCATGTTCAGAACCCAACACTTGGCCCTGAAAAGCTCTACTTATCAGAGTCACCACTCCTCCCTTGCCTTCTACTGCAGGAGATCCAAACACCTCCTTCACCCAAAGTTTTTTTAGGCGGAAGAAATCTTCCTCTTCCAAATGGGTCTCCTGCAGTAGAACAATGTCTGGTTTTAGCTTTTTTAGATACCTAAGGATCATGACCCTCTTTCGGGGGGACCGGAGCCCCTTTATATTCCATGATATCAAGCGCAACATTGCTGCCGGTTACTAGGGATATGAAACCAACGAAGACTATATGAGAGCTTCCCACCCGCGAGCACCCCTAACCATCCCTCCCCCCTCCCTAACCCAACTCCCAACAAAAATATCATGACAAGCCACTCCGACGGCAGTGCTGCCCGCACTGCGATCAGAGAGCAGCGTCTGCTGACTTCACCTTTTTCCATGCCGTGAGGCATCGACTTACACCTGTTAACGATACCAAACCTGCCACCGCCACCCACCGCTGCTGGTTGCCGGCGTAAAACAAAAACATGAGAAACAGCAACTATAATTAACCCTAACACCCCAGGGCTAATAAGAAGGACACTAAACTGAAGAAAATCAGGCAGATGGTGTCCCCTAACATGTATCATGCAGTTACACCCTCAGGGGGTAGCTTCAGAGATCACGGTGGCAAGGAGGATCTCCTACGTCGCTGTTCTTTAGGGGGACAAAACCACTCAGAGCCGCCTGGAGAAGCGGGGTCATCACTGCTAGCCCGGTGCTTAGGAGAAAGTGATTTCCGACGATTAGGACGCCTCCTCTCCTCATCTGGTAAAGGATCATCATCGAGCTGTAGGTCCTCTCTGGCTTTATCCGGAGATCGATATGTAGAGTAGGAGCCATCTTGGTGAAAAACGCGGAATGTTTCAGGATGCAGCAAGGCAAACTTGATCTTTCTCCGATACAAAGCGGAACAGACAGGTGAAAACATTTTGCGCTGCCTAGTGGTCTCTGCCGAATAATCCGCAAATATGAGTAGCCTGGAGTTCTCATACACTATGGCCTCGCTCTGGCGGCGGAATGCTTGGAGAATTTTCGCCTTGTCTGAGTAATCCAGGTACTTAACAATAACCTGGCGAGGACGTGACCGTGGCTGAAGAGTCGGGTGAGAGACCCCTTGATCCGCTATTCGCCGGTCAGGACCAAGTCTGTGAGCCCGTTCCACTTTACAGTCATGTGAGAGGCCCAGGAGAGAAGGTATAGTGGACTCACATAACAGGAGAAGGTCCTGTTGGGCCACCGTTTCCGGGACCCCTATAACCCGAAGGTTGTTCCGCCTCGAGCGGTCCTCGAGGTCTTGCAGTTTATACCAGAGTTTGCGGTTCTCTGCTATCAGGTCTCTGGAAGTAGGAACCAGGGAGTCCATACCTTCCTCTAGCTGCTGGATGCGGGTCTCGGCCTCGTCCAGGCGGTCGCCATGTTGTGAGACCTCTGTCTGTAATTGCTTCAGGGCAGCATTAACAGTAGCCGTGAGTGTAGACTGGATCGTGGTGGAGAGGCGTTTAGCCACTGCAACGGCCAATCGGTCATAGTCTATGCTCACAGGGTCTTCTCCATCCGACCGCTCACTGCCCGATCTGGCCGGGGAACAGTCTCTATGTTCTGCAGCCGGCGGCTTATCCGCCATCTTGGATTCCCGCACCTTGTCTTTCGCAGGCTTACCCAGCGCGGTGCCGCGTTTCTTGGGACCCATCGCCTGTACGAAGCGGTCCATACAGCTTCCCTGGGCGTTAATGGTGTGGTTTCACCGGTCTGTGAGCTGTTGTGCGGGTAGGGAACGGCTTTACCGGCGCGGCGGGCACGGAGCTGACTCTCCGAGTGTCCTCACCACATGGCGCCGGAACCGGAAGTCCATGGACTCTTTATTTCTACATCCAAACTGTCAGGACGGAAGCTTGAGTTACAGAAACATTTATGAGGAATAAAAATAAAATTGGCGAAATTCAGGTAAAGGATCGAGTATGAAATACAGTGGTGCCTTGGATTAGGAGCATAATACCATGCTTGTAATCCAAATCCACTCTTAAACCAAAGCAAATTTTCCCATAAGAAATCACTGAAAAGCCGACAATTGGTTCCACACCCTAAAAATAAGGTTTTTTTTTTATTCTGAATAACAGGTAGAACAGATGGAACAAACAATGAATGGTACAACAGGCTAGAATAGAGAAGCAGGGCTGCTGTCAGAGGTCTGAGCGGTCATATAACAGCAATGGGGGAGGGGTGTGTGTTCAGCATGGACCAATCAAGAAGTGAGAATCACATGGCTGTGCAGGAGGACAGTGACAGAAAGTTTTCTATACAGCAGTGTGAATGGCTGAGTGTAAGTGCAGGCACATTATAGCAGCAGTGTGTATAGCTGAGTGTAAGTGCAGGCACATTATAGCAGCAGTGTGTATAGCTGAGTGTGAATGCAGGCACATTATAGCAGGAATGAAGAGGATTGTAAACACAAGGGCTGACACAGACTGCAGGGAGCATGAAGGAATGAGCAGGACAGATGTGGGCACATACATGCAGCACTCTCTGTCCGGGGAGAGAGGGGTTACAGCTATGAAGAGATTACCTCCACAGTCCTGTCCCCTGATGTAAGACCCAGCCTGAAGTGGATCTGCTATGATTTGGAAGGTGAGGGAGACTTCCTGGGTTAGAGTACAGGGCTGTAGACCACCCTGCTGTAGACCATGCCCCTCCCCCCTCTTTCCTGCACAGAACACACGGCAAACGCCTAACACACTTCCTGTAATTTGTCCTGATCTAACTGTTACAAGAGACAAAGTTTCCCTGACAACAGGAAGTGAACAGCAGATTGAAGACATGGAAGATACCTAGTGCCCAAGACTTTAGAGCTTTTTTTTTCTGGACTAAGGAGTCTTTTATGATACATGAAATGATTTACAAATATGTCAGTAACCACATGAGGCTATCAAATAGTGGGAAGCTGTTTGAAACAACTTTGACCATTTAAACTTAGAACTGCATTTTGTAGAAGCTTAGGTGTAGCTAGTAAGACACTTACGGGCCCCATAAATCCTGTACGGCCCCACCTCACCCATGCACTTCTTCATATGACCTAAAGGAGGATGGTGCCAGGCTTCATCACTGTCGAAGGAAGGAGGGTGCTGGGGGACCATGCCAGCAGGGTCGCTGCACCTGATCCTGTCACTGGCGCTGGAAGGTGCTGCTCGTGAGTGAGCTGACAGTACCACCATATCACTGCCATATAGTGTCCATACAATATGCTGTATACTCATAATACATCCTTATAGTGCCACCCGCTAGTACCATGGAGACAGACCATGTGTTTTGGCAATGAGGCCCCCCTCTCCCACAGGCCCCATAGCAGTTGCGTGGTCTGCCTCCATGGTAGCTACACCATTGCGTAGAATCGAACCTATATAGTGGATAAATGCTGGCAGATCCCACCAACAGTGTAAGCACATGGAGGCAGCCCAGATTAGAGTAAATTGGAGACATATGGATGGATGTTACCTAGCACAAATCCCTAGTACTACACGATTTTCCCTTCCTCGGTCATTAGGTATCTCATAGACATTACGCGTAAATTAGGAAGTTGCTCTGCACAATATCACTCACAGTCTCATAACACGTGTAACCCTGATGCGTCTGCTTAGAGACATAGTAAGAGATATTTGGCTACACTTTATGTCACACATCAGGTTTACATTATAACAAAAAATATGACCCTATAAGATGGGAGGTCAGCCAAAGGGGAATACGGTCTAATAGGTAACTGAGTTGGTTCCATTTAAACAACTAAATTATTTAGATTTGTATTACCAGTCTGTCCCCTGCTTGGCCAAGGTACAATTTCCCAGAATCACGTATAAAATCTAACTTTTATTAGATATGCATTAAAAGTAAAAAATCTATTAAAACAAGTGTTCTACACATATGAAATCGGCACTTCACAACAGATCTAGGGTGTTGACCCTCTGATAGACTGGTATACTTAGGGATAGATTAGCCCAGATGTATAAAGATGGAACCAGACAATTGCGATAAACAAGTATCTCTGTCTCAATCCAAGTCTCTACGCGTTTCACCCAGATATATCCCTGGGATCATCAGGAGACCTTCACAAAACACAGTGGTTACTGTTTAGAGATTATATAGAATTGTTGTGTTTAAATAAATAGATAAATCAAATGAATATAGAAAAGGGTAGGAGACAAGTGGGGGTATATATAGTGTGTATTCTCTGTGTGTGCGTCGGGTGTTCACCCTGGCCCGGCCTCCGATAAGCACTTGGAGCGACAGGTCAGGATAACCCCAAGACACAGACAAACCACACACAGTACAATCAGGAGTACACTTTTATGGCTGCAGTATTACACGTCAGAAAATGTATGTATGACCAATAGGGATAGCAATGACCCTCAGAGACAGTCCTTTGGGGTTCAGGTTAGATACCAGTATCCTATGATGTCACAAGCCACATGCAAATATGATAACATACATAACCTCTATGATAATCTATGGCAACCATGCATATACTAGCTATGTCTGCCAAGTACTAGAGGAACATCCAATCCTGGAAGATGAAAAAGGTCTCATACAGCAGGTACAATCACAGAAACTGGCGAGTGCATGAAGCATATATACTGACAGTGTTTGCCAAGACAGCCATCATGATAAGTCACAGTGCAGATATGGTGCACTCATCCCCACAGGGATTACTCACTACCCCCAGCGTGCCCAGGATGATGGAGATTCTGTGGCCAAGGTACAGCCTCCACCAAAAGCTGTGCATGGGGGACATGGCTTGGTGGGCATCCTGATTTAACCCTTGTCTTTGGCTACTATTACCAGAGTTTGATGCTTAAAGCTGATTCCCTTGTGCTTTGAGTGATCTATCGCTATGGAGGACAGCCAGTGTGGCAAGATCATCTTGAGGTAAGCAGGTATCAGCAAACCACCTAGCCTTCTAGGACAAGCTGAGAAGGGTATTCATGGCAGAGAAGAGGACAAACATTAGGGTAAGAGGAAGGCTCTTGTCCACTGTGCTGTCTCTTACTACCTCACTGTAGCTTCAACTGTCTACGCTGGTACTTGGCATGGGAGGTACCATTCTTGGCAAATTTTGGGAAGAACAGATATGCAAAGCAGGACTCACACCACCTTCTCAAGGTAGCTTTCCAACTGTCTCATTCCAACTTGGAGTCCTGAAATGAAACACTCACCTTGAAAAGTTAGTGTGAGAGCTAATTTGCATATTCTTTCTTTCAAATATTGGAAGACGCAAAGAAAAGAGCAACCACCTTTATTGAGTATGCCTGTTGTCCATATTGTGTCTCCAATAGACTCATTTGAAACATAGAGACCCCCAAAAATGTATATCAGGGATGAGCCATACTTTCCACTCATTTAGAATATGCAGGGGGGGGGGGGGTAGTGTTTTAAGACATAACAACATACCATCTGGATGTCTTGCTCATAAGGTTGACTAGGATGGAAGGTATGTCGGTCTATATTGTAAACTGTTTGGGGAAGAATATGTCTTAATAGCAGTATATACACACCACCCCCGCACGATAACATTATAAGGCAAGATGTTATGACACTTGTGGATAAGGCTCTAAATGCATCCATTGTACTAACAGGAATAATATCATCCTTTCATGCTTGAATTGAACAGAAAGAAGAGTCCAACTAAGCTTAGGCAGACGATCAAGGGACTATCATTGCTGGATATACGCTGAGCCCATAGACCACAGGTCCATCGGTGCTCTTGCTCCCATAATTGTTTGAACAACAAGCAGTATGAACCAGAGCAGGCTACATATGAATGATCCCATCCTGACACTCATCCTCAAGGTTTAGTAGGAAGTCAGGCGACAACATTTCCCAATGTAACACAACACAATAGGTGCCTTTGTAGGATAACTCTTGGCTTCCCAATCTCATCCACTGAGAAGGTTTTGGAAGATGCAAACACAGGGTGGAGTAAGGAGACTTACACATATATTACATAATGGGAAGTATAAAGAGTTTACACAGCTGTGCACAGACTTAAGTATTACACAGACGGACATGTATAAGTATCGGCAGCCCAGACACGCATATAAAGCAGGATCTAATGATGGAGGCACTGAGCTTACATCTAGTAACTTAGGGCTCAGAGTGAGCCCTCGGCTGAGGTTAGAGCTAGCTTGTACACCTAAGTCTTCGATACAGTCTTGGCCAAATATATGATGTAAAGTAGAGACAAATGGGAAGGTGATGTCCTATTAAACATTATTATTGGAGGGATTTTCTGGAAAGAGTATCTCGATTGTCAAACCTCTGTCCACTACATAGAGCTTATAAACCCCCTCAAGATATTCTACAGAGTCCTAGATGGTAAATTCCATCAGAAGAGCAGATGCAAATGATGCATTTCGGGAAGGGGCACCAATATAATTCATAGGGTCGACCTTTATGACTGTAGATCTTTCACCGTCTGTCTCTATACTACAATGTGTGGAAGACGTTACCATTATTGAAGCTAAGAACATAGCGGAGCCATAGATGCTATATATGGCCTGGAAATGAATAGTTGAAGAGGCACCAACACTGATGGAGTTTGGTAACATTACATAAAAAGGGAAGACTGCAAATTTTGACACGAGATTGGCTCTGTGGATAGGTTGTCCCATGTCACATGGAGAATTCACACCATATAGGTTGTAATGTTACTGTGTAAAAGATATGCCAGTCCCTTTTGTTCTGTGCCGAAAAGGTTTATCAATATACATCTTCCTATTATTATTTTTTCGGTTTAGTGGAGATTTTGGTTATTTTTCTTTCCGGCATAGCCATGCAACCAGAAGTCTCCAAATACAGAGGATAAGGCAAGCCATAGTGTAAAGTTTGAGGTGGGCACCAGCAACCATATGTGGCTTGAATGTTCTCAAATGTTGTTGTAGGCCTCTATGTCTAGCTCTAGGAGAACTGGACCGCCATGTTTTAAGGTTTGTTTTACAATGATTGCTCTTCTTCTCTAAGCCTGCACAATATTTCCAGTGTTACAGCACAGCAGGTCTTCTTATCCTACCTGGAGACAGTTGCACCCCTTATCTGGACTATCTTTGGTTACCCTATAACTGTGGTTACAAGCATATGAAATACTTCCTACATCTATCTCTAAGATGCTTGTGAATGACCACAACACAACCAAAATGTTCCTCACAACTGGCAAAGTAAACTCCCCTTCTTAGAGTTCCCATTCTTTCCAACAGAAGGAGGCATCTGAACACTTCTGAAACATGTTGGGACTAGAGATGAGCGAACCTCGAGCATGCTCGAGTCCATCCGAACCCAAACTTTCGGCATTTGATTAGCACTGGCTGCTGAACTTGGATAAAGCCCTAAGGGCCCTATTACACGGAACGATAATCGGCCGAATTGGCCTGATTCGGCCGATTATCGCTCCGTGTAATAAATGCAACGATCAGCCGATGACAACGATCATGGGCTGATCGTTGATATAGGTTAGAACCTATTTTTGTTGGGCGCTGACCGCGCACCGCTGCGTGTAATAGCGGTGCACGAGCGGCGACTAACGATATACATTACCCATCCACGTTCCAGGGCTGCTCCTGCCGTCCGCTTCTCCCGGGGTCCCACGCGCGCTCTAACTTCACATCGGCCTGTCAGCTGATAGGCCGCTCAGCCAATCACAGGCCGCTGCGGTCCCGGGCTGTGATTGGCTGAGCGGCCTAGCAGCTGAAAGGCCGATGTGAAGCTAGAGCGCGCGCGGGACCCCGGGAGAAGCGGACGGCAGGAGCAGCCCTGGAACGTGGATGGGTAATGTATGCCAGTTTAGCAAGGGCTGTAAGGACATCGGTAACGATGTCCTTGCAGCTCTTGCTAAACGATTATCGGGCTGTGTAATAGGCCCAGTAAACGAGCGACGATCTATCAGATCGGCGCTCGTTTACAGGTATTATCGGGCCCTGCGGCTATGTGGAAAACATGGATATAGTCATTGGCTGTATCCATGTTTTCCAGACAACCTTAGAGCTTTATCCAAGTTCAGCAGCCACCGCTAATCAAATGCCGAACAATCGGGTTCGGATGGACTCGAACCTGAACCCGGTTTGCTCATCTCTAGTTGGGACATTCCATTTTAATGAAAATTCCTAATAATCCGGGGCAACAAAGTTCAGCAACTTCTAAATCAATACGAAAGAACTGGGTAATACCAAACACCTGGTTTAGACTGTGCTGAACATTTTCTGGGGAAACAGAATGACATGAACACATGTAACCACCATCAACCCTTAACCCTAATCCCATGACCCTACTGGGGAGTTTAGTGAAGCAACCTGATTCCCTCATTTTAGGGTGGGAGAAATATTATATACGATGAAGTATAAAGTAAGTGCATGGTGCAGCCATTTCTACTACAGCCTACTGCCTTGGGCTGTCTACATCGGTATTCTTGAGTCCATGTGAGTACCTTTTTCTCGACAGCTGAACACAGACTAAACACGTCCCATCAATCTCTGTCAAAATATCAAAAATACCTGACCAAAGTGGATGAAGGAAGAGAGGAAGGGGGAAGCAGAGAACGGCCCACATTACCATATTCAGCATGGAAGAGTCATCAAAGAAAAGGTCAAAGCATGAATGAGACAGTCAAAGAGCTAGAGATCACTTTCTTACGTATAAGTCCTTCAAGTCGAGTGGAAGTGTAGGAACATCTTCTGTGCAACTCCAAAGAAAATAAATTGTAGATCAGTCAACAGATCAATACATAGAATACAAGTGCCTTCCATTAAAAGTGAGAATGGATTATGTGCCATCCAAAGTGTCAACACTAAAAACCCATCCAGTAACTTACTATGTGTCCCAGAATGTCCCTGCTCTAAGCTTATTCCATGTTAGATTTGGTACGAAGATGTACATCTGCTAGATGTTAGCTACAATGTTTTGCCAGTATAAAAAGAACCTATAATGGAGCAGTTATACGTTCAACAATGCCAATTATAATGTACTCCCCTGAAAGGTTAAAGAGGCTAATCAATACTTTAACACTGGTGGCATATAGTCTGGGACACAGCGATCACACAGTGATATAGGATGAGCTGTAGTACCAGGCACAGCCACATGTATGAATGAGTCCCTGTGCCCATGCAAACAATTTATCCTACAGATAGCCCCCTATGTTTAAGTTCCCTAGAACCCCTATAGTGCCAACTTAACCAGTTCTGCAAGGTTGTCCATCGTATAGACTGTTCATATGGATATCTGGATGGCACGGCGTGGGAGATAAGCCTTAAAGACACTTCTGAATATTAATACACGTCTATACCATTTACAAGTCATCTGGTGGTGGTAGAAATTTCATATGGAAAACCTACAATTCCCAACACACCTGCCTTATGTCCTTCAATCCAATACCTGACCATCACCTTGTTGTGCTAGGCACTCTCAGATTGGCATTAGAAACCACTGACCTTAGCGATGACTAAGTTTGGCTTTAAGAAATATTAACGTCCAAGACTCAAGGCACACAAATCAAATATATGGGTCCCCTCCCCCATAGACTGCAGCATCCCTTACTAATGCTAGTTTCATATTTCTCCTGACAATTGTATTCGCTTTACCATTTCATTTCCAGTTTTCTCCCATCCGGCCAGAACCTAAATTACTGGTCATTGTGATCTTATAGGTTGCCATGTAGATATCTGTGAATTGTACGCTTTAGACAGTTTGATTCCATCGAGAGCCTCCTCCGAGAAGTCTATCTGCCAACTTTATGGTCGGAATTATTACAATCATCATTTCTTTTCAAACCACATAGAGTCTATAGAGACTTGGATCTCTTCATGTGAAGGCTACACAGCAGATGTTTCCATTAACGTGAATGATGTAACGTGGTGTGGTGATATGATTTTGGCTTCTTGCTATCTGAAGTCATTCAGTATGAGTATTTCCCACACCATTATTCTGTATACAGCCAAATAAAGTGTTGTTCTGTATCCGTTCCACCGAGCTTCCGCTGACTCACCCAACTATGTGAGCGGCTCAAACATATTTGTTTGTTCATTACGACAACTATGTGGGATCACATTATTCTCAGAAGACTCACCAATCATTTGGACTTTTTCCAACTATTTATAGTGTTAATTTTAAATGTAAGGGGAATTCCACTCCACCATTTGGCCTAGGGGATTCCTAACAGATTTGTAAATCATTGGATTTACCCCAAATGACTCCTAATTACTCTATTTCTTATTGTTAGGCTTGGTCAGTATCTAGTAATAGAAACAGCAAGACAGAACACAGGAAATGGGGGTAGGGCTCACCTGAAAGGTAAATCAAAGCTTCCCTCCCTTCTTTCTTTCTTTCTGCTCACATAGCACCTTGCAAAACTTGTGAATCAGTGACCCCTTTTCCATCCACATACCATTTTATAGTAGTGTACTGTAAACTATCACCCAGCACATTGCTTACCTGTTCAGTCTAGTGCACTTTCACCAGTACCATAAGACAGTGCCATATATTATTTTTTCTCCCAAAGAGGCACTAAGGGGGAGATTTATCAGACATGGTGTAAAGTAGAACTGGCCTAGTTGCCCCTAGCAACAAATCAGATTACACATTTCATTCCTCACAGATTCTTTGAAAAATAAGGTGGAATCTGCCCGCCCCCCCCCCCCCCCCCCCCCCCCCCCCCGGGCCCCTGTGGGGAGCAGTGGGTGGACTTTCCGGGGGCACCTTACTTTTGGTCGGCATAGCGCAGTATTATCAGCGATCTGCAAATAGAGTCTACATTAGGGCAGACTCTATGAGAAGGTGGCCAATCAGGACGGATGTTAGTATTATACCCCCACCTGCCCAGGGAAGTGATTGGGACCCCCACAGCATGGCTAAAGTCCTAAACACCATGATCGCTGTACACTGCAGGATTTAAGGGGTCAGTGACAGACAGCTGCGTGATTACAGCTGCCTTTCATTATGCCCGACTCTTGGGACAAAGATGTATGTATGTGTGTATGTATGTATATATATATATATATATATATATATATATATATACACATATACAGTATAAGTGTATGGAGAGAGAGAGAGGATGTGAAGAAGGGGATAGATGTGGTGATCTTCCAACCTAAACAAATCTGGATCAAAACCTTCAATAACACAGTAATAAGAAGAAACTATTATTACCCCATATTGGACAGTAATGATGAAATGGGTCTGGTGTAACTCTGCCCGGTCAGCACAATATGAGATCTTACAGTAGGTGATACATCCCACTGTTTATGTGACTTCATGCCTAAAATATTCCTGCTCTCCAATGTAACCTGCTGCTATTTAATCCAACCCCTGAATCATTGATAGTAACCAACATTACACCACATAAGCCACTGTGGTTGACTAAGTAAAAGTAAGAGAGGCCACCTACATAGTGTGGTATTCTGCAGAAAACGATGGTGAAACCTCAAGAACCGATCACGGCCCACAAGGTTTCTCTTCTTTCTTTAATCTGAATGCACAAACATAGCAGCTATGGGAATATAAAATTCTACCCCCCGCCATGTGCAGCCACCGCCGATCCTATTGTGGTCTGTAGTCGGACGTTCAGTAGACTTTTCCCCAAATTGTTTCCCCCATTCTTTATTATTGTTAAAAAATATTTTCAACCATATATAAGAAGTCGTTTCCCTAGATGACTATATCGCAAGGTTTACATATGTGAAAGCCTTATCCTGTATCCGACAGATGAGAAAATCATTACGGCAAACACCACCATGTAATGAGGCCAGGAGACGTCAAGGAAAGGTGAATTCCTTCTTACTGTAATCCATGACAGTGGTGTATTCTGCCAGATACCAACTTGGATGAAGCAGATGTGTATTCACTTTTTTTTTTTTAAAGGGGATGTCAATTGTTCAAAAAGGTATTTTTAAAGTGTCACTGTTACTTTGAAAAATGTTTGTCAAAAGTTTTAAATAGGGAGAAGTGTCAGGCAGAATGTTAAAGGGATAGTTCAGCAAAAAAGAAAAAAAAAAAAAAAGTGCCAGAGATTTGTAATTTACTTTTATTAAAAAATCTCAAGTCTTCCCATACTTATCAGCTGCTGTATGTCCTGCAGGAAGTGATGTATACTTTCCAGTCTGACACAGTGCTCTCTGCTGCCACCTCTGTCCATTTCAGGAACTGTCCAGAGCAGTAGAAAATCCCTATAGAAAACCTCTCCTGCTCTCCAGACTGGAAAAATACCACTTCCTGTAGGGCATACAGCAGCTGATAAGCACTGGAAGACTTGAATTTTTTTTAATAGAAGTAAATTATAAATTCTGGCACCAGTTGATTTGAAAGAAAAATTTTTCTGAACTACCCCTTTAAAAGCGATGCTATCCTTCTCTGTTTAAGAATTAGCAGCTATGTTGTTTACTAACATAATAGTGCGATTTCCATACAACCACTGGTAATGGTGACACAGATGGTAGCTGTATATAAAGATTGAAGAGCGAGTCAAGTGACCAACAAAGAATTCAAGTAAATCTTTATTCATTCCAAATGGCAGGACACAGTGCATAGGTTTAGCTGACGCATTTCAGGCCTCCTAGTCTACGAGCCTATGCAACAGATAGAAGCAAAGGTTATGTGTATTTATTCCAACTTGCATCCAACTGGTTCTGGCAGGTAAACCGCAGTTGTATGGAGTATAGCCATGCCTTAGGCCTAAACTTCCTTTGCAGTTTATCGTGGATTTGTGCCAATTTTAAATTAAAATTTGGCACTCACCAAAGTGACAAGAAATGCAGGCATGGTTTTCATAGTCTGGACATGGTCTTGGGGTATAAGACCTGTTATGGTGGAATATTGGATCTTTGGACAGGCTCCGATGACGTGTGCCCGTAGATAAAATTATTGCAAATTACTTTCCCCATTTGCCAGATTCTTGCTAGGCTAGGCCTTTGTGGTTATTTTTATTCCATGATCTCCTACAACGACCAAATTCATAAAAAAGCCAATGGCCATACACATGGGAACAACCACCGCACAGGATACTAGCTGCTACTGTGCAATACATTACTGTTGAGCAGTTGTGCAATACTAATATACTGATCCTGTGTGGTGGTTGTTCCCATGTGTATGGCCATTGACTTTTTTTATGATTTTGGTATAATTTGTTTTATGAATTTCATTAATAAAGGTATTTGTTATTGATTACATTTTTGTCCGTGTTTGTAGGAAGTATTATTTTTATTCCAACAAACCATGACCCCCTTTCCTGGTTATCTAAATGGTTTCAACATTTATTGAAATTTCTTGAATTCTGCATTTAAAGAACCCAGCTTGTACATAAGAATTTTCTCGTTTTTTTTGTTATATGGGATCTGATGATCAGCTGATCACAGGATGAAAGTATTTTGTTTGAGTACAGCACCCCCACAGGAGGAATGGAGCATTACAATGTCTACTGAAATCAATAAGCTGCTTTGGGTAATGTATGAATATGCTGGATACTTTAGAGCAATATCCATGCTCCTGAATGAAGGACTCTTCTTTATAATACAACCCTTAATAAGTCTTCTAGTTAGTTATTCTACACTGTTTTCCACGTCCACCTTGTAAGATCCTAGTTTATAAATCAGGATTGTGCTAGATTATTGGAATGAGATGAAGAGACAAGTGTGCATTTTTATGAATGCTCCATTGAGTTCTGCTACATGGACTGTTCCGATTCCCGGGTACGGCCTGGAAACGTAATGGGCCCTTAATGAGCCGATCTGGTAATATTTAGCACGTTCACCCCATTGATATAATGCTGAGTCTGTCTCCTTCCCATTTGTACATCATGTCCCTGTGTACTATAACTCGTCGTGAAGAAACACAGAGACATTGTGTGAAGACTAAGGCGCGTGTTAATACTACGAAATATGTAGAAATGACTCACTAAGCAGTGAGCTGCGGCCAGTGAGCGAGCTCTCAATGCTGCTACTTCGTTGGATGTCTTCAAGCCGCTGATCTATTTCTCTCAGGCGGCTCTTCTCTTCTCGTAGCTCCTTTGTGTAACGTAAAACTTTCTCCCCCGGTGCAGTCTCCAGGTTCCCGAAGTTGACCACGGAAACTTCCTGAAAAGGAGGTGAGGAGATGATAAAACAATGGAGGATGTGTGGGATGAGTCACATTAGCATCATACATATTTCCTGTAAATGCTCGCTGCTATTCTCCAGACACTTTGCTAGTGAAGCAGCTGTGTATGAAAGCTATGGCAGCCATGTTTATATAGAACATAGCACTTCTATAGAGACCGCCGCGTAATCATTTCATCCGAAAAATGCAAACCCGTATTTATTACTGCCCTCCAGTGTCAACCACTAAGCCTGTATATGCCTATGGTGGACACTGGGAGTGGGGCATGCTCCTCCATGTCAGCCATCTTAGGGACAGACTCACCACAGAGCAGGACAGCACAGCCTGGAGGAGGGGAGTCTGATTTTAGCTCTATGAGGTACACAGGGAGCTGCTGTCAGTATATACAGTGAGTACAGTTACTAATACTCTACACTGAGCTATTTTGCTATAAAGTGGCCAACCCTTTTAAAGAATAAAGCATATGTCATACCAACTCTCATTTTATAAACATAAACATATCAGAGGGAGGGAATTATTGTACGATTTACAGAATGATTCTATAAAACAGCAGGGTAATGTTCGGCCCCCATAACTTTACCCTGTATGGAGCAGGTATAATAAGACAGATGTGGTGATCAGATGCAGCATGAAGATACCTCATTGCTTCCTCCCCCATAGAAAAGGGGATCTGTCATCTCTATATCATGCATAGAGCTCTAGTGTCAAGGAGGCGGTGCTGAGCTCAGCATGCATGCTTTATGATCAATGGGGATCCCAGTACTAAGGGTTTCATTTTCATTATCTCTATTATGTAGTTTCATCAGCTGATTATTGTCTCTATTACACAGAGCGATAATCGGCCGAAACGCTCCGTGTAATATGGCCCTAAGACTCTAACCTAGCAAAACTTGTCAGAAGTTTTTAAATTTTTTCGGTAATGACAGGAAAACTTTAAAGCGACTCTGTACCCACAATCTGACCCCCCCAACCACTTGTACCTTCGGATAGCTGTTTTTATTCCAAGATCTGTCCTGGGGTCCGTTCGGCAGGTGATGCAGTTATTGTTCTAAAAAACAACTTTTAAACTTGCAGTCCCATGCCCTACAGCCGTGGCCTAGAGTATCTGTGCCCTAACTTTGCACCACCCCTCCGTCCCTCCTTCCCACCCTCTCCATCATTAGGAATGCCACTGGAACATTTTCTCCTGTCTGAACATTGCACAGGTGCCTTAACGATCCAGCCCATGTGTTGCGCTGACACAGGTGGGGAATAGGAGACAATCTGCCTGGAGCATTCCTAATGATCAGGAGGGCAGGGAGGAGGGACAGAGAGGTTGTGCCAGCCTAATGCATACACAGTCTAAGCCCCGGCCGTTGGGCACAGTGCTGCCAGTTTAAAAGTTGGTTTATAGGACAATAACTGCATCACCTGCCGAACGGACCCCAGGACAGATCTTGGAGTAAAAGTAGCTATCTGAAGGTACAAGCGGTTTGGGGAGGTCAGATTGTGGGTACAGAGTTGCTTTAACTTGAAATACCCCTTTAGGCTATGTTCACATTACGTGAACGACCGGCCATTCCGTGACCCCGGCCCCAGTACTTAAGTTAGTTAGTTTTAAATTTAAAAAAGTGATACTCGTCCGACCAATCCCCACACCTGCTCTTCTGAATGGTCCGACTCCCCACAGATCAGTACTTCCTGGTCCACATCAGACACCCAGTAAATACCCACTCAACCAACCAGTGGCTCAGATGGGAAACCACTGCAGCTAGTGATTTCCTGTGTGTGTGGACCAGGAAGTGCTGATCAGTGACACCATCAGAGCAGGAGAAGAGAGGGATCTGGAAAGCGAGTATGACTTTTTCTTTGTAATCTTAGTGCTACACAATCCAATCACTGACAGTAACCTGAAAGACTTCCACAATCCAGACTGTATAGACGTGCAATAGACTAAGAAGTGACATACAGGACAATGCTGACTGATTGTTCAAATGCACTTTGCTGTTAGCAAAGAATAATGCAGGACCAAGGAGAAGAATGGAGTATTGTACAATAGTGGCATACTCGTGTGGGTACTTTTATGGAGTGTATGGTTATTTTATGGTCACTACTACCATGTTTTCCAAAAAATAAGAATTCACATGTCACATGCACAGCAGGGTCAGAATATACGGTATGACGGCATCCAGCCACCAGGGGGAGCAAACGACAGCACACTCATACAGCACAGCAGGGACAGCGTGCAGTATAGCGGCAGATGATGGGATAACTGCAGACTGTTCACCTCCACATCTGGCAGTAGGGGACCACAGGGATGGCAGCAGGTGACGGGCCTCTTGATGCCTTGCCTGCACCTTTACAAGAGACAGCCGCAGCAGGGAATATGGGGGTGACTGTCTTCATGTTCTGCATGCAGCTGCTCTGCAACGGACGGTGAAGGTAGGGGACAATGGCACCAGGCTAAAAATAATCACAGCCGCTTGCCCTGGTGTTTTGTTCGGCAGGCATGCTTCCAAGCAAAAACTTTGCTAGGTCTTACTTCGGGGGAGGCCTTATATTTAGCAATTCAGCTTATTTTCAGGGGATGTCTTATTTTCGGGTAACAGGGTATGTGTTTAAGGATGTTTTAAGGATGTTTCTGTTTAGGAGATACAGTGATGTGAACTATTCTGTGTTAATATTATACAATGCTAGCCTATGATTCTGCCTCTATTACTGTACACCTGAATGGCCGCCATATGATACAGTCGATGCATCGGCAGCTGTACGGGAAATGTCTAGCTGGCTGCAACTCCGTCCAGAAAAAGCAGCTGCATGACAAGACGACCTCTTTAAGAACCATCCAGAGGATCCTATAGATTGCAGCCAGATATTTAGCAGGGCTTACTGACGATTGACATTCATTTTCCATTTACATTCCTCTGGCACTGCTTATTCTGGCATATACGTAGATGCCTGAGCTACGATGGACACTTATAGAGACCGCGCAGAAGAGAAGAAGCAGGGGAAATCACCTCAATACAGTGTTATATGCCCTTCTGGGTCTATGGAAAGCAGAGTGACGAGACTTATGGCTGTCATTAGTAATCACTGCGACTGGGAAGGATGGTATAGTGGTATAGTGTGTAGTTTTTTCACCATAAGGTTTGATTATGTTCCACACTTGTATGAATCGCCTCATTCATCATGCGAGCTCATTCATCATCTGGTAGCTGCACCCGGAGGAACCTCTGGTTTTTATTTCCTTTTCTAAATTCTCTGTGCAGGAGACCACAATAATTCAGAAATGGCTGGCGAATAGCTTAATATATGGAATAATAATATAGGGAATAATTCCCCCCTACTGTAAATTATAAGGATATTAGCATTATCCGAGGCCAACACTCTTTTGAATAGGGAGTTTGATGTCAATCACTGTATAGCATGAACCACTTATTATTCAGAATTAGGGCAGAGAGTGGCGCCATACAATGCCAGCTACAGTGTGCCCTCTATGGACAGTGCTGGTCTCACTGCACACCAGAGACATTCATAGGACACCGATAATGTCCATCAAGTACCTGTCATACTGTCAAGCCTTAAGGTTATTTTTTGTCCCTTTTTGGTGCACAGGTGTTTGTCATTCTCTCCATTTCCAGGGCAGGACTAGAGCTGGGCTGGAGGGAGAAGAGGTTACTGATGCACTGGGATTGCAAGATGCTATGTGAACAGAAAAGAAAGAAATAGCAGCAGCACAGCAAGGAGAGAAAGGGTTACACCAAGCACTGGAATACTGCTGCTGAAAGGAGAGGGGGCTTTGATTTACGTTCAGGCACAGCTTGGATCCTCTGAAGGAGGCAGAGGCAGTTTATATCCCAGACTCTCTCCTTCTCTCCTGTCCATACCACAAGCTGTGCTTTGCACCCGCTTCCTGCGTTTCATCTTAATTTCTCTGTTACTAGAGTGGGACTGAACCTAACAATAAGCAGTAGACAGTGGAACAGAGAGAGGGGCACCTAGCAGGGTAAGGAAATCATATAGAGATATGTTAGGAATCACATGGAGGGTGACCTTTTAATGTGACGCTTATAAGGCCCCAATGCCTCAGGTCTATCATGTGATGTTTATAACACTGGTGTAAGCTAATGCGGTACTCAACCCCCTCGGGTACCTGGATCCAGGTGCAACTTCTCCCTATGTCTTTAGAAGCTGCTTTGTAAATGGACAGTAAGTGTAACATTGGTGACATCATAATTCATGCCCCAACCCTTTGTACTGAAGCAGAAGGTCTATCGCTCCTCGCAGCTCGGAGAAGAGACGGCAGTGTTTTCCTCCACTATAAAGCTGAATAATGCTATTCAGCCATGAGACTAGGAAAAATAGCCAGCCCTCCTCCTCCTCCCGCCGTGTCCCTTCACCTGAAGCCAGGAGATGTATCACGTTCAGTCTATTCTCCCGCAGAGCTGAATACCTCTATTCAGCTGTATGAGGAACAAATACACAGACATTCTTCTCCTGAGCCGTGCCGAGTGATATGGCTGCTGGATTCTCTTTATAAGATTTTACAAGAATGGCCATCTTCTACTTGTGGGAATGGTCCGTAACACTAATGTGGGAGCTATAGGCTAACTCTAACTCTACACATATATGCGGTCAGACAACTATAGATACAAATCTCCAATATTCCACACAAGGCAAAATAAGCATGCCTCTATATAATAATGTCTGTGAGAAGGGGGGGGGGGTCGGACATCCTCGAGCGCCTGATCACTAGCCAAGGCCTCATGTACATGACAGAGCTGAGCACAAGCAGCTTGTATGAGTGAGGCCATGCCGTATCTACAGTAGCTTAACCCCTTCGTGCTGCAGCTAGTTTGGGCCTTAATGACCAGGCTAATTTTTCAAAATCTGACCTGTCTCACTTTATGCTCTTATAGCTCAGTGATGCTTTAACGTATGCTAGCGATTCTGAGATTGTTTTTTCGTGACATATGGCACTTTATGTTAGTGGCAAAATTTGGTCACTACTTTGTGTGTTTTTTGTGAAAAACATCAAAATATCATGAAAAATTTAAAAAATTAGCATTTTATGAATTTTGAAATTCTCTGCTTCTAAAAAAAGAAAGTCGTAGCACATAAATTAGTTACTAAGTCACATTACCAATATGTCTTCTTTATTCTGGCATAATTTGGTAAACATATTTTACTTTTTTAGGGTGTTATGGGGCTTAGAAATTTATCAGCAAATTATCACATTTTCGTGAAACTGATTTTTTTAGGGACCAGTTCTTTTTTTAAATGGATTTAGAAGTCTGGTATCCTGAAAACCCCCATAAGTGACCCCATTTTGGAAACTACACACCTTAAAGAATTAATCTAGGGGTATAATGAGCATTTTAACCCTACAGGGGCTGGAGGAAAGTATTCACAATTAGGCAGTAAAAAAATGGAAAATTTAAATTTTCGTTATACGTTTAGATTAAAGTTTCTCATTTTCAAAAGGAATATGAGACAAAAAGCACCCCAAAATTTGTAATGCAGGTTCTCTTGAGTACAACGGTACCCTATATGTGGGCGTAAACCACTGTATGGGCACACAGCGGGGCTCAGAAGGAAGGGAGCGCCAATTAGCTTTTCCAATGCAAATTTTGCTGAAGAAGTTTCTGAGCGCCAGGTGCGTTTGCAGTGCCCCTGTAGTGTCAGCAGAGAGAAACCCCCCCATAAGTCACCCCATTTTGGAAAGTGCACCCCTCAAAGAATTCATCTTGGTGTGTGGTGACCATTTTGACCCCACAGGTATCACAGGAAAGTATTCAAAAGAAGACAGTAAAAATGAAAAACTCGAATTCTTCCAATAATATGTTCGTTTAGTTTGAAATTTCTCAATTTCACGAGGAACAAGAGGAAAAAAGTACCCCAAAATTTGTAACGCAGGTTCTCCTGAGTACAATGGTACCCCATATGTGGGCATAAACCACTGCATGGGCACACAGGAGGGCTCAGAAGGGAAGGAGCGCCAATTAGCTTTTTCAATGCAGATTTTGCTGCAGAAGTTTCTGAGCGACAGGTGCGTTTGCAGTGCCCCTGTAGTGTCCGCAGAGTAAAATCTCGCCATAAGTCACCCCATTTTGGAAAGTGCACCCCTCAAAGAATTTATTTTGGGGTGTGGTGAGCATTTTGACCCCACAGGTATTTGAGGAAAGTATTCAAAAGTAGACAGTAAAAATGAAAAACTCGAATTTTTCCAATAATATGTTCCTTTAGTTTGAAATTTCTCAATTTCACGAGGAACAGGAGAGAAATGTCACCCCAATATATGTAAAGCAGGTTCTCCTGAGTAGAACAGTACCCCATATGTGGGCATAAACCACTGTATGGGCACACAGCAGGGCTCAGAAGGGAAGGAGCGCCAATTTGCTGGAGCAAAACCGCAGCTAGTAATAGTTATTAGAATAGCGCAGTTACTAAAATAAAATAAAAAAAATGAGATTACAGGTAATGTGGGGTGGTTACGGGCAACCAGGGGTGGTTATGGGCAACCTGAGGTGGTTACAGGTAATCTGGGGTGGTTACGGACAACATGGGGTGGTCACGGGCAACCTGCTGTGGTTACGGCAACCTGGGGTGGTTACGGGCAACGTGGGGTGGTTACGGGCAACGTGGGGTGGTTATGGGCAACGTGTGGTGGTCACGGGCAACCTGCTGTGGTTACGGCAACGTGGGCTGGTTACAGGCAACGTGGGCTGGTTACAGGCAACGTGGGCTGGTTACAGGCAACGTGGGCTGGTTACAGGCAACGTGCTGTGCTTACAGACAATCTGGGATGGTTACGGGAAACGTGGGGTGGTTACGGGCAACCTGCAGTGCTTACAGACAATCTGGGGTGGTTACAGACAATCTGGGGTGGATACGGGCAACGTGGGGTGGTTACGGGCAACCTGCAGTGCTTACAGACAATCTGGGAAGGTTACGGGCAACGTGGGGTGGTTACGGGCAACCTGCAGTGCTTACTGACAATCTGGGGTGGTTACGGGCAACGTGGGGTAGTTACGGGTAATGTGGGGTGGTTACGGATAAACTGAAGTTCTTATAGGCAATCTGGGGTGGATACCTGTAATCTGGCATGGGCACCGCAATCTGGAGGGGGTCATTGGCAATTTGGGGTGGTCAGAGGCGCCGTGGCGTGGTCAGAGGCGACGTGTGGTGGTCAGAGGCGACGTGAGGTGGTCAGAGGCGACGTGCGGTGGTCAGAGGCGACGTGCGGTGGTCAGAGGCGACGTGCGGTGGTCAGAGGCGACGTGGCGTGGTCAGAGGCATCGTGGCGTGGTCAGAGGCATCGTGGCGTGGTCAGAGGCATCGTGGCGTGGTCAGAGGCAACGCGCGGTGGTTACGTGCAATCTGGAGGGGTTACATGTAATCTGGCATGATTACGGGGAACCTGGGGGGGTTATGTGCAACCTGGAAGGGTTACAGACAATCTGGGATTGTTACTGATAAACTGAAGTGCTTATAGGTAATCTGGGGTGGGTACATGTAATTTGGGGGGGTTACGGGCAATCGGGAGGGGGTCACTGGCAATTTGCGATGGTTACGGGCAACGTGCGGTGGTTACGGGCAACGTGCGGTGGTTACGGGCAACGTGCGGTGGTTACGGGTAATCTGGGGAGGGGTTAGGGGTAATTTGGGAGTAAACTGCAATTATTACTATAATAAAAAGTGTGTGTTTTATTTTTTTGTATGTTTGTCACTTTTTGTACTTTACATATTCATTTTCACTGTATTACTATGATTACTGTGATATTTTCTATCTCAGTAATCATAGTTCAGTGACAGAGACCAAATTGGTCTCTGTCACTTTAAATTTTCAGAGTTGGCTGGTTGTGAAGCGCATGCGCACTTCATAACCAGCCAGGACGTCGAGGAGGAAGGAGCTCCAGGATCAGGTGAGTATATGGGGAAGGGGGGGTGACTGGGGGATGGGGGTGACAGGGGGGGTGGGGGGCGACTTGGGGGGTGGGGGGACATCACTTTTTATCCCCTGTCACCAATCATTCATGGTGACAGGGGATAAAAAGTGCCAGGAGCACATGGTACAAGCGATCAGCGGTATATAGTACATACCGCTGATCGCTTGTACCGGGACCCAACAGGGGGGTCCCTGATGACTGCCCCATGCTCTCCGCTACCTCCGGTGGCGGAGAGCATGGGGTTTTCATTCATTTTAACTATTCCATCGCTGTGAACCGACATTAGTCGGTTCACAGCGATGGCGGCGGCCATCTTGGAAATGATGGCCGCCGGGGGAGGGGGCTTAGTGATCGCCCTACTAGGGGGGGCTGATCTGAGGTCTGGGGGACACTTATTTCATCTCCCCCCACCGTAGATTCACGGCGGGGGGAGATGAAAGGCGGCGGCAGCACCGGTAATCCCCTTTACCGACGGCCGCCGCGATAACGTTAATAGCGGCGATCGTCGGTTAGGGGGGGGGGCCGGGACGGACCCCACACACTGCCCCAACCCCTCAGCTACCTCCGGTAGCCGGGGGGATGGGGTGGGGGCCGTCCCGGCCCCGCAGCCTTATTCTCTGCCATCGCCGTAAAAAGCTGATGGCAGCAGAATAAGGACCCTTAGTGACCGCCGTAAAAAGCCGTATCGGCGGTCACTAAGGGGTTAAAGAGAAGTCCGGGCCGCAACTATTTTTTGAAGAGCAACGAAACACAACAATCACTGAGCTCAGGGAGATTAGCGAAAAAAAATCCAATGAAGTATTTATTCAAGAATCTCCATTGATACATTGCCTCTTATAAAATTTGAATATGCAAAGAAAAGCGTCCGTGGAGCCTCAGTTGCAAATCTCAAAACACAGGAATAGCCAGATATCCCTCCAGGGAAGGAAGCCTGTTGCCAAGAGGGTGCCTCCTAGTGGGGAGATCACCAAACCACCCTGATACGTAGCCCCTTAAGTCCAACTTTGTTGCATGTATTGGAACATAAATAGGGAAACACCAGGGTGGTAATACAAGGGGCCACACTGGTATTTCCCTATTTGTGTCCCAATGCTCGCAACCATGTAGGACTTAAAGTGGGGGATGTCCTCACTGGGAGGCACCCCTTGGCAACAGTTTTCCTTCCGTTCCCATGCCTGTCCATCTCCAGCGCTGCACATATCACAACTGATGGACAGCCCGCTCAGCCAGTCAGTAAATGGGGCGGGACGCTACTCCAGTCACCGATTGGCTGAGCGGCCAGTCCATCAGCCGGGTCGGGCATTTTCCCCCTGAGTCCTAACGTCATCACAACTTCCAGCGGGGGCCCTGGACCTTCTGGCATGGCAATTCGAGGTAACTAGTTGTTCCTTATTAATTCCTCCCCTGCCAAAAAAAAAAAAAAAACATCCAGACTTCTCCTTTAAAATAAAAACTTTTCATTTTAATCACCTGAGGGGGGTTGGGTTCTGTCCATGTGCAAAGTTTTATTCTCCCCACGAGTATCTAGGCATCTTCTAATGCACCCTATATTCATACATGGCAGCAGCTGCCTAACACTGCTGAGTCATATAATAAAGTATGTCCAGGATTGTACACAATACAGAGCAGCTACAAAGAGTGTCTCCTGCTCTGGAGGACCTGTCCAGTCCTATGTTAAACAGACAGCCCATTGATTTGAATGTTACTGTGTAATGCTTACAGTCTCCTGCAGAGGTGCTGCAGGAAAACTGAACTTTCACTGACTGGCTTTCCAATAGTTAGCTAAATGCTGGGGGTCCTAATAAGAGGTAATTTGTTATGTACTTATTGTTATTGTTATTGTAAAAAAAAAATTATAGTACTGTAAGTACTGGAAGACAAGATTTTTTAATAAAAGTAAATTACAAATCTCTGGCAGTTGAGTTGAAAGAATTTTTTTTTTTTTTTTTTTTGCTGAACTACCCCTTTAAGCAACCCTTTTCTGGGAAAAAAAAAGGGATCACCGAAAGCTCATAACTACTATATACACACTCCCTTAATATACTCCAGTAAGTTCACCAAAGGTCGGCCCACTCCTTATAACTACTGTACATGCTCTTTACGAGTACTAAGAATCAGGGTTAAACTAATCTCATGATTTACGGACTCCAGCAAAGCAGGGGACATAGCAATTATTTGTAAGTATAGTATATGAGTATAGATAGAAATGTGGGCCCCTCCCTCCCATAAAGTCCCTACCATTACCCGTGAGATAGCTGGACACACATAATAGATTGCCCCGCTGTAAAATGCCTATCCATTTGGAAAGAATCAATAAAGCTGCCAGCATTTTAAGGGCATCAATAACAACGATACCTGATCCTTACTAATGCTTCCAATATAATGAAAAGCATATAGGAGTCTGGTCTTCATTACACTGTATGTAAATGATAGGAGGCAATACATACAATGTGCTGCTATATCAGATACATGGATAATGTACATCACATGCCATAACTTGCAACAGCGGGCAAATACGTAAAAGCTTCTTACGCTTTGAAAAATCTTATTAATACAACAGCCTTACTCCAGGGACGGAATGATGATGGCTGCCAAGATGTATTCATCGCAATGACGCCAATCCAACCCTGGGCTTAAAAGATCTGTCATTTAAGATAATGGAGTTGCTATGGATAGATTGCTTAACAACGCCAGACTTTTTGGCAGTAAGGCCCAAGCAACCAGTCTGTCTCCGATTATTCGGACCCTTATCATAATTGCAGCCTTGGGACCTGAAGAAGGTCTCACATTTGCCTCTTTACATTCTAAATGATGTTTTAATATTGAGTTCTACTGAACTCAATGAAAAAAAACAACTGGTAAGCACAAGGTCCTTGCTTTCGACTGTTTAGAGCAGGGATGGGGAACCTACGGCCCTCCAGCTGTTGCCAAACTACAATTCCCATCATGCCTGGACACCCAAAGCTTTAGAGAATTTTAGTTTGGCAACAGCTGGAGGGTTGAAGGTTCTACATCCCTGGTTTAGAGCCACAATGGGGAACCTTCAGCTTTAGCTTTGGCCGTCCAGGCATGATGGGAATTGTAGTTTGACAACAGCTGGAGCGCCGAAGGTTCCCCATCTCTGGTTTAGAGCTATAAATAAAAAAAATCCTCCATGTTTACTGGGTCTCTTCATCCTATAAAACAGCTGTTTTTTAATGTCTATAATCTGTGGAAAATAAAAAGTTTAAAAGGGTTAAAAACAAAACACTGAACTGAATCTCAGTCTTTTCTTTATGAACTGTTCCCTGTTTATAGTCTGTTCCTGGCTTTGGCTTCACAAATTTGTCAGATAAATCAGTTTCACAACAGAAAAAAATGCATGCGTATATAAATGGTTGGACATCAAAAAATCCCTATGAAGGATGATACAAGGCAGACATGTAACAAGAAGTCTATATGCAAAACATGCCAAAGTTAAAAACATTTAAAAAGTACCCTAATCTGTTAGGATTGGGACCCAGAGATACAGGACAGGTGAAGCCCTGAAGCACCCGCTGTCCCTTCCTCTTGGTGTGATCGGCTCCTTAGCAGGCCGGCCTCAACCTGAAGACTGATCACTGTACATAAGACAATACAAACCAAACACAATAATCTCAGAGTCAACAAGCCGGGTCAGAATCGGTCGTCGCGGTACAAAATCAGAAGTCAGGGGGATAGTCGGAAAGTCAAGCCAAAATCAGGGAACAACAATCAGGATACAACGCTTAGTCACACTCAAAGAAATGAGGCATAATGGGGGTGGTAGTCTTATGGAGGCTGGAGTTTCAGGGCAAGAGCATGATTGGGGCAGAGACCTCAGCCCCCAACCCTCTGACAGAGCTGACTGGCGGTGCTGGCCGCCAGTCAGCATAAAAGCAAATACAGAGTACCTGGGCCATCCGGTCAGCGGCAGCGAGAGATGCTAGGAAAGCCACCGATGTGCCCCTAGCAATCGGCCGGCACAATTACCAGGGATGCCTTTAGTGTGCTCCAGCCGGTATCAGCTCCTGATGCTAACCCTGCTAAGGTAAGTGCAAAGTACTTAATATACAAACCCTCCACCACTTGGTATATGGTATAAACCTACAAAAGCACAGATAAATAATACAGCAGAAGGTCAAACACACAAAATGGTTAGGTCCCACCACAGGTAGTGAAGGATAAGGGGTCAGCGGGGACAAAGCACCCCATGCAGTCGGACGGCCACCCAGCTGTGTGTCACTGCTTCAGTCACATGGTCACTGCTCCTATGTATACGTGATCAGAGCACACACATTTTAGTCATTTTGTTTTGAAATAAGGGCTTTTATTTTGGGGCCAAAAAAATGTTGTGAGGTCATTGCCTAGAACAGGCAAAACACTTCTGCATGAATTTTGTCCACAGGATTTTTTTTTTTATATGCTATTCAAACTGGTGCTGTTTTTCGCATCTCAAAGTCACTGCTGATATTCGATCCTAAATGGAGAGAAGTGACAGGAACACTGTGATACTCTATCCACAGGATACTAAGCGGATTGGTGGGGATCCAACCGCTGAGACCCCCGCTGATCTTGAAGGAAAACAGTCACCTAATGGATGGAATGAAGATTATAACAACAGCCAGTGCTCCATTCACTCCTACTAGGGCTTGTGGGGGTCCCAGTGGACACCATGAGGCCATGCCCGAGCACAGCTGGAATTACTGCTATATTTCTGAAACACCATGGGTAGCTCGTCTTTAACAATTTTAAGATTACACGTTGGTAAGGAAAGGCAGTGAGCTAGAAAACAAGGCAGACATAATATATAAGTACAGTCCTCTCGATTGAACATAATCTGCGCCTTTGATGAGAATTTTATTTAAGTCCCAGGAACCGCACGGACATAAATCGGCTCCGCTAAACGTGGAAGTCTCACATTACGCAGCGTGCGGCCAGGGTTAATTGTATGTTTTTGTCATTTTTCTGAAACACTTGTATTCGCCACAAAATGACACCCATAAGATTTACATTATTGCTTTAAATATAACTTGAGCTTGGCGTGTTTACTTCCTGCGAGGAGAATTAACTATAATTTCTGTGCAAGTCGATTATCCTCAGCGTCTGCCAGCGAGACATCTGCATGGATTAGTTTTACATGCAGGACTAGGTCGGGGGCTGTGCATTTGATGTTTTATGTATTACTCCGCTCCAGAGAAAACTATGCGCTGGGATAAAGCAGGACTCTTAGGTATTTAACACTTCCACAACAATCCGCATCCTGGTTTATGGGCTCTGGGGGGTGATAACTTCCTAGAGTCCACAACTGAAGCCTCTATTGAAGATTCCTGTTATCTTGGTACAGATCGGATCAATATAAGTGAAAGAAGAACGTCCGTGAGGTTTACAGCAGGTATGGGGAACCTTCGGCCCTCCAGCTCTTGCAAAACTATAATTTCCATCATGCCTGGACAGCCACTGTTCAATTGTCGGCTGACTTTAAACAAGCTGAAAAATCATTGGCCGCTGGCCGCGAGTCGCTCTGTGTAATATCTGATGTACGGCTGATTAAGGGGGTACTCCCACATCGGTATAAAGAAAATAATAAAAACTAACCATGTCCTTGCCACACAATTCCCAAGCCGTGTTTGAGGCTCAATAAGTGCGCGCATCAGGCTGTCTAATACAGTCCTTAGTGCTAGCTTTAGTTGTCAAAGTCTAGACAAAGTGCCACTGCACTAATTTATTAATTTGCCATTTATGTCTTTAGGTATAATATGTATTGGTCAGCATTTATCCCTTGATGAAACTGCAAGACTATTTTGAAACACGTTGGAAAAGAATTCACTGATTGGAAAAAGGTGTAGGGGTAGTTCAGGGAGGGGTCATCTTTTTGGTCATAAGTAGGGAAAGACAAAGGCTCCAAATATCAATCACTTTTTTTGCTTTTGGATTATATATAAAAGGATCAGACAGCAACTGTTCCATTACTGTTTATAGTGGTTTAATAGCATATGTTTATACTTTGTATTTTATGTTATTTTTATCTATTATGATGTTTTTATTTATTCTAATTTAACTGTGTATTACGCACCTCTGTACTGTATGCATAGAAAAAAAAAAAGCGCTGCGGAATCTGTTGGCGCTATACAAATACATTTATTATTATTATTTATTATTATATGTTGCACTCCATTTTGTCATCTATACATCACTTTTTTTCTAGGATGCCAAAGCACAGCTTACCATGGTTTTGGTAACTTTTTCCAAAAATGCATACTCACCAAATATGCATACTTTTTTAACACCTACTTTTCAGATATATGGCAAAATCGTAGTGTGAACACACCCTTATTGATGTCATTGATAACAGGTGTCAAACTCTGGCTTTCCAGCTGTTTCAAAACTACAAATCCCATCATACCTGGACAGCTAAAGCTTTAGCTCTAGCTGTCCAGACATGATGAGAATTGTAGTTCTGAAACAGCTGGAGGGCCCGAGTTTGACACCCCTGACATAGATGATGGTGAGCTATGAGAATCTTTCATTATAAAATCAGGAGATTGGTCAAAATGCTATATATTGGTTACTGCTACCATGAAGCCCACCAACGAGCATGGCTTTTCTTGACAGAACGCAGTTTACCTGTAGTGACTCTCGGAGGACTATCTCAGGTTCATGATCACTCAACACAGCGGGGTCTTCAGTGCGGGAGAACATCTGTAATTGTGCTTCTATCTGAGCCAGCCTATCGAGGTCACCGGACTCTGGAGTATAGCCTTCACCAGGCACGAGCCAAAGACAGGCACTGGCCTATAATACAAATACAATGCAGCTAGGATTTGTGCACACAGCTGGCACCAGGTCCCCACTATGAATGGGGCAGCAGTGCACTGGCGTAACCATCGCTCCATTCTCTCCTATGGGGCTAAATGAACACAATACATATCAGAGTCCAAATAAAACTTTATTATATTAACCTTAGAGTAACTATAACCAAAGGTCTGAATATCCTAAATTAATTAAAAACTGAATGTAACTGCAGTAAACTCCAATACCCCAATATGATTATGGGGTAACATAAGGATCAGACTTTCAGGATTTCATCATGTCTGATCCATTTTTTTTTCCAAAAGTAACAATGTCTCAAAGGAGTCTGGCAGTGGCGTCACTCCCAGACATGTAAATATATGAGGTTCATAGTTGTCAAGTGAACTGGTGCCGATCCAGTATCTAGCATGTACGACCAGTGCCTACATCGGCAACAACACTCACTCTTTACAACATAGGGCCGCTTTCAGATGAGCCTGATATGGACCTATCTTTGGTTTGTATTATGGATGCAAATCCTGGGCCTATTGACCTGAACTGGCGGATTCATAGGGTCCCATTACATGGGCCAACTATGGCCCGACCATTTTAGTAAATAAGCACCGATCTGCTAGATGGGCGCCTGTCTAGCGGACCTTTTAGACGGGCCATTAATCAGGCAGTAGGGGCTGCATGGACATTGTTAACGATGTCCATGCAGCCCTTGCCCAAACCCCTGACACCTTACCTCTCCCCGCTCTTCTCTCCTGTGCTCTGCAGCTTCCTGGTCCCGACGGCTGCAGCGTGCGAGCCACCTGTCAGCTAACAGGCCTCTCAGCCAATCACAGGCCGGGATCGGGATGCTGTGGAGCACAGGGAAGAAGACTGGGAGTGTTGAGTGGTGATAATTGGCCAAATTGGGCCGATTCGGACGATTCTGGCTTTGTGTAATAGAGACAATGATAAGCCGATGACAATGATCCTTGGCTGATCGTTGTCTCTATTACATGGAGCGATAATCAGCTGGATCAGCCCAATTTGGCCAATTATCACTCCACTCCAATTATCACTGGTTTAGGTTTGGACCTAAAATCGGCGGGTGCCGACCATGCATCGGCTGACCATTGCCTAAACACCTGACATATTCCCCAACTGAGATCTGCATATCTAAAACAATGCAGGTCTCTGTGCTTCATGTGCTTCTATTCCATTACCCAGAATGCAGAGCGGATTATTATAAACCATTCTATAACTTCTATATTCCAGACTTAGACGTGTCTTCACCCGGATTGCCTCCATGACAAGTGGCCCAGCTGTGGTTCAGTTACAGGGTGCCAGCGCACCATCATGACATGGTGGAACAAGTTCCCCATAGAGAAGTGATAATAATGCCTTGGATCTGTTATTTCTATAAAAGCCGTAATATGGCACTTAATAAAAATTGATGCACTTAAACGACTCACCATGATGTCATCATCACCACAGCCATCTTGAACATCCCCCAGCAGCTGCTCCAGTCGTAACTTTTCGTCATCCATAAGAAGAACGTGGGCCCCGGCCTCTTTCACCAGCTTTAATAGTAAGAGTCAGATCTCATTAGTGCCCGGCCTCATCCGGATGATCATACCCGGCACTGCCAAGCATAACAAGCTTTTACATCACATTTAACAGGAGTGCTAACCAGATTAGCTCCCCGACAACTTTGATCAGGGTGTGGAATCATTGAGCAGCTCCACAAACACTTCTGACACATAGGACGTCTCTACTACATCTTTTCCTGCCGTCTGAGGAGCGAAGACTCGTGTTAATAATAGATCAACCTTGTTCTACCATAAGAGCCCATTTTATGAAATGTCTACAATATGTTCTGCAAAACTCTATGACCTCAGTGGGGAAAGCCAAATTATAGGGAGTTGTTCGTTTCCTATGGAAGACTCCAGCCACATTACCATAGTAATACATTCAGCATGGTTAGCAGGATATATATGGCACCAGGGCAAAACAAGTATAAAGGAACAACTAGGGCTATTCTGTGAGGAGCACAGAGGTGTAACTAGGAGCTGCAGGGTCTCAATGCAAAATCTGTAACAGGGCCCCCACCCACCATGTGTCAAGTGGCAGAGAGGCCTTTGTTATCTCTTAGGCCCAGGTCTGACACCTCTCAACCCCGTAAGCTACGTCAATGGAAGAGGACATATTTAATATTATATATTACTAAAAACCTATTGTCCTACATCAGTGCCATAAGGAATATGTATGATATATGACTCATAACGCCTAGAGAGTCCAGCAAAGACACAGAAACCATGGTGCATGGGGTAATGGCAATGGTGCAATGGCGTATAAGACGACCCCTGACTTTTAAGCAGATTGTTAGGGGGTTTGCCTTATACGTTGGAAAATGTTAACCCCTGCCTGACCGCAGCCCTGCACAGCCCGAACGCCTCTGGTACCGTTCCCGGCGCAGGCAGTATGACGTACACTACCTGCGCCGGAGACGGAAATCGCCAAACCTCTCCCTAGCAGCAGAGGGTCTCATCAGAGAGGCTCGGAGATGCTCGGCTGCCGGGAGAGCTTCGGGAAAATGAGAAGTTGCCGAAGCCTCTCTCATTCTCCCGAAGCTCTGCCTGCTGTACTGGAGGCGCGCGGAGGCCAGGAACGGGCCCTAGGTGAGTTAAATATTTGTTTTTCTATAGTGGTCACCCCATACGGCGTATAAGACGACCCCCGACCTTGACACTGATTTTTCGGCGTTCAAAAATTGTCTTATACGCCGGAAAATACTCCATAAAAGCTTTAACTTTTATCAGACATGTAAAAACATCCCACGTATTTTGTTCTTCTGATCAGACCTGATACAGGTTTTTGCTTTTTCCTTATATTATTCCATGATTAGGGTCCAGTCCAGTGACGGACATGTTTTTCAAAAGAGCCGGGGAGTACATAACATGCACCTACCTCACCAGTCAGTCAGCGGTCAAGGTGGAATTCCTGACCGGGAACTGGAGCGGGTGACAGCAGACCCCAGCACTGGAGCTGGGGAGGTAGGTGCATGTTGTTATGTTCGCCCACCTTCTCCCTGGCTGTTTTGAAAAAAATATCCAACACCAGGCTTCCACTTTAAAGTGTCACTGTTGTTTTATTTTTTTGCAGAAATCAATAGTCCTGGCAATTTTAAGAAACTTTGTAATTGGGTTTATTGGGCAAATATGCCATTATCTGCATTCAAAAAGACTTTCATCAGGTCCCCCCCCCCCCCTCCTTTCTCTCATTCACTGCTCATTATCAGGGAATCTCGACTCTTTTACATTAGTCGGGCCCTGTCTGTTCTATGGAGAGGGGAGGGGGGAGGAGGGAGATTGGTCGCCAGCAGAGAGCAGAAAACAAAGGCTTACACAGCGGGAACTGTGTGAAAGCCAGTATTTAGAGGCCAGAGAGGTCAGAGCCTGGTGATGTAGCTGTAAATTAACCTTTGTTGTCCTGTTTTGGTGCCTCATCTCCCTCCACCCCTCCCGTCTATATAGAGAACAACAAAGACAGGGGGAGAGCTTTAAACTGCTTTTTCATGATAAAAATGCATTTTTCGACTAATAAACCCAATTACAAAGTTTCTTAAAATCGCCTGTACTATTGATTTCTGCAAAAAAAAAAAAAAAATTTAAACAACAGTGACACTTTGGGGTACCTAATCATTAATATAAGGAAAAAGCAGAAAACTGTATGTATACATCAGTCACTAAATGCGGGTACAGCAAACCCTCAAATAACATATAAAGTCAGGTCTGATAAGAAGAATAAGTGGCCGGGATGCGTCTCGGCATGTTCATCTGAGCAGACCTGGCTTTATATATTATTTGAGGGGTTTTTGATGCATACATATTGTCTGCTTCTTCCTCACATTATGTACATTGTGCAATATTCTATTATACAATAGGTCATGATTAAGTACATTGAGTCTGATACTAGTTGGCAATGCCAGTGATGTTTTTACAAGCTATCCAAAAAAAGTTATTATGGACCCTTGTGGGGCGGCAGTACACTCGCATGATCATTGCTCCATTCACTGCTATGGGGCTAAATGGACATCAGGCTTGAATCCATAGACAGTGATGGAGCTGCAGTAATGTGAGTGTATGGTAGTCACAGGATGACATTCTCTTGATGGGCAGGGGTCTCCCATCTATTGTACTTTTATTTCCTTTGCTGTGAATAGGTGATAAATTGGGGATGGGAAACCTTCAACCCTCCAGCAAAGCTTTGTCTGTCCAAACATGATGGGAATTGTAATTTTGCAACAGCTGGAGGGGCGAAGGTTGCCCATTCCTGTGATAAATACTTATATTGGCCCATCTAATAGCGTTCATTCACGTGTGCTGTATTACAGAGATGAGTCTGAAGGCTTTGCCCTTTCACCTTAGCAGTGTTCAGATCTGTTTAGGATTATCCCCCCCTTAAAGGGGTACTCAGGTGAAAATCTTTTTCTTTCAAATCAACTGGTTTCAAAAAGTTATAGAGATTTGTAATTTACTTCTATTTAAAAATCTCCAGTCTTCCAGCTGTTGTATGTCCTGCAGGAAGTGGTGTATTCTTTCCAGTCTGACACAGTGCTCTCTACTGCCACCTCTGTCCATGTCAGGAACTGTCCAAATCCTCATAGAAAACCTCTCCTGCTCTGGACAGTTCCTGACATGGACAGATGTGGCAGCAGAGAGACTGGGAAGAAAATACCACTTCCTGCAGGGCATACAGCAGCTGATACGTATGGGAATACTTGTGATTTTTAAATAGAATTGAATTACAAATCCATATAACTTTCTGGAACCAGTTGATTTGAAAAAAATATATATATATTTTCGCTGGAGTACCCCTTTAAAGTAAAACTAACAGCACTGAAAAGAAATGGACAGATCACTTACACACCTCAATGTTCCTGTGGATGAAGTTGACTCCTTTACGATCTCTGTTTTTCCTCTGTGTCTTTCTGTGATCTGATCTTTTGCTGCTGCTGCTGCTTAATAAGTCACCGGCTTCAGCGCCAGAAACATTACCTACGAGCACAGATGCCAAGATGACTGGAATAACTATGTAAATACATGGGAAGGACACATGCTGTGCGGCTATCTAGATGACATAAAGCATGTATACTATGCACTGGATGGAAGGCTATCACACTACAGCTACATGTTTTTCAGGGGCATTATCTAAAAACATCTAGTTCTTTTTTTATCAGATATTTTTGATTGGTATTTTTGACTAAAAAGACAATAAATCATCTATTTCATGGGGTGATTATCAGGCAAACAGGCCAACAATTGTCCTTAATAATAGGCCCGCCACTCAGCTGACACACAAGCAAACGCTCCTCTGTTGGCTGATCGCATGGATTTAACCTATGAAATAACTTCTCATTCGTCAGAAGTGCGTCACCCTGTGTAATAGGTGACATGTGGCTGACAAATGTAAAGTAAAGGGCTGGACAAATAATCCAGCATTCATACCATGCTACCCAGTAACCAAGCCTAATAGTAGGTCTGTTACATGATCAGCGCTTGTATAGGGGGCCTTGGCTGTGTAATAAAGCCCTTCATGGTTGCATCTAAAACAGGCATGGGGAACCTTCAGCTCTCCAGGTGTTGCAAAACTACAATTCCCATCATCCCTGGACAGAAAAAGCTTTAGCTTTGGCTGTCCAGGCATGATGGGAATTGCTGTTTTGCAACAGCTGGAGGGCCGAAGGTTCCTCATGCCTGATCTAAAACAAGACAAAGTGCACACTAAAGGGGTCATCTGATGCGAACACATTTTTTACATCTTGCTGCCATATAAGAAAACATAACAAACATTATATGCTTACCTCTCCACACTCCCCTGGTGTCCTGATGCGGTGTCCCCCACTGTCTGTAGCCACCGTTACTTCTAAAACGAGCTTGTCTCAGGGGTGACAGCACGCTCAGCCAATAACTGCCTGCGGCGCTGTCCTGCCTCCGTCAGTGATTGACTGAGCATGCTGTCACCCCCAAGATGAGCTCGTCTTGGAAGTAACGATGGCTACAAACAGTGGGGGACACCGCATCAGGACACCAGGGGAGTGTGGAGAGGTAAGCATATAATGTTTGTTATGGTTTCTTATATGGCAGCAGGATGTAAAAAATAAGCAAGCATCAGAATAGGTATGATCTAGGAACTCGATGTTGTGTTTGCAAAGAGATTTTACCTTGAAATGCGTCCAAAAATGTTTAAAGTTTAGCGCAGATGTTTTTTTTAGGGTGCGTTCACACCTACAGGATCTGCAGCAGATTTGATGCTGTGTTCAGTTATTTAAATGAAATCTGCTGCAGAAAATCAGCTGCAGATCCTGTAGGTGTGAACGCACCATTAAAGCGTATCTAATAAAAAGAAGTTTTTAAACCATGAACCAAATGTTCTGAATACGATGGTCATTCCCTGTACTTGTTTCCTGAGCTGCTGTAGCTACGGCTGGTCTATGCACCTGAGGCTGATGGATGCCTATATAGTGGTGAGCTGTTATTTCCATACAGACTTAAAGGGGTACTCCAGCAAAACATATATTCTTTCAACTCAACTGGTGTCACAAAGTTATATAGATTTGTAAATTACTTTTATTTAAAGGAGAAGTGAGGCAAAAATCCTAATTTTCCAGCAGACAGGGGAAGGGAGAAACATAATATACAAGCACTACTTACTGCCACTGCTCCGGGACTCCCTCCGGGCTCCTGGATCTCAAGGGACATCACAACCCACAAAGGACAATCCATCAGCTGGGTCGGGTATTTTCCCGACATCAGAAATCTGAAGTCTATTAGCTGCTGTATGTCCTGCAGGAAGTGGTATATTCTTTCCATTCTGACACAGTGCTCTCTGCTGCCATCTCTGTCCATGTCAGGAAGTGTCCAGAGCAGAAGCAAATCACCAGAAAAGCCTCTTCTCCTCCGGGCAGTTCCTGTCATGGACAGGGGTGGCAGCAGAGAGCACTGTGTCAGAATGGAGAAAATACACCACTTCACTCAGGGCATACAGCAGCTGATCAGTACTGGGAGACTTAAAATTTTACAACAAAAGTAAATTATAAATCTATATAACTTTCTGACACCAAAAGATTTGATAGAGTTTGTTTTTGCCGGAGTACCTCTTTACGTTACGCAGTAGGCACTGCACAGCTATTCAATGTTCCAGTGTACCTTGCAAGTCTTCCAGGTCCTCAACACAGTCTTCAAGAGGAAGTTGCGTGGAAAACAAAGGAGGAAACATTTTCTCGAAGACAATGGTGTCTGCTGAACAAAAGAGAAAAGTGATAATAATTGTAATAATTCTCACTAATAAGAGAACAATGAATAGGCAAAACATTCAAACAGTCTCCTGCTCAGGGTTCTCACCTCTCAGACAGAATGGATAAAGGGGGTGACAGTGTCACTTTAAAGAGTAATCCAGCATTAGAAAAACATGGGCACTTTCTTCCTGAAACAGCACCACTCTTGTCTCCAGTTTGGGTGGGGTTTGGGTTTTGCATTGAAGTGAATAAAGCTTAAAGGGAATGTGTCATCTGAAAATGACTTATTGATTACATCATGTTTTTATGTTCAACATATTTTTTTAAGAATTCTTGGTGATATTTTTGCTAACTTTCAATTTTTTTATCTATATTATAAAATAATCCTCATATCTTACAGTTTTAATTTTCACCACTGGGGCTAAAACTAAGCTGAGACTTCCTGTTATATCTGTGGTGATAAGAGAAGGCTGCTGTAAATTAATCTTTACAGCATTGTAGACAATAGCAGCTCCTGTAAAATAACCACTTTAAAGGTCACAAAACACGCCCAGTAATGCTTCACATTCATCTCAAGGGGACAGAGTCTGTCTATTGTAGTCTATGTCCATGAGTCTTGCCATAAAGTATGTCACTAAATGCTGTTAAAAACAGCTCAGGCAAGATGGCTGCCCCCATACCAATGTACAAAAAAGGAAATAAAAAAAATACAGTAAAAAAAATAAATAAAAACAAATTAGAATAAGAGAAAAAGAGTTTTATTATCTGACTCGGCAAAAGAAATTTTAGGTGGCAGATTCCCTTTAATTGGAAACCACACCTGGACTGGAGATAAAAGTCATGTCTCTGGAAGAAAGTGGCCATGTTTTTTTAATGTTGGATAACTCCTACGAAGGAAGAGTAGGAGGTATTTTTTATGTAAACAATTCAGAAGAAATGAACTTATATAGAGCATACATTTCCAAAAAGGAGCGCCAAAGACAATGCAATTTAAGTTTTCCTAACTCTTAAGACCGAGGCCTAAGAAGGCGCTGGTGGGAAGGTCCATAGGAAAGTTAAACAACTGCTGACTTGTGGGAACAAGCACATAAAACAGGTGGTACAGGACGGAATGGCTCTGAGGGCCATTTGAACGCACATGTCAATGGAAAAATAAACTAAGTACAGGCCAAAAAATGTCAGACACCCTACTTTTCCTTGGCAATGAAGACTAGGGTTGTAAAGGACTGTAAACACCTACTGGTCAATATACACAAAGTCTACCGCTGTGCGAAAGGCAAAGTCCCTCTAATGATTTCTGGATGCTTCTCCATACAAACAAAGCTGCAAGTATCCGCACATGGCCACTGCCTATTCCCTTTACATACGTTGGGTTAATAATTGACTTTCCACATCTCCAAATGATCCCTTGGATAGAAAGTGAAGTGGTGTTTGGGATACATAAGTCAATGTGATGCCAGGGGAAACATGGCATGTGTTACTACTCACAGCACTAAACCCCATCCACGTCATGTTTTCGGGCCAAGTCGCTGATATACATTGAGTGTTCCTGTATATATCCTGGCCTAAAAGTGACACGCTCACTGACATTATTAGGCTACATGTGGTCTACTAGGTACTATGCTTGGTCTGTTTTCTGAATGTATGGACTATTTTGCAGGATTTTTTTACAAAGTCCCACAAAAAGAAAAAAAAAAATAGGTACACCGGGCCTCATTTACTACCAAGGAGTCAATTTTAAGCTGTTATGCTTTTGGTTGTGCCTGTTTTGGTTCTTTTTTAACGTCAAATTCATTAAAGTGTCACTGTCGTTTAAGTTTTTTTTTTTTACCAGAAATCAATAGTACAGGCGATTTTAAGAAACTTTGTAATTGGATTTATTAGCCGAAAAAATGTATTTTTTTATAATGAAAAAGCAGTTTGAAGCTCTCCCCCCTGTCTTCATGGTTCTCTTATGGAGAGGGGCGGGGTTGAGGGAGATGAGGCACCAAAACAGGACAACAAAGAGTTAATTTACAGCTACATCACCGGGCTATCTCCTCTGAAGTCAGCACTGACCTCTCTGACCTCCGAATACCGGCTTTCATACAGCTCCAACTGTGTAATGCTTTGTTCTCTGCTCTCTGATGCCGACTAATCTCCCTCCTCCCCCCTTCCCTCTCCATAGGTTACACAGGGCTCGACTGATGTAAAAGAGTCGAGATTTCCTGATAATGAGCAGTGAATGAGAGAGAAGAGGGAGGGGGAGACCTGAGGAAAGTCTTTTTGAATGCAGATAATGGCATATTTGCCTAATAAACCCAATTACAAAGTTTCTTTAAATCGCCTGGACTATTGATTTCTGCAAAAATAAAAAATAAAAAAAATACGACAGTGACACTTTAATGTGACCCTAAGTAACTCTGGAGGGGTTCACAGAATAAAACCCGGCCTGACCATCCCACCACTCTAGAGGTGGCTGGCCTTTAGTATAGAAAACCCATCCAAAAAATGGTTTGCTTACTAATCTGTCGGGTGTGTTTTTTTTTTTTTGTTTTTTTTAAGGACACACCTGCAACCCACCCCCTTGGCAAGATTTGAGGCAAAAATTATGGGTTTGTCATGTTTTTGGGAAAATTATGACGCACATCTTTAGTAAATGTGTCGGAACACTAAACCATCAGGGAAAATGGACAAAAACCTGACAATTCGCTGCCGGGAACACATTAGTAAATCAGCCTCACTGTTGGTGCGTTTACACAGACAGATTTATCTGACAGATTTTTGAAGCCAAAACCAGGAACAGACTATGAACAAAGAACAGGTCATAAAGGAAACACTGAGATTTCTCCTTTTTTCTAATCCATTTCTAGCTTTGGTTTCAAAAATCTGTCAGATAAATCTGTCTGTGTAAACGCAGCATTAGGTTGAACTATTAACAATGGGTGTGCCTTTAGCATGTTGTGGTATATGATGGAAATCCATGATGTTGCTATCCCTACATACTGTATACTGGCAACATGTCTCAAAAACGTAATGTTGCCCTCAGTTTATAGTTCATCTGATCAGGTAATAGTCAGATGGGCGTAATCTTAATTTGAATGACTGATGAGTGGGATTCTACCGTCAGGGTCCTATTCTACGGGCCGACCAGGGCCCGATCAATAATGTAAACGGGCGCTGATCTGCTAGATCGGCATTAGTTTACTAGGCCTATTCTTTGCAGCCCTTGTTAAACACCATACATTACCTAAGCATGTTGCAGGTCTTCTCCTGCGATCCTCTTCCCCCCAGTCCCGCACGCAGCAGCAGCTTTGGTGCGGCCTGTATGAGCTGACAGACCGCTCAGCCAATCACTGGCTGCGGTGGTCCTGGCCAGTGATTGGCTGAGCGGTCTGTCAGCTAAGACAGGCCGCACCAAAGCTGCTGCTGCGCGCGGGACCGGGAGGAAGAAGGAGCGCAGGAGAAGCCCTGCAACATGCTTAGGTAATGTATGGTGCTTGTGGAATCGTCAGTCGTCCGATTGGGCCAATTCAGCCCATTATCGCTCCGTGCAATAGGCCCCTCAGGGAGGTGTATTAGGCCCTCACGCTGTCTTACTGTATAAACACACCCTTCACATGATATTCTTACACCCATCTTACTATTTGTCAGACAAACTATAAACCAACATATCTTGGAAATGAAGGGGGAGGGGGGGTCAAGGCACTGTAAGAACTTATATAATCAGGACACCCTATTTAATGACAGTAAATAGTTTTTGGGGGGTTGACTACATGTCATCCTTAGTGGATGGGGGTCTCCTGCTCAGGACTCTCCCCTCTCAGACAAAATGGAGAACAGATACAGAGTGTTTTTTTACCTGGAGGACCTGTTCTCTGCTGTATTACACAACCTATTGACTTGAATGGGCACTGTGTAATGCTTCATTTTTCCTGTGGGAGTGCTGCAGGGAAATTGTACAGTTACTGACACATTACAGCTGATCTCAGGGATGTGTCCAACATGGACAAACATCAGCTTAATGTCAAACGAAGCCTATAACAAGCAGGGATTGTAATGTACATGGGGCCTAAGGGCCCATAGGGCCCATTTTACATGTGTAAAAGTGCAAGTGATCAGGAAAACGTCTGCTCGTCGGCTGGTCTCATCTTTTGTGCTGCGCTAAAATTTATCGTTACTAGCAGCACATCTCTCTGTGTAAACAGGAGACGTGCGGACGATAACAATGAATGTTAATAGCCAACTAACAATGCAGTGATTGTTTGTGCGGCCCTGTCATGTAGTTTACCGCGCCTTCTAAAGGCACTTCAAATAAGTCCCAATTGCAGATCGGCGCTCGTTGCGGCTGTGGACTGGCAATGTAAAAGGACCCTAAGTTAGGTAAAGTCATCACGATGACCTGATATGTGATCTTGGAGCACCAACGATCTGTAATAAAAGGCGATCAATGGGATTTCTAAAGCAGGACCTGCAGCGATCAGCTGATCTTTGGTCAGGCTTCACTTACATAAGAGTTGTCTTCATGAAACGAAGCCTCTCACCCAACGTTACAGGTAATATTTACTGAAAGGAAGAGAACAAACCATTCTGGATTGTCCTGGATTTTATATACTTGGGGCAATGGGGCTGAATGGAACCTGAATTCAATGATCAGGAGTCGGAGCCCAATACTTTCTTGCTAACTTTTTGATTTTGTGACAAAGAAGTGAGCTCTGGCTCTGTACATGATTTGGGCCGAGACGTGGAGGAAACAGATGTGCATTGAATCTATCTTTTATAACATACAGCATCTGCAGGTAGGATACTGTACCCCCCCCCTTCAGGAACGTATGGAATGCTGTTTTGGAATACTGATAAAGATCGACGTTCGGACAGCACAATGGGGCACTCACTTTAGTCACCTGACTCCAATTTTCAAGGAGAGAACTCATACCGAAGGTTTTCTATAAGGATAAAGTCAAAGCTAGCGGCTTAAAGGTCTTTCCAAGGAATCTTGTATAAAAGAAAAAGGGAAACCCAACCCAAGAGTGATTTTACAAAACCGAGAAGAATTAATTCACATGCGAGATCAGCAACCTTGCTCCCGCCTGGTACTAAGCCAAAGCTGGCTCCACTACAAAAAAACCCTGCGTGCATGTTATCTGCTGTGCCAGACGGCCAGGAGGAGGAGACGCAGCGTCAGGCTGCTCATCCAAGACGGGGAGGATAGGGTTACACATTTATTAAACTGCAGTTAACCCTTTCACATGACCTAACCGCATACAAGTCAGGGGGGTGAATATACATGGCACAGGGATGTATGGATTTATTCATCTGAGATATATATGTCAGACTCTTTTTTCTCATTCAGAGTGGGGAGAGGATATGCTGCAGCACGGTCCTCTCCCCACTCATTCAGCCGAACAGGTATGAACACTCAGACTCGGACCAATGAAAACTTTTGGCATGTCTCTATGACATATCAAAAGTTATTTCTAACGACAGTGACACTTTAAAGGGAATGTGTCGTGGTAGTGGGGGCATCTTTGATGGTAGTGGTGCCCTCACTGATGGTAGTGGGGGCATTGTTGATGGTAGCAGGTGCATTACTGATGTAGTGGGGGCATCACTGATGTAGTGGGGGCATCGTTGATGGTAGTGGGGGCATCACTGAAGGTAGTGGGGGCATCATTGATGGTAGTGGGGGCGTCACTGATGTAGTGGGGGCATCACTGATGGTAGTGGGGGCATCACTAAAGGTAGTGGGGGCATCGTTGATGGTAGTGGGGGCATCACTGATGTGCATTGTGTATTGTGGGAGGCACTGTAGCTAAGATTGGGACACAATAGAAAAAAGTTAAAGGGAACCTATGAATGAAATAAAGGAGACCTATGTTTTACTGAGAACACTCTGACATTACTGAGAAAAAATAGTTATAAAAGAGACAAGCATCGGGAGAAGTGTCTGAGGGTAGCTCCCCATGGTCTCTCCACACCCAACTCAGATCTCTCCCTATAAACAAATAGGGAAACGCCAGCCAATTGTGCCAAGCTGTGCAAGAAGAAGAACCATTGCCGTGACTCTTCTCCCCATGCCTAGCCCATGGTTAGGGCAGTAAAAATGTGACAGGTTCCCTTTACCCTGTATTACATGCTTGATCACACATGCTTATCCATAGGTAATACAGCTTTTCCTCCAGGCCAGTCTCCCCCAGCAACAATGACTGATCAGCAGGGGTCAAACATGCAAGACCCAGAGGGATCAGCTGATCATTGGAGCGGCTGAAATCTATAAGTGGGTTGTTAAGAAAGGACAAGCCCTTTAATACGACATGACTTAAGCAGCGTGCCTTTCTACAGGAGTATGCTAAAGGTTCACATAGCTGATACAGAGGGGACGGGTAAAGACAGTGCATGAAATCCAGACATTTATTTTCCTGAGAAAGCCAAGATTTACTGGTAAAAGATGTATCCCAAGAGATTGCTCTAAGACATGGAGAATGACTTGTGGAGACCTAACAGCCTGATTTAAGATCTTACACGCGCTCCCCGCTGCCAAAGTCATGACAAATTCTACTGGGAGAAACCATAGAGGAGACTGGTGCTATACTGCTTTACAATATAAAGGGATTTAGAGGATTTTAGCTGCAGGTTAAGAAAGAAATTTGATAAAGAACCAAATCAGACACTTGCTGAAGCCACAGCCTGGAAACCTGCGTACACTGTACAGATCTCAGGGAGCTCAGCGCTTAAAGGGGTTATTCAAAAATAAAATGTTATCCAGTATCCACAGGACAGGGGACAACCGGCTGATCACGGGGGTCTAACTGCTGGGACCCCGACCAATCACAAGAACGGAGGTCAGTTGTCCTCTAAGTGAATGGAGTTATATTGTCTGTGACTTCCGAACATTGCCGAGTGCTGAACTCATCTATGTCCAGAGTTCACATGGAGCGCTGCTGCATTCACTTGGAGGACATCAGTCCTCTATTCCCATGATCACCACCCCAGCGGTTGGACCCCTCACTGATCAGCTATCATGTTTCTCTGAAAATATGTGTGGTGTACCACCACTCATGTTGCTATTGGTTACACCCTTCGCAAAAGTCTGTACTTATTCTAAGTCAGTGGTGATGTAGTAGTGATAAAGTTTCACCACTAGATGTCGCTTTTATAGATATATGCACTTAGCAGCTGCACGGTTAAAGGGTTATTGTTTATTTGTGTGTCACATGGAACTGTGAACCTATGTAAGTATCTTCTTTTTCTGTCCTATCATCTCTTACTTTACTTCTTCTTATGCACTCTTCACCCACTCACAGCACATGTTAGATATGCTGGAGATAGGAAGTCACACAGTTGGAGGAAATGTAAAGGTCTTTTGTCTCTAGACTCTGTAGTGGAAGGACGCAAGCTAGAACGCTCCCTACAGTGGTCCCCTTTGGGCCCTGGTCCTCTGCCAGGTCCCCTCAACCTCAGTTGCGGTCTAGGGCCCTATTCCACCGGACGATTATCGTTTGCATAATCGTTAACGAATAACGATCTCAAACGACCGCTATTGTGAAAGACCTGAAAACGTTCACTCATTTCCATGGAACGATAATCGTTACTTATGATCGTAATTGCGATCGTTTTTTCTTCGCTATTTATTCGCTATTGCGTTCGTATCTATTGCGAACGACCGAACGATGTCTTACTTAATGCAAACGATTTGCGAATGTTTTGCGAACGAGCAACGATAAAAATAGGTCCAGGTCTTATAAAGCGATCAACGATTTTTCATTCGGTCGTTAATCGTTAACTGCATTTCAACCGAACGATTATTGCTTAGATTCGAATGATTTAACGATAATCTGAACGATAATCGTCCGGTGGAATAGGGCCCTTAGTCAGGTTCCTGTATGGTGAGAAAGCTAGACCAGACGCACCTAACAGTTTCTTCTCAAGCACTTTACTAAACACTATGTAGTGTTAAACCCCTCACAGGAGAGGACACGTCAGAGATAATCTCAACCCACGCCGTGGACTAGGAGAGTCACAGTGCAGGACAGAATCCACAGATAGCAAACAAACTAGGAAACGATCCGGATAGAGCAAAGTTCTTAAGAGCCTAGGAACTCTATCTCGCAGTGTGGTTGTCAGCAGGGAACCCTCAGCATTCCGCTCATCCCAGGTAACAGGGTCTGGGGCTTGTGTCACCCTCTAGGATGGGTCCCCCAACACTGGTGGGCATAAGGTGGTGCGCAGACCCAAAGGTCACACGGGCACAGGTATTCTCTTCTTCTTCAGTATTCTTCTACCTCATCCTCCAATATCTCGGCAGAGCACATTACTACTTGGGTTGGGACTTTCACAACATTCTCCTCTCTGCTCCTCTGATTCTTCTACGACTCTCTCAGCACACAACCCAATCAGCACGACTGTACTCTTCGCTGCTTGTGCTGCTTGGGGGCGACCTTCTCCGCCGGCGGTGCTGGCCGGGTTCTGGTGTGGTGTTTTTGGGGTCTGGTCCTGTGGCATGGGGGTCGCAGGGCCGTCCCATGGCCCCCGTTCCCTGGCTGTGCGCGCCTGCGGGGTTGGTGGCCACTGACTGGCACGGTGTGGACTTAGTGTAGGGACCCATGTGTATCAGATACCGGCACGAGGTACATGGGGCAGTATGGCTTGATCAATTCATACACAAAATTCTGATGTGTTTTTTATTTAGCCAAGCGGCACTAGTATCAGCCATAGGTGTGAGGTGCAGCACTCTGTTTCTTCCCTGAACCGCATTTTGTTTCTCTCTTTTCTCCGTGTATTGCACTCCTCCTGGTAAGACCCACATGACCGCAATTAGCAGGAGACACCTGAGTGCACATGGTTTTAATCCCTCCTGTTTTTTCCCATTCTGTTTGCTGCAGCTATGGTGAGCGCAATACCTTATCCAGACTTGTGCTGCTTGGGGGCGACCTTCTCCGCCGGCGGTGCTGGCCGGGTTCTGGTGTGGTGTTTTTGGGGTCTGGTCCTGTGGCATGGGGGTCGCAGGGCCGTCCCATGGCCCCCGTTCCCTGGCTGTGCGCGCCTGCGGGGTTGGTGGCCACTGACTGGCACGGTGTGGACTTAGTGTAGGGACCCATGTGTATCAGATACCGGCACGAGGTACATGGGGCAGTATGGCTTGATCAATTCATACACAAAATTCTGATGTGTTTTTTATTTAGCCAAGCGGCACTAGTATCAGCCATAGGTGTGAGGTGCAGCACTCTGTTTCTTCCCTGAACTGTACTCTTCGCTATACTTCTATCACAGATCTGGATCCTGTAATCCGGGAGGGTCACTACACCACTCCGGCCCACCATGACAACATCCCAAGGGACCCCTCAGCAGCCCAGCAGGTCACCGACCACAGGGGAACGAGGTACAACTGGCCCTTTAAACTAAAAACAGGTGTGCCACCATACCTGTGTGCCCAACCGGCACTGGCGTCAAGACACAACATCACTGGGCCTGGCTGTATCTTGGCCAACCACCATCGGAGTGGCGTCACACTTCACCATCTAGCAAGTGACCGGCCGCACCTCCGCCATAACACCTCTGGGGGTCACCACATATGATTTTTTTTTTCCCTGACAAAATGGCTAGGGATCATTTTTATAGCCCCACTCTATATATGGTAGTTAGCTGCCATACTGTATGCCCTTACTGGCTCCTATACCGCACGTTCCCCTGTAGTTAGGCCTCCATACTGTATACCTCCCCCCTGTAGTTCTTCCCCTATATTGTATACATGCCCCTCTGCAGAAAGGCCTCCCATACTGTATATCTCCTTCCCTCTGCAGTAAGGCCTCCCATACTGTATACATGCCCCTCTGCAGAAAGGCCTCCCATACTGTATATCTCCTTCCCTCTGCAGTAAGGCCTCCCATACTGTATACATGCCCCTCTGCAGTAAGGCCACAGCACCACATTGAGTATGTTCACTCCACTAGCGGAACGGGTCTGGTATTATATAGGTTGTATAGTAGAGTTATTGTTCTGTATCTATGCACTGTACTTTATTGTTGTACCTTTACCATTATTTTCTTCTATATTTCTATATACCCGGCCCTCACTTTGTGGATCTATTTCATCCTTTTCTAGTGGGGTGTACACTCTGTCCCATAAAGTGTAGTGCTTCATGTTTTTATGCTTTTTGCGCTGTCTGCCTAATAAACTTTGTTACTTTGTTTCAGTAATTTGGTGTGCACATGTTTATCATACATTCCCCTTTTTCCTTTCTTTTTTGCTTTATGGCACCACATGTGACTATGGAATGTGTCTGGTATTGTAGTATTGTTAGTGGGATCCATCTGTGCTCCCAAAATGCTTTTTATCTCCATCAGAAGTGCTGAGGACTGTGACACCTCCTCGCTCCTATCCCTTTACCTGGTTGCTTGATACAGAATAAGAATGGGAGCGAGGAGCCATGAGCGGTTCAGGAGCTTGGGATCGCCTCTTTGCATTTTTCTATGTTCTGGAAGCACAGACAGATATATGAAAGGTATCACTTTAATTCCAGTATCCCATGTGCTGTTGTCTCGGAACACTGGTGGTCCAAATCACTACAATGGTCTATAGTCTATAGATCAGGGATGGGGAACCTTCAGCTGTTGCAAAACTACAATTCCCATCATGCCTGGGCAGCCGAAGCTAAAGCTTCGGCTGCCCAGGCATGATGGGAATTGCAGTTTTGCAACAGCTGGAGGGCTGAAGGTTCGCCGTCCTTGATCTATAGAGTAAGGACCCGAATAAATCTCACTAATACCATTACATGTGAGATTCTTTTAATGTTTTTTGGGGGGTACTGACCAATGCCCTTTGATGGATGGTAAAGGGGGCCTCAAACACCTAGACTAATCTATATAGCTGTATTACAATCCATGGCAACCCCAGCCATGCGGACACCATGGTTTTAGTGATCATGGGTGTTACAAGAGTTAAGGATGTACCCATCAGAAATATACACTCTATCGGTATGCTGTACAACAATGGGTTCATTTCTTAACTAGACTAAAACATGAAAGCGTCGGGTAACATGATGCAACATAGACCCTGAATATGACATTGGTTATTAACCAGGAATGTGCGGCCTGTATGAGGAATGTATACGCCAGGTATGTCAGCAATGCAGAATCAGGTGTGAGGCCAAAACTTGTGCAGATTAATAACATTCATGTGTCTAGAATTTGTCCCAAACCTGCAGGAACACAGCCGTTGTATGGACGTGTACAGTAAGGCATATGCCCAACGCTTGGCAATGGATTTATAATGGAAAATCCAGGTAACAGAGAACCGTCTCAGCACCGTTTAATGAACATCTCCGCATCACAAGTGTTACTTGGGGTTTAGGTTACTAGGTTCTTTAGATTTTTTTGGTGCTACTATTTTAGCTGATGCTGCCACCTAGTGGTCTGTAGTCTGAAGCTCACTTACATAAGATGAGTAAGGCACATGGGATAGCAGCATGGGTTGCAGATTTTGCAATCCCCACAGCTTAGCTATGCCAGGTGGGCCGCAGACCTCTACATCACATAATATACAGGATATTCAAGGCGCCATACCAGTAACAGTTATTGGGCACTGTGCCTGACAGCGTTATTGGGCACTGTGGGTGACAGCGTTATTGGGTACTGTGCCTGACATCGTTATTAGTCACTGTGGCTGACAGCGTTATTGGGCACTGTGGCTGACAGCGTTATTGGGCACTGTGGCTGACAGCGTTATTGGGCACTGTGGCTGACAGCGTTATTGGGCACTGTGGCTGACAGCGTTATTGGGCACTGTGGCTGACAGCGTTATTGGGCACTGTGGGTGACAGCGTTATTGGGCACTGTGGCTGACAGCGTTATTGGGCACTGTGGGTGACAGCGTTATTGGGCACTGTGGCTGACAGCGTTATTGGGCACTGTGGGTGACAGCGTTATTGGGCACTGTGGGTGACAGCGTTATTGGGCACTGTGGGTGACAGCGTTATTGGGCACTGTGGCTGACAGCGTTATTGGGCACTGTGGCTGACAGAGATATTGGGCACTGTGGGTGACAGCGTTATTGGGCACTGTGGCTGACAGCGTTATTGGGCACTGTGGGTGACAGCGTTATTGGGTACTGTGCCTGACATCGTTATTAGGCACTGTGGCTGACATCGTTATTGGGCACTGTGGCTGACAGCGTTATTGGGTACTGTGGCTGACAGAGATATTGGGCACTGTGGGTGACAGCGTTATTAGGCACTGTGGCTGACATCGTTATTGGGCACTGTGGCTGACAGCGTTATTGGGTACTGTGCCTGACAGCGTTATTGGGCACTGTGGGTGACAGCGTTATTGGGCACTGTGGCTGACATCGTTATTGGGCACTGTGCCTGACAGCGTTATTGGGCACTGTGGGTGACAGCATTATTAGGCACTGTGGCTGACATCATTATTGGGCACTGTGGCTGACATCGTTATTGGGCATTGTGGGTGACAGAGATATTGGGCACTGTGGCTGACAGCGTTATTGGGCACTGTGGGTGACAGCGTTATTGGGCACTGTGGCTGACAGAGATATTGGGCACTGTGGCTGACAGAGATATTGGGCACTGTGGCTGACAGGTTTATTAGGCACTGTGGCTGACAGAGATATTGGGCACTGTGGGTGACAGCGTTATTGGGCACTGTGGCTGACAGAGATATTGGGCACTGTGGCTGACAGAGATATTGGGCACTGTGGCTGACAGAGATATTGGGCACTGTGGCTGACAGAGATATTGGGCACTGTGGCTGACAGAGATATTGGGCACTGTGGCTGACAGAGATATTGGGCACTGTGGCTGACAGAGATATTAGGCACTGTGGCTGACAGATATTGGGCACTGTGGCTGACAGAGATATTAGGCACTGTGGCTGACAGAGATATTGGGCACTGTGGCTGACAGATATTGGGCACTGTGGCTGACAGAGATATTAGTCTTGATGGCTGGAGCTGTGATGGAGGCACTGAGGTTAAATGTGTTACAGTGCACCATGTATGTGCAGGAGGAGTATAAAGGGATAGCTGAAAGAGCAGTCACATGACAGTTATCATATGTAATTGGGCAGATTAGCATGCCCTATATGTCAGGGGAATCGCTGGAACACCCCTATACAGATTAGACAGATGGCCAATCCCACCTATATCTGTAGGTTTGGCTGATGTGTCAATGGCCATTATTAATGTTAATGTTATTAATACACCTATGCAAAAAACACTCCAGAGACACCATCAGAGTCTCGACGTCAGTGAGCTAGCCAGACCTTCCTCCGGGAAGGAACAACCAAGCCAAGGAATGTCTCCAGTCAAGGAAACCAGCCAAGCAAGGTATCCTTCCACAGACAGCTGTTTCTGGGTATTTGCCTCTCATCAGTGTGGAGTAGGATTCTGGCTAGAGGGAGCAATACTAGTAAGTGCATGCAAAAGGACGCTGGTTGACCTCAGGGAGATCAACCAGAACACTGAAGAGACACCATCACGTGTCTTGACGTCAGTGTATTCTAGGACATTTCCCCCTGGGACATTGCCCCCTGGGAAATCAAATAGCTCTGCTCCCACTAGCCAGAATCCTACTCCACACTGATGAGGGGCAAATACTCTGAAACAGCTGTCTGTGGATGGATACCTTGCTTGGGTGGTTTCCTTGACTGGAGACATTCCTTGGCTTGGTTGTTCCTTCCCGAAGGAAGGACTGGCTAGTTTACTGACGTCGAGACTGACTGTGTCTTTGGAGTGTTTTTTGCATATTTGATTTCCCAGGGGGTAATGTCCTAGAATACACTGACGTCGTGATGGTGTCTCTGTGGTGTTTTGGTTGATCTCCTGGAGGTCAGCCAGCGTCCTTTTGCATGTTAATAATAGACCATTATATCTGTGGATATAATGGTTCTGACTGGACTGATAGGAACTACTGTGTTCTCACTCCTCCAGCAGCAGGTCACAGTACTGGATCCATCATGCTTTGGTGTTACACTACAGAAGTCAGACCCTGCAGCCAGCATAAACTCCCCCATCCTGGGACTGATGGTCAGGACAACCCCCACCTTGGCTTCACACTGATACCATGCCATAGTGAGCCCGTTCACATGGCAAGCCTTGTGCATCTATGTTCCATGGCTTGGGGAACAAGTCTATCATCTCTATCAAGGCAATACCAGAAAATATTTCCTCAGTGTATGGCAAGTGTTTCTACCTACAGGGAACACAGGTGTGAAATGAATCCAACATTTATGGGCATATGCAATAAATGAAAAGGTCTTCAGTGCAGCCAATAAACAAAGCTGCAGGAGGGTGAGGCGCCACACGTTCCTCAAGTGCTCAGACCATGAACCATCTGCATCCCGTTTTCTTGGACAACACCATTTCTCTTAAAGATGGCCAAGATCTACCAGGGCCCAAAGAGCATGCTACAACTCTATACTGTTCCTTTTAATATCTTATAATATACTAAGGTCAAAAATTATTATGCCATACTTCCTGGTACTCTGCTACTCGAGAGAAGCAGCTCCGATGGTAGGTTAGCTGGAAATTACGGAAAAGTGCTGTACAGGAACGAACATGAAGATCTTATAAAAACAAGAGCAGATATTAAACCCTTAAAGAAAACCTTAAAGGGATTATTCAGGATTATAAAAAGCACAGCTACTTTCTTGCAAAAACAGCACCACCCCTGTCCTCAGGTTGTGTGTGGTATTACAATTCAGCTCCATTCACTTTAATGGAACTAGGCTGAGGACAGGAGACAGTGTTGGAAGGAAGCGGCCATGTTTCTCTAAGCCTGAACAATACCTTTAAAGGGGTTATCCAGCGCTACAAAAACATGGCCACTTTTTTCCCCTATTGTTGTCTCCAGATCAGGTGCGGTTTGCAATTAAGCTCCATTTACTTCAATGGAACTGAGTTTCAAAACCCCACCCAAACTGGAGACAACAGTAGGGGGAAAGTGGCCATGTTTTTGTAGCGCTGGATAAACCCTTTAAAGAAAACTTGTGATCACTGCAGGGTCTGGCCAGTCCCTGGCAGATTGATTGATAGGCCTTGATTGATAGATCTCTCCCTGTTTGGACATAGGGAATGATCTATTAGTCAAGGCAGGGTGGGGGAGTAGGCGCAGGAAGTGATACGTTCTTATCAACAGCCTTCATCTTCTCTACCTAAGGGGCCTATTCCACGGAGCGATAATCGGCCGATTATCGCCTCGTGGAATAGAGAGAACGATCAGCCGATGATCAGCTGATCATTCATTTAGGTTCAAACCTAGAATTATCGGTCGCCACCCGCGCATCGCTACGTGGAATAGTGGGCGCGGTGGGCGACCGACGATTTCAAAACATCATACATTACCTGTCCAGGCGCAGGTCTTCTCCTTCTCCTGGTCCCGTGCCGCAGCAGCTTCGGAGCACCCTGTCTGAGCTGACAGGGCGCTCAGCCAATCACTAGCCGGGAACGCCGCGGCCAGTAATTGGCTGAGCGGTCTATCAGTTCAGACAGGGCGCTCCGAAGCTGCTGCGGCGCGGGACCAGGAGAAGGAGAAGACCTGCGTCTGGACAGTTAATGTATGAAACAAGGGCTGCAAGGACATCGATAACGATGTCCCTGCAGCCCTCGCTAACGGTTGTCGAGCCGTGGAATAGGCCCAGTAAATGAGCGCCGATCTAGCAGATCGGCGCTCGTTTTTATCGTTGATCGGGCCCCCATTGGCCTGTGGAATAGGACCCTAAGCCTCTGTGACTGGATGGCAGTGATGGGGGGGTATTAGGATTTGGACCAGATTTTCAGCGCTGACATTAGGCATGGATTAATAGTTCATGGCTTACCTTCAGCGTCATCCAACTGCGGAGTCAGCGCCAGAAACTTGTTAGTATTAACATTTTCGTCATGGCTGCGTGCTGAAGACTGTTGAGACACATGCTGGATAAAGAACAAATAGAAAATAAGGACATCGGGATTAGATTACGTAGTATATACAGGTATGCGAAGAGGTCATACAATATTGAGAGAATGGGTTTATGACATTACATCCCAGGCAGGGAGCCCTGTAGATTAAAGGGGTTGTCCAGCGAAAATCTTTTTCTTTCAAATCGACTGGTTTCAGAAAGTTATATAGATTTATAATTTACTTCTATTTAAAAATCTCCAGTCTTCCCATACTTACCAGCTGCTGTATGTCCTGCAGGAAGTGGTGTATTCTTTCCAGTCTGACACAGTGCTCTCTGCTGCCACCTCTGTACAAGACAGGAACTGTCCAAAGCAGGAGAGGTTTTCCAATGGGGATTTGCTACTGCTCTGGACAGAGGTGGCAGCAGAGAGCACTGTGTCAGACTGGAAAGAATACACCACTTCCTGCAGGACATACAGCAGCTGATAAGTATAGAAATACATGAGATTTTTAAATAGCAGTAAATTACAACACTATATAACTTTCAGAAACCAGTTGATCTGAAAGAAAAAGATTTTCAGGGGGCACCACAGTGTCACTATATTCCCCTTCCCCATACAATTCGAGAACTTCTGGTCTCTTAGGTTCAGGGCTACTACAGTATGTGTTCTCCTCCGTTCTGGGAATAGGTGACAAACTATTTCCCATACACAGGAACAATTCTACTCTTTTTTTTTTAGTGCCATTGGGTTTCATCTATCTTTACCTGGAGCTCTTCCCACAGTTGTTTTCGCATCTCCAGACCCTGGGCTTTCACCTCCTTCTCCTTTGCCACCTTCTTTAGTAAGATTTCATCCAAGGCTTTCATCTTCTTAATGGCTTTTTCCAGTTTGGGGTCAATGCTGTCTTCTGTACTTTGAGGCTGCTCGGTGGATCCTGATAACACACAGAAGGCGGACATTTAGCTCCGGTAGTCTATAGTAATCCCTATACATAATCAGTTCAAGCCCAGTCTGCTAAGAGGTTGAAGCAATTCTCATTCCTCTGGATCCAGTCTATCCCAGACATTTTGATGTGGTCTATAGAAAGCAATGTGGTGCCACATATAAAGATAAACCCCATGTGCTGCCCATATGTTCTATGTGGATCAGACTGGCTGGCTGCATAGCGTTAGGCAAGTATCAAAGCCGTACTTCTCAGAACCCATCGCCAAACATGTCCTTCTCTCATTTGACCACATTTAAAAATGTCAAAGCTAAATGGACCTATTGTGTTTCATGCATTAATCTTCATGAAGGGGTTAATGGACAATTGTGCTAGAAACATTACAATTGTGAGGGGTTAAGAGCACGGGTAGGGAATCTTGGCTCTCCAGCTGTTGTAAAACTACGACTCCCATCATGCCTGGACAGCCAAAGCTTTAGCTTTGGCTGTCCAGGCATGATGGGAGTTGTAGTTTTGCAACAGCTGGAGAACCAAGGTTCCCTACCCCTGGTTTAGAGGACCAAAGCTGTCCTTACTATGAGGACAAGGATGTCACACTGCTTACTCACATCTTTTCAAGGAACGCATGCTAGACAACCTGGACTCTTCTACTTACCTTCTATACCATCATTTCCATCTGTTTTATTGTCTTGAAAGTCATCTTTACAGCCTTCACCTTCAAAATGGGGAACTAAAAATAGCACAGAGATTAGTTTTGATACCAAGAAGACCCTTAAGGTGTCACTGTGGTTTAAAAAAAAAAAACTTTTGACATGTCAAAAGCTTTGGCTGGTCTGGGTATGAGTGTTCAGACCTGTAGTGAAGATGAGAACGAGCGGGGAGAGGACTTTGCTGCCTGCTCTGTCAGTGAAAGACTCGGGCTCCATAGACTTAAATTAGGAGCCCAACTCCTGTACAGGTATGATCAATCAGACCCGTTTAAATGACAGGTGCACTTTACAGGGGTTACTTACGCAGGGGTGAGTGGATTGATTTGGGGGTTCACTACAAAGCACCTACTGTCCTGTGGGACACCATATAACACATGGTTGCATCTAGTGCTCCACGGCAACACCCACCCTGGCTAGTTACTAAGGGCGGTTTATCAAATTGCCCCGTACAGGTAAACGCACACCATATTTTTATCATTTACAGGCTTTCTGCCATTCATTTTCACTTTCTAAACCCCAGATTTTCTCATGGATTAGACATGGATTTCAATGAGGCTTATCCATAACCAGGAAGCGGCTCAAATAAGCATCTAGAAATGACTTGTTGCTTCTCTTTGTTTTATACAGTGATTTACAAACCACATTGAAAAAAATCAGCATTGCTTAAAAGGGTATGTCCTGCAGGTGTGTTCTTTCCAGTCTGACACAGTGCTCTCTGCTGCCACCTCTGTCCATGCCAGGAACTGTCCAGAGCAGTAGCAGATTCCCATAGAAAACCTCTCCTGCTCTCCAGACTGGAAAGAATACACCACTCCCTGCAGGACATATTTGTTTGCATGTTATCCCCTATACTATGGATAAGAAATAACATGCTCAGATGGAACAACCCCTTTCAAGGGATTATCCACCATTTGAAATGTTTTAAAAAGCAGCCAAAATGGCATAAAAATACCATACTCACTTGTCTGATTCCACAACTATCCAGGGGTAAGGCTCTGGTGTGCCCCTAAGGCTGACATGTGAGCACTGTAGCCAATCAAGGCCCTTAGTGGTCATGTATCATACTACTGGCCCTACCACATGGTAATATCACACCTGATTGGCTGCAACAGTCACATAAGGCCGGCCCCCCACCGGAGAGTCAACATTAGACTGTCACAGGATAAGACAGATAAGTAAATCAAAGGATACCCCCCTTTAAAATACGTAATTCCAAAATGTGCAGTATTGCTCTAGTCAATCCGGCATTTAGGCCTTAGTTCTCAAAGGGTTAAAAAAAGACTTAAAACTTATTCAATTCTGAGATTGCTGGAGACATGAAGAGTCTACCTGGATCTTGAGGTGGACTGGTCATCTTATCCCGACCTCTCTCTTGGTATACACACGTCACATCGCCAAGGTTGTCTGATCCAGTTTCTTGTTCATCATCTGAAGTCGCTGTAAGTTCCCACTGTTTTATCACAAGACATCTGATCACTAACATGTAAAATCACACTGATGAATTATGACCCTGATGAAGAAGACTGAACTCTGAAACACGTAGATGGTGGTGCGCTCCATTATCTGCCATACATTGGGGAAAATGCTTGTATGGAAGTATATAACACGACACGGCAGAATACAAAGAGCCTGTGACCCCATATCACATGACAGGGCCTCAGTATCCCACCATGAAGGGCTCGGGCACATTTCTACGCCACGTGAATAAGCCAGCTATGCGGTACTGCCACTAAACCATCACATTTTACCTGTGAGATTCCAGGCTCCGGAGTCAGAACTTCCAGAGAACATAGAGATGAGTTCACTTTTTGTTTATCCGCTTGGAATGAACTTAATAAGCGACTTCCAGGACGGGAACGAGACACCGAGGCAGGTCTGGAAATGTCATCCAAGCTTCCCTTCATAATATCCATCTTCAGGAAGGAGAGAACTAAGAGTTCTGAGCGAAAATAGAAAACATATCAGATGAAGGCCAAGACCGGGATACACACATCAACCCTAACCATCATATATAGAGACCTCTACTCCCCGATACATGTATATATACAACCCCAACCATCAGATACATAGACCTCTACTCACTGATATACATATATACAACCCCAGCCATCAGATACATATACCTCTACTCCCTGATATACATATATTATATATATATATATATATATATATATATATATATATATATATCCCAACTGTCAGATACATAGACCTCTATTCCCTGATATAAATATATATACATATATAACCCCAACCATCATACACAGAGACCTCTACTCCCTGATAAACATATATGCAACCCCCAACCATCAGATGCATAGACCTCTACTCCCTGATATACATATATACAACCCCAACCATCAGATACAGAGACCTCTACTCACATATATATATATATATATATATATATCCCAACTGTCAGATACATAGACCTCTATTCCCTGATATAAATATATATACATATATAACCCCAACCATCATACACAGAGACCTCTACTCCCTGATAAACATATATGCAACCCCCAACCATCAGATACATAGACCTCTACTTCCTGATATAAATATATATATATATATATATATATATATATATATATACCCCAACCATCAGATACAAAGACCTCTATTTCCTGTTATAAATATATATACATATATAACCCCAACCATCAGATACATAGACCTCTACTCCCTGATATAAATATATATATATATATATATATATATATATATATATATATATATATACCCCAACCATCAGATATATAGACCTCTACTCCCTGATGTGTCTGGTGGAGGAGGGATAATACTATGGAGATGTTTCTCAGGGGTCGGCCTAGGCTCCTTAGCTACAGTGAAGGGAAATCTTATAGCTTCCGCACCAAGACATTATGGACAATTGTGGGATGGGTTTGGGTTCGTCCCTTTTCTGTTCCAGCATGACTGCCCCCCAGTGTACACACCAAGCTCCATAAAGAGTAGAGAGGGGGTCTGGTGTGGAAAACCCGAACCCTGACCTCAACCCTATCCAACACCATTAGGCTGGCTTCACACTGCCTTAAAGAGAACCATTCACAGCCAATTATTTTATTTTTTTTATTCCTCCATTTAATTTAAATAACTTTTTAAATAATATTTGTAAATAGAATTAATTTTCTGGCCGCGTTTTTAATTTATTCGCATTTTCCTTCACTGTCACACGCCGTCTCTTTTCAAAAGAGTCGTAGCGAGACAGAAAACTCCCACCATGCAGTGCGTTGGGAAGGGCTCCAATGAGCCTTTGCCTGGTGCTCTGTCAATACACAGTGATCTCGCGCTATACAGCCCAAGATGGCCGTGTATGTCTAACTGTCCCTGTACTTCTCCCTTATCAGTTTATTCATGAAGATACAGACTGCCTTTGCAGTCTGTATCTTATACCTTACCTACTCCTCTGTATCGGTGTAGTATGGTTGGGCGACTTCTTGATGAAGTCACTTGCGTCCCAGCACCGGCCCGGCAATACCGCAACGGTACAGGTAGTAGGTAAGGTATAAGATACAGACAGCAAAGGCAGTCTGTATCTTCATGAATAGACTTAGGGAGAGACAGTGGCGTAGCTACCATAGAGGCAGGGTAGGCAGTTGCTATGGGGCCCATGCAGGAGGGGGGCCCGGAGGACAAGGTAAGAGCTTGTGTCCTTCTCCTTAACCCCTTATGTACTGCAGTGTGTAAGTGACCCAATGTTTACTTACATGCTGCAACACAAGAAAGGGTTAACAAGCAGAAGACAGAGATCTCTGCTTTACTGCACTTTTAACCTCTGACCTCTGTTCTTCAGCTGCCAATCAAGTAGGAAAGGAAAATGTTCAGAGTTCCATGCAGAGGTCAGGGGTTATCAGTGCACCAGCAGTAAATCATATATATATGTGCAGTGATTCGTGTTGTGCGTAGGGGAGGGGGGTCCCTTAAAAAAAATTTCTACGGGGCCCCGTGAATCCTAGCTACGCCCCTGGGGAGAGATAAACTTTTATAATAGGGACAGTTAAATTTAGTCTCAAAAACGCCATTGCTGTGGGTATGGCTTTTTTTTGGCGTTTTTGTCACCTTTAGGCTAGGGGGGGAGTTCAGCACACGGAAACGCCTAAACCACAAAAAGATCATTCACACATAAAGCTAAAAACCCTGGAGAAAATATGCATGCAAAAAAAAACACATCTGCAGGTTTCTGGAGGCCTGAAAAACGCTGAAAAGACGTGTGAGGACCCCCTTAGGGTAAAGTATTGTGGACGTTGTGAATCCGGACGTTCCTCAACAACATCAGTGTCTGATCTCATGAAAGCTCATAAAATTCCCATAGACACCTCCAAAGCCTTATAGAAAGTCTCCCAGAGAAGAGACAGCTACTGCAGGGGAGGAGCAGCTCAAGTCTATGGAGTTAGGATGTGATGTCCTGTGAGCGCCAGCAGGGGGCCCTCTACTCTTCTCCATACATAGGCCATAACACTGGGACTCCCGGCACTGCATAACACTATGTCCCCCAACCGCTGCCTGTCCCAGCTACTCCTGGGATTTGTAGTCCCACAGCTGCCGCGTCCCTAAATAAGCAGAACGATACTTACACTCCCTTCAGCAACCGTAGCCCTTCATAATAGATCTGCGTCCACTGTTGCTAGGTTACCGCGCCGAGAACAAGACCACGTGATTAGCTACAGCGCCCGGCGAGGCTCAAGATGCTCAAAATCGCGTTTCAATAAGGGAGAATAGCCGCGGTTTGTCACGTGACCCTACAGAATAGATTCGAATCCCCTTGTGCCTGAACTTTCCCTGCAAAGCTTTTGCCAAACTACAATTCCCATCATGCCTAGACAGCCAACGCTTTGCTTTGGCTGTCCAGGCCAGGGCCGCTTTAACCAGAGGGCACATGGTGCACGTGCACCGGGCCCACTGGTTAAAGGGGCCCCCCCCCGAGCAGGCCGGCCGTTGCTATGTGCGACCAATGCGGTCGCACAGGGCTCCGGCCACCAGCCTGTCAGGGGGGAGCGCCATGGATGGGTAATCTACTTACCCCTCCATGGCGCCCCCTGCAGGGCCCCCCCGGCGATCACCGCTGCCCCCGCCCGCTGCTGCTGCGGCTCTTCAGCGCTGCAGCAGCAGCGACACTGACAGAGAGAGAGCCATTGGCTCCCTCCCTGTCAGTCACTCACTCTTGTGGCCGCACTTCCTGCGGTCACAAGAGGCCGCACTCTCCCTCTAGCGGCCGACGTCACTGGAGCGTCGGCGCGAGGGTGAGGGGAGTGCAGCCTCTTGTGACCGCAGGAAGTGCGGCCACAGGAGGGAAGAGAAGAGGAACGCGAGGACCTAGGTGAGTAACAGTGTTTGTTTTTTTCAATGTTATATGGGAGGGGGAGCTATATACTACGGGGGGGGGGGGGGGGGGGGGGGGCACAGGGGGCTATATACTATGGGGGGGACAGGGGGCTATATACTATGGGGGGGACAGGGGGCTATATACTATGGGGGAGGACGGGGCTATATACTATAGGGGAGGACAGGGGGCTATATACTATGGGGGAGCACAGGGGAGCTATATACTGTGGGGGAGCACAGGGAGCTATATACTATGGGGGAGCACTGGGGAGCTATATACTATGGGGGAGCACAGGGGGCTATATACTATGGGGGAGCACAGGGGAGCTATATACTATGGGGGAGCACAGGGGGCTATATATTACTGGGGAGCACAGGGGAGCTATATACTATGGGGGAGCACAGGGGGCTATATACTATTGGGGGAGCACTGGGGAGCTATATACTATTGGGGAGCACAGGGGGCTATATACTACTGGGGAGCACAGGGGTCTATATACTATGGGGAGCACAGGGAATCTATATACTATGGGGGAGCACAGGGGGCTATATACTATGGGGGAGCACAGAGGAGCTATATACTATGGGGGAGCACAGGGAGCTATATACTATGGGGGAGCACAGGGAGCTATATACTATGGGGGAGCACAGGGGAGCTATATACTATGGGGGAGCACAGGGGGCTATATACTATTGGGGAGCACAGGGGAGCTATATACTATGGGAGAGCACAGGGGACTATATACTACTGGGGAGCACAGGGGTCTATATACTACTGGGGAGCACAGGGGTCTATATACTATGGGGAGCACAGGGGGCTATATACTATTGGGGAGCACAGGGAGCTATATACTATGGGGGAGCACAGGGGGGCTATATACTATGGGGGAGCACAGGGGGCTATATACTATGGGGGAGCACAGGGGAGCTATATACTATGGGGGAGCACAGGGGAGCTATATACTACTGGGGAGCACAGGGGAGCTATATACTACTGGGGAGCACAGGGGAGCTATATACTACTGGGGAGCACAGGGGGCTATATACTACTGGGGAGCACAGGGGGCTATATACTACTGGGGAGCACAGAGGGGCTATATACTATGGGGGAGCACAGGGGAATATATACTATGGGGGAGCACTGGGGAGCTATATACTATTGGGGAGCACAGGGGACTATATACTATTGGGGAGCACAGGGGAGGTATATACTATTGGTGAGCACAGGGAGCTATATCATATTGAGGAGCACAGGGGTCTATATACTATGGGGGAGAGCACAGGGGGGCTATATATTATGGAGAGCACAGGGGGGCTATATACTATTGGGGAGAGCACAGGGGGCTATATACTATTGGGGGGAGCACAGGGGGGCTATATACTATTGGGGGAGAGCACAGGGGGGCTATATACTATTGTGGGAGAGCATAGGGGTCTATATACTATTGGAGAGCACAGGGGGACTATATACTATTGGGGGAGAGCACAGGGGGGCTATATACTATTGTGGGAGAGCACAGGGGGGCTATATACTATTGTGGGAGAGCACAGGGGGGCTATATACTACTGGGGAGAGTGCACAGGGGGGCTATATACTAATGGGGGAGCGCACAGGAGGGCTGTATATAACTGGAGGAGCACATGAGGGTCTATATACTACAGGGACACCTTAAAACTATGGAGGCACAGAGGGGTGTAACTATGTAGGAGTACAGAGGGGTGTAACTACTGTATAGGGGTACAAGGGACCTAACTACTGTATGTGTTGGAGCCTAAAATATTTGTCTGGCAGATTCTGGAGAGAAGATTCACAGCCAGGAGAAGACTTCAAGGTGGCCCAGGCTGGATGGAGAGAAAAAGAAAAGGTGACAGACTCTGATTGGAGAAAACGCCCCCGGTGAGTCACTGGATGTAACTGCACTCTGTTATAGGATTGTAGTGTTAGGGGTCATGATGTGGCGGTATTATGTAATGGTATCATTGGTGATATCTTTCTGTTTTGTTTAGTGCAGTTTTTATGTAATATGTAATCACTGTATTGTGGAAATAGTGTTATAAGGTAACTACTGTATGTATTGGGGCTCTTGATACAGTGTGGGGGCAAATTCAGTACATTATACAATGTGCGAAAGGGAAGGGGGGGCCCACTCTTGAGGGCTGTGCACTGGGCCCACCAATGTATTAAAACGGCTCTGGTCCAGGCATGATGGGGATAGTAGTACTGTAACTGCTAAAGGGTTCAGTCTATACTAAGCATTATATCTGATATCACTGAGGGTTCTGATGAATAGTTGTCAATGAAAAATAATTAAAAACTTAAAGGGGTACTCCAGCCCGGGGGTATTTTTCAGTTATGGCCGGGGAGGAGGTGGTTATGGACGGTGGAGGTCAGTTACCTACCCCGTTCCAGTGCCGAGTCCCGGATCGCACCACCCGGTACACCAGTCCTGCGGCCGCATCTGGTGTGACCTCCGTTGTCCATAACCACCCCATCCCCGGACATAACTGAAAAATACCCCCGGGCCGGAGTACCCCTTTAACACAATTAGGCAACGCTAGAAATAACCATCCCAGGTCTTCCCCAGGCCTTCCAGAACTCATATAGGTTGATATTGAGCCCCTGTGCGCCGCAGCATTTGGGGCAAAGTCGCCATAGTCTGTTCATGGTGGACAACTGACCTGGTATATTTATTCTGCGGGTCACTACCATCACCATGATACTAAAAAGATTTTTTTTTAAATCACTGACCGCTGGGACCCCGCCCTCAATCTGGCACTCATGGGGGGTCCAACTGCGCTGACACTTAGCCCTATCCTACGTGATTTGGGATACCACTTTAAAAACAACTTTTAAATTTTTCCATGTGCAGGACTAATCTTTTGCGCAGTGATCTGTACTTATTATTGATACCATTTAAGTCGACAATTCTGGTACTGTTTTTTTTTTTTGGTTTTTTTTTTCATTTAAGCTAAGAGGCACTGTGGTGGAAAAAAAATAGGAAATCGACAGAGCTTGTGACTGCAAGTAGGGATGAGCGAAGATACAGTAAGGACAAAGCGAAGTGCTTCGTCCCTATCTGTATTCCGCTCACCGGGCTGTGGCGCTTTGAAGTGTGCTCCACTCCGTGCCGCTCCTTCCCAGGTGCTGGGAAAAGATGGATCCCGTCCTGGGAATCTTCTCCCAGTTTCCCATCCCCATCTTTCTTCCAGCACCTGGGAAGGAGCGCCACGGAGTGGAGCACACTTCAAAGCGCCACAGCCCGGTGAGCGGAATACAGATAGGGACGAAGCACTTTGCTTTGTCCTTACTGTATATTCGCTGATCTCTAACTGCAAGCAGTTGTGCAATATAATATAATGTAATTTTTTAAATAATGTTTTCTATATTTAAATCAGTTATACATATGGCCACTAGGTGTCTTCCTTACTGTCATACTGGGCTCTATGCTGCCTCCCTATTTGGTCTTTTCTCTGTTCATAAAAAAAAAAAATGAGTACACAAAAGAGAACACATAAGAACACACAAGAAGTACATGTACAATAGATATAATGAAATAAAAACTAGAAGTAAAAAAATGATCACCAATACATTAAAAATAAATAACATAACAATGTGCTGCCGAGAAATATAGGAATATAATCAGTGAAGTGCTGGACTGCTATATTCCTAGGCTCTCAAATCCATCTAAACAACCTCTAGCTAAAGGCCCTATTCCATGGAACGATTATCGGCCGTATTCGGCCAATATCGGCCGTTATGGACGATAATCGTCCCGTGGAATAGAAGGCAACGATCAGCCGACATTGTTTATGTCGGCTGATCGTTGCGTCGTTTGTCTTTCAAACATGTTGAAAGACAAACGACTTATACAGCAACGATCTGCTGCCGTTGCCCCGTGGAATAGGAGTGGCGTGCTAGTGATCTGCTGCAACTGCTTCTATTCCACGGAGCGCCAGCAGCAGATCGCTAGATTGTCTGGGCAGCCCATAGCATACAGCAGCGGTCTGCTGACGCCGCTCCTATTCCACGGGGCAACGGCAGCAGATCGTTGCTGTATAAGTCGTTTGTCTTTGAACATGTTTGAAAGACAAACGACGCAACGATCAGCCGACATGAACGATGTCGGCTGATCGTTGCCTTCTATTCCACGGCACGATTATTGTCCGTTGCGGCCGAATACGCCTGATAATCATTCTGTGGAATAGGGCCTTTAGCTAGAGGTTGTTTACATGGATTATTATATTGCTCGGCAGCACATTATCATATTATTTATTTTTAATGTATTGGTGATCATTTTTTAACTTCTAATTTTTATTTCATTATATCTATTGTACATGTACATCTTGAATTTTTAGGTTTGTGAATAAAAGGAATTTTATATTTTTTAAACTATACCCATATGTTCTCTTTTGTGTACTCATTGCTTAGATGGGTTGTTCTTGTTAGGATGTAGTGACACCTGGTGGTGGATTGATTTTTCAGAACACCCTTTGTATACTTTTGGTGCTACTTTTCTATCACTATATCCCGAACCGTTTTTGTGTATTCATAAAAAAAAAAAAGACCAATCGCAGGCTGCCTTTATCTACGTGTCACTCCTTCTCGGGTGCCTGGAAAAGCTGCATCCAGTCTAGTGAAACTTCTCCCAGTTTAACAGGACTGGATCCAGTTTTCCTCAGTACCCAAAGCTGAGCATCATAGAGATGAAAGGCAGCCGGCTGATAAGCACTTTGCTTCAAGGGGTTGGCCACTTTATAGTAACATTGTTCTTTGTACAGTATTAGTAAGTGTGCTCACTGTATATACTGACAGCAGCTCCCTATGTACCTCATAGAGCTAATATCAGACTCCCCTCATTCAGGCTGGGCTGCCCTGCTCTGTGGTGATTCTGCCCATAAGTGGTTTGATTCTGTATGTATTTTGGAGTCTATAGGGATGGGCAGATAACTTCATTCATAATACATGCCAATGGCAGTGTAGCACCTGTAACTGCACAACATTATATGATAAGCACATTATCTCCCCTGACCTAGTTCTCTAATATTAATCAGCCAAGGGCCTTGCTCTTCTCCCTGCTTCGGGCTGGGCTCGCCCCGCGGTTATAATGTGCCATGCACTAATAATTGCCACGGTTTTGCAATGTGGTTATTGGCCTTGCAGTTTTCACAAGTGAAACATACAAAGTATATACATATATATATTTAGAAGATCACCCGGCAAAACTGCAGCAATTTATGGTAAATGCACAATCCAAGGCACTAGCTAAGTGTAGGCCGAGCCTTGTAGGACAACCATCTCGGCAGACTTTGCTGTATATACAATATGGCTCCTCAATGTTTCCTACCGTTTACAGAAACTGCACACCCATAATGCCCTCTGGCATCAATAATTCCCTCTACAATGTCCACACAGTAATAGTACACCACAGTTGTAGTGCCCCATTAGACCCCACACACTAGTAGTGCTCCGCCAACCAATAATGTCCCAGTCTTTACTCCCTATACAATAATGCCTCCCTCTGTCCCTCACACAGTAGTCATGTCCCCTTCTAAGCTCCCAACCAGTAGTAATGTTCATCCCTGTGTGACCCCTATGGTAAAGTGACTCTGTGCTCCTGTATAGTAGTTTCTTTCATTCACCCCCTTTAATCGAAACTGCCACAACCCTGTTTCTACAGCAAGTGCCGTATGCCGGGGTAGCTGTGCGGTGTTGTGGCTGCTGTGTGGGTGTATAGCGGCTGCAGAAAACCCTCGCTCCATAGTGTGCAGTGGGGAGTTCTGATGCGGGCGCGCATGGATGCGTCCGCATCAGAACTCTGCGGCGCTAAAGATCATCCGGCTGCTACTGCAGTCACGGAACGGCCAGTCTCATACAGCGTGTGAACATAGCCTAAGGCTGCGTCCACACAGAGTAAGACTGGCGGAATTCTGCGGCGGAGAATTCCCGCCGGCCTCCGTGTCTTACTGGCAGTCTATGGGAGACTCGTGCGCTTCCTCTCTCCGCTCAAAAGAATAGACATGCCCATTTTTCCAAGTGGAGAGGCGAGGCGCGCTAGCCTCCCATAGACTGCCAGTATGACACGGAGGCTGACCTCAGTCTTCCATAGGCCGAGCAGGCGGGGAGAAGAAGAGGAGATGTAATAATAATTTATAATAATAATAAGTTATTTCTCCCGTTACTTATTGCCCATGGATAAAACTATATATAATATCATATGGGAGAAACTATTCTAACAGGAAGGGCTCTGACCATTTTTAAATTAAATGGGTATTTTATTTTTTTCTCAAATCAAATGGTTTTGAAGTTATATTATGTTGTAAATTACTTCAAATTAAAAATCTGAAGTATTTCAGTACTTATCAGCTGCTGTATGTCCTGCAGGAATTGGTGGATTTTTTTCCAATCTGACACAGTGCTCTCTGCTGCCACCTCTGTACATGTCAGGAACTGTCCAGAGCAGCAGCAAATCCCCATAGAAAACCTTTACTGCTCTGGAGAGTTCTTGTCTCGGACAGGGATGTCATACTGGAAGAATACACAACTTCCTGCAGGACACACAGCAACTGATAAGTACTGAAAGACTGAAGATTTTTAAATTGAAGTAAAAAACTGTTGATTTAAATATATATGTAAAGTAATTCATTGTTTGAGTTATCCTTTCAACTATCAGTATATATCTGTACTGCTGCTGGGAACATAGACAAAGATTTTATTCACCTTAGCAAAAAAAAAAAAAAGCCACACACACAATATATTGCCAATAATCCACTATTTATTATGTAATAATATAGAAAATACAATTTTATCATTGTACATTTTACCCTATTTCCTCTCATTACTATTTCCAGTGTCTGTAATGTTCATTTCAGTGATCAATAAAGTTTTATTTTCCTGTAGCTGTAGATGACATAGTATGGTTACCATGGTGTACAGGCCACTCTTCTAGTAGGAGTTGGAGTGTAAGTATGGCGTCTCATTGGCTCCTGCATAACTTTGTTTGTTTTTGTCTATTTTGTAACTTTCCTTCATGTAATTTTTCCTTTTCTCTTATTTTCAGATTTTTTTGCGACATTTGTGATTTTGCGAGGATTTGAGACAGAGGACGACCGACGACGAGGAGGACCACCGACGCTGATCCGGACCAGCCCCACCTAGTGGACAACATGGCCAATCAGTATTTCCCAGATGACGTGAGTCCGGATTTCCCACTCAACACGGGGTTAGGAGAGGAGAGGGGGGTCATTTAGTGCAAGGCCTATGCAGGTGGTCGCCAGGGTGAGCTGTATATATATATATATATATATATGTATATATATATACACCATGGGGATCTATACACACCTTACATTATGTTATGTATTCCCCATATTCAGCCATTTCCAACTGTCACCGCCATCTATGGCCTGGCTCATGCACTGTGTGTGTCATGTGATCTCCACCACCTCTGATGAATATATATATATATATATATATATATATATATATATATATATATATATATCTCATAAGCCATGAGCCTGGTCTGAGACTATGCAGATATTTGTACTGCAGTAATAGGTGCTGATTCTATCACTGGATCAGCATCTACTGTATAATCCCACGAGTTGTCAGGTCTTATAGGGGTTATCCAGCGAAAATATTTTTCTTCCTAATCAAATGGATTCAGAAAAATATATAGATTTGTAATTTATTTCTATTAACAAATGTCAAGTCTTCCCATCCTTATCAGCTGCTGTATGTCCTGCAGAAAGTGGTATACTCTGTTCAGTCTGACACAGTGCTCTGCTGCCACCTCTGTCCACGTCAGGAACTGTCCAGAGTAGGAGAGGTTTTCTATGGGGATTTGCTTCTGCTCTGGACAGTTCCTGTCTCGGAGAGAGAGATGTCAGTAGAGAGCATTGTGTTAGACTAAAGAAGAATACACAATTTCCTGCAGGACATACAGCAGTTGATAAGTATGGGAAGACTTGAGATTTTTAAGTAGAAGTAAATTACAAATCTATATAACTGCTCTCTGCTGCCACCTCTGTCCATGTCAGGAACTGTCCAGAGCAGGAGAGGTTTTCTGTGAGGATTTCCTGGCACGGCTCCTCTGCTGCCACTGCTGGCTATGTCAGGAACTGCAGGGCTGTGTTACCCCTTGTTGCTACCACTCAATGTAAAAACAATATATATAATATAAAAAAATGTAAATTTAATAAAAAAAAATACTTTTTCTTCAATAAAGTTATATTACAAAGGTTATACAAATGTAACAAATAAAAATTGTTATTCACTGGAGTTGCCCTTTAATTTGTCAGATCGCTCTTGGCTTTTTTTTGGTTTCCCTTTCACACAATCTTGAAAAATTAAAAATCGGTCATGCGGCATCATTGTAACCAATCTACACAATGACCTGAGACAAATCCTGAATTAGGAAATGCATGGTAGAGAAATCTCCTCTTTGGGTCATTGCTTTGTATTTTTAGTATTTGTGGTGTTATTTTGCAGTGTGCTTATGGTCTGGCATTTCTCCACAGGCTTCTCTATAGGAGAAAATACCTGAGGCTACGTTCCCACAACCTCTTTTTTGGCTATTTGTCGGCCACCTTTTTGAACAGCCGTCATTTTGGGGCAAAGTAACGGCAGTATTATGCCAATTATGGGCGCAATTTGCATAATACAACCAGAATTTGGCGCCACAAGGACGGCCGTTCAAAAAAGTGGCCGTCAGATGACCAAAAGAAGAGGTTGTGGGAACGTAGCCTTAGGCTTTTTCTCCTATAGAGAAGCCTGTGGAGAAATGCCAGACCATAAGCACACTGCAAAATAACACCACAAATACTAAAAATGCTAAAAAAACAAATCACCAAGGAGAAGATTTTATCTAACATACACGTCATAATTCAGTATTCAGCCTAAAAACACTTGGGGGGAGATTCATCAGACTGGTGTAAAGCAGAATTGTCTCAGTTGCCCCTAGCAACCGATCACATGACACTTTTTATTCCTCACAGACTCTTTGGAAAGGGAAAGGTGGAATCTGATTGGTTGCTAGGGGCGACTGAGACAATTCTACTTTACACCAGTTTGATAAATCTCCCCCTTGGTGTTTATTATGAAGGTAAAAAAGTTTTATTGTGGACGTCAATTTGGCAGTGTATTCTGCAAACATTGGCCGTGATCTGCATAATACGCCTGTATTCTGGGACCAAAATGATGTCCGTCCAAAAAAAGAAGTTATGGGGAACACTGAGTATATTTTATTCAGTATGTAAATTCAGTGTAAGGTCACAGGGTCAGACACGGAGAAATGTTCGCTTTATTCCATGTAAAACCAATGTAAAATATCTATTTATGCGTCTTCTCTGTTAGGCCAAGTTCACACTGCGGTTTTGCTGTCCGTTTAATGGGAAAATGGGTGAAAAATAGGAGATTTATGAAACTGGTGTAACGTAAAGCTGGCTCAGTTGCCCCTAGCAACCAATCAGATTCCACCTTTCATTCCTCACAGATTATTTGAAAAATTAAAGGTGGAATCTGGTTGGTTGCTAGGGGCAACTGGGCCAGTTCTACTTTACACCAGTTTAATAAATCTCTCCTATCCTGTTCTTAGCATAAATAAGTACATAGTCAAGCACGTTTTTGTGCACACAAAATAAAAAAGGATGCGTTTGGATCCGTTGTTTTTTGGTCTGCTTTTTTTTATAATGAAAAGTTAATGAATAAACAGATTAGAACATCCGCACACAAATGCATCAGTATTTTTTATCCATTAACCGGGCAGCAAATCCGCAGTGTGGACCCAGCCTTACCCTTTGGGTTGGAGGAATCTTGGGGTGGGGGTTGGGGAGGATGAGGGGTCGGGGTTTTGTTAATGTTATATAAATCTTGTCAAAACCTTTCAATAAAAAGTGACGTGATTCAAAAAAGAGGATGAGAAATATTTCTTTATGATGTTAGTGAGATCCTTTGTCTCTTTAGCCCAACCTGGTACATTACTGTCTGTGGGAGCCCATGTACTTCTATGGTGGACGGTTTTTCAGCCTCTGCTTTAATTGTTTGTAACCTTGTTCTGATGTCAGTGCAATAATAAAGATTTGTAAATTTGTATATGATTTTTGAGTGTGTAACTTTCTTGTATAGCTTAGACGTTTTTACGCCGTTTTTGTTGTAGAGACTGATAGCTGCACAGACATCACTTAAACAGGGGTCAGATCACATGTAGCCAGTACAATTTCGGTACATAGGTAACACACCATCAGGTACATTCGCTTTAAGCTTTGCCCACGTATAGAACAGCGTCGGGGCGGGGAGTTGGTGCCGCGGTCCTTTTTTTGAACTACAGCCCAGTTCCCGTGTACGCCGCCGTTCTATTTACAGACCCTGGCCAGCACTGGAGGTGGGCCGCCCCCAGTGGGAGGAAACCCCGGCCCCTCTATGATGTGGCTCAATTGATTCTAAAGGAGCCGCCTCCAGTGGTTCACCCCCAGCCGCTGCCTGTGAATAGAACGGCGCTGTACACGGGAACCGGCTGTAGTTCAAAAAAAGGACCACGGCATCGGCTTTTCCACACCGGCGCTGTTCTATCCATGGGCAAAGCTTAAAGTGAATGGTACATTCGCTTTAGGAAAGGATGCGGACTATAGCAGTGCATACTAGCAGCGGCAATATGTGGCTTCTCAGTATGTATCTTCACCTCTGAGTTTCTCACTGAGAGGGCTAGAATACACGGCATGATTAAGAAGAGAAAGCGAGCGGCGATGTGTTAGGTCCGTGCTCACTTCCCTCTTGTTCCCGACTCGCTGTGTTATTACACACACAGACAGAAAGGGGGGGAACCCGAACGATCCCTAGATCGTTCCGGCTGCCCATTGTAGACAGCAGCGTTATTGTGATCTGGATTTCTCAACCGTTTTGAAGATCACAATTAGCCGATATTGTGAATTATTACCCCAAACGATTATTAGACGGAACGGCCAAGAGTAGTCAGAGTACGGCCAATAATCCTTTGGTGTAATAGGACCCTTAGCTGTACAGGGAACAGGACTGGTGTGTGGTGTCTGTATACAGGGGGAGAGGACTGGTGTGTGGTGTCTGTATACAGAGAGAGGACTGGTGTGTGTGTGGTGTCTGTATACAGGGGGAGAGGACTGGTGTGTGGTGTCTGTATACAGAGAGAGGACTGGTGTGTGGGGTCTGTATACAGAGAGAGGACTGGTGTGTGGGGGGTCTGTATACAAGGGTAGAGGACTGGTGTGTGAAGGGTCTGTATACAGGGGGAGAAGACTGTTGTGTGTGTGTGGGGGGTCTGTATACAGGGGGAAAGAACTAGTGTGTGGGGTCTGTATACAGGGTAGAGGACTGGTGTGTGTGGGGTCTGTATACAGGGTGAGAGGATCAGTGTGTGGGGTCTGTATACAGGGTAGAGGACTGGTGTGTGGGGTCTGTATACAGGGGGAGAGGAATGGTGGGTTTGGTGTCTGCTGTATACAGGGGGAGAGGACTGGTGTGTGGGATCTGTATACGGGGGGGGGGGGACTGGTGTGGGGTCTGTATACAGGGGAGAGGACTGGTGTGTAGAATCTGTATACAGGGGGAGAGGACTGGTGTGTAGGGTCTGTATACAGGGGAGGGGACTGGTGTGTGGGGTCTGTATACAGGGGGAGGGGACTGGTGTGAGGAATCTGTATACGGGGGGGGGAGAGGACTGGTGTGTGTGGTCTGTATTCAGGGGAGAGGACTGGTGTGTGGACTCTGTATACAGGGGAGAGGACTGGTGTGTGGACTCTGTATACAGGGGAGAGGACTGGTGTCTAGGGTGTCTGTATACAGGAGGAGAGGACTGGTGTGAGGGGTCTGTATAGGAGGGGAGAGGACTGGTGTGTGGGGTCTGTATACAGGGGGGAGGACTGGTGTGTGGGGTCTGTATACAGGAGGAGAGGACTGGTGTGTGGGGGTCTGTATACAGACAAATACCAGTGCTCTCCCATGTATACAGACCCCACACACCAGTTCTCTCTCCTGTATCCAGGCACCACACTAGTCCTGTCCCCCTGTATACAAACAAACATCAGTCCTCTCCCCCTGTATACAGACCCCACACACCAGTCCCCTCCCCTGTATACAGACCCCACACACCAGTCCTCTCCCCTGTATACAGACCCCACACACCAGTCCTCTCCTCCTGTATACAGACCCCACACACCACTCCTCTCCCCCTGTATACAGACCCCACACACCAGTCCTCTCCCCCTGTATACAGACCCCACACACCAGTCCTCTCCCCTATATACAGATACACACCAATCCTCTCCCCCTGTATACAAACCCCACACACCAGTCCTGTCCCCCTGTATACAGATACACACCAGTCCTCTCCCCCTGTATACAGACCACACACGCACCAGTCCTCTCCCCCTGTATACAGACCCCACACAACAGTCCCCTCCCCTATATACAGACCCCACACACCAGTCCTCTCTCCTGTATACATACCCCACACACCAGTCCTCTCCCCTGTATACAGACCCCACACACCAGTCCTCTCCCCCTGTATACAGACCACACACCAGTCCTCTCCTCCTGTATACAGACCCCAAACACCAGTCCTATCCCCCTGTATACTGACCCCACACACACCACTCATGTACCCCTGTATACAGACCCCACACACCAGTCCTTTCCCCCTGTATACAGACCCACACACCAGTCCTCTCCCCTGTATACAGACCCCCCACACACCAGTCCTCTCCCCCTGTATACAGACCCCACACACCAGTCCTCTCCCCCTGTATACAGACCACACACACACCAGTCCTCTCCCCCTGTATACAGACCCCACACACCAGTCCTCTCCTCCCTGTATACAGACCCCCCCACACACCAGTCCTCTCCCCCTGTATACAGACCCCAAACACCAGTCCTCTTCCCCTGTATACAGACCACACACACACCAGTCCTCTCCCCCTGTATACAGACCCCACACACCAGTCCTCTCCCCCTGTATACAGACCCCCCACACACCAGTCCTCTCCCCCTGTATACAGACCCCACACACCAGTCCTCTCCCCCTGTATACAGACCCCACACACCAGTCCTCCCCCCTGTATACAGACCCCACACACCAGTCCTCTCCCCCTGTATACAGACCCCACACACCAGTCCTCCCCCCTGTATACAGACCCCACACACCAGTCCTCTCCCGTTATATACAGACCCCACACACCAGTCCTCCCCCCTGTATACAGACCCCACACACCAGTCCTCTCCCCCTGTATACAGACACCACACAAAGTCCTCTCCCCCTGTATACAGACACCATACACACACCAGTCCTCTCCGCTGTATACAGACCCCACACACCAGTCCTTTCCCCCTGTATACAGACCCACACACCAGTCCTCTCCCCTGTATACAGACCCCCCACACACCAGTCCTCTCCCCCTGTATACAGACCCCCCACACACCAGTCCTCTCCCCCTGTATACAGACCCCACACACCAGTCCTCCCCCCTGTATACAGACCACACACACCAGTCCTCTCCCCCTGTATACAGACCCCACACACCAGTCCTCCCCCCTGTATACAGACCCCACACACCAGTCCTCTCCCCTTATATACAGACCCACACACCAGTCCTCCCCCCTGTATACAGACCCCACACACCAGTCCTCTCCCCCTGTATACAGACACCACACAAAGTCCTCTCCCCCTGTATACAGACACCATACACACACCAGTCCTCTCCGCTGTATACAGACCCCACACACCAGTCCTCTCCCCTGTATGCCCCCTGTAGTCAGTAATATGCCCCCCCTGTAGTCAGTAATATACCCCCTGTAGTCAGTAATATGCCCCCTGTAGTCAGTAATATACCCCCTGTAGTCAGTAATATGCCCCCTGTAGTCAGTAATATACCCCCTGTAGTCAGTAATATGCCCCCTGTAGTCAGTAATATGCCCCCTGTAGTCAGTAATATACCCCCTGTAGTCAGTAATATGCCCCCTGTAGTCAGTAATATGTCCCCTGTAGCCAGTAATATCCCCCCTGTAGTCAGTTTTATTTCCCCCCTACACAGTATTGTAGACAGTAGCATGTCTGTAGCCCCCCTATAGACTGCCCTCTCATGTAGCCAGTAATATGCCCCCAGTACACAGTATTGTAGACAGTAGCATGTCTGTAGCCCCCCAATAGACTGCTGCCCTCTCATGTAGCCAGTAATATGCCCCCGTACACAGTATTGTAGACAGTAGCATGTCTGTAGCCCCCCTATAGACTGCTGCCCTCTCATGTAGCCAGTAATATGCCCCCAGTACACAGTATTGTAGACAGTAGCATGTCTGTAGCCCCCCAATAGACTGCTGCCCTCTCATGTAGCCAGTAATATGCCCCCGTACACAGTATTGTAGACAGTAGCATGTCTGTAGCCCCCCAATAGACTGCTGCCCTCTCATGTAGCCAGTAATATGCCCCCAGTACACAGTATTGTAGACAGTAGCATGTCTGTAGCCCCCCCAATAGACTGCTGCCCTCTCATGTAGCCAGTAATATGCCCCCGTACACAGTATTGTAGACAGTAGCATGTCTGTAGCCCCCCTATAGACTGCCCTCTCATGTAGCCAGTAATATGCCCCCAGTACACAGTATTGTAGACAGTAGCATGTCTGTAGCCCCCCTATAGACTGCTGCCCTCTCATGTAGCCAGTAATATGCCCCCAGTACACAGTATTGTAGACAGTAGCATGTCTGTAGCCCCCCTATAGACTGCCCTCTCATGTAGCCAGTAATATGCCCCCAGTACACAGTATTGTAGACAGTAGCATGTCTGTAGCCCCCCTATAGACTGCCCTCTCATGTAGCCAGTAATATGCCCCCAGTACACAGTATTGTAGACAGTAGCATGTCTGTAGCCCCCCTATAGACTGCTGCCCTCTCATGTAGCCAGTAATATGCCCCCAGTACACAGTATTGTAGACAGTAGCATGTCTGTAGCCCCCCTATAGACTGCTGCCCTCTCATGTAGCCAGTAATATGCCCCCAGTACACAGTATTGTAGACAGTAGCATGTCTGTAGCCCCCCAATAGACTGCTGCCCTCTCATGTAGCCAGTAATATGCCCCCAGTACACAGTATTGTAGACAGTATGTCTGTAGCCCCCCTATAGACTGCTGCCCTCTCATGTAGCCAGTAATATGCCCCCAGTACACAGTATTGTAGACAGTAGCATGTCTGTAGCCCCCCTATATACTGCTGCCCTCTCATGTAGCCAGTAATATACCCCCCTCCCCTGTAGCATCTGCTGCTTCTGCTGACAGGCGCCGTCCCCAGCTGCAGCCAGGACCACCAGTAGATGACGGGGCCATCTCCATCCTGACCAGGGCCGGATTAAAGGGAGGGCACCAGGGGCATGTGCCCCGGGGCCTCCACCACTTAGGGGCCCCCACCAGCTCAAACCCTAGCAGAACGGTGCTGCTTATCCAGGATATCAGGCCATGTAATAGGGCCCTAACACAGTGGGCAAGAGCGCGCAGAAAGTGCTGTGTTCTCACATTGCATTATTAACACAAACACAATGTGGGAATACACTCTGATACTTAGTCCACCCCCCCCCCCCCCCGCTCCTGTCTCTAGGGCCTTGCATCTTCCCCTGTACTGCAGCCTCTAGTGACCACGTGCATAACAGAAGAGAATGCTGAGACATACAGCCAGGAGTGAGGAGGGGTCTGTGCTAATTCACCTACAGTAAGCAGTTATCTGTATAGATCGTGGTATAGTTTTTTTTTTTTGTTTTTTTTTTGGGGGGGGGGGGGGGGGATTGTCACCCGGGGCCTCCACCAATCTTAATCCGGCCCTGATCCTGACAACACAGCAGAGGTGCCCAGCCAGCCGGTATACCTCCTGCCTGCCGTGCTTACCACATGGAGAATAGTATCTTAGGCTGAGAAACCCCCATAATAAATACAGACCCCAGATACATGCAGCACAGCTCCACCCCCGGGCTTGAGGACCTGAAGAGATACGGTCATGTGACCTTGTGTGTGACGGCCCATTTACAGTTCCTGCACTGTGACTGGGGATCATCCCACATTAAAGCTTAAAGGGGTACTCTGGTGAAAATCTTTTTCTTTGAAATCAACTGGTGTCAGAATGTTATATAGATTTGTAATTTACTTCTATTTAAAAATCTCCAGCCTTCCCATACTTATCAGCTGCTGTAAGTCCTACAGAAAGTGGTGTATTCTCTCCAGTCTGACACAGTGCTCTCTGCTGCTACCTCTGTCCATGTCAGGAACTGTCCAGAGCCATAGCAAATCCCCATAGAAAACCTCTCCTGCTCTGGACAGTTCCTGAAATAGACAGAGGTGGCAGCAGACAGCACTGTGTCACACTGGAGAGAATACACCACTTCCTGCAAGACATAAAGCAGCTGAAAAGTATAGGAAGACTTCAGATTTTTATATTGAAGTAAATTACAAATCTATAGAACTTTCTGGAACAGGTTGATTTGAAAGAAAAAGATTTTTGGCGGAGTACCCCTTTAACTGTATATTTAGCAGATTAGTGGCAAAAAAGTGACACAATCCCACAGCCAATAACTCTTATCATTACATTTTAAATAAAACTACATCCTCTGTTACATCATCTACAGCCGTGTTTCTCAATCAGAGGTACGCTTACCACAGGGGGTACGCCATACCTCCCAACATTTTGGACGGCCAAAGAGGGACAGTTGTGGTTCATGCTAGGAAAATTTTACAGGCGTTTCTTTTTAATTTAAGGATGCATTTACACATCCAGGATCTGCTGCAGACGGATGCATTTAGTTACATCGATATCTGTAAATCTGCAGCAGATCCTTAGGTCGCATTCACACATCAGTAACGCTGTCTGTAATTGCGGACCCAAAACCGCGGACAGGATTACAGATGTGTTTCAGTTCCTATCCGCATTTGCAGGGACACCTGTCATATAGGAGACACAGACGCACAATGGCTTCATCGTTTTGTTGCCAAATGGATCATGTCCCCAAATGGATCAGAAACACCTACAGATGTGTGTATGGGGCCATAGAACTCAATGAGTCTGCATGTGTGACAGGGGCCATAATGTCACATGATTCATGGGAATATAACAATGTTTAGGATCCAACTTGCACCACATTTGAGTCTATTATACAGTAAGAAATCAGACACTTTCTACAGCAACATTGAAGGTTTATTAATGCAAATCTAATTCCTAGGTCAAAAAGAGGGACATGTAAGGGGCAAGGAGGGACAGATGGGTCAAAAGTAGGGACTGTCCCTCCAAAAGAGGGACACTTGGGGGGTATGGGGTACGCAACGCAGGGTGAGGGGTATGTGGGGTGCCAACATGTCGCCGTTATACAGCAATCTCCCGGAGCGCCAATGACCTCAGCTTCGGAGGCCGCCCACCTTCCTTCCCCCAGCACCTCACGCCGTCCGTTCTGATACAATTACAGTGAATACGGCCGCCCACCTTCCTTCCCCCAGCACCTAACGCCGTCCGTTCTGATACAATTACAGTGAATACGGCCGCCCACCTTCCTTCCCCCAGCACCTCACACCGTCCGTTCTGATACAATTACAGTGAATACGGCCGCCCACCTTCCTTCCCCCAGCACCTCACACTGTCCGTTCTGATACAATTACAGTGAATACGACCGCCCACCTTCCTTCCCCCAGCACCTCACACCGCCCGTTCTGATACAATTACAGTGAATACGGGGCGGTGTATGGGGGCGCTGCTGGGAAAGAAAGCATAGCGGGCGATTGGACTAAGGAGCGGCAGTGATTGGTCCTCAGTCACTGCTCCAAGATGGCCCCTCACCCGCACGTCCACCAGCCCCCGTCTTTCCTCACACTGCCTACAAGGGGCGCTGATCTGTCTGTAGAGGGATATCTGTCTGTTGGGAGCAAATCTGGCTGCAGGGGGTGTACCTTACTACAAGGGTGATATCTGACTACAGGAAACATTATATCTGGTACTACTGGGCAGGGCCGTCTTACCCATTGGGCATGGTAGGCGGCTGCCCGGGGGCCCTTGCGTCCTAGGTGGCCCCTACCCGCTGTTACATACCTGTATTTTTCGCTTTATAAGACGCACTTTTTTTCCTCCAAAAGTGGAAGGAAAAACTAAGTGCGTCCTATAAAGCGAAGACGGCTCCCAAGCAGTGCCGAAAACCGCAAGGAAGCTGTCCCGCCCGCCCCCTCTATTGCCGCTCACTATGCATATGCATAGTGAGCGGCCCTGGGTGACCCCCTCCGCCCGCTCAGCCCGCCCCTTCTATCGCCGGTCAGCTGAGCCGATCAGAAGCCCAGGAAAGTGCAATGAGCAGCACTTTCCTGGGCTTCTGAATGGCTCAGCTAAGCGGCGATAGAGGGGGCAGGCTAGGCGGGCGGTTCCAGAACTCAACCGTCCGCCAGCCCCAGCAGCTGATGTCTCCCGGCAGCGCGCTCCCGTCATCCTCCGGGAACAGGCAGTGGGGTACAGAGACGCTGCCTGTGTCCCGGATGTGTCGTGCAGCCTCTATCATTCATGATAGAGGCTGCAGGACACTTCCGGCACAGGCAGTCTCTCTGTACCCCGCTGTGCCCGGAGGATGACGGGAGCGCGCTGCCGGGAGACATCAGCTGCTGAGGCCGGTGGAAAGGTGAGTAACTGGTTTGTTGTTTTTCTGTTCGGCAGGGGGCACTGGCTACTATGGGGGGCACTGGCTGCTATGGCTACTATGGGGGCACTGACCACTATGGGGGGCACTGTCTACTATGAGGGGCACTGGTTACTATGGGGGGCACTGGCTACTATGGGGGGCACTGACCACTATGGGGGGCACTGGCTACTATGTGGGGGCACTGTCTACTATGAGGGGCACTGGTTACTATGGGGGGCACTGGCTACTATGGGGGGCACTGGCTACTATGTGGGGGCACTGTCTACTATGGGGGGCACTGGCTACTATGGGGGGCACTGGCTACTATGGGGGGCACTGGCTATGGGGGCACTGGCTACTATGGGGGGCACTGGCTACTATTGGGGGCACTGGCTACTATGGGGGGCACTGGCTACTATGGGGGGCACTGGCTATTATTGGGGGCACTGTCTACTATGGGGGCTTTGGCTACTATGGGGGGCACTGGCTACTATGGGGGGCATTGGCTACTATGGGGGCACTGGCTACTGTGGGGGCACTGGCTACTATGTGGGGGCACTGGCTACTATGGGGGGCACTGGCTACTATGGGGGGAATTGGCTACTATGGGGGCACTATATGAGGGAGAATGGCTACTATGGGGGGCATTATATGGGGGCATTGGCTACTATGACTATATGGGGGCATTGGCTACTATGTGGGGCACTATATGGGGGCATTGGCTATTATGTGGGGCACTATATGCAAAGATGGGGGTTTTTGATGGCGGCCGCGGGATGGGGAAGGGGGATTTCGCACCTCTGCCCAGGGGCCCATAATGCTGTTAAGACGGCCCTGCTATTGGGAAAGGGGATACAGTGGCCATTGTTTCAGTCTACAGAGGGCACTATATCTGGCTACAGGGGGCACTATATATGACTACAGGGGGCACTATATCCGGCTACAGAGGGCACTATATCTGGCTACAGGGGGTACTATATTTGACTACAGGTGGCACTACATCTGACTACAGGTGGCACTATATCTGGCTACAGGTGGCACTATATCTGGCTACAGATGGCACTATATCTGGCTACAGATGGCACTATATCCGGCTTCAGAGGGCAATACATCTGGCTACAGAGGGCACTATATCTGGCTACAGGGGGCACTATATCTGACTACAGGTGGCACTATATCTGTCTACAGAGGGCACTACATCTGGCTACAGGTGGCACTATATCTGGCTACAGGTGGCACTATATCTGGCTACAGGGGGCACTACATCTGGCTACAGGGGGCACTATATCTGGCTACAGGGGGCACTATATCTGGCTACAGGGGGCACTATATCTGGCTACAGAGGGCACTACATCTGGCTACAGGGGGCACTATATCTGGCTACAGGGGGCACTATATCTGGCTACAGGGGGCACTATATCTGACTACAGGTGGCACTATATCTGTCTACAGAGGGCACTACATCTGGCTACAGAGGGCACTACATCTGGCTACAGGTGGCAGTATATCTGGCTACAGAGGGCACTATATCTGACTACAGGTGGCACTATATCTGGCTACAGGGGGCACTACATCTGGATACAGGTGGCACTACATCTGGCTACAGAGGGCACTATATCTGGCTACAGGGGGCACTATATCTGGCTACAGAGGGCACTACATCTGGCTACAGGGGGCACTATATCTGACTACAGGGGGCACTATATCTGACTACAGGGGGCACTATATCCGGCTACAGAGGGCACTACATCTGGCTACAGGGGGCACTATATCTGACTACAGGGGGCACTATATCTGGCTACAGAGGGCACTATATCCGGCTACAGGGGGCACTATATCTGACTACAGAGGGCACTATATCTGGCTACAGAGGGCACTATATCCGGCTACAGAGGGCACTATATCTGGCTACAGAGGGCACTATATCTGGCTACAGAGGGCACTATATCTGGCTACAGAGGGCACTATATCTGGCTACAGAGGGCACTATATCTGGCTACAGGTGGCATTGTTATTTAACATTACTATTAGGCAGGGTTCACACTACGTTTTTGCAATCCGTTTTGCAAAACTGATGAAAAAAACGGATGCAATTGTGTGCATCAGTTTTGATCCGTTTTTCCATTGACTTTCATTATTAAAAAGAAAAACGGATCAAAATGGATCCGTTTTTCTTAACGGACACAAAAATGAGGTCGACCACGTTTTTGTGTACGCTAAAAAAAAATCCTTTTTGCAATCGTTTTTTTTTAATAATGGAAGTCAATGGAAAAACGAATCAAAACAGATGTACACAGTTGCATCTGTTTTTTTTATCCGTTTTTTTGCAAAGAAGGGATGAAAAAAATGGATTGCAAAAACGTAGTGTGAACTCAGCCTTATTTGAGTATTATCACTGGGACCTGCAGGTCAGTCACATTATTATGGGGGGATCTAATCTGGGAATAAGCTGTTGACAGAGACTGTATAGAGCCTATGGCGGCGGGGTGATCACATGACTGGAATAAAGAGTTTGTATGTTCTCTGTGTGTGTGTGTGTGTGTGAGTTTCCTCCCAATGGGCTGCAGAATCAGCTGGTATGATAAAAACAGAGGTATTATTATTATTATTATTATTATCATTATTATTATTATTATATGTTCCTTTTTAATTTTAAAAAACTTACATGAAAAGACAAGAGAAAAGAAATCCTCTACCTGGTGGTAAAAAGATCAGAACTATATTAGATATATTAGAGGGTTAAGTAGTGTTACAAAAACATGGCCGCTCTCTTCCAGAAACAGCACCTCTCCTCTCCTCAGTTTGGATGTGGGTTAATGATGTTAATGGAGATGAATTGTTATACCACACATGATACCTAATCCTGAAAAAACCCTTTAAGGCTATGTTCCCACACAGTATTTTGCTCAGTATTTTGCAACCAAAACCGGGAGTGAATGTCACTGAATCAAATAACAGATGTATATAGACGCCTCTAATTACATGTATCTCACATATCAAACCACCCAGTTAGTCTAAGTACATAACTACAAACTACATGGAAACTGCGCTGAGGATGAAGGTAAGAAACTCACCCTCATCCTCAGCACATTGTGCACAAGAGGGACATATCAGCTGATTAGATTCGTGTACCTGCTGACAGTTTCCTTCAATGATTTCATCCCACATTCAATAGATAATATGTATGGAGAACGTTTCAGGCTCAGAAGATAACATGATTTTTCTTCCATTGACAGATCGTTGCATCCCAGTACATCAAGGACTTGCAGATGGAGGGATACTTTGAGGTAAACTGACTGTTCTATAACAATATGCACAGTGACAGGTTTCTATCCACCACTTACTCTCTGTGTCCCCTATTGCAGGACAGCGACTTCGAGGACGTCGTGGAGGGTGAGTATTGCCGATCTATGAATACCATCTAACCATTGCTTGTTCAAATTCCCTAGCGAGACAAAAAAAAAAAAAAAAAAAAAAAATCTTCCTATTATTATTGCTCTTTTATGTAACAAATAATTTTAAACTTTTTTTTATTTCAGATGAACTTTTATTTTCAGAGGAGGAAGACGGGTTAGTAAATCTTTACTGTAAATGTAGAATTTGGGTGAGCCTAAGTGATGGAAATACTATGTGTGAACATGGCCTGGAAATGTAAAGAGAGCTCAATAAATAAATACTAATGCTGATGCCATGTTGTGAATGTGTCGATATTGCGTGTTGCGTCCTCAGCATCTTCTCTATTCTGTCTCTTACAGGAGCGAGGAGTACACCGAGGAGGACATCCTGGAGTGGGCGTAAGTATCTTATAGTAATACACTGTACAATATTCTATTATGTGTATATTGTATTACTTGTAACTGCAAGATGAAAGGGGATTTCCATCATTTTTGTTGCAATTTTGTCCCTTACAGTGTACCTGTCATGACAGCCCGGTGTCGGATCATTAGTGATTTCTTCTGTTAAACCAGAAGTTCGGGTCTCCTAGGATACAAATACACAATCAGACCCTAATGCACCTGTCCCCCATTAGATCCAGTGGGGGTCATGCACATTATGGTCTTATTGTGTGTTGTAATCCAAGGAGACACAAACTTTCGGTTTAACAGAGGAAATCACTGATGATCCGACACTGGGTCGTCATGACAGGTACACTTAAAGGGGTATTCCGCTCAAACATAACTTTTGACATGTTGCTGCCCATAGTGAGACTAACAATTCCTTCCCAACTTGTTATTATCTATTCAGTTTCCTTCTCCAAGTTCTGAGTTGCTGCTTTCTGCTAAAGGCACAAAAATCTGTGTGTGGGCCTTTCTCTCCATTTCCCCCTCCTCCCCCCTTCTGAGACAGATGATGGAAACAAGTCCCTGACAGGCTTTATCTGCAACATTGTAACTTCTTTATAATGCCAGGAGGGATAATGACCGTGAGTTCATCAGCAACTTGACCTCAGAATAACCCTCTCAGCATTACAAAGAAGCTACAATGTTGCAGATAAAGCCAGTCAGGCACTTGTTTACATCAGACGTCTAAGAAGGGAGGGGGAGGAGGGGGAGACGGAAAGAAAAGCTCACAGAGTTTTCGTTTCTTCAGCAGAAAGCAGCAGCTGAAAACTGGGGGAAGGAGACTTAATAGGTAATAACAAGTATTGAAGGAATTGTTAGTCTCACCATGGGCAGCAACATACAGTATCAGAAGTTATGTTTGAGTGGAAGACCCCTTTAAGGTACAAAAATGCAACAAAAATAATACAAAGTAATCACAATGTGAATACACACCCATTGGTTACTATGCATTACTATGTATTTTCTGTTTACTAGTTTTAATGAACCTCCCCCAATGTGAAGCACTCGCAGGACTGGCTCTTACCACCTTATAATATATATTATTCTCGTTTTTCTTGTCCTATAACAGATGGCAGCAGGAGGTGAAGAAGACCCCGAAGATGTTCAGGTAACTATCCCACAATGCACCTTCTTGGCATAGGGATGAGATCAGATTCCACCTTTCATTCTTCACAGACTCTTTGGAAAAAGAAAGGTGGAATCTGATTGGTTGCTAGGGGAAACTGCACCAGTTTCACTTTACACCATGTTTGATAAATCTCCCCCAATGTTTTTATGGAGAAATCACAAAAAGATTCTCTGTAAGATTCAAATAGAATAAAGTATCTCTATTCCTAACCAAACATATGTTCTCTGTTATAGTCCCGACAGATTTGAAGTGGACACGTGGACTCCCAGCCTGAGGACCATCATGTAAGTCTGATGAAGCAGCAGAGCTGAAATTATATAGGTTTATAGAAGAGTCCATTGTAATCAGTGTTTATAAACGTCCCACACAATCCCTATAACAATACAATAATATACAAGCTGATTTACATTCTATATACAGCGAAGAAGACGAAGAGGAGGAGACAGAGACAGAGGACACCACCAGGTGAGGAATGAAAGCATATAACATTGTAACAATCGCTCTGACCATAGTCGTGTCCACCCAACACTAAGCTGTGGCATAGGCTGGTATCGGATCAAACATAACATTTGACATCTTTCTACCCATAGTGAGACTAACAATTCCTTTCATACTTGTTATTACCTATTGAGTCTCCTTTTCCCAGTTCTGAGTTGCTGCTTTCTGCTGAAAACACAAAAATCTGTGTGTGAGACTTTCTGATACTATGACTGGATAACCCTGCCATACCAGACCGGAACAATTCCACCATACGCCCCCCCCCCCCCCCTTCAAAAAGACACCAGATTTACTGGCAAATCTAAACAGGAGGTGGGAGACCCTGCAAGGTGCTGTCCTAGGCACTGGACCACAGGTGCCTAGTGGTAAATACGGCCCTGCACAACTACACAGTTTTTTGTGTCTTCAGCAGAAAGCAGCAGCTTAGAACTGGGGAGGAAGACTGAATAGATAATAACAAGTATGGAATGAATTGTCTCACCAAGGGCAGCAAAATATGAAAAGTAAGGTTTGAGTGGAATACCCCTTTAAGGCCCCATTACACTTTATACTTTTGTTGGCCGTACTTGACATATATCGTACTATATGGTTGAAACATACAGCAATGTACAGCTAATTTCATTACTTTGCAATCATCTCCTTTATAATAAACTATATAAGGTGTAATATAGCAATATATTTATATGTGAGCCGGTTTATGTTCTATATACAGGGAAGAGGACACCGAGGAGGAAGAGGAGGAGCTTGTGTTCACCCCTAGGTGAGGAATCAAAGCCTTTAACTTTGTGAATGCAAGGAATTGTTTTCTTTACCATCCAGTACAGAAAGAGGACAGGGGGCGCTCTAGGTGGAGGTGGCATCATATGTCTCCATTTATTTAATTTAATTCCATTATCTTTGCAATTACTTCCTTTATAATAAAATATTAGTGATGAGCGAATAGTGAAATATTGGAATATTCAATATTCGTACAAATATCTCCCGAATATTCGATGGAATATTCAATCCCGTTAAAGTCTATGGGAACAAGTATTCGATTATTGAAAACCATCTATTCGGCCACTTGAAGGTAAAAACCAGGAGCTGGGGGATTTGAACGCTTATCGAAGATTTATCGAAAATTCAGCAAACTATTCGATAATATTCGATAGATCGAATACCTTACTATTCGATCGAATATCTATTCGATTGAACAGTATTCGCTCATCACTATAAACTATATAAAGTGTAATATAACACTATATTTATAAGTGAGACGATTTATGTTCTATATACAGTGAAGAGGACACCGAGGAGGAAGAGGAGAAGATCGTGGCCACCCCTAGGTGAGGAATCAAAGCCTATTACTGTGTAAATTCTTTTCCTGTACAGAAAGAGGACAGGGGGCGCTCTAGGTGGAGGTGGCATCACATGTCTCCATTTACTTCAATATCAACATACCAAACATATAGGGATTCCGTGATCCTGGCCTTTCCTATAGCTGCTCACAACATGGAGGGGTAATCTGATGTAAACTGGTTGTGTTGAGATGCTAGACAGATCCCACCTATCTTACTATAAGGCCAAGCAATGTACAGCTCAATCCATTAGCTTTCCAAACACTTCCTTTATAATAAACTATATAATGAGTAATATTACTATATATTTATATATGAGCTGGTTTATGTTTTATATACAGAGCTGAAGAAGAAGAGGAGGAAGAGGAGATGGCCGTGGAGACCCCCAGGTAAAGAGTCAAAGCCAATCATGTATTAGTCTTGGTCTGTAAGCTCTTGTGTCCCCCCCAGTCCTCCTAGTGTGTAAGCTCTTGTGTCCCCCCCAGTCCTCCTAGTGTGTAAGCTCTTGTGTCACCCCCACTCCTCCTAGTGTGTAAGCTCTTGTGTCACCCCCATCCTCCTAGTGTGTAAGCTCTTGTGTGTCCCCCACTCCTCCTAGTGTGTGAGCTCTTGTGTCACCCCCACTCCTCCTAGTGTGTAAGTTCTTGTGTCACCCCCAGTCCTCCTAGTGTGTAAGCTCTTGTGTCACCCCCAGTCCTCCTAGTGTGTAAGCTCTTGTGTCCCCCCCCAGGCCTCCTAGTGTGTAAGCTCTTGTGTCCCCCCCCCAGTCCTCCCTAGTGTGTAAGCTCTTGTGTCACCCCCACTCCTCCTAGTGTGTAAGTTCTTGTGTCACCCCCACTCCTCCTAGTGTGTAAGCTCTTGTGTCCCCCCACTCCTCCTAGTGTGTAAACTCTTGTGTCACCCCCCAGTCCTCCTAGTGTTTAAGCTCTTGTGTCCCCCCACTCCTCCTAGTGTGTAAGTTCTTGTGTCCCCCCACTCCTCCTAGTGTGTAAGCTCTTGTGTCACCCCCCAGTCCTCCTAGTGTGTAAGCTCTTGTGTCGCCCCTCCTCCTAGTGTGTAAGCTCTTGTGTCCCCCCAGTCCTCCTAGTGTGTAAGCTCTTGTGTGTCCCCCAGTCCTCCTAGTGTGCAAGCTCTTGTGTCACCCCCAGTCCTCCTAGTGTGTGAGCTCTTGTGTCCCCCCAGTCCTCCTAGTGTGTAAGCTCTTGTGTCACCCCCAGTCCTCCTAGTGTGTAAGCTCTTGTGTCCCCCCCAGTCCTCCCTAGTGTGTAAGCTCTTGTGTCACCCCCAGTCCTCCTAGTGTGTAAGCTCTTGTGTCACCCCCCAGTCCTCCTAGTGTGTAAGCTCCTGTGTCCCCCCCAGTCCTCCTAGTGTGTAAGCTCTTGTGTCACCCTCAGTCCTCCTAGTGTGCAATCTCTTGTGTCCCCCCCGTCCTCCTAGTGTGTAAGCTCTTGTGTCCCCCCCAGTCCTCCTAGTGTGTAAGCTCTTGTGTCCCCCCCAGTCCTCCTAGTGTGTAAGCTCTTGTGTCACCCACAGTCCTGCTAGTGTGTAAGCTCTTGTGTCACCCCCAGTTCTCCTAGTGTGTAAGCTCTTGTGTCACCCCCAGTCCTCCTAGTGTGTAAGCTCTTGTGTCACCCCCAGTCCTCCTAGTGTGTAAGCTCTTGTGTCACCCCCATCCTCCTAGTGTGTAAGCTCTTGTGTCCCCCCCCAGTCCTCCTAGTGTGTAAGCTCTTGTGTCCCTCCCCCAGTCCTAGTGTGTAAGCTCTTGTGTCCCCCCCCCAGTCCTAGTGTGTAAGCTCTTGTGTCCCCCCCCAGTCCTCCTAGTGTGTAAGCTCTTGTGTCACCCCCAGTCCTCCTAGTGTGTAAGCTCTTGTGTCCCCCCCCCAGTCCTCCTAGTGTGTAAGCTCTTGTGTCACCCCCAGTCCTCCTAGTGTGTAAGCTCTTGTGTCACCCCCAGTCCTCCTAGTGTGTAAGCTCCTGTGTCACCCCCAGTCCTCCTAGTGTGTAAGCTCTTGTGTGGCCCCTCCTCCTAGTGTGTAAGCTCTTGTGTCCCCCCCCCCCCCCCAGTCCTAGTGTGTAAGCTCTTGTGTCCCCCCAGTCCTCCTCCATATACTTTATATTGTTCCTATATAATGTGCTCAGTGATTCTGCTTTCCTCACACTAACCACTTATTTCTGACCATTTCTTGGTCATTTCCCCCAGCAGAAGCAGCAGCAGAAGCAGCAGGAGATCCATCTTTTCCAGGTAAATATAAGTGATGATACATGTACATGACAACACGGCTATTACTGCACTGCATATCCTATACATTATATTATCAGTCAGTGTCGGACTGGAGTGCCTTGGGCCCACCAGGGGAAATCATTCTTGGGGCCCACCCTTCTGCCACCATACTTATCTATGGTAACATTAATAAGGGTCCATTAACACAGGGTGATATGGGGCAGCATAGGGCTGCAAACGATTGCTAATCAGCAGGGCAGGTGATGTGCAGCCGACAGCAATGATCTTAGCCGCACAAAAGATCAAATCAGCCGACTATGGGGCATTTGCTGGCATGTCAGCAGATCTCTGGCACTTTTACATGGGCCGATCATCGGCTGAATAGGCTTCCTAGGAGCGCTTGTTACCAATTATTGGCCGGTGTAATTGGGCTATAAGACAATATTCTTTGCATGATAACACTGTATACTTAGATACAAGTCATACAGCTACCAATAACACCAGTATACAAAGAGCAAATATCCCCACACATATTACCGCTATACAGTAACTGACCAAATCCTGTCTATCAAGACCGATATTACCAATAAACCAGTATACAGGAGGGAAATAGTATCACCATACATATCACTGCTATACTGTTACTGACCAAATCCTGTATACTATGACCAATATTACCAGTATACAAGGGGGAAATATTACCGCCACACCTCAACCATTGCTACCATATTGTTACTGACCAAATCTGGTATACTAAGACCAATGAACACCGCACCAGATTACAAGTAACAAATAACACCACCACATACTGACTAACACCACCACATACTGACTAACACCACCACATACTGACTAACACCACCGCTGCTACTGAATAAAATCCTCTGAACAAAGATCAATATCCCCTCATCCAGTCATATAGAAGTATCCCCAGCTCTACACAGGCTCTATACACCATATACATTACTGTGCAGTTATATCAGGTGACTCACAGGAGACGTCTTTTCTGATTGGAGTTCTTTCCTTTTCATCTTCTTCTACATCTGTCCTAGGCCGTTATGAGAACTTCTGTGGAGCCACGAATCCACAGAATCTGCCAGACAGACATATTAGTCTCCTCACTCTGGCACCATCCTCATCTCTATACACACTGCACATCTGTATTGGCCCCTTTACACCTTCTCTCAGTGGTTAGCCCTATATATATATATATATATATATATATATATATATATATATAATGTGTAGACACCTTGTAGATGGCCCCTTGTTCAGTCCTCCATATAGATGGCCCTGTGTGCATCTACTATAGTAGAAACCCCCCTCTGTGTAATCCCCTTACAGTAGATGACAACCTCTGTGCATTCCCTATATCAGGGGTAGAGAACCTCGGCTCTCCAGCTGTTGCAAAACTACAACTCCCATCATGCCTGGACAGCCACAGCTAAAGCTGTAGTTTTGCAACAGCTGGAGAGCCAATGTTCCCTATTCCTGCCCTATAGTATATGGCCCCCTCTGTGTAGTCCCCTTATAGATGACCCCTCTGTGTTGTCCACTAAAGTAGATGCCCCCCTCTGTGCATGCCCTATAGTTACCCTTAGAGATGCCCCCCCATTGTTGTCCCCCTCTGTGTAGTGCCCTTTATAGATGCCTCCTCAGTGTTGTCCTCCTGCCCCCATACAGTGTCCCTTATAGATGGCCCCTGTGTTGTCCCCCTTATAAATGGCCCACTTGTGTTATCCATCCCCCATATAGATAGCCCCCTTATGTTGTCCATCCCTACCCCCCATTTAGCCCCTTATGTTGTCTATTTCCCCGTATAGCCCCCCCTTATGTTGTCCTTGCCCCACATAGCCCCCTTGTTTTCCTTCCCCTGTATACAGCCCCTTATGTTGTCCTTCCCCTGTATATAGCCCCCCTTATGTTGTTCTTCCCCTGTATACAGCCCCATATGTTGTCCTCCCCCTGTATATAGCCCCCCTTATATTGTCCTCCCCCTGTATATAGCCCCCCTATGTTGTCCTTCCCTGTATACAGCCCCCCTTATGTTGTCCTCCCCCTGTATACAGCCCCCCTTATGTTGTCCTCCCCCTGTATACAGCCCCCCTTATGTTGTCCTCCCCTGTATACAGCCCCCCTTATGTTGTCCTCCCCTGTATATAGCCCCCCTTATGTTGTCCTCCCCCTGTACACAGCCCCCCTTATGTTGTCCTCCCACTGTATATAGCCCCCCTTATATTGTCCTCCCCCTGTATATAGCCCCCCTATGTTGTCCTTCCCTGTATACAGCCCCCCTTATGTTGTCCTCCCCCTGTATACAGCCCCCCTTATGTTGTCCTCCCCCTGTATACAGCCCCCCTTATGTTGTCCTCCCCTGTATACAGCCCCCCTTATGTTGTCCTCCCCTGTATACAGCCCCCCTTATGTTGTCCTCCCCCTGTATATAGCCCTCCTTATGTTGTCCTCCCCCTGTACACAGCCCCGTTATGTTGTCCTCCCCCTTTATATAGCCCCCCTTATGTTGTCCTCCCCCTGTATATAGCCCCCCTTATGTTGTCCTCCCACTGTATATAGCCCCCCTTATGTTGTCCTCCCCCTTTATATAGCCCCCCTTATGTTGTCCTCCCCCTGTATATAGCCCCTTATGTTGTCCTCCCCCTGTACACAGCCCCCGTTATGTTGTCCTCCCCCTTTATATAGCCCCCTATGTTGTCCTTCCCCTGTATATAGCCCCCCTTATGTTGTCCTCCCCCTGTATATAGCCCCCCTATGTTGTCCTCCTCCTGTATATAGCCCCCCTATGTTGTCCTCCCCCCTGTATACAGCCCCCCCTGATAAAAAGAAAAAAAAACACAAGACAACTCACCTAACCACACGCTCCCCCGTCGGTCGCTGGCCTCCTCTTCTCTCTTCTCCTGACAGATGAGCAGCTCCGATGTGAAGTCCCGGCAGCGCCATCACTGACCTCAGTGTGCGCCGCGGTGGCTGGGACTTCCGGTATGCGCTCCATGACCCGGAAGTCCTAGCCGCCGCGGCACACACGAGGTCAGTGATGGCGCTGCCGGGACTTCGCAACGGAGCTTGCGACACTCTTGTAATCGCAAGCAAATCTCTGCTTGCGGTCACAAGAGTGATTGACAGGGCGGGAAGCCTACGGCTTCCCGCCCTGTCAATCAGGACAATGCTTACATTTAACTGGAAGCGATTGTTGCGATCGCTTCCAGTTAAAAAGGGAGGTGCGGCCCCCGGCCCCCCTAGGAGCAGGGAGCCCACTCCAGCTCGGGGCCCACCGGGGATTTCCCCGGCCCCCCGGTGGCCCAGTCCGAGCCTGTTATCAGTCACATATAATAACAAAAAAGATAGGAAAGGCCTGTCATATAAACTCACTGGCACCCCACATATATATGACATGCCTCCATGGCACACCAGTGAGTATATATGACAGGCCCTTTCTTTCTTTTTTTGTTGGTACTATTCATATTCCTGTCATCTACAGAGCACCCTATAATATAGGCGGTGCATAGTCCACATATCTCTGACATATAATAACCCAGCAAAGGCCTCATGTACCTCATACAACCAAATAAGTAACATAGTGCCGCCATAGTCTCCCTGTATCCCACCCACTAGGATAGCGCTGCTGCCCCTCTCTCCAGTCTATTCTCCCATCAGCCCTGTGTCACCAGAAGACCTGTCTGATCTCAGGAAAGTCATGCTGGTTTTTCTCTCTCCCTTATAGACTGCGGGCGCTTTTCTGCTGCGGCTGCACCATCAGGGATGAGTAAAGGTGAGTAACCAAAATCTCATCACACCTCAGGCCGCAGATCACTGTTATCCTGAGCGTATTTCTATAGGGAGATTATATCTGTAAACTGTGATGAATACTAAAGTTATATCATGTTTATATTCTGTTAACACTTGGCTTGCTATATCTCCCATCTAGGTAACACCGCGCCGCCAGTGTGAGGAGAAAACACCCGACCACCTGGAGTTGTCTGGAGGAGGAGGCGCCAATAACATCAAGGAGGTAAATGAGGTGCCCAAAACATCTGGAGGACACATTTACCTCATAGAGGGGAAGGAGGAACCCCAATTTAACATCACAAACTGGAGGAGAGGACCCCACATAACATCTAGAAGGGTCTGGAGGAGGCGCCCATAAAGGGGTTATCCAGGTAACTGAACAGGTGTTGCCTTTCCTCCCACACCAGCATCTCACTTCCGGTTTGGTCTCTTCTCAGACCAACACCTTCTGACCTGGCATAAAGTCCGGTGAGCTGAGACAGTGGGGCAGGTACTAGGTTGCGAATGTCGCATGTGGGTGGAATTAGTGGCAGCCAATGTACACACGATGCTCCCGATGTCATCAGAACATTGTGTGTACATTGGTCACTGCTGGCGGTGAGTTTCACCCACATGTGGTGATCGCACCATAGTACCTGATCTACTGTCTCAGACTTGTGCCAGGTTAGAAGGTGTCGGGATGAGATGTGACCAAACTGGAAGTGAGAGGATGGTGATGGAGGAAAGGAAATACCTTGTCAGCTGCCCAGATAACCCCTTTAACATCAAGAGGCAAATGAGGCGCCCAGAAGATCTGGAGGAATCATTTGCCTCATAGAGGGGAAGGAGGAGCCCCACTTTAATATCACAAACTGGAGGAGAGGACCCCACATAACATCTAGAAGGGTCTGGAGGAGGCGCCCATAAAGGGGTTATCCAGGTAACTAAACAGGTGTTGCCTTTCCTCCCACACCAGCATCTCACTTCCGGTTTGGTCTCTTCTCAGACCAACACCTTCTGACCTGGCATAAAGTGCGGTGAGCTGAGACAGTGGGGCAGGTACTAGGTTGCGAATGTCGCATGTGGGTGGAATTAGTGGCAGCCAATGTACACACGATGCTCCCGATGTCATCAGAACATTGTGTGTACATTGGTCACTGCTGGCGGTGAGTTTCACCCACATGTGGTGATCACACCATAGTGCCTGACCTACTGTCTCAGACTTGTGCCAGGTTAGAAGGTGTCGGGATGAGATGTGACCAATCTGGAAGTGAGAGGATGGTGATGGAGGAAAGGAAATACCTTGTCAGCTGCCCAGATAACCCCTTTAACATCAAGAGGCAAATGAGGCGCCCAGAAGATCTGGAGGAATCATTTGCCTCATAGAGGGGAAGGAGGAGCCCCACTTTAATATCACAAACTGGAGGAGAAGACCCCCTTAACATCTAGAAGGGTCTGGAGGAGGCGCCCATAAAGGGGTTATCCAGGAAACTAAACAGGTGTTGCCTTTCCTCCCACACCAGCATCTCACTTCCGGTTTGGTCTCTTCTCAGACCAACACCTTCTGACCTGGCATAAAGTGCGGCGAGCTGAGACAGTGGGGCAGGTACTAGGTTGCGAATGTCGCATGTGGGTGGAATTAGTGGCAGCCAATGTACACACGATGCTCCCGATGTCATCAGAACATTGTGTGTACATTGGTCACTGCTGGCGGTGAGTTTCACCCACATGTGGTGATCGCACCATAGTACCTGATCTACTGTCTCAGACTTGTGCCAGGTTAGAAGGTGTCGGGATGAGATGTGACCAAACTGGAAGTGAGAGGATGGTGATGGAGGAAAGGAAATACCTTTTAAGCTACCCAGATAACCCCTTTAACATCAAGAGGCAAATGAGGCGCCCAGAAGATCTGGAGGAATCATTTGCCTCATAGAGGGGAAGGAGGAGCCGAACTTTAACATTATAAACTGGAGGAGAAGACCCCCACTTAACATCTAGTGGAGCATGGAGGAGGCGCCCATAGCATCTAGAGGCAAATGAGGCGCCCAGAAGATCTGGAGGGATCATTTGCCTCATAGAGGGGAAGGAGGAGCCCCACTTTAACATTATAAACTGGAGGATAAGACCCCCTTAACATCTAGAGGTGTCTGGAGGAGGCGCCTAAAAGATCTACAGGTAAATGAGGCGCCCATAAGATCTGGAGGAATCATTTACCTCATATGGGGCAGGAGGAGGCCCACTTTATCATTAGTAACAAGGATAAAACTAACAGAAAACCAAAGTAGTGCGGAGGAGGTGCCCTTAAAAGGGTTATCCAGGTAACTAAAACTGTATTACCTTTCCTCCTCCATGAGGATTTATTTGCCTCACATGGGGTAGATGGAGGCCCCTTTTTTACATCGGTAAATGGATGACAAGACTCCCTTGGCACTAAGAGGAGTCAGCGGGAAAAGCCATAAATTCTATAGGTCCTTCTATCTTATTTCTTTTGAATCTATGTAAAGCTAGTCCGCCTGTTCCTCCTTGCCTGTGCATTGTTGATTCCTTATGTCCTTGAATTTGCTATTCCATGTCTCCTGACCTGTGTCTGTTTATCTATTTACGCTTGCCTGCTGACCCGATCTGAGCGTCTTCATCTCCCATTGGTGACTGTCTGACCTGTATCCGAAGCCGCCTGCCTGATCCTGCCCCTGACTGACTACAGAAGCCTGCTGACCCGATCCAATGTCCGACCTGCATCCGAAGCCAGGGAGGGGTGCGTGCACACACATCAGACCACAGGTATTATGACCAGTATGCTATTTTACCTCCTTTTGGTTATATTTGGGCCAAGTGGCTTTGTGTAATAGAATATATGGGGGATCATGCAATGATCTGTGACCTTCTACAGACTTCTGTGCAATAGTTTTACCAGTTCTTATGCAATATTGTTTTATTCATCCTGTGTGTTGATTGGTCCCATGTGCATGGCTATTGGCTTTTATTATGTGAATCATGTATTGTATGAAATTTGTTACCAAAGATTATGTATATTGATTAAATTATTGTCCTTTATTTGTAGGCGATATATCAGAAGGCACCTGCCTGATCCTGGACTAGATTGACTACACTCACCTGCTGACCTGATCTAAGTGTGGAGAGCCCCCGGATGATGTTGTAGCGGTGGGACAGCCGGTCACTTGCTAGATGGAAGTGTGACGCCACTTCTTGTGGTGGATGGCCGAGATACCGCCAGACCTTAAGGGTTTGTCATGTGACGCCAGTGCCAGGTGGACACACAGGTGTGATGGCACATCTGCTTTTAAGGAGTAAGGCCGGTTGTACCCTTTTCCCCTGTGTTCGGTGTCCTGTTGGGTTGCTACCGGGTCCCTTGGTATAGTGTTGTCACGGGTGATGTAGTCACGGGTGGCCAGAGCGGTGTAGTGACCCTCCTGAATAGTAGGACCCGCCATCCACAGAAAGGGGAAATGTCCCAAGGTTGCGGTGTAAATGCTGTGCAGGTGGTAGTGAATAATCACAGACTCCTTGTATGACGTTGACTTGGTTTACTATTGGCAAATGTGCAACAGGTAATACAGATGAGAGGTACACTTGATAAAGTTCCAATAAATAACAAAGAACCACCAGATCTGCGTGATAAGGGCTGAGTAGGATGTAGTAGAGTTGGTAGCGTTGTACTGAGGTAGCCTAGCGTAGGTGAAGAATGCCGTGAGAGTATCAACCCAAGCAGTAATGTGCTCTGCCGCTATCTTGGAGTCTAGAGAAGAATACTTTCAGAACAAGAAGAATGATAAAGAGAAAACCTGTGCCTGTGTATTGACTTCCTTATAGTCTTCACACCACCTTATGCCCACTAGCATTGTCTGAACCGTACTAATAGGTGACACAGGCCCCAGATCTAGTTACCTGGGCTGAGCAGAGTGCTGAGGGCTTCCTGCTGACACTCGCGCTGCGAGATGGAGTTTATAGACTTTCTAGTAACTTTGCTCCACCCAGATCAGTTCCTAGCTCTTTGGCTCTTGTATTGAATACTGTCCTGCACGGTTGTAATTCCTTGTCGCTAAGTTATAAGCAAAGCACTGTCCTGTGTCCTACCCATGTGGGGCACTGACTAAGACTACTCTTCTCTTCTCGGGGGGACCTGGCAGAGGGCCAGGGCCCAAGTAGAACCACTGTGGAGAGCTATCTGGTCTGCGTCCTTCCTGAAAGGAATCCTGATTAAGACTCCTCCTTTACCCAAGGGACTAACTTCCAATCCAGCATGTAAGGTGCGCTGTGGTTGGGTGGAAAGACTGTAACAGTAGAGCGGAAAGAGAAGAGGTGATAGGACAAAAGAAAACAAGAACCCTACTGGCTAGCAGATTCTGGTGCAAAAACACAATAACCCTTGGAGACACTTCAGCTGTGCAGCATTCATACTTATACACATAATATAGCGACATCTTGTGGTCATCTTTAAATACTACTTTGACCTCAATAAGACCACAACACGTACAGACTTGTAAGAAGGCTGTGAACGGCAGCAACACTCCTAGTGGGACAACACACCTGCCTTATCCTGCATCTGATTGACTATGCCTACCTGCTGACCCGATCTGAGCCATCTGCCTCTCCTGTTGTTGACTGTCCGACCTCCATCCAAAGCCACTTTTCTGATACTACACCTGATTGACTACACTTGCCTGCTGATCCGATCTGTGTGTCTGCCTCTCCCGTTGTTGACTGGCCAAGCTGCATCTGAAGCCGCCTGCCGTATCCTGCACCTGACTGACTACAGAAGCCTGCTGACCCGATCCAATGTACGGCGTGCAGCCAGGGAGGGGAGCGTGCACACACTTCAGACCACAGGTATTATGACCAGTATGCTATTTTACCTCCTTTTGGTTATATTTTGGCCAAGTGGCTTTGTGTAATAGAATATATGTGGGGGATCGTGCAATGATCTGTGACCTTCTACAGACTTCTGTGCAATAATGTTTTACTCATCCTGCGTGTTGATTGGTTCCATGTGTGTGGCTATTTGTTTTTATTATGTGAATCATGTATTTTATGGAATTTGTCAATAAAGATTATGTATATTGATTAAATTAGTGTCCTTTATTTGTAGGAGATATATCCGAAACCCCCGGCCTAATCCTGCACTAGATTGACTACCCTTGCCTGCTAACCCAGTCTAAACCGTCTGCCTCTCCCGTTGGTGACTGTCCGAGCTGCATTGAAGCCACCTGCCAGATCCTGTACCAGATTGGCTATACTAGCCTGCTGACCTGATCTGAGCCGTCTGCCTATCCTGTTACTGTCTGTCTGACCTGCATCCGAAGCCACCTGCCTGATCCTGCACCTGACTGACTACAGACGCCTGCTCACCCGATCCAATGTCCGACCTGCATCCTAAGCCAGGGAGGGGAGCGTGCACACACATCAGACCACAGGTACTATGACCAGTATGCTATTTTACCTCCTTTTGGTTATATTTGGGCCAAGTGGCTTTGTGTTATAGAATATATGGGGGATCGTGCAATGAACTGTGACCTTCTACAGACTTCTGTGCAATAGTTTTACCAGTTCTTGTGCAATATTGTTTTATTCATCCTGTGTGTTTATTGGTCCCATGTGCATGGCTATTGGCTTTTATTATGTGAATCATGTATTTTATGGAATTTGTCAATAAAGATTATGTATATTGATTAAATTAGTGTCCTTTATTTGTAGGAGATATATCCGAAGCCACCTGTCTGATCCTGCACCTGACTGACTATGCTTGTCTGATGACCCGATCTGAGCGTCTGCCTCTCCCGCTGTTGACTGGCCAACCTTCATCTGAAGCCACCTGCCTGATCCTGCACCTGGTAGACTACACTTGCCTGCTGACCCGATCTGAGCCATCTGCCTTTTCCGTTGCTGAATGTCTGACCTGCATCTGAAGCCACCTGCCCCAATCCTGCATCTGTTTGACTACACTAGCCCGATGATCCAATCTGAGCCGTCTGCCTCTCCCATTGCTGATTGACCTGCACCTGAAGCCACCTGCCTGATCCTGCACCTGACTGACTATGCTTACCTGCTGCCGTGATCTGAGCCGTCTGCCTCTCCCATTGCTGAACGTCCAACCGGCATCCCTAACCTCTTGTCTGATCCTGCACCTGATTGACTATGCTTGTCTGCTGACCCAATCTGAGCCAACTGCCTCTCCTGTTGTTGACTGGCCGACCTTCATCCGAAGCCATCTGCCTGATCCTGCATCTGATTGACTACACCTGCCTGCTGACCCAATCTGAGCCGTCTGCCTCTCCCGTTTGATTGACCTGCACCTGAAGCCACCGTTCCCAATCCTGCACCTGACTGACTACGCTGCTGCCTCATCCCTGCTTCTGTGCTGATTCTCTCTTGTGATTCACTCAGCTTTCTGACCACCTCCCACTGGCTTTATCTGGCTCTTAGGACAATCTGATACCCACACAGGGACCACACTTGTGGAGTGACCTGGTGTCCTCTAGCCACAGAAGTCCAGCTTCCACATCCTGGAGAGGGATAAAGGATGAAGACCTAGAGGGCACTCCGCTCCCTGGAGTGGCCCAAAGTCAAACCGTTTTGGACTCTCAAATAACCTTTGTAAAAGTTTATAATAAATACTAAATTTTTTTCTTCTATAATGTTTCTTCATTTGTGCAAATCTAATTGATAAATGTTGTGAAGTTGTACTGGGCAGATACTGGGCAGAGGAGAAGGGTGATCACAGCCATTTGTTGGAGCCAATCGCCCTAAATTAAATGCAGTGGATGAATTAAAAAAAAAAAAAAAAAAAAAAATCAGGAAGGCAGGGGGTTGCTAGAAAATAAAATTACCTATCCCTGTGCCTCTGCAGCACCGCTCCCAGGTTTTGTTGATGGACTCTGGATGTCATTTTCGTGTGGAATCCAGTTACGTCACGTAGTCGGCTCTTCCAACAGCAATGTCGCGGCCTGTTTAAGCGATTGCTCGATCAGCCAGTTAGTGACTGGGGCCGTATTCCACCCCAGTCACTGATTAGCTGAGCGGGCAATCACTTTTACACAGAAAGATTATCTGCCAAAGATTTGAAGCCAAAGCCAGGACTAGATTTGAAAAGAGGAGAAATCTCAGGCTTTCCTGTATGACCTGATCTCTGTTTATAGTTTTTTCCTGGTTTTGGCTTCAAATCTTTGGCAGATAATCTGTCAGATAATCGTTCTGTGTAAAAGGGCCCTTAGCTAGGTATATGATGTTGCAGCTGGACCTGGGAGCGGTGATAAGGGGCATGAGGACGGGTAAGTTTACTTTGTTTATTATTTTCCTGCATCCCCTGCCTATCTGATTTTTTTTCACGGTGTAGCAGGCCAGATTAACCCGCGTCCAGATTATACCCGGGCATAGTTTGGCCTAGGCCAGAGTATAACCGTGGTATAAATTGGCCTAGGCCAGAGAATACCCCTGGTTATTAAATAGCCTAGGCCAAATTATACCCAGTGTGTAAAATCGCCTAGACAGTGCTTCAAACAGTTAGGGCGCCCCCTAGTTGTTGGTGAGGCCCAGCTGGGGAGCCAGTTTTCACAAAACTGCACAGTCCTATTGCTGTTTGCAAAAATCTCCATTTTAGCAACATTATTAATTTATTTCGTACTTGCTTTATTAGTATATAGAGCTTGGGAGACAGATAAAAGCTAGACCTAGTGTTATTTTCAGCTTTTAAATGGACTTTCATCACATATGGTAAGGCCCAGGTACCCTCTTGGTCAGTTTGGTCAGGCCCATGTATTGCCTTGGTCTGTTGGGTGAGGCTCCAGTAGAAAAAGTTTGAGAAGCACTGGCCTAGACCAAACTATACCCGGTGTGTAAAATAGCCTAGACTAAACTATACCACGGGGTATAAAAAAGCCTAGACTAAACTATACCACGGGGTATAAAATAGCCTAGGCCAAACTATACCCGGGGGTGTAACATAGCCTAGGCCAGAGTATACCCATCCAGGCCAGAATATATCCATCTAATGTTGAACCAGGCCACAGTTTACCCCAGGGAATAAACTATATACCTGGGGGAGTAAAACAGCCGAGGCCATGCTATATCTCTCCAGACCATAATGTTATTACTTCACTGGTTTTCTCACCCCTGGCCCAGGCCACAGTATATCCCAGGGGATAAACTCTATATTAGGGGGTGTAAAACAGTCTAGACCAGACTATATCCCTCCAAGGTATCATGTCACTGGTCTTCTCAGTTCTAGCCCAGGCTGCAGTATACCCCAGGGGATATATTCTATACCAGGGGGTGTAAAATAGCCTAGGCCAGGTTTTATCGCTTCAGTTCATAATGTTATCACTTCACTGGTTTTCTCCCTTTATCTCTAAATTTGTTGAAAAGTTTGTGATCATACTTGGACACACAGCTGCTTCCATTTGTTGGGAAATACATTACAGTGCTTACATTGAACTGACAGTAGGTGGCGCTGTCCCATCACTGCATCATCTGCACTATTTTTTTTGAGCAGGTGGAGGTTTTTCTGGGCTGCACAAAATTTTAGTCTCATTAAAAACACCAAAAGTACAACAGGGGTAAATATCAGACTTTATTTTTTTCACCAAAGCAATGTATCCGAATGAACTGACATAGATGTCCAAAAAGGTAATAAAAATAAACTGGGGTTTCCATTTGTATAGCTGTATTGTGTAATTGTTTCCTCTAGGGACCCAACACCCCCACCAAATACATGGGCAAGTAGTCACAAGTGTATGGCAGTACACCAGCATGCCATAGGGGGCGTTATATACTGCTAAGTGTATGGACAGGACCTCACATATGGCAGCAGTGTATCCCTCCCCCCATCTGTAGCCTAGACCCCTATAGAGGCCGGAATGACAAGACTAGAGAGAGAGAGACGTAGTCCTGGGCTGACGGCACTGGCACACACATCTATAGGTGATATTACACCAGTGGGCTGTATGCCCATAGACTAGCATGGTGCGGAAAACTTTCCTACACTTTAAGATGGCGCTCATTGGAGATTTAGCTGTGGGTTCTCAATGATTTCCAATATATCATCTCTTCAAAATAGAAAAAGAAACAATATAATTTATAGCCCTTAAAGTACAGGACACCCAGAAGTCTGTGGCACAATGGTCCTTGAGAAATACACTTGTCATAGCGACCACACATTCCTAATGGCGGATTAAAGGTCATTCTATTGAAAGGTTAAGGAAATAAAAAACTTTCAACATCAAAAAGTTTTGATTGGTAGGGACTGGGGGGGGGGGGAATTTATCAAACATGGTGTAAAGTAAAACTGGCTCAGTTGCCCACTAGCAACCAATCAGATTCCACCTTTCATTCCTCACAGACTCTTGAAAATGAAAGGTGGAATCTGATTGGTTGCTAGGGGCGACAGAGCCAGTTTCACTTTACACCATGTTTGATCAATTCCCTCCCTGACAGGAAGCAGTCAGGGGGCCCCATACACATTACATGATAGGGTGGTCTACTATATAACATCTGCGGCCAGCTCAGGCTGTTTATATTGTCATATAAGAGGTATAGGACAGGATCCAGGTCTGTTAGAGATCAGGACAGCAAGAGGGGGTATAAACGGCTTATACCTGGATCTATAAGATTATACAGAAGGTCTAAGCCAACATCAAACATTATAATGTTGGGGTTATCCAGTGTTAGAAAAACACGTCCGCTTTCTTTCAGAAACAGCACCACTCTTGTCTCCTGTTCAGGTGCGGTTTGCAATTAAGCTCCATTCACTTCAATAGAACTGAGTTGCAAATCCTGAAGTCAAACTGGAGACAAGAGTGGTGCTGTCTCTGGAAGAAAGCGGCCATGTTTTTCTAATGCTAGATAACCCCTTACTGACCTATTAAAGGCCTGGAAACCTAACCCTAGTCTTGATGGCATGATGGGAGTTGTTGTTCTGCAACAGCTGGAGGGCCAGAGGTCTGGGGAACATTGCTATACATAGATGAACATTTGTATGCAAGAGACCTGAGAGCAAACCTTCCCTGTGACACTACACTGGTGACTACTTGTATGAAACCAGAAGGGGGTGACGGCGGCAGGTATCAGAGCCTATACCCCCTGATGCCTCTGTACAGCTCTGTAAAGTCCGCTGGAGGGATCAGAATATAAAACGGTGTCACGAGCCCACATGTTTAATAGATATGTCTTTGCGTACAGACTGGAATTAAGAGTTAGAACAGGAACGACTGAATAAAAATGTTATATTTGGGGGCAATATACAGATTCTTTTGGCCAGTTTTTGGAGTTGACGTCATCAATTGGAATCATGTTTCCCGTAGTTTTATTGGGGGTGGGGGGTTAATCTTCTGCTTTTGCTTCCATTTCGTCTGCGTCGTCGTCTCCGTCCACCTCTGCGTTCTCTTTCTCCAGTCGCTCCAGCTGTCTGGCGAGCTCTGTCTCATCTGTGTCTGTGACCACCTTGGGCTATAGGAGAAACAAGAAGGTAATATTACACCCCCATCTATCCATAGACTTACATATGACTTATGGGTATGACCTCAGCTCATAGTGACCCCTCACCTCCATCTGGACATTAAAGACGCCCCTTTTCTCCTCAATCCTCTCCTTGATGACGGACATTGCTTGGTTGAGCACAGATAAGCCTTCCGTCCTCTCCAGGGTGGTGGTCGTCATCACATACCGGGGCGGTGCGATCAGATTTATCTGCACAGATCACATAGTGTTAGTGAAATCAAGGGAGGTCTAATAGGCGATCACAGAAAGAATGAGGCACAGCTTGTCTGTTCTACCACAAAGGCTCCGCACCACTGAAATCCATCTATGTGCATGAAAAGGGGTAATCACAAGATTACAACTTATTAGCCATCCACAGGATAGATTAGAAGCATGTGACTAGTGGAGGACTGATTTCTAGGCACCCCACAATCAAGAGAAAAGGACTCCTGTTACCCCCCTCTACATACATGGCATACTGCCAGTTAGGGCTGGGCGATTAATCAAATTAATTTCATGAATTCGCCCAGAGTTTGAGAACCGAAATTCACAAAAAAATCATTGGTTGCACAGGCGGGAGGACGGGGGATGCACGGACGGGCAGGCAGACGATGCGGGAGGACGGGGGATGCACAGGCGGGCAGGCAGACGATGCGGGAGGACGGGGGATGCACGGGCTAGCAGCCCAGAGTTTGAGAACCGAAATTCACAAAAAAATCATTGGTTGCACAGGCGGGAGGACGGGGGATGCACGGACGGGCAGGCAGACGATGCGGGAGGACGGGGGATGCACGGACGGGCAGGCAGACGATGTGGGAGGACGGGGGATGCACGGGCGGGCAGGCAGACTATGCGGGAGGACGGGGGATGCACGGGCGGGCAAGTGATGTGGGAGACGCTTTGGTGGCAGAGCCTGGGGAGGAAGGGCTCCCAGCAGCGTCCTCTTGCAGATGACCCGCCCCCATAGCGGGACAAGTACACACGCTCCCCTCGCACATGGAGTTCCCTGTCTAGTGGAGGAGGTGGTAGGAACGCTGACTCCCTATCCTGCAGTCCCTGCGGCTTCCTCCAGAGACAGGGGACCTCTGTGTTTGGCTGGGAAGGTGCGTGTGTCCAGGGGGAGGAGGGTATACTGGGTATGTGCCCTCCTGCCCTAGTCTACCCCAGTCAGAGGAGGCTTGTATAGTACATGGGGGCACAGAGGGGACTTGTATACTACATGGGGGCACAGGGAGAGTAGTGTTACAGTAGGAATCAATAACAGTTGTCTCAACATCACTAAAATAGTATCTCTAACATTTTCTAACAATTCTCTAACAAAAGTAATCCTTTCAGGAATATCGCTGCTGTAAGACAGTATATTACATGGTTAGATGGGGCCTTACCTTTATTGGCATGTTTTCTGTAGAACAACTAAGTCCGGCTCTCAGGGCGTCTTTGACAGCGTCAATACCTTCATATCCATAGCACGCAACTTCAATATCTAACAAGGACAGAGAAAGTGAGACCATAAGACCAATGGAAAAAACTGCAGTATTACTGACTCAGAACAATGGGAAGCCAATGCCATGTTGGAATCTGTATGAACAAGAAGCGGACGGCCATCAATACCTGCTCTGATCTTCACAGCCTGGGGGGTGAGACGCCTGTTAATATTGTCAATGAGAACTCGCCTCTCCTCTTCTGTTAAATCCAATCCATCCAGAACTGAAGGGTCCCTGAAGGAAACAAAAGAAAAACCGATGCAGGGAGAATGGTGTATACACGTCCTGCACATACAGGTTGGAATTTGGCATATTAATGTTGCTTAAGTTTTAATAGCTGCACTGAAAGAATAAGGTGCGGGAAAGGAAGAGAGTCTAAAGTGCAATTACAATTGAAATGTCAACTTACTACATTACCATGGTGCCCCCTGGTGGTGGAACAACGTAAGCGCACCCTGCTAAAGTTGCAGAGAGATTACTGCTATGGATCTTAAAGAAGTTACCCAGGCATAGAAAGACATGGCTGCTTTCTTTCAGCAACAGCACCACTCCTGTCTACAGTTTGGGTGTGGTTTTGCAACTAGTGTCATATTGTTTCTGGAAAAGAGAGGCCATTGTTATTCTAATCTTGGATAACCGCTTTAAAAATAATAAATAATCCAAGGCAAAACCAACATTTGAAGTTTGCTGCAGCATTTCACCTTCCACAATAAAGGTCCCCATGCACTTTATACTTTTGTCCAGAGCAAAGAAAACCTCTTCTGCTCTGTACAGTTCCTGACATGGACATAGGTGGCAGCAGAGAACACTGTCGGACTGTACAGAATACACCACTTCCTGCAGGACATACAGTAGCCAAGTGGAGATTTTTAAATAGAAAATCTATAAAATAGAAATCTATATAATTTTCTGACACTAGTTGATTTGAAAGATTTTACTGGAGTACCCCTTTAACACTGGTAGGGCAAATCCAAAACAGGATCAGTGTGCAGCAGATTTCTTTGCAGAAAAATTCCACATCATATGGAGGAGACTGGTAAAAGCTCATTCACCACTCATACCTGGTACTACAACCCGCTGGGTACATTACCTGCGCAAACCCACAGGAGAAAACGGCAGCATTTCCAGCCGATGTGAATTCAGCCTATGCCCCACTGACTGTGTACTACTCAAGCCTCCAGCCCCACCCGACAGCCATCTTACTTACGACACAGCGTGCTTGAAAGCATCGTAGGCTCCATATCCCGGCCTCTTGTATCTTTCATCAAACACCCACGCTGTCCGCTGGAACAAGCTCTCTAGCTGTTCATCCTTCGTGTATTCCAACACCTCCGCTACATGGCGCAAAATGCTGTAAACCTGGAAACGGAGGAAAGGAGGGAAAACTAAGTCAGCAAAGGTTTTGTGCTGCCTATAAGCCATGTACAGAAATCCCATACAGCCAAAAGAATAGTCCAAGGGCTTTTACACTTTTTATGTAAATTAAAACTTTATTGATGTCTACTGAAAACGTCTGCCAGAGATTTGTAATTTATTTCTATTAAAAAAAAAAAAAAACACTGGTCTTCCAGTACTTATCAGCTTCTGCAGGAAGTGGAGTATTCTATCCAGTTTGACACAATGCTCTCTGCTGCCACCGCTGTCCATGTCAGGAACTGTCCAGAGCAGCAGCAAATCACCATAGGCAATCTCTCCTGCTCTCTAGACCCGAAAGAATGCACCACTACGTGCAGGACATACAGCATTTGATAAGTCCTGGACGTAGTGGGGGGTGAACTTCCCCTTTAAAGTGTTACTGTCATTTGTAATAAAACAGGATAAAAAAAATCTATTATTGATTGCAGCGGGTCTCACTCCTGAGCCCTGCTCCAATCCGTAGATCAGCGCTTTTCAATGCCAAATCTCATGATCCACCAACAGGTCATGTTTTGAGGATTTCCATAGTATTTCACAGGTGATATAAATATACTCAATGCGCTCCCTTCTTTGGCTGGTTGCAGATCCAATTTTTTTGCTTCATAAACTACAGTTAAATATGAATGACAGTGGGGGAGAGGTGCGCTGCTGCCACTTGGCTGCATGTCTTAGCAGTGAGACCTGCTGTGATCAGTAACTTTTGACACGTCTGATGAGATGGCATAAGTTATTACAGATGACAGTAACGTATAACGAAAACTAAATAAAAAGCTGAGTGACCCTGTAGATACGGTGCATACAACCACACGGCATCACTCACAGTTTTGGACTTGGTGAACTTGTCTTCACATTTTAGTGCTTCCTCGGGTGAAACTCTTCTCTTGGACAAATCTATGTATCCTGGAAAATACAAAAAAAAAAAAAAAAAAATGTCCATGAAATGAAAACCTTGTTTCTATTCTAATATAATAGTGTTTAATAAAAACTGCCCGACACCATAGAACAGGGGTCTTCAACTGGCGGACCGCAGTCCGAACGCAGACCGCGGAGGCCAGCTGCCGGACCCCTGCTGCAACTCAGTATATCTGTATAGTGAGCGGCCCTGCTCCCCTGTGCACAGTTACTATGAGCGCTCGTAACAAGCGCTCATAGTTACTGTGCAGAAGCAGCACTAACAGAGAGGGAGCCATCGGCTCCCTCCATGTCAGTCACTCTTGTGGCTGCAGCGGTCACAAGAGGCCGCTCTGTCCTGTCTCTGTTTCAGCGCTTAAGTGACGTCACTGGAGCAGCGGCGCCAGCACAAGGGGAGAGCGGCGCTGCAGTGCGGCCACAAGGGGGGGAAGAGAAGAGAAGAAGCCCTGACCCAGGTGAGTATAAGTGTTTTTTTTCTTTTTATGTTATATGCTATATGGGAGGGGGAGAACAGGGTGTCTATATACTACTGCGGGAGCACACAGGGTGTCTATATACTACTGGGAGAGCGCACAGGGTGTCTTTATACTACTGCAGGAGCACACAGGGGGTCTTTAGACTACTAGGGGAGCGCAACACGTTTACTAATGATGTTCAGCTCGGACCTTCACCAGACACCGGTAAGTGGACCTTCACTAAAAGTTGTTCAGTACCCCTGTCATAGAGTTTACACAGGAAAAACCCTGAAATCCATCCCTGTATGCCACATGCTCAATCTTCCTACACTGCAATGAATTATATACAGTATCCATAGACTGCCAGTCCCCGGCAGTATGCTCCAGACAGATAGGGTCACATCAATGGTCAGCCACACATCCCCTATTACACTGGGAAACGTGCGTCCGACAAGTGATTTTTAAATTATTTTAAAAGATCAGAATAAAGAATTCAGATAATGAATGTTTCCTGGTACGTTGTAAATCACAGTAGACCTTTACTAGCCAAAAACTTGTCAACATAAAGGAGGATTGGAAGAAGTTTGAAAATGTAACTTTTATTCCTTTGAAATAATTATCAAAATATACTCCCAATCCCTCAGGCTAAACGCCTGGGGACAAACGCCTGGTACCAGTTGATACACAGATTTTATTCGTATATAAGATTAAAAGTTATATTTTAGTTGGATGCCACTAAAGGGGGAGTTTGCCTCCAGCCGTTTAGCCTGAGGGATTGGGAGTATATTAAATAATTATCGCCATATGAACACCAAAACAAATGTCTCGCTTATCCCACCATTACTGTCAGGTACACTGGCCTGAGGATTCCTAGATATCAAAGTTTAGGGGTATGCAACAAGGGCCTATCCTTTACCCTGATGTGCCCTACGTAAGTAACCCTAATCCTAGGTGGGGTTGTCGCCCTAAAAAGGATGGTCCCACTCAGGAACCTAGGCCTGATGAACCCTAGTATGCCCTTATGATGGGGTAAGTACTCAGTGGTTAGGTCCACTAGGGCCTTCCTCTACTGCCTAATCAACTCTACCAACAAATCATAGCAACAGATGTCTAGTGTCTAGTACCTACAGATGGAAGGTGTTGCTATCCTGATACGCCCATAGTGAACCATTGAGTACTCATCCTATCATAAGCGCAAACTAGGGTTCATAAAGCCTAGGTTCCCGAGCTGGACTGTACTTTAAGCCAACAACCAAATTAGAGTTACTTACCTAGGGTGTAAAGAGCAGGTCCATAGGCCCTTGATGTGCACCCCTCACCTTTGATATCTAGGAATCCTCAGGCCAGTGTGCACAACAATGGTGGTAGGATCCCTGCACAGTCCCCTACCTTATACCAATGTCCTCTCTGGATTATCAGAGCAGCCGATCCCTCTCACGTACCTTTGTCTTTATCGACTCTTATGACCACGACGCACTCGTTCCTTCCGATGCGGATGAGCTTGTTGATGGATCGGATACGTCTTCTGGAGAGCTCGCTGAGGAGGATCATGCCCTCGATGTTGTTGTATTCTAAGAGGCTGACGTAGGCTCCCATCTCCGCAATGGAGCGGACGTTAACCATGACCACATCATCTACTTCTGGAAACTTGTGCTGGTAAAACCGACAACTTAACCCAGGCATCCTAGAATACAGAAAGGACGGATCAGATCATATATCCAACACTATGTACAATAGATCATTGCGTCCAAGTGTTTGATGAGAACTAATCACCGCTCCTGACAAGAGCATTTTACTATATACTTGTATTCCCCATGCATCACTTCTTATAGCTCGCCATCGTGCTGTTCGTGGTATTACTCATGGAACTTTACAAATAAACAAGATGTTAGCGCCCCCTTGCGTCCTCACACTGTCTAGCACTGACAGCTCCTTGGACGGGTCCTGACATTGCATTTCCCATTACATTGAGGGTTATAACAAATTAACATACATTAGAGAGGCTGGCAGCAGGTGTCAGTGCATGCTGGGAGTTGTAGTTTGCTAACAGATGAGGCGCAGGTTAAAGGCGACTACCCCATGGTGCACTGCCAGCAACTTAACATCTCATATCCCACACTACTCTGTTACACAGGATAGACCTATAGAAAGTATAGGAGCCGTGAAGTACTATAGAGACATTTCCATATGTCAGTCATACAGGAGCGGGCGCTGCAATGGGTTGCCGTCCCCGGCTGTGACTTTCTGCTGTCTATGTAGAATGTGTATGTGCTGTGTCATGGCCTCTTCTGACGCGTCAGCATCACCTCCTATCCATTGTCTTTCTGAGCCCCGTCTATATCTACAAGCAGGGGCTTCATATGGGATGGAGAAACATAACAGAATTATGTAAGGTTTTCTGGTTTTCATGTTTTCCAGACAACCTTAGAGCTTTATCCAAGTTCAGCAGCCCAAGCTAATCAAATACCGAACGTTCGGGTTCGGATCGACTCGAACCCGAACCCGGTTCGCTCATCTCTAGATGACATACATTTAACACACGGCCATCATCATCCCTACTAGATTCACTTCCTAATATCCTGCGTGTTCTAAAGCTTTACATCTCTGCTTGCTGTGAGTGAACTAGTACAACTAGAGGCAGAAAACCTGTACAAACCTCGCACAGAAAGATCGGCCATATGTACAGCTTGTTCATGCTGTATATCCAAGGTATAGGTCAGAATCATGGGAAGAAGGTGATCCGATGTATACCACGGCATGCTTGTGCCTGGCTGTAGGGCTGTCCACAACCGCAGACCTGCACTATGGAGGTGCACCTGTACTCAACCACAATGGTACGGACCCATTCATAGGTTAGTGGTGATCCGTGGATACGTCTCACACCAGGGGAATTTGATGTAAAAAGCCCCAATTAATTAGAATAAACAGTTTACACAGAGCGATTATCGCTCGAATTTTCGTGATAGCGATGGCATTTGAGCGATAATCGGCTCATGCAAACACAGCGAACGATCAAGCGACGAGCGAGAGATTGTTCATCGTGATCTTTCAACATGTTCTCAAATCGTCGTTGGTCGTTCGCTAAAAATTCGCAGATCGCTTTGTGTAAACAGCCTTTCACAGATTCACCCTGTGTGAGAGATGGGCTTAAGCGATCTTAAAAACAATCGCAATAACGATTTTTCTCTTTGTCATGTGCTGCGTTTACACAAAGTGATACTTCGCCCAATCAATAGTTTAACGATTTTAAAGCAACAATATTTTTTTTTTTTATAACGATCAGTGTTTAGATGAATAAATCGTTAGAAAATTCGTAAGAAAAATCGTTATTGCGATCGTTTAAGCCCATCTTTCACATAGGGTGAATCTTTGAAAGACTTTACACAAAGCGATCTGCAAATTTTTAGCGAACAACGATTTGAGAACATGTTGAGAGATCAAAATGAACGACTTCTCGCTCGTCACTTGATCGTTCGCTGTGTTTACAGGAAACGATTATCGCTCAAATGTGATCGTTATTGCGAAAATTCTAATGATAATCGTTCCGTGTAAACGCAGCAAAAACGCTGATCGGTATAAAAAACAAATTGTTGCTTCAAAATCGTTAAACGATCGATTGGGTCAGTGCATGGGTTACAGCATAGTGACAGGTGCCACATTGCAATCTAGTGACTATGCTCTGTCCACCTCTGCTCAGAAATGGACAGGCACAGCACTCAGCAGAGACCAGCGTGTACCTCAGCACCCAGACCTCAGTGATCAAAACTTCTGCCGTGAACTGGTATGTACACATGACAGTCACTCTCATGTCACTCATCTCCAATCTGCGGCTCCACAGCTGATGTAAAACTACAACTCCCAGCATGTCCTGATCTGGGAATCGTAGATTTGCAACACAAGTTGGAGATCACAGCGTCAATGACCCTTCTGCATTATATATACACATTACAATAGCCGGGAACACACACCCCAGCATATATACAGGGATATAATACGAACCCTAATACATAGACTATAGAAAGGCCTCAGATGTAGCCTGTAGAGGTTCTCAGTGATTGGATGGAAAGTGGAGAAGGTCTCCATTTACTGACAACAAGCAGTGATGACAACATTCTCACAGGCACCACATTTCCTGAAGGCCACTGAGGAAGTGCCAGGTGATGTGAAACAGCCGCAGGCCAGAACATTGTGGCGTCATCTTGTTTGCATCTGTTATGAAGCTGCTATAAAGTTGGCCTGAGCTGTGAGTGCCGTGCATCTAATCTATATTATGTATGACTGTCTGTAACACTGAGCACCAGCGAGGTGAAACCATTGGAAGGTGTGAACCAATCAGGCTGGGTCAGCTGGATGTTGCCGCTCTTCATCACTGTCCTCCGATGCTGTAGCCGGACCATGATCCCTTACAATAAGCCAGCAACAGGGCTAGTGTAACAATAAGGGGCCCTATAAAAAAACATCCTAAGGGCCAAATGGTACCAGGTGCAATGGGGGAGATTTATCAAACATGGTGTAAAGTAAAATTCTCTTAGTTGCCCCTAGCAACCAATCAGATTCCACTTTTCATTCCTCACAGATTCTTTGAAAAATGAAAGGAATCTGATTGGTTGCTAGGGGTAATTGAGCCAGTCTCACTTTACACCATGTTTGATAAATCTCCCCCAATATGTGTATGTTTACAATGAGAAGAGGGGAATAAGCCGCTGCCAGACTCCTCTAGAATGATTGGAGCAGCAGTAGACGAGCGACAATGGCTGCATTACTCCTCTATGAGGCTTCCAAGCCCGATGGTTTCATGGTCATGTGTCTGATGGGCAGTGCAACGTTTCATATGTTGCTGCCCATGGTGAGACTAACAATACTTCCATACTAGTTATTATCTATTCAGTCTCCTTCCCCCAGTTCTGAGCTGCTGTTTTCTGAAGACACAAAAAAAAACTGTCAGCTACTCTCTCTGACCCCTCCTCCCTTTTGAGACACAAGCCCCTATCTGCAGTTTTGTATCTTCTTTGTAATGTTGGGAGGGTTAATCTGAGGTCAAGTTGCTGATGAACTCACTGGCATTATTCCTCCTTGCATTACAAAGCTACAAAACTGCAGATAGGGATTTGTTAACATCAGCCGTCTCAGAAGGGAGAGGGGGAAGGAGGAGGAGGAGACAGAGAGAAAAGCTCACACACAGATTGTTGTGTTTTCAGTAGAAAGCAGCAGCTCAGAACTGGGGGAAGGAGACTGAATATAACACAACAAGTATGGAAGGAATTGTTAGTCTCACCATGGGCTGCAATATATGAAAAGTTACACTGCTCATCAGACACGGCAGGAATATACACAGACATAGCAGATCTCATCCTGGAGAAATAAGGGCCCTTTTACACGGAAAGATTATCTGACAGATTATCTGCCAAAGATTTGAAGCCAAAGCCAGGAATGGACTATAAACAGAGACCAGGTAATAAAGGAAAGCCTGAGATTTCTCCTCTTTTCAAATCCATTCCTGGTTTTGGCTTCAAATCTTTGGCAGATAATCTTTCCGTGTAAAAGGGCCCTAAGCATCTAAATGAACACGTCCTGTGCCATCATGGCCTGTCCTATTATCCTCCCTCACATCCCCATCCAGGAACAAGAACTGGGGGGTCATTGCTCTTGGGAAAGTTGGGGAACCAAAGGAAGGACCCCCCGAGCATTATAGTTATGGTGGGCCCACGTGACCCCTGTGTTATATAGAGGAGACCAGGGGTGTATGAGGATACTATACAGTGTATGGCTAGAGAGCGCCTCCATAACTACTCTATACATGGTGCAGGGCAGCAGGCCGGTGCCAGCCCTGTATACCAGCCTCTGGGTGGGTCCACTCCAAACCCTCCATTACAGGGGGCTTCATGTCCTTGCAAACCCGTCGCCTGGAAACAAAAACCTACCTGTCTTGTCGCCCGTCCCCGGAGCTCCGTGATCAGATCAGTGTGTGGGGCCCTGGTGCCTTCCTGTAGCACACGCCGCACTATTTCATCAGCATGCGTCCCGGCAAGACGGTACAACGCATGCGCCACGGAACAAGCGGAACCATAGAGACTACAGCGCATGCGTCACAGCCCGAGCGGAACTATAGAGACGGGACGTGTACAGAACGGCCTTTCACGGCGGCCATATTGGTTGTGGTAGACAATTCCCTAAGCTTGTTGCGTGTGAATAAACAGATGTGTTTTTTTTTTTGCACATTAAAATGGCAGTGTGGTTCACATGGAAAAAAATAATGGGTAGGAACCCTGAGTTACGTTCGAAGCGTAAACTCGCTAAAGCGACACATTGGAAGGGGAAATGGTTTAAAAACAGAACGGTAATACCCGTAATAGTGAGGCGACATTATATGACTGGATTTATACACTGCGTCACGTGATTTTGAAGCCGCTTTGCGAACGGGAAGAGGTCATGTGACTAATCAGGAGTCCCGCCCACTCTGCCGCACCACGTCACATGACCCAGCGCTCCTGCCCCGTGACTGCTACAGTGACAGCAGAAGCGGCCGAGCGGTGCAGAAGACAAGATGTCGGGCAAAGACAGGATCGAGGTGTTCCCGTCCCGGATGTACGTATACACGGCTCTGTGCTATGGAGGGGGTGGATTGTCTGCGGCCATTCTGGCTATAGATCTCTATGGTATTATTGTAATTGGGGCTTAAAGGGGATTTCCATCTTTAGAAAAAACTATGTAGCTGCCTGTCAGGTGACAGCCCCTTTAAATTTAGCTTGATTTCTATAAGATTTCCCATAAGGAAGACCCTTGACCTTCAGTACCCCCATATTAAAGGGGGTGGATCACTGGGGTCAGCGATCACTATGATCAGTGGCCACGAGAATGGAGTTGTTGCAGTGCAGGGTTATACCTATAGTTATAAGGGTGCTCCTATGGTTACAACTTGTCACCTATATCCAGGGATAGGTATGGGATCGATGAGGTTGGAGTTGGAGCCCCCGATCACAAGTAAGGGCGGCCATTGATCAGTGCTTAAAGGAATTATCCAGCGCTACAAAAACATGGCCACTTTCCCCCTACTGTTATCTCTAGTTTGGGTGGGGTTTTGAACTCAGTTCCATTGAAGTAAATGGAGCTTAATTGCAAACAGCACCTGAACTGGAGACAAGAGAGGGGGAAAAGTGGCCATGTTTTTGTAGCGCTGGATAATCCCTTTAAGCATGCGTGCTGTAGGGCGTTAAAGGGGCAGAAGCGTGCACGTTCCACCGCCACTCCGTTCTGACATCATTGATCAGACACTTATCCACATCTACATTGTTCCTGACTCATTGTAGCAACAGGTGGAGAGCCGCAGGTTGTCAGGGCATGATGGGAGTTGTAGTCTTGCACCATGTATACCACAATCAGTTCCCATCGGCTTCTGGGACTTCCTATATCCCAGTGTATGAAGAGCTCCCCTGTAACACTGCTCTGCCCTCTATTATTTTACCATATACAGGATTGTGTCCAGTGTCAACACCTCCATTGTGTCACTACTAAGGTTACATTGCTGAGCAGAGTGGGGGTCATCCTCAGATATTAGAGGGGGTCTCTTCTTCTAGGACCACCGAAGATGGCAGAACAGACCCCCAGTGTATTGTGGGGGATTTATACAGTCTTGTATTTCTATGATGGGGGTTGTTGTCTCCTCCTCCTCCTTCTTCCTTATTCCGCAGGACCTTAGAAAATAACATTTTCCTACTCCAGCATTTGCCATCGGCCGTGATCAGACTCATAACTGCATGGGGTCTGATGGACCCCTTACTATTGGCATAGTGGGCACCCATTAGAGCACTGTTCCCCAACCAGGGCATGATGGGAATCGTAGTCCTACAGCAGCTGGAGGGCTGAAGGTTTTCGAACAATACCCCTTTAATCCTCTAGAATCTAGGTCGCAACCTATTGGAGACACTTTGTATTTTAGGATTACATTATTATACATTGTTTTATTATAGAGTTGGTACAAGTGGATTTCAATAGTCATCCTGTAGGGGGCAGTAGATTGATCGCCCACCGTCATAAAGCAGGAATCACTGAGTAATGACACAGTAAACATAGGCTGTGTATACAGAAAACAAGCCCCATGGATGTTCTGGATCTGGCCGGGCGCAGGGTGATGTGACTGAGCACAATACAGCACAAACCGGCCCAGGGTGGACGGCCACATTCTCATGTAGTGTGGAGGAGAAACACCGAGATTAGCCAGCCTTCTTAAAGGGGCAGGAAACCGAAATACTATTGTGCTTTTACTTGTTGTGCAGTTTCGTCAGCATCTCTACAATACTGCAATAGTAATTCAAAACAAAACCTAAATAAAATACAAAAACTTAAAAAAAAAAAAAAAAAAAAAGTGTCCTGGCGCTTTTCTTTGGGCGCCTTGTTTCAGCAGCATGAATGTTGGTCCCAATTTATCGATGGACCACCCCACACTGGTGAAATGGAAGTTACGTTTAGTTTGCAGGAGCCTTATACCTGTGTAGTACATGGTGCTAGTTTAAAGGGGAACTCCAGTGAAACTTTTCTTCTTTTAAGTCAGGTAGTGTCAGAAAATTATATAGGTTTATAATTTACTCTTATTTCAAAATCGCAGGTATTCCAGTACTTATCAGCTGCTATATGCCCTGTATGTCCAGTCTGACACAGTGCTGCCACCTCTGTGCATGTCAGGAACTGTCCAGAGCAGGAGAGGTTTTCTATGGGGATTTGCTGCTGCTCTGGACAGTTCCTGACATGGACAGAGGTGGCAGCAGAGAGCACTGTGTCAGACTGGAAAAAATACACCACTTCCTGCAGGACATATGGCAGCTGATAAGTACTGAAACACTTGAGATTTTTACCCATCTTAGAGGGGACTGTGCCCAGGACTCCAGGTGTCGCTCACTTACTACAAAGAACTACAACAACCAACCCCTTTAAAGAAGATGGGGGGGGGGGACTTTAAAGGGGTGATCATGGGAATGGAGGAAACCAATGTGAGCTGGAAATACCCCTTTAGGGTGCGTTCACACCTACAGGATCTGCAGCTGATTTTCTGCAGCAGATTTCAGTTAAATAACTGAACACAGCATCAGATTTGATGCTGTGTTCAGTTATTTAACTGAAATCTGCTGCAGAAAATCAGCTGCAGATCCTGTAGGTGTGAACGCACCCTTAAGAGGATTGTTCTGTGTATAGCAGCGAAGGCTTCCATGTAATCATATGTTCTGTTTGCTGGATAAAGCTTTCTTTGTTATAAGAATAGGAGGATGTTACAGGAATCTGTACACGGAGCCTGATATATACTGCTTGGTGTCTATACAGACTGTAGTCGGTGTCAGCAGCCCCTCCCCTCTATGGGTCCGTGACCCCCACTGATCAGATACCTATGACCTGTCATTTTAGTGTGTAGAAGGAAACCCCCTTTAAGGTGACCCCCCCCCCCACCTAGGGATTTCCCTAGGAAAGCTTGAAATAAGGACAGGATCCCTGTGTGGGGGGCACTGCCGTATAACCACACTATGACCCATAGAAAACATTGACTATGGAAACGTTGCCCATAGCAACCAGACTGGGGCCTAGAGGCCTAAATAAAAATGAAAGCCACAACATGATTGGTTGCTATGGGCAACTGCTCTCCTGTTGTATTACGTACCCCCAAATAATGTCTTCCTATAGCCCCCTTGTGTATTACCATGACAACCACTAGGCTTCTTCAGTCAGATTGAGGAACTATAATGTAGGAAGTGTCTCTGCTCCTGGTCCTAAGACTCCAACCCTCCATGACACAAACATTCTGTCATACTATATATATGCAATACTGGTCACTAATATGGCTGCCGCCATGATGTGAGCGGCATTAGACAACCCCTTTAAGAAGTGCCTACAGTTGTAGGAGATTATCACCTATTCTGGATTACTGGATGCTGAATTAAAGGGATTTCACTGTAGATAGTTAGCAGCATTGGATGGGGAAAGCGGCATACAGACTATGAAGAGTACAGATTCTAGATGGTGTGAACATACTCTAAGCATATTGATAAATGGCGATAATATGAATGTATTACTGATATTGATGGGTGTGATCCCAATGCAGTAGGGATCTACAGTAATACAGAACACCAAGCGAAAATATTTTTCTTTCAAATCAACTGGTGTCAGAAAGTTATTTACGGTACTTCTATTAAAAAATCTCAAGTCTTCCAGTACTTTTCAGCTGCTGTATGTCCTGCAGGAAATGTTGTTTTATTTTCAGTCTGACACAGTGCTCTCTGCTGACATCTCTGGCCGAGTCAGGAACTGTCCAGAGCAGGAGGGGTTTTCTATGGGGATTCATAAAAAAACGAGACAAAGAGATGTCAGCAGAGAGCACTGTGTCAGACTGAAAATAAAACAACATTTCCTGCATGACATACAGCAGCTAATAAGTATGGGAAGACTTGAGATTTTTTTTAATAGAAATAAATTACAAATCTATATAACTTTCTGATCTCAGTTGATTTGAAAGAAAAATTTTTTCGCTGGACAACCCCTTTAATGGGCACTTTCCTTCTGCAAATTGGATATAAGTAGCGTTACTGTCGCTTTAAAAAACTTTTGACGTGTTCGACAAGTTTTGATGTGTCTGTTTGTTGAGACCCCCGCTGATTGCTATATAGAGCCGGAAGAAGCAGGCGGCTGAACGTCACTCCACTTATGATGGAGGCTATGTCCTGCAGTGACAGAGATCGCCATAAAGCGCTCCTGACTCCGTCTTGTGATCGTCAGGGGTCTGACCGCTTGGATCCCAACCATGGGACGGTAACGCTTTAACATTAGCTCCGTCCACAGGAGTGTATGTAATAAGGATGGTAAATACGTGTGTGAGAGAGCGGACTAAGACTATATCACTAGGTGGTGTGAAATCTAGATGTGGTTGTTTTTATGTCCTGAAGATGTGGAAAGTTTTGGTTGCAGAGACTGAAGTGATGAAATCCAGTGTACTGCGCTGTAGATGGAGTTGGCGCTATAAGTACCAGCGCCTAGGATCTCCAGAATGAAGGGGATGGTCTGGGTGGAGAACGTAGAGCTCCAGACACACACACAAACTCACACTCACACACTCTTCTATGGCTGTTCTTGAACATGATCAGGGGTCTACTCCTGCCCTGCTTCCTTCATTAAAGGGGTACTCCAGCGAAAAAAAAAGTTATACAGATTTGTAAATTACTTCTATTTAAAACTCTCCAGTCTTCCAGCACTTATCAGCTGCTGTACGTCCTGCAGGAAGTGATGTATTCTTTTCAGTCTGACACAGTGCTCTCTGCTGCCACCTCTGTCCAGAGCAATAGCAAATCCCCATAGAAAACCTATAATGTTCTCCAAACTGGAAAGAATACACCACTTCCTGCAGGACATACAGCAGCTGATAAGTACTCAAAGACTGGAGATTTTTAAACAGAAGTAAATTACAAATCTCTGGCACTTTCATTTGAAATAAAAAAAAAAAAAAAAAAAAAAACATTATTAATAACGGAGCCACCTGAACGGAGATCCCTGCAAGCTGGGGAATAAAAGCCGCTACCCTGTGCTTGTTCTCCTGATCGGAGTTGGTCACAGCAGTGAGACCCCAGCCATGTCTCTGTGACCAAATGTAATATATATAGACATTTCTTGCACTGTGTACTTTTTTAACCATTTTAACTTCTTTTCCTTCAAATTTTTCTTAGGGCTCAGACCATCATGAAGGCTCGCTTGAAAGGCGCCCAAACAGGACGCAACCTGCTGAAGAAGAAGTCTGATGCCTTAACCATGCGCTTCCGACAGATCCTTAAGAAAATTATAGAGGTAAGATGTGCTGTGTGTCCGTGGCTCAGAGGGCCTACAGAATCCCTAGCTGACACTTTAAGGGGAAATACACACTAGACTGGTTTATTGTGTGGATTTGGGAAACTCCTTGGCAATATAGTGACATAAATTGACATGGTAAATCAATGCCGCAGGTCAGTGCCAGATTGGAGAAATGAAATCACATCTTTGCCAGTCCTGTGATCGGCTGTGGAATCCTGCACAAAATCCAGAGCAAATCCATCTAATGTGCATTTACCCTAAGAAATTCAAATATTCCATTACATTAAGAATCAGTAAGTAAAGAAGGGCTCCCATCTGGACATGTATGGCATACCCACAGGATACTTCCATAGGATACATGTCTGATAAACAAATGGCTCCAATTTCTGGTTGCAGAAATATGTCTCTTAAAAGACAAGAAGGAAAATGACAAAAGCAATAAAATTAAACTTGCCCATGCCTTCAAGGGTTAACAAGAGCATTACCTCTGAGACGGTATACATCAGTATGTTACCTCTAGGACAGCAGAGATCAGTGCAGTACCTCTAGGGGCGCCATAGCTGAGCGCGTCACCTCTAGGGGCGCCATAGCTGAGCGCGTCACCTCTAGGGGCGCCATAGCTGAGCGCGTCCCCTCTAGGGGCGCTATTGCTGAGCGCGTCACCTCTAGGGGCGCCATAGCTGAGCGCGTCACCTCTAGGGGCGCCATAGCTGAGCGCGTCACCTCTAGAGGCGCCATAGCTGAGCGCGTCCCCTCTAGGGGCGCCATTGCTGAGAGCGTCACCTCTAGGGGCGCTATTGCTGAGAGCGTCACCTCTAGGGGCGCTATTGCTGAGAGCGTCACCTCTAGGGGCGCCATAGCTGAGCGCGTCACCTCTAGGGGCGCCATAGCTGAGCGCGTCGCCTCTAGGGGCGCCATAGCTGAGCGCGTCGCCTCTAGGGGCGCCATAGCTGAGCGCGTCGCCTCTAGGGGCGCCATAGCTGAGCGCGTCGCCTCTAGGGGCGCCATAGCTGAGCGCGTCGCCTCTAGGGGCGCCATAGCTGAGCGCGTCGCCTCTAGGGGCGCCATAGCTGAGCGCGTCGCCTCTAGGGGCGCCATAGCTGAGCGCGTCGCCTCTAGGGGCGCCATAGCTGAGCGCGTCGCCTCTAGGGGCGCCATAGCTGAGCGCGTCGCCTCTAGGGGCGCCATAGCTGAGCGCGTCGCCTCTAGGGGCGCCATAGCTGAGCGCGTCGCCTCTAGGGGCGCCATAGCTGAGCGCGTCGCCTCTAGGGGCGCCATAGCTGAGCGCGTCGCCTCTAGGGGCGCCATAGCTGAGCGCGTCGCCTCTAGGGGCGCCATAGCTGAGCGCGTCGCCTCTAGGGGCGCCATAGCTGAGCGCGTCGCCTCTAGGGGCGCCATAGCTGAGCGCGTCGCCTCTAGGGGCGCCATAGCTGAGCGCGTCGCCTCTAGGGGCGCCATAGCTGAGCGCGTCGCCTCTAGGGGCGCCATAGCTGAGCGCGTCGCCTCTAGGGGCGCCATAGCTGAGCGCGTCGCCTCTAGGGGCGCCATAGCTGAGCGCGTCGCCTCTAGGGGCGCCATAGCTGAGCGCGTCGCCTCTAGGGGCGCCATAGCTGAGCGCGTCGCCTCTAGGGGCGCCATAGCTGAGCGCGTCGCCTCTAGGGGCGCCATAGCTGAGCGCGTCGCCTCTAGGGGCGCCATAGCTGAGCGCGTCGCCTCTAGGGGCGCCATAGCTGAGCGCGTCGCCTCTAGGGGCGCCATAGCTGAGCGCGTCGCCTCTAGGGGCGCCATAGCTGAGCGCGTCGCCTCTAGGGGCGCCATAGCTGAGCGCGTCGCCTCTAGGGGCGCCATAGCTGAGCGCGACGCCTCTAGGGGCGCCATAGCTGAGCGCGTCGCCTCTAGGGGCGCCATAGCTGAGCGCGTCGCCTCTAGGGGCGCCATAGCTGAGCGCGTCGCCTCTAGGGGCGCCATAGCTGAGCGCGTCGCCTCTAGGGGCGCCATAGCTGAGCGCGTCGCCTCTAGGGGCGCCATAGCTGAGCGCGTCGCCTCTAGGGGCGCCATAGCTGAGCGCGTCGCCTCTAGGGGCGCCATAGCTGAGCGCGTCGCCTCTAGGGGCGCCATAGCTGAGCGCGTCGCCTCTAGGGGTGCCATAGCTGAGCGCGTCGCCTCTAGGGGCGCCATAGCTGAGCGCGTCGCCTCTAGGGGCGCCATAGCTGAGCGCGTCGCCTCTAGGGGCGCCATAGCTGAGCGCGTCGCCTCTAGGGGCGCCATAGCTGAGCGCGTCGCCTCTAGGGGCGCCATAGCTGAGCGCGTCGCCTCTAGGGGCGCCATAGCTGAGCGCGTCGCCTCTAGGGGCGCCATAGCTGAGCGCGTCGCCTCTAGGGGCGCCATAGCTGAGCGCGTCGCCTCTAGGGGCGCCATAGCTGAGCGCGTCGCCTCTAGGGGCGCCATAGCTGAGCGCGTCGCCTCTAGGGGCGCCATAGCTGAGCGCGTCGCCTCTAGGGGCGCCATAGCTGAGCGCGTCGCCTCTAGGGGCGCCATAGCTGAGCGCGTCGCCTCTAGGGGCGCCATAGCTGAGCGCGTCGCCTCTAGGGCGCTATAGCTGAGCGCGTCGCCTCTAGGGCGCTATAGCTGAGCGCGTCGCCTCTAGGGCGCTATAGCTGAGCGCGTCGCCTCTAGGGCGCTATAGCTGAGCGCGTCGCCTCTAGGGCGCTATAGCTGAGTGCATAGGGTGGTATTGATCAGTGCAGTACCTCTAGGATGGTATATATTAATGATATCATGGCTGGTATAAAAAGTGACACTGATTTTCTCATGGATGTTTGTGTTGTAGACCAAGATGCTGATGGGAGAGGTTATGAGGGAAGCCGCCTTCTCACTCGCTGAAGCCAAATTCACAGCAGGAGATTTCAGGTATTGTATTCCTGCCTTGTTTCTACTGTGATGCCCAAGATATATGGCTATTGAAGCATAGGGGGAGGGGTTCAAGGATAGGCAGATGTTTAAGATGGTATTAACAGGAGGTGACATCTGGCTAACAAATTAAAGGGATAATGGTAATAAATGGTAATAAAGAAAAACTTTTGATATATTGCCACCCTATACAACATAATAAAGATGCCATTGTCCCTCTTCACGCTCCCTTGGTGTCCCCTGGCAGCATCACAAGGCCCCTCCCTGAACAATCCTTCCAAGACGCACTCTTTTCACCATTGACAGCCCGCTCAGCCACTGGCCTTGGCGTTGTCCTGTCTCAATCACTGATTGGCTGGCTGAGCTGGCAGTCACTGGCGAGTCCATCTGTAAAGTGGCAGGGGGAGCATTCACTAGGAGACCCCGAGATGCTGCAGGAGGACAATGGAGGAGCGTGGTGAAGTAAGAATAGCATGTTTATTGTGTTGCAAAGAAGGACAGCAAAAATTCTAAAGTTTTTATTGTCAGAGTACCCCTTTAAGTGTATAGACCAGTATCCTATGTGACATGCACTATCATGGGCTGAGCGGCTGGATCACTACTGTGAGCTCAAGGCTCACAGTAGTACAGAGGTCATCACCAATAGTGAGGGGTCGACGGTAACCTTGGTTGTATCTGAATTGAATGGATTGGCCATCGGTTATCTTAGTGGTCTTGATATGTGGACATTTCTGAGGTCTCCTAGGACTGTATCTATCTGTTCTAGGCAACCAGAGCACCAGACTAAGCGAATTAATGGTTGATCCTTTTGATCCAGATGCAGTCATAGTTACAGTAGTAGATTTGCTTACCTCTGCTCATCACCATTGGGCCCAGTAATAACATATTGTGAAGATTATAGTTGGTTTGATTTCTTATGTCGTTTGATATTACAAAAACATGGCCACTTTTCCCCCCTCTCTTGTCTCCAGTTCAGGTGTGATTTGAAATTAAGCTCCATTTACTTCAATGGAACTGAGTTTCAAACCCCAAAAGTGGCAAATGGCAAAAGTGGCCATGCTTTGTTAGTGCTGGATAATCCCTTTAATATCTTCATATATTGGTGATCAGAAGAGGGCCAGTATTCCTGTTGAAGCTAGCTATGTGTACACTAGTACCTGGGAGGTCCGATCTGCTAAGTGACTATACACATGAAGGGAAAGTCAGACATATGTGCTTGTCCAGCTGTCTCATGTATATGTTATGCATGCTCTCCTCTGAGGGAAGGATCAAGCTTTCATTTGATAGCTGTGTATGGGCAGCTTAAAGGGGTTATCCAGCGCAACAAAAACATGGCCACTTTTCCCCCTACTGTTGTCTCCAGTTCAGGTGCAGTTTGCAATTAAGCTCCATTCACTTCAATGGAACTGAGTTTCAAAACCCTACCCAATCTGGAGACAACAGTAGGGGGAAAGTGGCCATGTATTTGTAGCGCTGGATAACCCCTTTAACCGCTGTCTAGTATCATGAGTCATGAATATAGTCATAGTCTGCTCATTTGTGTTTACTCCTTGAAGTGTTGTTAGGTCTGTTTAACACTGAACTTGGCCTAACCCAGTCTTTCCCATCAACAGTACAACGGTGATCCAGAACGTAAATAAAGCCCAGGTCAAAGTCAGAGCAAAGAGGGACAATGTAGCAGGTAATGACTAATTTATATCACATACACATTGTAATTGGGGGTCCAGATTAACAAAGGAAGGGGGAGCGTCATTGCCGGTCCCTGCAGTGCTGTATTCTGGGCATGTGGTTATACACCTCCGGGCTCTTAAAGGGGTTATCCAGCGCTACAAAAACATGACCGCTTTTCCCCCTCTCTTGTTTCCAGTTCAGGTGTGGTTTGCAATTAAGCTCCATTTACTTCAATGGAACTGAGTTTAAAACCCCACCCAATCTGGAGACAAGAGAGGGGGACAAGTGGCCATGTTTTTGTAGCGCTGGATAAGCCCTTTTAGCTTATTGTGCATGCCCAGACTATGATCAGCTCATGGCAAAGGCTGTGGCACTTGGGTGATTGCCGTGACCTCTTCCTTACCAGGTGTAGATTAGTACATAGTGTAGCAGCTGTGCCCGGTAGTACATGGAACTCGGTCCCACTCACTCGAATAGGACTGAGCTGCAGTGTACAAAAAGTGTATTGCCAGACAGGTGGGTCCACAGAAGCTGTGTCAACGCAATTTATTCTGGAAGTTGGCTGTATTATACAGATGACCATTTACTTTAATGGTCAGGACTGGAAATAACTCAGATCCTGGATATTTAACCACTTAGAAGCCACTGATATAAGCAAGAATGGCATCTAGATGGCTACACAGAGGGAGGGGGCTTACTCCATCACTCTAAGTGCCAATGGGTTACTATGGATGTAAGATAAATGACAACCCCCATTGGTGGCATGTACAGCATTAATGGACTGAATGGTATAGAGATGTACTTTTAGAGAACTCTTCTGGGTGCCCATTAATGGTTGATATTCATCACTATAAAGAACACATTACCCTCTTCGTTACTGCAGTATACATACATTGGTCATGAGAGTGTATATGGAGCACTGCTGATGACTGACATTAGCATTAGCGCTGATGTCAATTATTTAGCCTTTTTAAATGTTGCGGTGGATAGCGAGCACAGCATTCAAATAGTTAAATGACGGGTGCAGCACCTGTCGATTGTTTTGTTTAGTTGGCTCCCCTGCAGGGTACCAATTGGTTACTGTGGCAGCTAGAGGCCTTTACTAGGGGTCATTTTCTGCCATAGAGACTTTGCTAATAGAGTCTGGCTCAGAGCAGCGATCCAGCCACCATAAGGCTATATTCACACAACGTAAGTGTCATATTAATCACAGCCATTGTTGCATTGCACAACCTATGTGCAGTGCAGTTAGAGGGAATCCCGAACGGAGTGTATACACATAGTGTACACTCCGTCCGGGATCGCTAGCAGCGCCACAAAAAACTGACACGTCAGTTTTCTGCAGTCCCTATTCAGTCCCTGTCAGTTCACGCAATAGAACGCGCGGCTCCGGCCGCACAGTCCAATGTGTGCAGTGGGGAATTCGGATGTGCCCGCATCTGAATTCAGCAGCAGTGAAGATCATCCGGCAGGTACTGCAGTATCGGCCGGGATGATCTTCTCTGACACCACATTGCATGGATCAGTATAAGCAATCTGACCATTGCTCATGAAAGTTCTCTATGGGCATTTAAAAAAAATAAAATACATAATAAAAGCATACTTGAAGGGGTATTCCAGGGAAAATTTACTTTGACCTGCGGATCTATTCATTCCAATGGAGTGACGGAAAGAGCAATGTACTCGGCTCTTTCCGTCGCTCCATAGCAATGAATAGAGCTGTGGGTTACGTGCCAACCTGGGGCTCTAGTCTTAACAGAGACCGCGGTGTCCGATACAGAGATTGCCGGGGGGGGGGGGGGGGGTCAGTGGGTCACGTGCCAACCCCCCACGATCACCTACTTTTCCCCTATGCTTTGGATAAAGGAAAATTTAATTTTTCCTGGAGTACCCCTTTAAGCAAAAGCTGGGTAATGGCACTGTCCCACAGAGTGCAGTGTCAGCTTTACCGTGTCTTGTATGTCATAAGAGTCTCAATAGTATTCTCTTTCTCCTCTTGGATTAGGCGACTTCTCTCCCTGATATAACATATGTCGGACAGGCCGCACACTGACTCTTCTTTCTTCCTCCAGGTGTGACATTACCAGTGTTTGAACATTACCAGGAAGGAGGAGACAGTGAGTATAGAAGAGAAACACTTCACCCTATTTGTGCCATACAAAGCTTATCCTTATACACTCGCTTCACTTCTACAGCTTTGCTTGTATTTGTAGTCCTCCTTTACCCTGTGATGTGTTCTCTTTATAACTCCTTGTATCCAACAGGTTACGAATTAACGGGTCTTGCGAGGGGCGGAGAACAACTCGCAAAACTGAAGAGGAACTATGCAAAGGCCGTGGAGCTGCTGGTGGAACTGGCCTCATTGCAGGTATATAGCTTTACATAGTATGAACATAGGTACATGAACAGACATTGTGTAGACCCACAACTTTTGATGCCATTACCTATTTGAATTATTATGGGTAGAGATAAATGGGCAGTCAAACTTGCCGCCCTCTAGCTAAAGCTTTGGCTGTCCAGGTATTATGGGAATTGTAGATTTGCAACAGCTGTAGGGGTTCTAGTTTGACACCTGTGAGATAATTAAAGCGACTCTGTACCCACAATCTGTCCCCCCCCCATCCACTTGTACCATCAGATAGCTGCTTTTAATCCAAGATCTGTCCTGGGGTCCGTTCAGCAGGGGATGCAGTTATTGTCCTAAAAAACAACTTTTAAACTGGCAGCGCTGTGTCTAACGGCCGGGCTTACATTTGTATATGCATTAGGCTGGCACAATGGAACCGAGTTGAAAAACCCATATCCAAACTGGGAACAAGAGTGGTGCTGTTTCTGGAAGAAAGCGGCCATGTTCTTCTAATCCTGGATAACCCTCTTATACACATCAGCACTGCACATCTCCCTGGTTATCAGTCTGGAGCCCATTGTTTGCTTCTGATAGCGTTGCCTATAATGGATACAGTTGTTTCCGCTTCTCAGGAATAGCTGTGTCTGGGTTTGAAGCCTTTGAATGTAAACCTGTGTGTTGTCACTCACTGACAGCAAACTGATATACAGAAAATGTTGGAGTATAAAATATATACGAAAAGTGTCAAACTTTTCCTTTACATAGTAATTAAGCCAATATAATAGTAAAGATGAGTAACCACTATTCCATTCTCTGTACATTACCGTAGACTTCATTTGTCACCTTGGATGAAGCCATTAAAATCACAAACCGACGTGTTAACGCCATCGAACACGGTAAGGAAGCAAACTTGTCTTATCATTCTGGTTGGGAATATTTTTTTCCTCCTCCATCTTTCAGTCCTGTAGTAAAAAGGCATTTTACTTATACCCTGCAAGGATCACTATGGGGCAAATCTACAATGAAGAGCAGTAGCGCTCAGTGACGTTGCACTCAGTGAATAGAGAGAGTGACGATGCACAATGCAGCCATCTACTAGACCCAGCGATCACATGATTGCAGGAAGTCCCACAGCATGCCGGTGCGGGGTCTTAGCAAACCTAGTTCAGCTCTGCCTATTGTCACCACAGGGGGGCTGTTTTCTTTTATTCCTGGGGCTCCTAGTAATTCCCCATATAGGATATGTTCACATGTGCAGATTTTCTGCAACTGATTGTATATAGACTTGATTTGTTTCCGTGCAGAAACACTGCACATTTTCTGCATAAGATCTGCAGCCATCCCTCATGTGAACATACCTTTAGGCTGGGTTCACACTACGTATATTTCAGTCAGTATTGTGGTCCTCATATTGCAACCAAAACCAGGAGTGGATTAAAAATACAGAAAGGATCTGTTCACACAATGGTGAAATTGAGTGGATGGCCGCCATATAACAGTAAATAACGGCCATTATTTCAATATAACAGCCGTTGTTCTAAAATAACAGCAAATATTTGCCATTAAATGGCGGCCATCCACTCAATTTCAACATTGTGTGAACAGATCCTTTCTGTGTTTTTAATCCACTCCTGGTTTTGGTTGCAATATGAGGACCACAATACTGACTGAAATATACATATACTGACTGAAATATACGTAGCGTGAACGCAGCCTTAGGGTGTGTGTGTGTGTATGTGTATATATATATATATATATATATATATATATATATATATATATATATATATATATATATATATATATATATATATATATATATATCCTACATAAGAACATCACACATATGATCAATCAATAATGATTGCTCAAAAATAATTTAAAAATCACAAAGTTTATTTAAGACACATCAGTTTCCCATAAAACATACCTTTAGGGTGTGTTAACACAAAGGAATAGGCGAAGAAATGAAGAGGAAAGTTTTCTGCATTGAAATTCTTGGCCTATTTAGATCTGGCGGAATTTTAGCCCCCATTGACTTCTATAGGATTCCTCTAGCAGAAGCCATCCAACGAATTTACATGTCAATTCTTTAGGTGGAAAGTGGATCTGCGGCAGAAAATTCTGCTTGGAAATTCTGCAGTGTGAACAACAGAGCGGAAATTCCATTTAACACAATGGGGCATTGTTCTGTTCATATTTTACAGGAGGATTTTTAAGCGGAAATTAAGAGCGGATTCTGCTTCAAATTCCTTGCTTATTCCTTAGGGTATGAGGAATGAGAAAAAGTGAACTCCCATAGAGTTCTATGGAATTTCGCCAGCGCAATCCGCCCAAAGAATTGACATGTCAATTCTTTGAGGAAAGAGCGGATCTATGGTGGAAAATTCCGCATGGAAATTCCATTGTGTGCATGAACAGAAGGAAATCCCATTTTGCTCTCTGGAAAGGAGCAATGTTGCATTTAAACGGGCGGATTCCGCACACTTTTTGTCGTAGAGTCCGCGATAATTGCTCAGTGTACACACACCCTTACAGTGGAAAACGTCAAACTGAAGTATGAATGTCTCCCCTAGGACTTCTGATGACCTCACGGGAAACATCATGTACAAAACATATGTTAAATTCTTTTTCACATGTCCTAAAGACTAGTCCAAAAAAAATAATATATATATATATTATTTTTTTTTGGGGGGGGGGGGGGGGGGGGGGTGGGGGGGTGTTGCGGGTGAGCACAGGGGTCCGGTGGATGATCACTGGGGGGGGGAGGGGAGGAGGGGGGTTGGGGCACAATGTGTGTGTGTGTGGGGGGGGGGGGGGGGGTCTCAGGGGCAGAGAGGGGGGGGTTACACAGTGCTGGTGACCTGGGGGGAGGGAAACAGTGATGAGCAGCAGCTGCCAGTGTCCTCCCTCACTTCAGTGGACTGGGTTGGAAGCGCTAACCTGGCCCATTGAAGAGACGGAGGACACGTGATCCCGACTCGGAGGGTGGGTGCCAGGAGCGGGGAGTGGAGACGGGTTGGACTGGGATTTGATCATTCTATGCGTTTAGTGGGGATGAATGCATCTAGATAACAGCAAAACTGTGCAGAATCCATAATGGATTGATATTGGAAAGATGGAAAGCTATGGGTGGGCAACGTATTAATGCACATATAATTTGGGGGGGAATACCCCTTTAATGGTGTCTGCCTTCCTCAGGATCAGCTGGGCTTTGTTACATCGATGAACATTCATATAGTTACAAACATAGGAGAATCTTTGTTGTTTGAAATGAAGAAGACTGTTTGGCCATCATTAACGTTCTTCTTTCCTCTTCCCAGTCATTATACCTAAAATTGAGCGCACACTGTCCTACATTATTACTGAGCTGGACGAGCGTGAGCGAGAAGAGTTCTACAGGTAAGCGTCACTACCTATCCACTCTGTATGGGGAGGCCTCTCGGGAGAACAGTCACTGTATTGAATACCTCATTCATACAGACCACTACTGGTAACATGTAGGTTTGCTACCAGTTCATACTAGATGTTACTAGAACTGCTATCGTAGGAGACCAAAAGTGCAGTTTAGTTCTGTATTGTCATTTGTATTATAACATGTCAAAGGTAAGATCGAATCAGGGAGGGAAGGGCAAGGCTGCCTGATCCAAGTGATAGCAGGAACAGTGAGATCTGATGGGCAGCTGGGGAGTGGAGTACACCGCCACTAGCTTTCCCTGGCTATAACTTGCAGTCACAGTGGGTCTTGGGACTGAACGACATGTCCAGAGTTAGTACAAATAACACTTCGAAATTTTTTTGAGATTTTAAAGGGGTAGTGCGGCGCTAAAAAATTATTCACAGAACAACACACATTACAAAGTTATACAACTTTGTAATGTATGTTATGTCTGTGAATGGCCCGCTTCCCGTGTCCTACAACCCCCGCACGTGTACCCGGAAGTGTGTGGTGCATTATACATTACCTGATCAGTGTTGCGCATGTCCTCCATCTTGTGCCAAACGTCATCTCCGGCCGGCCAAAGTTATGCTCAGCCAATCGCAGCTGAGCACAGGTATGACGCGGCAGAGGGAGGACGGCGGCAGCGATTCGGCCGGCCGAAGATGTCGTTTGGCACAAGATGGAGGACATGCGCAACACGGATCAGGTAATGTATAATGCACCAACACTTCCGGGTACACGGGCGGGGGTGGTGGGACACGGGGAAGGGGGCCATTCACAGACATAACATACATTACAAAGTTGTATAACTTTGTAATGTGTGTTATTCTGTGAATAATTTTTTAGCGCCGCACTACCCCTTTAATATTCATCGCCTATCTCCACCCCACCCCCCAACAATAAAAGGGGTGCACCATAGGCCCATACTAATCTGACATCCTAAAATGTCTGCATGGTAAATGGAGCCCAAGGGGAAGAGTCACGGACATGGATAGAGGTGACCAGGGACATAGCTGCTAACAATGGCGGCTGTAAGTTAGCTACTTCCTGGAACCAGCTACAAGAGACCCAGCAGGGTAGGATTGGAACTGACTGACACAGGAAGAGGAGGAACTGATGAAATGAGAATTTTATTTCTTGTTCTTTGTATAAACCAGATTAAAAAAGATCCAAGAGAAGAAGAAAATAATCAAAGAAAAGGCAGAGAAGGAGCGAGCAGCGTGGAATAACGCCCAGGCCTCTGAACCCGTCAATCTCCTCGCTGAGGACCGAGATGAAGACTTACTGTTTGACTAGTCCGGGCCGCATCAGAACTCTCACAGTTGTAATATCATGCATTGTCTTGACCTGTATTCCAGGAGATGTCATTCTAAAAAGGTGCTTGATGCCCTCAGCATATGACACCCAGCACTGTGCCCAGTGTAAGGGCAATGGTCTTCAGTACAATATTATCTGTAGTGCTAACCTAAGGTACACCCCTCCCCTCATCCTTATAATGTGGAGACGCCTGAACGTTTTTAAGTTATTGTGCTATTGTCTTTTGTGTCAGTAAAAAGTACAGTGGTGTACAGAATCCTGGTGTCATCGTCTATCGTGTTCTGCGCATTCTCCAAAGTGTTTCTGTGGTGGACCCCCATGTAACATCTAGATAGGCAGGACTCCTGATGGATGTGAAACATGTGATGAAGTCCACCAGAGGTCACTATAGAGGTGTTCTCTATTGTTAAACATACAAAGATGCAATCTCCATACTCAGTTACTGTAAGGGTGCGTTCACACCTACAGGATCTGCAGCTGATTTTCTGCAGCAGATTTCAGTTAAATAACTGAACACAGCATCAAATCTGATGTTGTGTTCAGTTATTTAACTGAAATCTGCTGCAGAAAATCAGCTGCAGATCCTGTAGGTGTGAACGCACCATAAGAATGTATTTTAAAAAGTTTCTTTTATCATCTGTATTTATAAAGCTTTAGCTTCCTGAGGTCAGGGTTACATAGCAACTTTAGCCCAAAAAATAAAAAACAGGTCAGGTTGGCCAAGTAGCAGGGCCGTGACCACTGAATTACCGCTACTTTAAGTGAATTGGTTCGTGTTGCGACCTGTAAGGGGCCATGACCTGAAATTGAATATCCATCCAGGATCATGTCACCTAACCTAAAACTGGAAGTCGCCAGTTAAAGAATTTGTTTCGAACATCTCCCCTCCATGAGAATTTATAAATCATTCCGTTATCCTTGAGAAACGAGGTTGCCATCTGTATAACTTAGCAAGCTAGACTCCACGTTCAGCCATCCAGGGCCTATGGCTGTATCCATGGTTGTTCCAGACTTCCCAGGGCTGCATCCAACTTCTTCAGCCACTGGTATTGAAATGCCAAACAATCGTACTCAAGCATGCTCAAGTAGCGCACATCTTATGTAATGAAAAATGGTTTTGGATTACAAAAAAATCCAGATTAGATCAACCAAGCGCATAATCTATTTGTTTCAAACATGGTCAAAACAGTAAAATGATTTTTTTTTTTCACTAGATGACACTTCAGGTGTTCAGCACTAGGGGGCACCAGGTACACGTTCCACAAAACTTACACTCATTGAGTGCTTTCTGGGAATATTTCACCTCCACTCTGGTGACCAGTGTAGTTGGCACCTACATAGGGGTAATTTTGCAAGGCTTTAAATTTTTTTTTTTCTTTTTTTTTTTTTTTGCGCTCCTCATGTTACTGAAAGATTTGTGACTTTTCCTTTCTTGTGCAAACATTTTTGACTTTTTGATTTTCTACACCAGTTTTCTGGTGTAAGCATTAATAAATTTCCCCCATAGTATTTTTGCAGTCTACCCTACTAACACCCAGGAAAGGGGAGGGTGGCTGTGTGGAGGGTGCATGATCTCTGCACGTGCGAATCATAGCTGAAATCTGTCAGCTCCGAGCTGCTGTAAATCTCAGCAAGTGCACATGTACATGGGTCCCTCTACTGCCAGTTCACAATGTGTTGGGAACTGCAGGGTCATTTAAGCCCTGCAGTTCTGGACCTCCTGCTGTAATGCTGCTGCACTGCACGGCACGAATCACCTAGCCGGATATAGAGATGAGCATTAACAGCACTAATTTACGGGTACGTTCGAACTCGAACCTTCTGCATTTAATTCCCGATGCCTTCCCATTCCGTGGGGGAAGGAGGAGGCAGCCCGAGTGCCGTCTGGAAAACAGGGATAGAGCCTAGGTAATAGGCTGTATTCCTGTTTTCCAGGCGGTACTCAGGCAGTCTCCACCTTCCCCCACGGAACGGGAAGGCATCGGGAATCAAATGCAGAAGGTTCGAATTCGATCAAATCTAACATTTCGCGATGTTCAATCATCTCTAGTGGTTTTAACTCTTTCCTTTCTAAACTTATCGTCCGTCTGTGTGGATCCTATTCATCTACGCCTATCTGGAGAACAATGGAGCTGTGATACTACTGTCATTCACTCCAATCCTACACCCACTATTGGAATAATTCAACATCAGAGAAAAGACATCCTTCCTCAAGGCCCTATTCCACGGGCCGACAGTGAGGAGCAAACGAGGGGGGGAGCTGCCCAGGTAATCGCTAGACCCTTAGAGTATAGTGGTGGTCTGCTGCCGCCGCTCCTATTCCACAGAGCGACGGCAGCAGATCGCTGCTATCACAGTCGTTTGTTTTTCAACATGTTTGAAAGAAAAACGACGCAACGATCGTCGTTCCGTGGAATAGGGCCTTTACAGAACAGGAGGTGTCACATTATTATGAGTCATTCACGGAATTCTGTCCGTACACAGACTGTGTTCTGCAGACTGGACCTGGGGGCTCCCAGCATCATAATTAATTATGATGGCTGGAGCCACGTGGCTGTGTCAGTACACTAGTGTGAACTTTTAAACTGTTTAGGAGCTCCTGACATAATAAATGTCCCAAGCTCCAGTCAAGTCTTTCAGTACTTACGAGCTGCTGTATGTCCTAAAAATTGAGCCCTAAGGCCTCATTCACACATTCAGTAATTTTTCTCGGCCGCAAAACCTCCTGGTTTTTTTTTCCTCCTTGATCCATGGAAAATCTTCTGTATTTGCATTCGTAATTGCATCAGTTTCCGTAAAATGTGAATAGTACTAGTTTTCATAGATTTGGTCCATGACGTCCATAAAAAAATACGGATCCCTTAGACTTCTAGTAGTAATACGTACTGCAATCACAATCCGCACTAGGACGGGGTTTTTTTTTTTTTTTTGTTTTTTTTTTTAAGGAATGGATTACGGATCAAAATTAACATGGCTTGTGTAAATAGCCTAATGTATATCAATGCGCTCTAAGTTGAACTGTGATTACGGACAACTTAACGGGCTGTGTGAATAAGGCCTCACACAGCTCCATAGACAGAAAAAGTGAAGCTATATAGGGGTAGGATGGGGCAAGGTTATGCATGTTTAAAGCTAGAAGAATAAAACAAAAGCCATAGAAAATATGTATGACTGTAACTCTACTGATTGTATATCACAGAAAACACCTGTTTTCTTCTTAAGTACCAGGAACAAAAGTTGGTAAATGTTTTTTACCCTATGTTCACACAATGTACTTTTTATGAAAAGAAAGTCCAATGTTTTTAAAATGAAATGATTTGCATTGAAGTCAATGTAAGCAACAGCCCTGGGTTTAACACAATGTATTGAATGGTCATCTAAATAGTGATCATGTCAATTATTTCCACCTGTTGTCCATAGACTTCAATGCAATTTGCATTTAAAACAACGGCCGTTGTTAGAACATAGCCTTACGCTACAAATTATTTTAGATCAGGATAGTTTTGTTTTTTGTTTTCTTTTTTCAACACTTCTGACATGATTGATTGGGGTTTGTGTGCTAAAACAAGGCCTAGAGACATAATCAGTACTACATGTCTTAAAGGGTTCAGTGTTACAACATAAGTACAGAAGATGGTTAGAGGGCACTCACCATAAAACATGACTTTTATTATAAATTCATTCAAACCATTCCAGTCCACTCGGGCGACTGAGACGCCAGCACCATGCGGTAAACGTATGTGACAGCTGTTTAGCATGCGTAAGCACGCTTCTCCAGACGGGACATCTAAATAGGACCTAATTCATATTACGATAGTGCTGATTGCTTTCTCTACATTTTGGAACAAGTCTTAAAGGGGTTATCCAGCGCTACAAAAACATGGCCACTTTTCCCTTTCTTGTCTCCAAGTTCAGGTGTAGTCTCCAATTAAGCTCCATTCACTTCAATGGAACAGAGTTTGAAACCCCACCGAATCTGGAGACAAGAGAGGGGGGAAAGTGGCCATGTTTTTGTAGCGATGGATAACCCCTTTAAATAGAGGTGAGCACATGATTGAGTCCGATTGTTTGGCATTTGTGTACCGCCTATAGCCATGGGCTGTATCCATGTTTTCCTCGATTCCCTAGGGCTGAATCCAACTTCTTCAGCCACAATTTGAGTTGCGTTCATCTCTAGCCTTGAGACTTTCTGCAGGTCGGGTAAACCAATGGCATTTCTCAGGAGCGCCTAACGGAAAGGGGCAAAACATTCAGCGGAGCGCTTCTGCCCTTTTGTTATGGCAACTATTTACCCTGTGAAACAATGGGCTCTATGAGGAGGAACAGAAACAGCCAGATATCCATTTGTTCATACACGTCTCTCATGCAATGATGGATAGACGGATGGACAGTTGCTCTAGTGATAAAGAAAACTCACATGTACAACAGTGATTTTATTCAACATCTACAACAGAATCTTACATTTATACATAGCTGTGCAGCTGGTGACATCTCATCCATACACAGTGCAGATACAAGAGGAAGATAAAATCCTTAAGGCTTCTTGCACTCCATTATGTGACGCCATCTTTTACCTGGCCAAGCCAAAACCGGATATGTACCTTTCCACAAGAGAGAAAGGACTAAAGGGCTTGTGCCACAATTACACTTCTATGTCGGGTCACATGTACGTTTTAGGTGGAATCATGGACTTTGTATCTAGACATTCTGCTTATATACACGTTGTGGTGCCCCCTGCGCCCTCCTTAGTGTGTCCAGTGCTGGGAAGAAGACGCCTCTACTGCTCTGTGCAATGGCAGGAATCACTCCACCTCTCATATACCAGAGGATCTGGACGCTGGCACTGGGCATGTGTGACCACCAGTACTGACCTCAGGAGGTGGACGTTCTCAGAGGCAAACATTACAACTAGAGATGAGCGAAGCATTTTGTTAGGTTGGCAGTAGGCTTATCAGCCTTTAAAGTCCATGCCGCTCCAGGTGCCCGGAAAAGCTGGATCCATCAAGTTTCCCATGACTGGATCCAGCTTTCCCAGGCACCCGGGATGGGGGAGCAGGAATTCACTTTGTTCTATACTGTAAATTCGCTCATCTCTAGTTACACCACCAGGGGGCATTTAACAGCGACATCTAGACACAGATTCCATGGCTCCAACTGAAGACATATACCATCTTATGTGATATAATATACAGGTCATGGGATGGCCCCTTCAAGTCAATCAAATAACTAACACCCCACAATGGTGCTCAGCAATGACCATAAACACTTCCATGTAACTCATGAGGATATTATTATCAGGATGAGAGCAAAATGGCGTCATATATAAGACCTCATAATACAATCTGTGCTGAAAAATAGAAAACTAGTGAACTATAGATATATCGAATATAGATTTCCTCTTTCATTTTCAATTTCTAAAAAAAAAATGAGTAACTGTTCCATTGCACCAGTTTTATTACCCCCCGTATTGTAACTCGCCTACTAGTATTCAGTGTAAGTACAAATGCGCATTATCCAGTGTCTGCATGGCCCATAATGGCTGAAATAAATAGGTTTTGGGGGGGGAAGGGATGGTAGCTCAAGTAGGATGTACATTGACGATAATATTTTTAATATATATATGTGTGTATACTGTGTACTTCTTTCAGAGATAGGAGCCAGGGTATATAGAGTAGTGCTTTATAAAGGTTGCTGGGTTGAGGAAACAAACAAAGCTGGTTTCTACCAGAAACAGCGCCGCACTTGTCATCTGTGTGTGTGTGGTATTGCAGCTCAGGTCGATTGAAGTGAATGGAGCAGAGTTGTAATCCCACACACAACCTGAGGACAGGGGTGGTGCTGTTTTTTGAACAGCTAAGTTTCCTAACCCTGGATAACCCCTTTAATTTGTCCATATAGGAACCCCAACAGGCCATGTTTTGACTTCCCATAAAGACTCTAAAAGAGCTGGATCACAGAAGTCAAACAGGTCCAACATCTGCTTGATGTGGATGCATGAGGACCGCCACAGCAGCTGTAATGCATGGATGCACCAGGACCGCCACAGCAGCTGTAATGCATGGATGCACCAGGACCGCCACAGCAGCTGTAATGCATGGATACACCAGGACCGCCACAGCAGCTGTAATGCATGGATGCACCAGGACCGCTACAGCAGCTGTAATGCATGGATGCTCTAGGACCGCCACAGCAGCTGTAACACATGGATGCACCAGGACCACCACAGCAGCTGTAATGCATGGATGCTCTAGGACCGCCACAGCAGCTGTAACGCATGGATGCACCAGGACCGCCACAGCAGCTGTAATGCATGGATGCTCTAGGACCGCCACAGCAGCTGTAACGCATGGATGCACCAGGACCGCCACAGCAGCTGTAATGCATGGATGGGACCAGGACTAATAAAGCAGCTGTAATGCGTGGATGCACTGGGACCAATAGAGCAGCTATAATGCATTGATGCACTGGGACCAATAGAGCAGCTGTCCATCAATGCAAACAGTCGAGACACCTCATCTATGACGTACATATGTCCTATAAAAGCAGTGAACCTGCATCATTTGCACACTTTCTGCACCACAAGCCATTACAATGGTCCCCAGGCCCCCTTTATTGATGGGTATCTTATTATGCTCCAAACAGGAAGAGATCTATCAGTCAGGGCCAGTGGGGCGGGGTAAAGCTGCTGGGGACCGCCCTGATGACTCATCATCCAGGCATCATTACCAGCAATGGCAGCTCCCTTTTCAGAAGTGACATGGTCTGTTGGGTTTCCTTGAGGGCAAGTTTGGGAAAACTGATGTAAGGAACCAGAAAATCTCCCCAGACCAGCTCCGAGGAGTCCTCGTCACTGAAGATTCACAGTCAACGAGTACATATACACAGACATTAGCTCTTATCTGTATAACATGCACAAAGCTGGTAAAATCCACAGCTAAGGAAATACTTTTATTTGTAGTCATTAGAACTCATTGTGCCATCCCTCTATTATTCTTCCTGGAAATAGATGAGTAATCTGATGACTAGCTGTCACTACTCCCCTTGACAATAATATTTGCCCCTGCACAGTCTGACACCATCAGCGCTGGGTCAGGAGGTCAGGTGGGCATCTCCCTATCCCTCAGATTCAATTGTCAATTTATCCATACATTACCAAGAACAACAACAGGAGGGGGGAAAATCAGAAGTAATTTCCTAAAAGATGATCCATCTCAATAACACATTCTCACTTCCTATACATATACGCCCTCACTAGCAGAACGATAACACATCCACACTGATTATATGGTTTGCTCTTTGTGGGTTTAGTCCCAGTTAAAGGGGGTTTTCCAAGACTTTATATTGATTGGGTCCATCAATCTCTCTTCCAACTGGACTACTCTCTGTATATAGTATCACAGTGAGTGGAATATGCTGCAACACCTGGTATGGTCACTACTCTCTGTATATGGAAAGTATACGGCTCCTTGAATAAGTCTGCGTTGTGAATGCAGCTCTGGAGTGTAGTACAGTCTGTGACCAAGGATCACTATATAATAAATACTGTAATGCAATCAGTGACTGAACTTTCAATGGAGTCTTTATTGACTGTAATGGCATCCAAAGGTGAACCTAGGCTTTATGGGCTGACTGGGCCTAGGTCTTAATGGCAGATGATATGACCAATAGGTAATGGAGTGAAATAAATACATATTCCGGTTCTGGGAGAATAATATTATCAGTGACCTCTATATACATGTCCTTCATTATAAGCTGAGATGTTCCTACCTATATCTAGGAGTATACAGATATACACAGATGAGTAATACTGAACAATGTATAATACATACAGTCTGAAGCCTCATATCCAGTGTCTGTGTGTGACACACAAGCAGATATACATTATACTATATAGATGTGTCACACGCTTTCAGCTACAATTAGGAAATGTATTGATAAATGGGCAGGCCCCTCCCCAGGAGTGAAGCCACCCTTCTCTATGGGCTGGATCTGGTATTACAGCTCAGCCTCCATTCGACTGGATGGGGCCAAATCCTGACAAGCCCATATAGAAGATGAAACCAGAGCCACTGATCTTTGCCGTGCCCTAAAAGCTGCCAATATTGAAGAATATAAATAGTAAAGGGCCCGTATATATTATTATCTAGACACGGAACGTCACATCCTAAGCTTCTAGACAAGAGTTACACCAGCGATCTATACTGTTAGGTTTCATTGACTTCAATAGACCAGCATCACTGCAGCCCTTTACTTCCTCCCTGCTGGTATATAGAGATAGAGAGTGATATGGCACCAATGTCTAGCGCTTTACTGGTCAGGCAGGTATGTGAATTATATGAAAGGACAAAAAAAAAAAAAAAAAAAAAAAAAAGAGGATTAAATCTACTGCGTAAATGCAAACATTCTAATCTATAAGAACCTTACATAGAAAATGGAGTCTAAATAAAACCTAGGGGTGACTTAGTGACAGTATTATCAATGAGGCTCTGTTCACATTGCTTCTTCCATATGTCCTGGGATTAGGGTTAATCAGACTTGAGAAAACTGTCAGGGTTGGGCAACTTCTCAGAAGCTGAAAACTCTACGTTTGATTCCCAGCATCTGGAGAAAATGGATGCCGCCCTAGGTGGTCCAGGAAAACATGGAAGCAACCTATAGTCTATGATTGTATCCATGTTTTCTTGGCAGCTCTAGGGCTGCATCCAACCGGGACACCGGGAATCAAATGCTGAGTGTCCGGGTCTGGAGAAGTTACCCAACCCAGACCAAAGTCCCAAGTCCACTCAACACTTCCTGAGACATACAGTATATCCAAACTCAAGTTTGTTCTCTTGGCTACCACCAGGCTGGTATACATTGCCAAACAGGCTTTTAATATGTTTGATGGAAACATCAGATTTTCCCCAATCTATACAACATAAAGGGAAAATAAGAGGTGAACATAACCTTATACAGCAGGTAACTGGACTGTACCTACCCTAATGTAATCAGTATCATCATATACTTTATATCCAGTCACATAAGAATATATAGGTTCCTCTGGAGCATAGACAGTCCTCTGGCCTCTGCAGGCTGTATACTAGAAAGCCTCCCACTAACCTGAATGGAAGAGATGGGTAAGATTCTTCTGTATAAGAGAACCCATGGCCGAGCGTCTTATGTGGAAGAAGAAGAAGGTCATACTTCACATATTCACCTGTGAAACTGCGTAGCCCAAGTTTATTTAGAGAAAAGAATATGTTTACATTCATTGCAACTTGTAAAACAGGAATCACTGCTGGCATCAAGTGCGACTATAAAATGGAATGTCAGAAAGTCCCAGGCCATTAAAAACTAACTTCTCTTTGATAAAAAACAGCGCCAGAATGGGCGCCCTCCTGTGTGTGATATGTGATGGGAGGAGGGAAGGTATAGTAAAGTATATTGCTAAAACACAATCTCTTATCTGTACATCCAGTTATGTAGGAGAAATCCCAGTGATTTTTCTCTCGCTTGTACATTCTTTATACATTTAGTGCAGCAACACTGTCATATTACTATGCAGGAGCTGTATACAACAGAACAGCTGCCCAATGGGGAACCATGTCTGGTTTTTATCAATCAGTAAGGAAGAGGTTATATCCAACCTCTGCGGTCACTCTCCAACCTACTACAAGAAGGTCAATGGGTGTCTGTAAACGTGTCCTCCTTCCCGGGGAGGTCTCAGGCCTACAGGGTTGTGTTCCACACTATCATCACTCTGCATTACCCTGGCATGGACCACCCGCCACAGGAATCGGAACGATCCGCTGGTGGCAATGAAGACATCCTGCACATGGATCAGGGGTAACGCAGCTTCTAGACTAAACCTGAACTGGCGCTTCTACACTGGGCCAAGTCTTCTGGCCTTCTTCTAGATTAACTCAAACAAACGTTGCAAAAAACAGAACTAAACGTGTTCTTCAGCACTTGAATATTCAGCATGAGTATTAGACCCAACTATGATTGTCCTGGGTTTGTTACTATCCGCTTCTATTCACCGCAGCCAGGAGGATGGGACCCACTGTGGCTCCGTGTCTAGTTTATTGATTAGTCGGAGGAGTTCCTGATAGGCCTTGTCCAAGTCAGTGTTCACAATGGCGGTGTCAAAGTAGTGCCCGTTGTTTTGCTCCATTTCTCTTGCTTTCTCAATGATGTCTCTGAGCTCCTCAGGCTGCACAGAAAATAGAAAGAAAGGTAATTGATTAACAACGTATATCATAAGGGTGTGAGGTCTCTTTCTAGGACGTCAGGATTAGTGATGAGCAAACTCTCCAAATTTTCTGGCATGGGTGAACCTGAATACCCGGCATTTGCCTCTCAGTGGCTGGAGAAGATGGATTCAGCCCTAGAGAGTCCTTGAAATTTTCCAGGACACCCTGCATCCAACTTCTCCAGCCACTCGGAGTCAAATACTAAGCGTTTGGGTTCAGATGAACCTGAACGTTCGGTAAATTTGCTCTTCACTTGTCAAGATCTAATCCTCCCCTGCATATTGATGTCCACTGCACACATCAATGGTCATACATATGTTTGGCCAAGAGCTCTCACTCCCAAACTCCCCAGAAACAAGAATATTTGGCACAGATGAATGTCCTTATTTCCTCTACGTATCCACTAAACTGAAGCATTTATATATGCCTGAACTGCTTGTCATCTACAGGCCCCATGCGTGAAAAAAAGAAAAAAAGAAATAAAAATCGCCTATTGAGTGTATAGGGAAGTGCTGCATGTGAAACGATAAAAGGTACTAAATCAAAAGCATAGCAATGCTAAGACATGCCACCAGCCCAGTCTATGGTCCTGTTTATTGTATAGAGCAGGAAAAGCTTCTGGCACATTCCTTGGCTGGAAACATTATATGTGGCATAAAACAAAGGTCCATATACTGGCCATGTCTACAAACTACTAACATATGACAGAGACATTCTGTGCAGTAAGACAACATGGACATCACAGATCCTAAGAGGCCTATTGCACGGAGCGATACCCGGCCGACGCTGCAGGCGCCAGGACTGGGAAGCCGCAAAGCACAGGAGAGAAGACCAGGAGCAGGGAGAGGTAAGGTATCAGGTATTTTGGCAAGGGCTGCATGGGCATTGGTAACGATGTCCATGCAGCCCTTACTGCCCGATTATCGGGCCGTCTAATAGGTCCAGTAAACGAGCACCGATCTCACAGATCGGCGCCCATTTACAAAAATGATCGAGCCGTAGTCGGCCCAAATAATAGTACCCTAAAGCCCCTATCACAAGGAGCGATGTTGAGGAGTAAACAAGTGCTGTCAGCGGGTGAGTGCCAGGGGGGCCGCAGGGAGGTGCAGGGGGGCTGCCCAGGTGATCACTAAATTGTCCGGGTAGCCCACTAGAGATAGCAGTGCTCTGCTGCCGCCGCTCCTCTTCCTCGGGTCTACGGCAGCAGATCGTTGCTATCTTAGTTCATGTTGGCTGACCGTTGTATTCCATTACACGAGGCAATTATTGGCCTTGACAGCCAAATACGGCCGATAATAGTCTCGTGTACTCGGGCCTTAACTCTCTGAAGTGTCATGGTTGTGTAATAATATAATTGTGGATTCGGATTGCGTTCACTAATCTCTAGAACTTTTTCCTATGATGGCATCAATAAATCTGTCCATGTGTTACATGTTAGAAAGCAAATCTGATAGAGCTCTACTTGTAAAGCATAAAATCCTGAAAAACAAGAAAAACAGGAATGTCCATATACACCTTAAGGCTGGGTTCACACTACGTATATTTCAGTCAGTATTGTGGTCCTCATATTGCAACCAAAACCAGGAGTGGATTAAAAACACAGAAAGGATCTGTTCACACAATGTTGAAACTGAGTGGATGGCCGCCATTTAATGGCAAATATTTGCTGTTATTTTAGAACGGCTGTTATATTGAAATAATGGCCGTTATTTACTGTTATATGGCGGCCATCCACTCAATTTCAACATTGTGTGAACAGATCCTTTCTGTGTTTTTAATCCACTCCTGGTTTTGGTTGCAATATGAGGACCACAATACTGACTGAAATATACGTAGTGTGAACCCAGCCTAAAACCATTCAATCCGGTATTATTAATACTAAACTAAAAAAGTATCCTGACATAGAAATGATTTATGTTAGAACCATACAACCTCTTATCAGCAGGGCCATTCTGAGGTGAAGTTCTAGCAAAGTACACATCTTTAAAAGGACAATTTCATATTAGAAAAGTCTGACACATCCTACACCCCAGATCTAGGAAGAGGCGGGAGAAGTGTAAGCTATGCAAGTTCTCTCCTAGCTCCGTGCCACGTGACTGAGACACACAGCTAATGTAAGTTTATTGGACATATGCAGAGAGTGGGGTGAGAAGCTCTCAGTCACACTACAATTCCCATCATGCCTGGACAGCCAAAGCTTTAGCTTTGGCTGCCCAGGCATGATGGGAAGTGTGGTTTTGCAACAGCTGGAGGGCCGAAGGTTCCCCATGCCTGATTTAAAACATAACCTATTACATGGAACGATGATTGGCAAAGTATGGCAGATAATCACTTCATGTAATAGTACCCTAACATGTCTGATCCTTCAACACCCAGCATGTACTATGCATAGTAATAGTAAGGATGCCAGGAAGCAGCACATTACTCCTGTTCAGATGAGAAGTATAGCCATGCTGTTACCTGATGCGTCCATGCATTGTTGCTATGCAAATACATTTCAGCAGGACGCCATAAGACACAACACTGGCTTCTGACATCACTTCAGGCCGAAATCACATAGCACAGAAAGCAGTATCCTTGTCCAGCGTGCAGTCACTACACACAGGCGCCGGCGTCTACCCACCTTAGGATTTCTACCTTCTTTTGCTAGAAGTGCTCGCAGCCGCTCTTGAGAAGGAGGAGCGATGAATATAATGTACGGCTTTAGATCAGAGTTGCGTAGCGTTTTAAGAGCCTGAATTGGGAAAGAAAGAGAAAAAAAAAAAAAAGAAAAGAAGTCACTTATATCGCGAGCCGAAAAAAAAAAAATAGTGAATACATATAAAAGTCCTAAACGCCAAATACTATACATGAGAAGGGTTTCTGATGCTTATGTGGTGATAGTAGCCAGAGATGATGATAGATCACCTAATGGTTTGCCTGCGGACTGGGTTCAGGTTACAACCCTTCCCCAGCCCGGCCCCGGAGATAAGCACAGGACCTACGCCATCTGCACGGCTACTGCTGGGGAGTGAACTGGATAAGGTTGTTACACATTTCATTGAGAAATAGTATTGCTTTGTTCTAAAAGAATGTACAACCCTCTTTCTAATCTTACACAGCCCCTTCAAGCTAGCGTACTGCTTTGTGTTATAGACGTGAATACACTGACCACCAGGGCCAAGTCCGATTTACATCAAACCCAAAATGAACCTATTGGGTGGATTTACAATAGACTATATATATTATATATATATATATATATATATATATATATATATATATATATATATATATATATATATATATATATATATATATATATAGTAAAGGCTGTACCCCACATAATTCCAATGAAGATGACACATAGGTTTGGATACTAAAATAGTGCTGCAATATTATACATAAACAACTCCACTATCGTCTGCGAAGCTAAAAGTGCAGCCATCCCCCATCCCATCCATCCACATACCAGGGCTCATCCGCAGTCTCTGCCAGTAACTCCCACTCGTTGGCTGTTTATATTACTATTGATGGGACTGTGATATCCGGCCTGCCAGCTGCTCTGCTATAAGCACGGGAGTCTTTTAAGAATTTTAAAAGAACCACACTGCTGATAGTATTACTCCTTCAGAGAACGGGCTGACAAGGCACGGGGGTAATGGCAATGTGTTTGGCTTACACGTCACCACTTACATCTATGATTGAAAGAAAACAATCTCTAATAATAGTTACAGTCCAATAGTCATTCCCTACCATCCCAGTGTCACTCCTACCTACCATACTCCTTCTATATGCCCTTAAGAGGTTATGAATAGTGGTGAGCGAAATTTGTCAAAATGTGCGGGTTCAGCAACCTTATCTGAACGCTCATCATTTGAATCCCCACAGCCATAGGCTGCACCCGTGGACTCCCCCCCCCCCCCGGCCGTAGGCTGCACCCGTGGACTCCCCCCGGCCGTAGGCTGCACCCCTGGACTCCCCCCGGCCGTAGGCTGCACCCCTGGACTCCCCCCGGCCGTAGGCTGCACCCCTGGACTCCCCCCGGCCGTAGGCTGCACCCCTGGACTCCCCCCGGCCGTAGGCTGCACCCCTGGACTCCCCCCGGCCGTAGGCTGCACCCCTGGACTCCCCCCGGCCGTAGGCTGCACCCCTGGACTCCCCCCGGCCGTAGGCTGCACCCCTGGACTCCCCCCGGCCGTAGGCTGCACCCATGGACTCCCCCCGGCCGTAGGCTGCACCCATGGACTCCCCCCGGCCGTAGGCTGCACCCATGGACTCCCCCCGGCCGTAGGCTGCACCCATGGACTCCCCCCGGCCGTAGGCTGCACCCATGGACTCCCCCCGGCCGTAGGCTGCACCCATGGACTCCCCCCGGCCGTAGGCTGCACCCATGGACTCCCCCCGGCCGTAGGCTGCACCCATGGACTCCCCCCGGCCGTAGGCTGCACCCATGGACTCCCCCCGGCCGTAGGCTGCACCCATGGACTCCCCCCGGCCGTAGGCTGCACCCATGGACTCCCCCCGGCCGTAGGCTGCACCCATGGACTCCCCCCGGCCGTAGGCTGCACCCATGGACTCCCCCCGGCCGTAGGCTGCACCCATGGACTCCCCCCGGCCGTAGGCTGCACCCATGGACTCCCCCCGGCCGTAGGCTGCACCCATGGACTCCCCCCGGCCGTAGGCTGCACCCATGGACTCCCCCCGGCCGTAGGCTGCATCCATGGACTCCCCCCAGCCGTAGGCTGCACCCGTGGACTCCCCCCGACCGTAGGGAGAGTGGGAAAAGAGCCAGACAGGGAGGCTGCCCCCGTTATCAGTAAGGATGGAGGGGGAAGTCACATCCAATAAATATATATGGATGCCGTTTATACCCTATGAGAACAGAAGCAGACAAATGAAGCAGTGGAAAGTTTCAGATCGCACTTCTTTCCATAATGTAGGTGAGTGAAGCAAAGTACATAAACGCTAGAACAATCTACAGACAAGAAAACTAAGGTCTGCAGGAGGTTGCATGAAAGATCCAACCTATGAAGGAGAGGATAAAACAACTCTTATGGAGGGGCCAGATCTTACAGCGGCTCACCTAGCTGGGGGACTATATCCAACCTAACGTCAGAATATAGAAACATCAGGATTCCTTCAGCTCAGGTAAAACATTCAAGGTTTATTGGTAATTCTTAAAAGAAACAAGGCTGTTTCTTTTAAGAATTACCAATAAACCTTTAATGTTTTACCTAAGCTGAAGGAATCCTGTTGTTTCTATGTTATGGTTACCCCCAGAATTTAGGGGCTTCACCTTCGTGCTCAAAATAACTACACAATGATATGAGAAAGCATAAGTTCATGGGACTGACCACATCTGTCTTTCTTGTCTATAACGTCAGAATAGGCCAACTTTGAAATCCCGCCACCCAACAAAGCCATGCGGCACGCTGCACTATTTTATCTCGTATTTTTGATAGAACTCGCAGCGGAGACACAAAGCCTCCGAGACGAATGAAAAGATTAAAACTTCAATTGACGCCTAGATCCTCATGTGCATTATCTTGCTAAGAAGCTTCTCTTCAGATGTTGTAGACCCCTCCACCCCAACTCTCTAACAGGAAGGAGGAACGCTGTTCCGGCACCCTATCCATCAAAGCTTTCTTCATTTCTTCCACATCACTTAAAAAGGGGGGTTATCAGTACAAAAGACATAAGCGAAGGCATCTTAAAACGCCAAAGCATTTCAAACCTAGCAGTCTTTTATCATAGCAACAGGAAGGTGTTTTCATTGTCTTCCATGTTATAGATACAACACAGCTGCAATTCTATTATCAGTCACTGTTTCTGAGACTTCTGGCTCATAATACCCCTCCCCCCCTTCCACCACTCCTGTTGGTGCACTCAGGCTGTCAATCAAGCCTGACGGGAAGAGGCACAGCAAGAGTGACTGGAAGCCATCAAGTCCCGTCGACTGTGACGGAATACTAATGTCGATCAAAGTTACTTTTTATTGCATAGAGCAGAGGACAAAAGTGCCAGAATGCTGTTCTCCCGACCTGTCGGGTCCTGTGGCCGTCGTGTGAGGCACTGGGTACCTGGCAGTGAAAGGAGAGCTCCAGCAGCTAACCTCAGCAGGGAGGAAGTAAAGTGCTACACCAATTCAGGCTTTCTTTGTATATGTAAAGAATCTATAGCTCCCCATTATCTCTTCAGCAATGCCCAGAAGAGTCCATGTCCCCTTGATCATTGCCTGCCATCATGTATTACCGTATCTAAAAACCACCAAAAATATTTACAAACATGTATTTGGACGACATTCGCAGATCTTTTTGAGATCGATGGCCTCCACAAAGGAGATAACCAAATAAAGCTTTTGTGCTCTGTAGGGGTAGTTCCCGTGCTGCTCCCTCACCTGTGTGTGAAGACTTAAGAGGCAAATCTTGCCAGAATTAATGACTTGTCGTACAGAGTCCACGCTGGTGCCGTAGAGATTTTTCTCAAACTCCCCAAATTCAATGAACTTGCCGGAAGCAATGTCCGCTTCAAAAGTCTGTCTGGAGACAAAGTGATAGTCTCTGCCCGACACTTCATTATCTCGTCTACTCCGAGTAGTATCTAGACAGAGAATGACAAAATTAGAGGTCAGCGAAACTGGTATATAGGTAACATAAGTGGTGAGGATGCATCAAGTATACAGGTACCATAAGTACCTGGATACAGAATTCGGTTCTGGACAGATCACCCTTGTCAGGATGGCTACCCTATGGATAGGATTATGGTTAACAGCCTCATTCAACAGGGAACTAATATGGATAGGCAGTGTTCCAACTGCATGCTATCAAATGGGATTGCCAGTCAAGAGACCCCATTATGTACAGCACTAGTCTCAAACCTGTGGCCCTCCAGCTAATAAACTACTATTCCCATAACGCCTGGACAGGGAAAGCGTTGGTTGTCCAGGTATGATGGGAATTGAAGTTCTGCAAGAGCTGGTGGGCTGCAGTTTGACACCTGTAACCTATAGGATAGAATAAGACTATTCAATTGTTTGGCTAATGAATAACATGCCTCGAATATTACTGGTAGCCCTGGATATCATTACTATTACGGATTGGCATATCAGTGGCGGTTTAGGTTAGTGTTCAAGCCCACTGTTGAGATTTTGTATTATTTGGTAAAAACAATCTGTTTATTGTCTGTTCCCATATCTCTGCAGGTTTATGGGAGACACACCAGCTGGACCATATATACCAGGTGGGGAACCTGTGGCCTTCCAGCTGTGGCAAAACTACAATTTCCATCATACCTGGACAGCCAAAGCCATATCTTTGGTTATCAAGGCATGATTGGAGTTGTAGTTCTGCAACAGCTGCAACACTAGTATATACCAGCAGGATTAAAGTCAGAGAAACTATATCCAATATTAGGGGGGCGAGATATGTGAAGGGAAAGAGTCATCCTTGTGGAAGCATCGGCATGTATAACCAGTCATTAATGTTGTAATAGAAACTGGGATAACAAGTCTGAGAGCAAGCAATGACATCACTCTGTACATGTTGCAATAGCATAATTCTATCATGGACTCAATGAGCCTCCCGCCAGTTTTCTCTGACAAGTCCCTGATGTCAAGTGATTTCACCTTTCCTCCAGTACAATGGAATCTGACAAGAAAACAGAAAAAAGCAGAAGACTTACGCGGTACAGCGGCAGCAAATCTATCTGCCTCGCTGTTCATTAGGCGCTGCCGCAGCTCGTTCTGCCCACAGTTCTGTGGCCCTATCAGGACTATGGGCCGCTTCCTGTTTGCTGGTTGGTGATAGAGGGACATTTCTTCGTAGGTCAGGATCTCTTCATTGTCGTAATCTAGAACAATCAGAAACAAGTAAATTAACATAGAAATGCGGCAAATAGTACAGAAAGCCAGAAAGTCATACTTTACTTAAAGTGGTTTTACATTGAAGGCCAACTATAAAACTAGACGGTCAAACCTAGGGGTTATCAAAGCTTAGAAAAACATGGCCGCACTATTACAGAAACAACACCTCTCCTGTCCTCAGTTTGGGTTGTGAAATACCACACACAACCTGAGGACAGGGGTGGTGCTGTTTTTACGAGAAAGTAGCTGTGTTTTTTCTAACCGTGGAGCTGTCATGTGTATGCACTGTATGTGAGGAGCAGCAATATTCCTGCTTATTATTTAACTTATATATGGCATTAAAGGGGTTATGCCAGGATTCTTCTGAAAGCAGCACTAACCTGTCCTCAGGTTGTTTGCAGTTTTCACTTTAATGGACCTGAGCTGCAGTATCGCAAACAAACTGAGGACAGGAGAGGTGCAGTTTTCAGAAGAAAACAGGTTTTTATAATCCTGGAATAACCCCTTTAACCAAGTATATACCCAAGAGTAATGCTTTATTCTGGGCATGTGCCCCCTGAATTATGAAGGGTACAATGCCCATCTGGTTATCCCCGTCACAGACCTGTCTGACTATACCTTTTAACACGCACTAATGACATTACGGTCCTTTGCATTGTGCCATGATTTTATTCCTATATACGTACCATCATTTTTATTAGCATTATATAATATTTTTTTCCTCTTTTTCTTGTTTTTCTTCGCACACCACAATTTCCCTGTAAAGGAAGAGGAGATGTAAGAGATGAAAGAGACGTTGTGATGGATGACTAGCATCAGTGCAGGGGCCCACCACACTATCATACATTATCATCATCAGCTTCCATTGCTATATTACGGCCCTTCTTTGTTTGTGAGCAGAAACAGTTAAAGGGTTATTGCTGTCTTGCGATGGTATGATGCTCAATGTGTGGGGGTCTGACGTCTCATGCTGAGGCTGTAGCACTGGTTTAGGGCTGCGTCTTGCTGTGTTGTTGTCTACACAGCAGTGTCAGGCAAGTCATTCTGTTCACTTAAGACAACTCTGAAGTCCCTTAGTGTGTAATGCATGGACGAGCACATAAATACCGAGAGGCTTCAACGCTCCAAGTGCCACAGCCCCTTCAAATAGCTTTTTTCCCCTGGAGTGGCCACCTGGACCTTTCTCCAACACAACTTCTACAATGGCGGATTAGAGAACATTTACTGTATATACAACTAGGTATATTATACTACGATGCACAACCCCCTACACATTCTCACAATAAGCCTCTCAATGATTTACAAGTTTCATCAAGTCCTTGAGGATAATGAGTAACAAAGCGTATTAGAAAGGTGTTGCAGTAAAGGGATAAATACAGCACCTGACCAATGTACATGACAGGTTTACGGCCAGACAACAGAGCTTGGGAGACGCCTGGGAGATGTACAGTATGCTTTCTCCAATAAATCATCCAGGACCTTCAGAATAAGCTGTCATGTGTACTATACATAGGGAGCAGCACTTAGTCTGAGACATATATATATATATATATATATATATATATATATATATATATATTTTTCTTTTTTTTTTTCTTTTCTTTAAAGCCCTTAAAGGGGTTATTCAGCAATAGAAAAACATGGACACTATCTTCCAGAGACAACGTGACTACTGTGTCCAGGTCAGGTGTGGTTTACAATTAAGCTCCATTCACTTCAATGGAACTAAACTGCAAAACCTGCACCCAAACTGGAGACAAGAATGTTGCTGTCTCCAGCGGCCGTGTTTTTCTATTGCTGGAGAGCCCCTTTAAGGAACACAGCCAAAATTGATTTGGGACTTTTCTTATGAATAGTGATGAGCGAATAGTGAGATATTCGAATATTCGATATTCGTACGAATATCCCGCGAATATTCAAATATTTGATCCCATTAAAGTCTATGGGAACAAGTATTCGATTAGTGAAAAACATCTATTTGACCATTTGGAGGGTGAAACCGGAAGCTGGGGGATTTGAACGCTTATCGAATATTTATCGAATATTTGCGGGATATTCGTACGAATATCGAATATCTCACTATTCGATCGAATATCTATTCTATCGAACAGTATTCGCTCATCACTACTTATGAAGCAATAAAGTTTCCCAACCTGTTGCAAAACCACAACTCCCAGCAGCTTGTGGCTGTCACGGCATGGGGGAAATTGTAGTTTGGCAACAGCAGAACACCACAAGGTATTCCCCACCAGGCTTTACTACAGTGATAGGGGCATAAGCTAGGTCTGTGATCAACCCTGTTGTGGCTGTTGATTTAAAGCTGCATCCTGTAGTCAATGGACACAACAGCTATGACCCCCTAATGTATGTACCTCTATATGCGGAGGACTGACTCTCCTGTCATGTGATCACATCACATATGTAGTGCTCAGCAACTCAAAAGTTTTCTCAGCATGCCATTAGCTGTAGTTTGGCAACACATGGAGAGCCACTGTTTTCTAAAAGCCACCTTACTTGTCCAATAATCACTTACGGCTTATGAACTAGGCATGCGTGGTATTACTTAAGAGTCCCTCAGAGCAGGAAGCAAAGGATCCTAAGGGGCCTATTCCACAGAGCGATAATGGTCTAGATTCGGCCAGTTATCGCTCCGTGGAATAGAGACAACGATTAGCCGATGATTGTGTCATCGGCTGACCATTTATTTAGGTTCAAACCTAAAATCATTGGGCACTGACCGCGCATCGCTGCGTGCAATAGTGATGAGCGGCGGGCGACCGACGATTTCACAAGCACCATGCTTTACCTAAACTTTTGATGAAAGATTAAAGAAGTTTTACTGTACGGGGTGAGTGCGCTCCTTTTTCTTCTCTTTTGGTTGTTTTACCTAAACATGTTGCAGGTCTTCTTCGGCGCTCCTTCTTCCTCCCAGTAGCGCGCAGCAGCAGTTTTGGTGCGGCCTGTCTTAGCTGACAGACCGCTCAGCCAATCACTGGCCAGGACCGCCACAGCCAGTGATTGGCTGAGCGGTCTATCAGCTAAGACAGGCCGCACCGTAGCTGCCGCTGCGCGCTGGACCAGGAGGAAGAAGGAGCGCAGGAGAAGACCTGCAACATGTTTAGGTAATGTATGGTGTTTAAACAAGGGCTGAAAGGACATCGGTAACGATGTCCCTGCAGCCCGTGCTAAACAATTATCGGGCCGTGTAATAAGCCCAGTAAACGAGCGCTGATCTAGCAGATCGGCCTAGCCCGTCCCTAGCAGATTGGCGCTCCCTAGCAAATCGGTGCAGTCCATCCCTAGAAGATTGGCGCTCCCAAGCAAATCGGTGCAGTCCATCCCTAGCAGATTGGCGCTCCCAAGCAAATAGGCGCAGTCCATCCCTAGCAGATTGGCGCTCCCTAGCAAATCGGTGCAGTCCATCCCTAGCAAATTGGCGCTCCCAAGCAAATCGGCGCAGTCCATCCCTAGCAGATTGGCACTCTTTTACATTATTGATCGGGCCCCCCTCGGCCCGTGGAATAGGACCCTAACAGATGGGAAGGAAGACTGCTTTTGACACATACCTGACTTTTCAGGCTCCTTATCCTCCTCAATAGTCTGCTTCATTGCTTCCCGCTGCTGCTGAAAACTTTTTCCTTTGGAACAAAACAAAATAAACATAACTTATAGAATGGAAAAACAAAAAAACAATGTGGCCTACAAGCCACTTATCATGGTTACTATTATAATCATCTTATAGCTAACGTTAAAGGGGTTCTCCAGCGCTACAAAAACATGGCCACTTTTCCCCCTACTGATGTCTCCAGTTCAGGTGCAGTTTGCAATTAAGCTCCATTTACTTCAATAGAACTGAGTTTCAAAACCCCACCCAAACTGGAGACAACAGTAGGGGGAAAGTGGCCATGTTTTTGTAGCGCTGGATAACCCCTTTAACCCTGTAATCTCTAACTGTGATACGCGTGCTCTGTCCATGAAGAATACGTGAATACTACTTCACCTGGCACAAGGCCTGCAAGCGGCTGGTTATCCTCATCGCCATCTCTATAAGCCTGCCACCAATTGGGATCATCTTGGCTGATGATGTGAAGAATGTCTCCCTTCTGGAAGGAAAGGCCCAGCTCTCTACAAGGGACATAGGGGTCGTCGGTGGGGTCATAATCAAAGTGAGCTTTCACATGTACCTGGAAAGAAAAGCGACAATCTACGTTACAATTATGGAAGCAGGCAGTAAGATGTAATAATGTACGCAAATGACTAGGGAAGACGCTCCAGAAGACAAGAAGTCAGCCTCGATTAATGATCAGGACTTCAGGAGTTAAGAGGATCAGTGAACTATATTAAGGTCAGCAGGGACAGTCATGACAACAACCTGCAAAGAAACACTGCCCGATTCTGTCTGGTTGGGGAGATAATCGCCCTGTGTAAAAGGGCCATAAAGGTCCCACAGGTTGGAAACCCATCAATGCTAAGGTTAAAGATATATAATAAATAATCAATTTAATAGTGTTAGATTACAGGGCCAACACTGGGAGCTTAAAAGGTAAACTGGCAGGTGTTCCAAGTAGCCGGATCCGTAATGACAAGTTTCCCTCATTACAATGATCTATGGTTTACTATATAATACGAGATGATGCTCCAGTCATTAAATAAAATCATAGGTAGAGTGCATCAAAACTTTTAGCCGACTTCAAAGTAACATGTCATAGTAACATGTAAGAAAGGGCGATTGGTGAAAGACGAAGGGACAGAAGCGGAGCACTCACAGTACAGATGCCATGTCTCTACGTGCATGTAATACACAAATAGGGAGAGAGCTGCCCAACAAGGCAAGGTGAAGCCGGCAGAGAAAAGACACCCCTGACTTGATAACACAGGAGCAATTCGGGGTAAATCGTAGCTTACTGCACTGAAGGAGCCTTTACCTGCTTCATGCTGCTTGTGGCTCAGGCAGCATGACGCACCTGACAGGTTTCTTTTAATACCAAGGTGCCATGCCCTTTCGGGTAGAGTTGGTTTTTGGGTCTATATAAGAGCCACAAGTTCCGGTCTTACTGTAGGTCTGAACTGACAGGTCAGGTTACAATCAGGATAGGATGTATAGTCATAATATGGAGACAACAATGCATCTGAAAGCTCATGTAATACTGGGTTTAGTGTAATACTATATGTAATACTGGGCTTAGTGATTGCTTGGCCACAACTCACACTGCACAAGACTTACCACTGTCTCCCTGGCTGGCGGGGGTCTGACTTGCTGACTTGGAATAAGAACAAAAGACAGCGTTCCATGCATCTCAGCCTAGTAAAAAGAATGACATTATTAGAATATGATACAAGTGATAAGGTACAGAGTCAGAGTCATTCCCATTTCAAAAACACCCAAAGCGCTGGAGTGACAAAATCTGTAACTCTCACTGACTTAAAGGAGCTTTTAACTGTTTGGAGAAGGGGGCGCCATCTTTTTACGAGATAGGAATAAAGTAGTAAATATACACTGAAAGAGGTTGTGTCTTCATAGCCTACTGGGGCCCATGGCTGTTGGTGGAGTCAGACCAGAAAATAATTGAAATATGCTCTGCAAATCTGCGCCCATTCTGGCAGACTTTTTGTAATTCTTCATATAAAATTGAAGGATTATTGACCCCATACCCCTATACTGCTTACTTCCGAATGATAAGACTAACATGACTCTTCTCCTTACCAGCAGCTCAAAGACATCATTGACATCTTTCCCCCGAATCTCAATCCCATTGATTTCCAGGATCTCATCTCCTTCGTGCAGTAAGCCGCTCTTCTCGGCAGCGCCTCCCTTCACTATGCGGCTGATGATAACCGAGTCCAGTTCATTCCTCACTGTGGCCCCCTGGTTCAAAGAAACACGACCCATACATCAATATATAAAGGAATGAGACAAGACTGAACCATCACAGGGATGACTGTAACTTACCAGGGGTATATCTCTTGCCTTGTCTATTCTTACAATTTTAACAGTTTCATCACCGTACTGGGCAATGTTTTCATAAAACCGATCTTCAGAAGAGGATTCGGGCATCATCTCCTGCTCCGCCACCTTGTCATGGGCCAAAAGGAGCGCCTGTGGTAGAGGGGACATATTAATGGTGCGGTAGCTGCATACCCCAATATATAATAGTATAGAGAATGATGTACTGAAACCTCAGACTGGTAAAGTGTCTCTACTGTGCCCCTGGGTGTGCACACTCTCATTCTATACGTTTTGGCTGTTTGCCAGCAGTACTAACACACAGAATTCCTTTCCCTTACTGTTCTGACCAATCAGAGGAGAGCACTTACTATGCCAGCATATAGGCTGGAGAAAATGTCCTATAAGTCAAGGTAATGACTTGGGAAAAACCAAAGCCAGGTATCTATCCACTGAGCCTCCCCTTGGCTGGGCCCTTCTGGAGAGATATCTGGCTAGTCCTGTGTTTTGAGACTCTTAAAGGAGAGGTCCGGAGAAATTTTTTATTAAAGTATTGTATTGCCCCCCAAAAGTTATACAAATCACCAATATACACTTATTATGGGAAATGCTTATAAAGTGCTTTTTCTCTGCACTTTTCTACTGTATCAAGGCGTCACTTCCTGGATAACATGGTGATGTCACTTCCTGGATAGCATGGTGATGTCACAATCCGACTCCCAGAGCTGTGCAGTCTGTGGCTGCTGGAGAGGAAGATGGCAGGGGGATGCTCAGTGTCCCTCCAGTGCCCTGTGTCCCTCAGTGTCCCCCTGCCATCATCCTCTCCAGCAGCCACAGCCCGCAAAATTTTCACCGGACTTCTCCTTTAAATGAGGCTCCACTGGCTCTTTTTACATATTCATATATCACAGGGAGCAATGCACCTAGGATCTCACTGTATTGAGCGCTTTAGCTAACTGCTGACAGTGTTATCTTTGGCTAGTCTCCCTGAGATCAGTGATCTGTTTCTAGTATGACAGCAAGGCAGGGTTAGCTATCCTGTAGACAAAGCTAAGCCAAGCTTAGGATCAATCATGAAAAGGTGCATAAACATATGATATGAACAAAACCTGCAATAAAGTAGTAGTTAGGTAACGTTCACTTAGGTCAGAGTGCTCAGGCATGAGTTTCTCCATGAGCATAACCATGTTAACCCCCTGAACACAATACCAGAAGGGGGTCAAAGATCGCCAATGTTAAAAATTGACCAATTTGTGTTGTAGTCACATACAGTGCACCCTGCAAATGGGTCACATATAGAGATGAGCGCAACTGGAGAGTGCTCAAGTCCGATTGTTCAGTGGCTGAAGAAGTTGGATGCAATGTCAAGGAGTCTGAGAAAAACATGGGTACAGCGTATGTCCCAAAAATATAGGTTTCACACACAGGATACTGGCGTCTAATAATAGCTTGTATATTGCAGTGGATGAAATAGTTAAAAAAAAAAAATGTGGCTCAGTGAACCCTAGACCTGTGGTACATCCTAATGCACCTATGTAATGTCTGTAGGTGTCTGTTACGTATAAGATAGGTGTAATTTGGGCAACCATGTTTATTACAATTCATGGATACAAGAGGCTGGCATCTCCCATCAGGAACCATTTGTTAACAGGAGGGTAGCTAATACGAGTAGCCCACATTTTAAAGGATGTTTGCCTTCAGAGGATGCTGAGTAGAGATGAGCGAACCGGGTTCGGGTTCGAGTCGATCTGAACCCGAACGTTCGGCATTTGATTAGCGGTGGCTGCTGAACTTGGATAAAGCTCTAAGGTTGTCTGGAAAACATGGATACAGCCAATGACTATATCCATGTTTTCCACATAGCCTTAGGGCTTTATCCAACTTCAGCAGCCACCGCTAATCAAATGCCCAAAGTTCGGGTTCGGATGGACTCGAGCACGCTCCAGGTTCGCTCATCTCTAATGCTGAGCAATACTCAAGTCAGGCCAATAACAACTGAGCAAGTTCCAAGCAGTGGAAGTCCCACGCCACATCAGCCCCAAGACTGCAGAAAGCCATACCTGAATGTGTGGGGTGTTCAGCAGATCATTCAGCTCTTGGCTTTCTTTATGGTGACTTGCCTTTAAGACGTGCTGCACCTAAACCACAGGAAATATAAAGGAATAAGAAAAGTAATGCAGCTATAGCCGGATAGGATGGATTTTGTGCACATAAAGAGTAACTTGGCCTTAGTATTAGAGATAAGTTATGATGGAAAATTCAAGTGACATAAAGGTGACCCGTACAGAAAGAGAGCTGTACAGATTACTATAGATGGCAGAGGAGGCCATTATAAACACAACTAGCCATTAATTTTAAAGGGTGCACAAAAGATGCCCTCAGCTATCGAACAAGCGTTCTTTCCACTTGTCAGCTGATCACTTTTACATGGGCTGATTATTGGCAATAAGTGTTCCTGCCAGGTGATAATTGGCGGTAAAGGCAAACTGGATATATCCATGCAGCCAATTTCCCATTGCTAAACACTTACCGTCCATACTGCTCTGTGATCCAGTGTCTTCCTAAAAAAAATGTTCTTTATTCCTTAGCTGACAGTGTCACAGAGATGTGTCTGTGACACCGGCAGCGCCCGCCCTGCTCTCCTCCTCCAGAATGATTGACAGCTGGAAGCATCGGACAGTGGCCTAGACATACAGCATCAGCCGGAGAGCTGGGCGCATACTGAAAGCGTCACAGACACACCTCAGTCAGCCCAGGGATAAACAAAGTTTTTTTTAGAAAGACACCAGATCACAGAGCAGGGCGGACGGTAAATACGCATTGCTCATGTGACGAGCAATGGGAAACTGGCGGCAAGGATATATGCACATCCGTGCTTAAAGTTTCCCTTTAAGGGTAAGTTCACATTGAGCAAAACAATCCTGCCTGCCTCAGTTTGTCTATGGCATGGCTCACGCGCCTCCACTTCCACCGCTTTCCGCTCAAAGAATTGACATGTCGAGAGCGACGGAAGCAGAGGCACGTAAGCCCTCCCATACAGACGCTGTGTGACACTGAGGCAACGGGAGCTTCCCGGCGGAATTCCACCTGTTTTAATCAGTGTGAACAGGCCCTTAAGCTTGAGAAGCCTCAGCAAGGGCCACTGCGCTGTCATCCTAAAGCAGGCCATTTTTGTAAAACAAATGAACCATAAAGGGTGACCTACCTCCTGCGTTAACTCCTGCACACTGGGGGTAAGTGGATACGGGGGACTGGCTTTGTTCATGTGCACAGCTACAGCATTGTGGATTTTGAACGCATTCTGGAAGTCTACATTTTGCACCAGATGAAGAAGTAAACTGAGGTCTTCCTGGCTCTGAGAGTCTATCAAGGTGTGCTGGATGTCTTTCAGGGAGCTCAATAAGTCTTCCAATTCTGCAAAAGATGGAAAAACAACTTCTTTATTAAAACCAGAAAGGAAAGCAAAATAGATAGAGGAATAATACAGGATCCTGTATGAGTCATTAAAAACAAGGGCGGACAATGAGGGGCATGGATGCATCACATATCACACTCTCCTTGACCCTGTATGAACACTGCTAGAGTCCACGTCTAAGTCAGTATATCAATCTCTGCTATATATATATATACTAAGTAAGAGTACAGAAGTTCACTCACTGTCAGGCGGCACTGTGATGCCAGATTCTGGTGCCCTGAGATGTGAGCTGGACGGCCGGGGAGGCGGCAGGACGGACCCTCCCTGCAGCTGCCAGCTGTCGCCAGCGTTCACACGCAGCAATGTGACTACACATTGCACAAGGAAGACTGAAGGAGGTGATTCAAGGAGGAGGCAGCGCATCTCCAGAAAGCCGACAGGCAGTAAACAGCACAATGCCGCTTTGAGTGGCAGGAATAAAAGGCAGCTGTGTACAACAAACGGGAGCCCTGTTATATGGGCAATAATAAGATGCATCCCAACATTGCTGCCAATGCAGATCCTACGGTCTACACATGTGGCCACACACAGACACAAAAGGGAGCGGGGACGGGATCCTACACACTCCGGGCAAGAGACCGCCAACAAGTCCTTTATGGAAATGTAACATTTAGAGGCGTCCGGCGGCATGGAAATGTCTCACTTCTTCTCGTAACACTACAATAGCGCTCAGACACAAGACCTATGTCAGCCAGCCTATAGCCCAATCCATCACTGAGCTTCCTTCTGACGCCCACCCAGCCCCATACACGTCATATACTGGGAAGAACCCAAACATTTCTCTGAGAAGCAAAGATATGGAGAACCACATAAAGCCCATCATGGGGATGTATAAAGCCTTTATTACAGCCTGGGAAAGAGACGTGACGGCTGCCGGTCCGCTGCCTCCCACTGCAGCATTGTAACTAAAAGTGACACGTTATTCTATGAGAAAGTCCGATAATGTAACAGTGAAGGTCGCGGTGATCTCTGCGCACAGTGACCAACCTCATGTTATACAGATAGGGAGACGTCCGCAAGTCTTCTAGCGGTGAGACAAGTAAATGCATATGCCTGTCATGGCTTCTACAGGTCATAGATCCATAACACCCCTTTAATTTTAAGGTTTTGCCTCCATATAAGGGTTTTGATCAACACTGTAGGGTTAAAGGTTAAACTGGATGGACTCTTTTTGTGTGGAATCCAGGTGATTCATTCCTCCCCATTACCACATGTGTATGACATCCAGCCCCTACCAATGTGGTCGCCATTACAAACACCAGCGTTAGGGCCCTATTCCACCAGACGATTATCGGTCAGATTATCGTTAAATCGTTCGAATCTAAACGATAATCGTTCGGTTGAAATGCAGTTAACGATTAACGACCGAACGAGAAATCGTTGATCGCTTTATAAGACCTGGACCTATTTTTATCGTTGCTCGTTCGCATTGAATAAGACGTCGTTCAGTCGTTCGCAGTAGATGTGAACGCAATAGCGAAGAAAAAAACGATAGCAAATACGATCATAAGTAACGATTATCGTTCCATGGAAATGAGTGAACGTTTTCAGGTCTTTCACAATAGCGGCCGTTTGAGATCGTTAATAGTTAACAATTATGCGAACGATAATCGTCCGGTGGAATAGGGCCCTTAGACTCATTGTGCCGATGCGGTGCTGTAATAGGACCCTGTTATTTCTTCCCTCCTAGAGCTTCCACCATCAATGGTGAGCATATCGCTCATCACTGATGGTGGAAGCTCTAGGAGGGAAGAAATTGAGAGGTAAAAGTGTTTGGGACCAACAGAAACTCCAATGAAATGGAGACCATGTAAAGTTACGGAGCGGGGTCACGAGTCCTGGGGGCCATAATAGTCACCGACTCCATAACCGCAGAGACCAAACCTCATCTGGTATTGACATCAGCTCAACTACTGTGCCTGCCGGAGTGCCAAGCGTCAGGTGGAGGGGTGTAAAGCCACCCAAGCTGATGGAGGGGTCTGGGATTAGTGAATGCCAGGAGATCATTACCAACCTGCCTGCATTGTGCCTGGTGTAAAGTCTGATGGAGGGGGATATGGGGCTGTTTTTCAGGGGTCGGCCTAGGCTCCTTAGTTTCAGTGAAGGGAATATATCAAGGCACGTTAGCCAACTGTATAAATCCATGAATACAACAGTTTGAGTCCGACTCTTTTCTGTTCCAGCACTACTGCCCCGGTGTACACAGTAAGGTCCATACATGGTCCAAGACATATGTGGGAGGGGGGGGGGGGGGGCGCTGCTCACAAGACTCATTACAGACGCCTGAAATCTTCCTCTAGAAACCGGCTTCTAGAAAATCCATCCACCACTCTCTTGCCTCAGAGCCGGAGCACAAAGATGGCCCCATGTATTCACTCAACCTCAGTGAGTAATGGAAGGACTCACCGCTACCAGATATAGCAATCTCATTGACTGCTTCAACGGCGGCTAACCTCAGCCCAGTCAAATCCAGGCTTCAAGTCTCGCTGACTTTCGACATACGATTCTGCTGGCAATCTCAGAGGCTGACAGAGGCTTGCAGATCGACCCGGGACTCTGAGAATAACGGGACTCACACCCATACCACGGAGGGAGCTGCGACTACCCATGTCAATGACTCTTTGCAGAGTTTCAGACAAACCACACCATGGTATCAGACACCACACTAAATAAGATGCTTTGCACTTTTTAAGCGAATACCAATGTATTGCTTTAAAGGGGTACTCCAGGCAGGGGTTATTTTTATTGTATGGCCAGGGAGGGGGTGGATATAGAGGCCGCTGGTCACTTACCTCCCCGGTTCCATCGCCGGTTCCCGGATCGCGCCGCCCCGTTCTCCCGTCCGGCCGCCACTTCCTGGTCTGAGCTGCGACTTGAGACGTGACGTCTCAAAGCAGTTCAGCCATTCAGTGGTCGGAGTGGAGTCCTGCCTCGGCCGCTGTCTCAAGCCACAGCTCAGACCAGGAAGCGGCGGCCGGACGGGAGAACAGGGCGGCGTGATCCAGGACCCGGTGATGGAACCAGGGAGGTAAGTGACCGGCGGCCTCTATTTCCACCCCCTCCCTGGCCATACAATAAAAATAACCCCTGCCCGGAGTACCCCTTTAAGATTTTTACTTTAACAGATCAGTGCAGGGATGCCAATGGCGTGGCCCAGAGGCGCTGGTCTATTCCCTGTCACCGGTCCGGCCTGAAGTGACATTCTGCCCACCCCTGTGTCAGAGGGGAAAGGTTCTGTCACATTGGGGGCCGGCGGGCCCCCCTCCAGTGCTTCAGGCCGGACCGGTGACCCGGAATAGATCAGCGTCGTGTGCAGGAACCAGCCTCACCGCACCAGCGCCAGTCTATTGATGTAAAAGTACATTTCCTTCGAAATGTTGTTAAAAAGGAACTTCTCCACTATGCTGAAATGGCACTAAGATAGTGTGTCCCATATAGAAACTAAAATGGCCTCGTATGCAAAAGCCTATAATAATCTGTTAGACGACACTGTCCTAGCTATGCAAAACTAGCCAACGCCGAAGATAGGAATAGGCGTAATAATATTACATTTAGAGGGATCTTAGAAAACATCCCCAATAATGACCTTATCTTCTTTATTTAGCAATTTGCCAAAATACTATTCCCAGATCTCGAGCACTCTAAATGGAGCATAGAAAGGGTTCATTGGGGTGCCCAAACCAAAATCCCTCCCAGACACAACCCAGAGAGATGTACTCACACGATTCATGTTTTTCCAAACAAAAGAAAAACTCATGATGGCTGCGAGACAACAACAGCCATTACCTGACTCCTACTCTAAACTAACCTGTGGGCTGCCACCCTCCAACCCTTAAAGGGAACCAATCACACAGAAATTGCCCCCATTAATAAGGAAACGTGCTGGTACATCACTTAGCACGCTTCCCAAACATCCCCTTGTGCCCTCCTTTATTACCCCGCAATCTTACATTTGTGAAGTCCTGCGCCGTTTGCTAATCAGCCCCAACTAGTCATGGTCCTGGGCGTAGTTATCCGGGTCCTGGGCGGCTTCCAGTGCCGTAATCCCGCCCAGAGGGGCGTGATTCAAAGACCTGCACTCCGCCGACATCATCTCTGGCTTGCGTTCCATGTCAGTGGCGCGTCGCGTCTTTCACACGCCGCGCATGCGCAGTACGGTGGGAGAAGACGCCGACGTACTGCGCATGTGAGGCGCGTGGAAGACGTCGAAGCCAGAAATGACTTCGGCGGAGCGCAGGTCTTTGAATCACGCCCCTCTGGGCATGATTGCGGCGCTGGAAGCCGCCCAGGACCCGGATAATTACGCCCAGAACCATGACTAGTTCAGCCCACCATGACTACTTGGGGCTGATTAGCATACGGCGCGGGACTTCACAAATGTAAGATTGCGGGGTGATAAAGGAGGGGACGGAGGGTACAGGGGGATGTTTGGGAAGCGTGCTGGGTGATGTACCAGCACGTTTCCTTATCAATGGGGGCAATTTTGGCGTGATTGGTTCCCTTTAACCCAGGCACTCAGACGCAGCTCTTTACTCTACAGGTGAGGGTTTCCCATGAACCTGCTGGTCCTATGCAAGGGAACCACACACGTCACTAAAACACTAGCAGAGGGTCTAGAATTCCTTACAGCATGTGATAATCCTCCCTGTGAAGCTTTACCACTGCATTCTCCAAATTCTACCCTGAAAAGGATGGACCCAGTATGGCACTACAAGGAACGCAAGAACACAGGTGGATACAATAGTGTCGTAACTTAAGAGCCAGAGGAACAAAGTGTGTATCCCTTATACATCTATATCTCATGTTTCCAAGTCTTGTTCTAACGCCCGAGGAAGCTTTTTTTTTTTTTGCTGATTACTTGAGTCAATTATTCTGCCTTGTTGCAGAGTTTATGTTTTTCCCTTTCTGTAGAATCCCTACAACATTGGTGGACTCCAACATCGAACAAGACAAGGGTAGACGAACAATGTGCAATTACACTGAACGATGAGTGAAAAAATGCAGAACTATAGTGAACGAATGTGGAATTACAGCGAACGTTTAGTGAACAATTAACGATAATTTTAGGTTCAGATCTAAATCAACGATCAACGACATACGAACGATTTTTCAATCTTTGCCTGCAAACACACACAAATAGTATCGTTTAAATTCGAACGATATAACGATTTTTCGCACGATAATCGTCCCGTGTAATAGGGCCCTTAGAAATCAAAGGGAGTGAACTCCATCAGAGACTTACTGAATGAGACTCTTTCCTTCTATATCTCTTAAAGGCCACATACAATATCCCAACTCCTACAAATCAGAAGCCTACTCTTCAAACTTTATGTTAATGAGCTAAAGGGCAGATCAATACTCCACAACCTTCTGACGCTTACTAAGCCACCAGCCTTTGCTAAGTGGGAGCGAGAATTGCAAATCCACATTCCGGGTAAGCAGTGGAGAAATGCTCTGCACCATGTATACAGAACGTTTAGATGTTCCGATGGGTTACCCACCAGGAAGCCATGATAAAAGCCTTCTACAGATGGTATTTCTACCCCCCTCGCCTTCATTCCATCTACCCTGCTAGCTCCCCTGTGTGTTGAGAAATACTCTAGCTCCTATGTTATGGAATTACTCTATGGATAGCGATGGTCTCTCTAGTAGGTGGGTTACTACCGCCTGGAAGCTTTCCAGCACCAGCTCACTTTCTATGACTCAGTGTTATGTGATGAAGGGCACGGCACATGGGAAGGTACAGGAAAACCTATTGCACCTTGGTCTCTAGGAGAAGAACACTAGAAGTCAATACTGTCCAACTCCACCCACATCTTTCTTTTTCTGGAGGAAGGAGATATAGGGTATATGAGGTTATACTGACACCTCTCCTCTATGCCAGCATGAAATGACCTGCGCTAATGTTTGTTCTGACAGAGGGCAACACTGAAGTTGGTTGAGTGGACAAGCCCTTTAATAACAGGGCCACTATACGAGGGTGAGTTTTGCTGGCAAAGAGGCTTCTCACTATAAGGGTATGTGCACTTTAAGGCGAGGAACTTCAAGCAGAATCCTCACTTCATTTAATGCATGTTCCGCTTGAAATTCCGCCAATAAATGTCCCATTGTGTACAATTGGCTTTCCGCTCTGGGGTTCCCACTGCAGATTTTAAGTGCGGAATGTTTCTCAGCAGATCCGAAGTCTTGTCAATTCTTAGGGCAGATTCCGCTCGAGATATCTCATAGAAGTCAATGGCGCTTATAATTTCCGCTTTCTACTCAAATTTCGCCAGAGCTGAGGAGATTTCAAGCAGAAAACTTTTCTCTTCAATTCCTCACCTATTCTTTAGTGTGAACATAACCTAAGGCACCTTTGTGGTTTTTGTGCTGCATTTTGGGGATGTCACACACTCCATGCATCTCCCTTACGGGGCTTGTAAGCAGAATATGGTCTTTTTTTTTTCTCCAAAAAAAGGGCTAGGTCTTATTCCCTTCTTGTACTTAGTATTACACTGTTTCTCTATGGGAGAGCGGAGAGCTGCGGCGCGTGAGCCCTCCCATAGAGAAACAGTGTCACACTGAGTTAGGCAGAATTCCGCGGCAGAGAGTTCCGCCACACTTGCTCAGTGTGAACATACCCTAGCTAGGGCTTATTTTCAGAGTAGGGCTTACATTTCAAGCCTACTCCAAAAACGCTGCAAAATCAAGCTTATTTTAGGGGGTAGGGCATATTTCTGGAGAAACAGGGTCGCTCAGCATTTGATTACTGGTGGCTGAAGTAGTTGGATGCAGCCCTAGGGAGTCCTGTAAAACACGGATACAGCCATAGGCCAAATCCATGTTTTCTAGGCCTCCCTGGAGCTACATCTAACTTCTTCAGCTACTGGTATTCAAATGCCGCATGACTGGACCAGAGCATGTTTAAGTCACGGTCATCTCAAGCTGTAGCCCATGAGAGTCATATATATGTATACAGTTTATGTTCTATCCTGTTAAGGTCACCTTAAGACAATTTGATTGAAAAGACGTAAGGGTAATAGTATGGCCACAGAGAAAGACGACGCCTTAGCCCCGGCCACAAAGAAGGACGATGCATTAGTCCCGGCCACAGAAAAGTACAACGCCTTAGTCCCAGCCACAGGGAAGGACAAAACATTAGTCCCGGCCACAGATGATGACATCTTGGGTTAAAGTGCATCTGCCACCTGAAGAAGCATTACTTCATAAAGGGATACTAGTAACACATACCCCTCTGTTGTCTGTGCCTTTAATCTTGGGAACATTCTTTTTTATTCTGCACTGAGGCACAAGAAAGGTGTGGCCTCTTTCACACTATGATGTGCCACTCCTCTAATACACTTCAATGCAGAGAGGAGGGCTTTTACCCTGTATGGCAGGGGTCCTCAACTGGCGGACCGCGGTCCAGGTTCCTGGAACCTGGACCGCGGAGGCCAGCTGTCCGGACCCCTGGTCAGACCTCCTAACCGCCCCGTCCCGGGACGACCCCCATGTGTCCCGCTTCCCACCGCAATGCCTCCCACCCCATAGGCGTACTGTCCTTAGATTTCAGTACGCCTGTGGGGCTGGGGGCAGTGTCGGCCCGGCCCCCGGCTGATACGCGCTCTCTGGGGATGTCCCGGGGATTCCCCAGCAGAGTGCGCACCAGTGACCTCAGTGTACGCAGCCGGCCTGCACTTCCCGGAAGTACAGGCCAGCGGCGTACACTGAGGTCACTGGTGCGCGCTCTGCTGGGTAATCCCCGGGACATCCCCAGAGAGCGCGTATCAGCCGGGGGCCGAGCGGACAGGAGAAAAGAAGAAGACAGCCGCAGCGGGGAACGAGGTGCTAGGTGAGTTGTGGTTTGTTTGTTTTTTTGTCTGGGGGCCATCTATAAGGGGAGAGCTCACAGGGGGGCTAAATACTACTGGGGGAGAGCGCACAGGGGGCTATATACTACTGGGGGAGAGCTCACAGGGGGGCTATATACTACTGGGGGGAGACCTCACAGGGGGGCTACATACTACTGGGGGAGAGCGCACAGGGGGCTATATACTACTGGGGGAGAGCTCACAGGGGGGCTATATACTACTGGGGGAGCAACAGGGGGGGCTATATACTACCAGGGCAGTCACCCCCTTTGTACCCAATATCAAAGTGCTGTGAGAGAGAGAAAAAAAAACGCCAATTTTCCCGCTAATAAGCATCAATTCTGTATGTAAATAGTTGAACGTTTGTGAAAAGTAACAAAGCACGTTTCCTACTGAAGTTCAGCTCGGACCTTCACCTGACAATAGACCCCGGTAAGTGGACCTTCACTAAAAGTTGTTGAGTACCCCTGCTGTATGGACTACGCAGATTGTATGGAGGTACACAGCTCTCTCAGTCCCTTACTCGCTCTTCCTCTCCTGCACAGGGATGGTTTGCCCATCCCCACTTCCTGTGTTCTGTCTTGCTATGTCTGTTACTAGAGACTGATTAGCCCAGACGACAGGCAGTGGACAGCAGATTACAGGGAAGTGAGACCTACTGGCCAAGGCTTCAGTGCTGTATTTTTGAGGTAAGGAGTCATTTGTGCTAAATAAAGTGATTTACAATCCTGTTAGGAATCACATTGAGTGTCACATGTTTGAAACAGTGATAGTAATTGTTGAGTCGAAGTTGAGAAAAAAGCAGATTAAGGAATATTTTTGAGGTTTTTGAGATAAAGGCCCGGATATGCGGCTTGAAAGGCAGAACAGTCAAAGGTGACTCCGAGGGGGGAGTGTAAACCACTAACTGTGATCGAGCAGTCGGGTGTGGAGGTAAAGCACCCCGACAAGAGGTTATGTGCCATCAGTATAGAAGCTATAGGATTCTATAATCTGTTCCAGGCCAACAGTACAAAGCACTGGGAGACTCCAACAGAGACAGGCGAGGTCAGGAGGCGGTGTGAGTGGGAGACACTGAATGTACACTGGTGAGGTAAGATGAGATCCAGGAGGCGGCCAAGAGATGAGAGAGTATGTAACAGGAGGGAACGGCTGGCTGTGAACCAGTCTACAGCCACCTTCCCATTATAACACTATGTGAGAGAGCAGAATTCCCTAATATTTCCTATTATACACCACAGGTAAGGCAGAGGAGAGGGTTAATGCTTTGCGGTAGGAGGACAGGGGTCCTGCACTTTCTGTCAGGCAGGGTCATAAAACAATTAGAATACAAGGCTGGTAATATAATAGGCCTGTGGAGAAGAAGGTCCCATCACCCTCCTGTAAATCTGTCGCTATGTTGTGATTTATAACCCGCTTCGCTATATGTGAGCTGAAGAGAGGGGGCGCTGGTGATCTACTATGTCCTGTGCAAGGACTGTATCCATACTGTGGAGTGTCAGTCCCTGGAGTTATCCTCTGCTGACAGCCCGGCACTAGGGTAAATGGGGCATAAGACCTTGTTCACACTTAAAAGGGTACTCTGGTGACATCTATTGTTCTTTCAAATTAATTGGTATCAGAAAGTTATATAGATTTGAAATTTTATTCTATTTTAAAATCGCAAGTCTTCCAGTATTTATCAGCTGCTGTATGTCCTACAGGAAGTGGTGTATTCTATCCAGTCTGACACAGTGCTCTCTGCTGCCACCTCTGTCCATGTCAGGAACTGTTCAGACCAGTAGCAAATCCCCATAGAAAACCCTTCCTGCTCTGGACAGTTCCTGACATGGACAGATGTGGCAGTAGAGAGCACTATGTCAGACAGGAAAGAATACATCACTTCCTGCAGGACATACAGCAGATGATAAGTACTGTAAGACTGGAGAATTTTCAATAGAAGTAATTTACAAATCTATATGAAACTTTGACACCAGATGATTTGAAAGAGAACATTTCATCTGAGTTACCCTTTAAATCCTATGTTATAAAATAAGCCTTTCCTGTGTAGTGAGGTGGTGCCTGAATCCAGAAACAGCTCCACTTTTATCAGTAGGCTGTGTGTGGTATTGCAGCTGCACTCAGCTGCTCGGCTACAGTGCACATTTCTATGACCAAAAAATATACACAGTGTTCTCTATTCAGAGGTCCCATTAACATCAATGTGCCAGACATTATACAACCTACTATAGTTTATGATAGAACAGGTGCAATATAACATGTTAATCAAAGGATGATGGGATAATCCAAAAGTATAAAAATACATTTAACGTGTCACTGTCACCATAGGAAACATTTGACATGCGACAGAGACATGTCAAACGTTTTGATCGGTTCAGGTCGGAGTGTTCAGACCTGTACAGATCATCAGAATAAGCGGGAAGAGGACTTATGCTCTGCGCTAGCATAATCCGTCAGGCTCCATAGACTTACATTATGAGCCCGACTGATCAGGTGACAAGAGAGGGACGCTCTTAGTGAACACTCAAACCCAGACCGATCAAAACTTTTCATATGTCTCTATCATGTCAAAAGCTTTTTTTTTTTCTTTTATGGGGACAGCGACACTTTAAATCAAATGCACCACAGTCCATTCGCTTTAAAGTGACTGTACCGCCAGGCCCAGGCTGAAGCACTGGAGGCGGGCCGACCCACCCTTAGTGGGAAGAAACCCCAGCCCCTCCATGACGTGACTCCATTAGAATCAATGGAACCCTATCATAGAGGGGCTGGGGTTTCCTCCCACTAAGGGTGGGTCGGCCGCCTCCAGTGCTTCAGCCTGGGCCTGGTGGTACAGTCACTAAGTTTTTGACATGGATAGAACGGCGCCAGCGTGGGGTGCTAGGTGGTAAGGCCCCCACTGATAGGGCTAGAACGGAGGGAGAGAAGTACTTGGCTCAGCAGCATGCCCATTCATTTCTGAGTCCATACACTCTTTCCAAGCAGAAACAAAGACCGTTTGGGCTGATATGGTTTCCTTGAGCATTGCATAAAGCACCTGGAGCGGCCCCGGCACGTACCGGCCACGGCCGCAGCAGGTGCTTTATAACGGAGAAAATGACTTTTATTCCCCGGCTCGTGACTAGATACGAGCGGGGAAGTAGTAGTCATGGTGGGCGGCTCCCCGCTCGTATTTAGTCACTGCGCTCTGCCTGTCAGCGCGCTCAGAGGGGATGATTGACAGGCACAGAGGTCAGCTGAGCGGGACCGGAGCCGGGAGCCTCACTGCAGCCGCGCCGCCGAGCAGGTAATGTATGCTCTCGGCGGCAGGCTGCAGGGTGCGGCCGGGGATGGGGGGGACGCGGGCTGCAGGATGCGGCCGGGGATAGGGGGGATGCGGGCTGCAGGATGCGGCCGGGGATGGGGGGATGCGGCCGGGGATGGGGGATGCAGCAGCGGGGCTGTGGACAGCAGGGGGTTAAAGCACATATCGACAGCGGGATGTCAATCCCGCTGCGAGTATGTGCTATTATAGGGGTTAATGGTACCGGATCCGCGGCGGTTCTCGCTTCGAATCCGCAGAAGTGAGATCCGCTGCGGATCCGGTAGGTGTGAAGGCACCCTAAATGTACTTATTTATCCGCTAGAAGGTGTAGTAGCGCTCAGCTAATTAACGTGTGTCTTTGTTTCTGCTTGGAAAGAGTGTACAGACTTAGAAATGAATGGGCACGCTGCTGAGCCAAGCGCTTCTCTCCCTCCGTTCTAGCTCTATCAGTGGGGGCCTCAGCACCTAGAACCCCACCAGTCCAAACCTTTGACATAAATTCAGCTGAAAGCTTGGGTATACGTTAAGAAATTACCAAAATGAAGCTTTCTGTGACACAAACTGTGTTCCTCCCATCCAGTTGTGACCAGCAATACTGGGATGGGAAGGTCTTAGACCCAACATGGATCATAACAACAAGCCTAAAAACACTGGACACAATGGGGAGTTCCTTACAGCCAACAGAGGCTCCCTATGACGTATGACACCTATTACTTGTGAGCCACTAAATAAGCGCTCCGGCACAATGAACACAAAGAGCGCGGGGGGCACAATAACACAGCAGGCGACTAGTTTCTATGAGACGTCGTAAATCAGGACTATTGTCTCCTCCTTTTATCATGTTCTTACATCCAAAATTCTTCTAAGTATTTGCAGGGCATTTTTACCTCCTGAAATTCCCATTGCTATCAAAAAATACAACTACTGATGGTCTGTCCGAAAGTCCTTTAATATCAGTGGGTCGGACTGACAACGCTGCAACAATGCTGCCAATTAGCTCACTAGCACTGCAGGTCAAATATATTAAAGAGAAGGGGAAAGAGCTGCAAAATCTGCTAGATCGGCGCTCTCTTACAGAGCCTATTACATGGCTGAATGATTGCGCAAGCAAGCCCTTGCTTATATAGAAAAAAATGAAGATTATACTTACCTGCCCAGGCTCCTGCGTGCCCTCCTGCCGGTTCCCCTCTCATTGCAGCTGCCGCTGAAGCTTCTAAAGCACTCTCTAAAGTGACAGGCCGCTCAGCCAATCACTGACCGAAACTAGACATCGCTGTGGCCAGTGATTGGCTGAGCAGTCTATTGCTTCAGAGATAGGTGTAGAAACTCCATCTGCAGCTGCGATCAGCAGGAAACAGGAGGACACAGGACAGCCTGGACAGGTAAGTATAGGCATATTTTTTCCTTTACCACCCGCCGCACATCACTATTGTAGTGTGTAGCGATGCACAGCCGGCGGTCAATGTTTTTTAAACTTGCTGAAAGACAACAATCAGCCAATGATCGGCTCTTCAAATGATCGTTTTCTTTATGACATGGAGCGATATTTGCCCAAATCATTCCGATTTAAAGTGCTTCAAAGTCCTTAGGCATGAAATCATCTTGTATGAAAAAACGGACACCGATCACACAGAAGCAACGTCCACATCCTTACCTAACACTTTTACAGCTCGGCCGGGACTTTCCAAGACAGGTCCTTCATCCGTATCAAAAATAGGATTATCTATTCCAGTTTTAGGAAATGTCTGTGCCAACTTTTTGAGTCTCATGGAAGAATTAACATCCAGGTCCTGCTTCTTTCCCTCCTCTTCCCGTCTACGTCTCATATCCTCCTGCTGCTGTCGAATCCGTTCCAGTTGAGCGCTCCTCCGTATGGGCATCGCCCGTGTGCCCAAGTCCCCGGGGCAATCCACCGCCATCTCTCGATGTTTCTGCGGCTCGTCTGGAGAAAGGTCCGCACTTTGCTTTTCACTATCAGAGTCTTCCGTTACATGACCATTCACATGGGAAGTGGTCATGGCTGCTGAGAGCTCCCCGCGCTGGCTTTATACGTGGATGAGCGCCGAACCATCTATATCCTGGCCCATTGTAGCGTTCCGCAAACAAAGGAAATATGATTGTTCTGAGCTTGACGTTACCTAACAATAAAACATACAAAAAACAGGTGTATTAAACATCACATTAATCTCCATCAAGTATATGCAAATGACATGTGACTAAGAAGGACCCCCCCATATTGTAACAATAAACATTAATAAAGTCATTAATAAAAAAAAAAACAACTTTTGACATGTCGTAGAGCCATATAAGTGAAGAACGGACATAGATTCCATGGATGAACCGAGAGACGAATATACTGTAGTTGGGCTTCAGGCATTTACCAGTAAAAGTAACAATTTAGTACTGCAAAATGATCCTTCTGACTACCCTAGACCACCAGGGATCTGCACATTAACCCCTTTTAATGACTTGCTGGGATACTTTCCTTGCCTACCAGGAAAAGTAATATTTCCCCATTACTTCCCCAGCCCACCAGGGATATTAACATGTATCCAATTCTCTAGACCACCAGGGATCCTTACAGTAAGGGCCCTATTACACGGGACAATTATCATGCAAAAATTGTTATATTGTTTGAATTTAAATGATAATCTTTCTGTGTAATTGCAGGCAACGATTGAAAAATCGGTCGTATGTCGTTGATCATTGATTTAGATCTGAACCTCTATAATTCCACATACGTTCGCTCAAGTTCCGCATTAGTTCACTAGTCGTTCAGTGTAATTGCACATGGTTTTGGTGGATCAGAAGGAATAAATGATCATAGTAACGATCGCAATAACGACCATCGTTCTGTGTGGTGAACGATTTCAGGTTAACGATAAACAATCTCGTTTGGCATCGTTCATCGTTAGTCATCAATCGTTAAAAATCACTCCGTGTAATAGGACCCAAACCCTGCACCCTTTGTATCCATCTATTACAGTGAATACTGTTAAGAATAGGAGGCAGTCCGACCACACAGAGTGTTACTATATTAGTCGCCTGCTAATAAAAGCTTTATAGACCCAGCAGAACAGTGGCGGTCAGACCCATGCATCTCAATAGATAAACCTCTTGGGGTAGGAGTCAGGTTAGACACCGCTCGTGTTGTAAGGCCTTTGCTTTAGTCCTGAAGGGACACAATAAAGCTACTGTAGACAGCACATTGCCACCCTGACTGGGCGTAATGCAGGCGGCCATGCAGCATAATAAGCTTACATAGAGGGATAAGCAGATAATCGCCCAGAGCAATGTTACACTGCTAGTATAAAACATGCAGAGATGTCACAGCATCTGTAAGATATATAGTCTGCACTCTGCTCTATGTATACAGCTAGATAGGACACGCTGCACTATAGTAGTCATAGTAGAGCGGCATGATACCTTCCCTCCAGTCCATAAGTAATGCTCCTTGTCTAGTAGTCAAATCTAGGCTAAGCGTCTCAACACCCATCCAGCTGTCAGAGTAGCCCCCTACCACCTCCCTAGTGGTCACAGAAAGCCCACCCATGTGTTCACAATGTTATACACCCACACCCAGCTGTATGCAGGTTCCTATTGTGTTCTCCCTGTGGCAGGCTGAAAGCTATGATGGGTCTGTGCCAGGCCCCATTACCTTCACGTGCCCTAACATTAAAAAGCGTCATCCAAAAGGACCGAAACCCACTCCACAGAATTTAAAAATGTTCTTTTAAATCAACTGGTGGCAGAGATTTATAATTTATTCCTATTAAAAATTCTCCAGTATTCCAGTACGTATCAGCTGCTGTGTGTCCTGCAGGAAGTGGTATATTCTTTCCAGTCTGGAGAGCAGGAGAGGTTTTCTATGAGGATTTGCTATTGTTTTGGACAGTTCCTGACATGGACAGAGGTGGCAGCAGAAAGCACTGTGTCAGACAATACACCACTTCCTGCAGGACATGCAGCAGCTACAGCAGTACTGGAAGACGGAAGATTTTGTAAAAGAATTACAAATTTCTGGCACTTTCTAACACCAGTTGGTTTTAAAGATTTTTTTTCTTTTCTGGAGTACCCCTTTAAAAGAATCACAATTCAATGGGGAGCCTGGTAAATGATAAACTGGGACGGGGTCTCCAATCTGTGCCTCTCCAGCTGCTGCAAAACTACAACTCCCAGCATGCAATAGCAATCTACTGTGCACTAATTTAGTGGTCAGCAAGCTGTCGCGCTTCAGCTTTTGCAAAACTACCAACCCCAAAACCAGATGGGAGACCATTAGATTAGAGCCCAGTAGGCTCAGGGCATGCTGGGATTTGTAGTCTTAGGGCCCTATTCCACGGGACGATTATCGCTCGGATTATCATTAAATCGTTCGAAACAAATAAATTGTTCAGTTGAATAGCAGTTAATGATTAAACGACAAACAAGAAATCGTTTATCACTTAATAGGACCTATTTTTATCGTTAACCGTTCGCATGGAATGAGACGTCGTTCGGTTGTTCACAGTAGCAACGAAAGCAATAGCGACAAGACGACCACAAGAACGATCATAAGTAATGATCATCGATCCGTGTAAATGGGTGAAAGATTTCAGGTCGTTCGCAATAACTGTCATTTGAGATCATTTATCGTTAACGATTATGCGAACGATAATCGTCCCGTGGAAGAGGGCCCTTACAATTGCTAGAGATGCTGGAGAAGGCTGGATTGGGGCACAGTAGGCTGTCAGGGCATGCTGGGATGTGTAGTTTTACAATGGCTTTGAGGTCAGAGGTTGGAGAGCAGAGGATTAGGGCCCAGCAGACAGATAATCGGTGAATGGGATAATCCGGTGGATGTTACGCTGTGTGAGAAGTCTCTAATCTTGCGGCTGTAGATTGGGTCTGGCCTGTGCTTACACCAGTATGAGGCAGGGCATCATGGAGAGGTGGTGTAAGGACCTACACAGAAGGTAAGCAGCCTCTCAGGAATAAAGTGGAATGTGTGAAGTATCTGAAGAATGCTGCTAGCCAATCTGCAGGCCGGCCGCCAGCCTGACACTGTGCAGACACCACACACACCGGGCAGCCACAACTAATAGAAATGGGAAAGTCTGAAACCCACCTGTATTGTGGTCCGCTATGACCCCCCCCCTTACTTACACTGCAGCTCCACTTGTTCGCACGCCCCCTGCACACACATATACAGCCACCAGGAAGTCAGGACAAGGACACCATGACTTTAAGGCACAGATCATTTATCACTTTCCCCTTGACAAGATAAGGGAAGTATTCACCAGATCACTCAGCGCCTTATGCGATTATATCTCACTGGGACCTGTGAAAGTGGAGGCCCGGCCAATAACACAGGGACACCTCACCCCATACAAAAGGGACGCTCAATGGAGACACCAACTTTACATTAGGTAAAAATTGTCTCTGATATTCAAAATATATACAGAATATTGCTTTAAAATATGTGTCTCACAACAAGCTTGCTGACTGTTTCCAATCACAATAATGCATAGAGAGTGAATATATCAGCATGGCGCATGGTTCACCCCCGCTCCATTTAGACAGGGGTGGGGGAAAGACCAAGGGTTGATGCCCAATGATAAAGAAACGATCAGCTGATGATCTCTAATAGGGCCCTAAAGGTCTATTTACACAGAAAGATTATCTGACAGATTATCTGCCAAAGGTTTGAAGCCAAAGCCAGGAATGGATTTGAAATGAGGAAAAACCTCTGGCTTTCCTTTATGACCTGTTCTCTGTTTAAAGTCTGTTTCTGGCTTTGGCTTCAAATCTTTGTCAGATAATCTGTGTAAATGGACCCTTAGTATACAAGGTACCTCTCATTCGGATCACATGGAAAGATACCCTTTCCAATCCTAAAGCAAGCGGTATATGGGACAGGCGGAAGCCCCCATAACTTTGCATTGTAAGTGTATTACAATGAAAGTCTATGGGGCTTCTGGCAATACCTCTTAAAGGGGTTATTCAGCGCCACAAAAACATGGCCACTTTCTTCCAGACATGGCACCGCTCTTGTCTCCGGGTTGGGTGCAGGTTTTGCAACTCAGTTCCATTGAAGTGAATGGAGCTTAATTGCAAAATCCACCTGAAATGGAGGCAAGAGAGGTGTTGTCTCTGGAAGAAAGTGGCCATGTGTTTCTAAGGGTATGTTCACACTGAGTAAAACAGGCGGAATTCCGTGGCAGAACTTTCTGCCACAGAATCCCGCCTGTCTCAGTGTGCCATAGCCCGACATAGCCATGTCACTTCTCTGAGCGGGGAATAAAAAGTCATTTTTCCCTGGTATACTGCTGCTGGTATGTGCTGCGGCTGCTGCAAGAGCTTTATACAGCGCTCCAGGGAACCATATCAGCCCAATTGGTTGTCTTTAAAGAGGTTATTAAAAACAGCACTATCCCTGTCCCCAGTTTGTGTGTGGTATTGCAAGTGCGTTCCATTCAAGAGTAATACCACACATAACCTCAGGACAGGTATAACGCTGCAAGAAAGTAGCAATAGTTTTCTAATCCTGGATAACTTACACCATGTGCACCTTCAGGCCTATGTCCTAAACAGTGGATAGAATGTGAGCTGCACTACTGAAGCCATATAGTATAAGGCCTTGTGGCTTACTGTATGTGCATCCTCTGTGCACTAGACATCTTCACCCATAGGGGTCAATGAGTTCTCTTTTCTGAGACTTCATGAAGACTGAATTAGGCCGTACATCACTCCGACTGAGGTCAGCAGCTACAAGGTGACCAGGTCATCTGACCTCGCCACCTGTAACTACAAATAGCATACTACTAGGGGATGATGCACTTTCCACCTATAGTCGTACTGCATGTACGGTGTATATATATATATATCTACGAATAGCATACTACTAGGGGATGATGCACTCTCCACCTATAGTCGTACTGCATGTACGGTGTATATATATATATATATATATATATATATATATATATATATACGAATAGCATACTACTAGGGGATGATGCACTTTCCACCTATAGTCGTACTGCATGTACGGTATATATATACACACACACTACAAGTAGCATACTACTAGGGGGAGCCCAATGTATTGCACTTCTTCCGCCTACAGTATATGAGGATGTAGTATAGCCAGTCATCCTCCTAGGTATAACAATGCACACAGGACATCACGGAGCTGCATTTCCCTTTCCTGCCGGCCTGCTCGGGGCTGACACTATCACGCGGCCAGCTGGGAGTTCTCCTTCTTACAAAAGGGATTAGCATTCCACAGGCATTCCTTAGGTCAAGACCATTAGTTCCTATAGCAACTAGTGGGCAAGCCTGGGAAAGCGGTACAAAGGCCGGGGCACAGACGGCCCATGTAAATAAAAGGTGATCTCACGCCAGGCATCAGCGTTGATGTCATCAGACGTGACCAGATTCCCAAGGTGGAATGGGCCATCGCCTTCCTAGAGAGGAAATGACCACTACATGCAGGAGAGGGATGGAGAACCTGCGACCCCCCCAGGTCTTGTAAAACTACAATTCCCATCATGCCTGGACAGCCAGAGCACACTGTGCAAATGGGATTTGCTTGTTAGAAAACATCCGGATATAAGAAATCGGCGATATACGTGAACACATCCTAATGGAAGAAATGAGTCATCACAATGTATAAACTTTATCCACCTCGAAAAATCCACAGCAGGATGAATGTGCCTCCTATGTGAGTAATGCGAGGACTTGTATGACAGGACGTGGTCTTATGCAATGAGAGGTGCCTTGGTAATGAATGCAGATAGTGTGTACAGGTCCCGGCACGCTGGTGTTGGATACACAGGTGTGTGCGCCGCCCCGTGCACTGCATAAAGTGACAACGACGCCGAGGACTCTGGTGAGTTTGGGCCTTGGCAAGGAAGGGTCACTGGCAAAGAGCCCCGGATGGGAAGATTTATAGCCAAGATAGGAACCGACAAACTCCAAGGAAGGAATCTTAGATATGTCTCCTAAACAAGGTCTTAGCACACAGCTTTTATTGGCGTAGGGAGTCGCCTCCAGACTTAATCACTGACTGTTTAGGCATACAATAATGGGAAGAAGGAGGAACGTTCCCTAATAATACAACTAATAAGATGGCACAATACCACCCTGCCACCACCTCAACCATCTCCTGTGCCCATTGTGACAGCTGGTAAATGACCTTCACTGGAAGTGCGGATACCTCGTCACATCAAACCAGAGGCTGAATACCTCGTCACACCAAACCAGAGGCTGAATACCTCGTCACATCAAACCAGCGGCTGAATATCTCGTCACATCAAACCAGCGGCTGAATACCTCGTCACATCAAACCAGCGGCTGAATACCTCGTCACATCAAACCAGCGGCTGAATACCTCGTCACATCAAACCAGCGGCTGAATACCTCGTCACATCAAACCAGCGGCTGAATACCTCGTCACATCAAACCAGAGGCTGAATACCTCGTCACATCAAACCAGAGGCTGAATATCTCGTCACATCAAACCAGCGGCTGAATACCTCGTCACATCAAACCAGAGGCTGAATACCTCGTCACATCAAACCAGCGGCTGAATACCTCGTCACATCAAACCAGAGGCTGAATACCTCGTCACATCAAACCAGCGGCTGAATACCTCGTCACATCAAACCAGAGGCTGAATACCTCGTCACATCAAACCAGAGGCTGAATATCTCGTCACATCAAACCAGCGGCTGAATACCTCGTCACATCAAACCAGAGGCTGAATACCTCGTCACATCAAACCAGCGGCTGAATACCTCGTCACATCAAACCAGAGGCTGAATACCTCGTCACATCAAACCAGCGGCTGAATACCTCGTCACATCAAACCAGAGGCTGAATACCTCGTCACATCAAACCAGCGGCTGAATACCTCATCACATCAAACCAGAGGCTGAATACCTCGTCACATCAAACCAGAGGCTGAATATCTCGTCACATCAAACCAGCGGCTGAATACCTCGTCACATCAAACCAGAGGCTGAATACCTCGTCACATCAAACCAGCGGCTGAATACCTCGTCACATCAAACCAGAGGCTGAATACCTCGTCACATCAAACCAGCGGCTGAATACCTCATCACATCAAACCAGAGGCTGAATACCTCGTCACATCAAACCAGAGGCTGAATATCTCGTCACATCAAACCAGAGGCTGAATACCTCGTCACATCAAACCAGCAGCTGAATACCTCGTCACATCAAACCAGAGGCTGAATACCTCGCCACATCAAACCAGCGGCTGAATATCTCGTCACATCAAACCAGCGGCTGAATACCTCGTCACATCAAACCAGCGGCTGAATACCTCGTCACATCAAACCAGCGGCTGAATACCTCGTCACATCAAACCAGCGGCTGAATACCTCGTCACATCAAACCAGCGGCTGAATACCTCATAGTGTTTAACAGAGGGTTAGGAAGAAACTGCAGCGTCCCACTACGTGGTCTCTCAGCAGACTCTAAGCGGTCGGACATGAACGCCAACTCCAGCACTTTATTACGGTTCTATGATACCGTTTTCTCTCCGCCCATGTAAAAAGCAAAGCATATTGTATCTTATGTACTGTAGAGAGACACCTAGAGGTAAAACTGCGTAATGGCAGAGCAAGTATCCAGGGGTATATGGTAAAGAAGGTTCTAGAAATGGCGATGCCCCACTAGGCCTCTTAGCTTGACCCTGTTCCGGTTTTCTGCCTGGTATCCATCATCCTACTGTATTTTATCTGTTATTAGAACAGATTCTGCAACTGAGCCTCCAACCCAAATGTGACCCTAGCCTTACGGGGAGAGTCGGCTCTACTATATACAGTGTATTACAAAGCAGCTCCGACAACCCATAATACTTCCCTAAAGATGGTCAACACAACTGTGTAAGCATAGGCTGCTACTGGTTACAGTGTACATACTGGTCACCTCTAGGCAATGACATTGACCTGAAAAGTGAGGCCTTCCCTATTTCCCTAATACAGGAGCCCTCTATTATATTACTGGCCCCCAGTCATCCGTGTGGCTGGTAGTATTGTCATTACTGTATAGGATACTGATATGTTGTTCTAGTTAGGCCGACCTTTGGGTAACGTACAGGAACCTGTGGCACGGGCAGTATAAGTAGTATAGCAGGTAATATATGTATCTTCTAGGTAGTGTAATCATATGGTAATCTGTGGCTGCTAATTTCTAGTAATAAAGCCGGATCACCGCATGTCCGGGAAGCTGCAGAGAGATGGAAGCCTAGACAGGCCAATACCAATCACCAATATATCAATCACCATCTGACCAATGGGGTCATACCGCCATAAATATCATCACTGGTCGGCCACACATCGACCAGAGGGGGATGTACGGCCAACAATGATGTGAGTGAGGAGATCCAGGGATTACACATCCTGCCCTGACCACACAACCACTGAGCCGGGTAAAAGCCTCATAACACAGGCCCCAATCTGCTACATCCATGCAGGGGTCTGTGTAACAGGAGCCACAGCCTGAGGATGTGTCATCCCATTCATTAACAGTGTGACTAGACCAGCGCCCCCTCCAGCTGATTCATAACTACAACTCCCATCATGCATCACTGACGGCGACTGCAATGCTGGACATAGTACGCAACCAGAAATATATGCATATACCAGAGTCATCCCCAGAGGGTAACTGTACTACAGTATAACATGCAGGGCACAGACACAACATGTCCCAAAGCTTATATATAGATACAGACGTACACTGAGCACATATAGATACATACAGCACATATATATATATATATATATATATATATATACACACACACACACACACCAATGTACATACAGCATACATATACATATAGCACACACACACATTATCTATTATATATATATATATATATATATATATACACACAGTGGTGCCTTGGATTACGAGCATAATTGGTTCCGGGACGGTGCTTGTAATCCAAATCCACTCTTAAACCAAAGTAAATTTTCCCATAAGAAATTATAGAAATGCAGACAATTGGTTCCACACCCCAAAAATAATGATTTATTATTCTGAATAACATGTAGAACAGATGAAACAAACAATGAGAAACAGCAGAATCTGTGATATTATAAGTTACTGTACAGTAATGGAGAGGATGGGAAACACAAGGGCGGACAGAGACTGCAGGGAGCAGGAAGGAATGAGCAGGACAGATGTGGGCACAGTATAGCAGCACTCTCTGTCCGGGGAGAGAGGGGTTACAGCTATGGAGAGATTACCTCCACAGTCCTGTCCCCTTATGTAAGCCCCAGCCCGAAGTGGATCTGCTATGATTTGGAAGGTGAGGGAGACTTCCTTGGTCAGAGTACAGTGCTGTAGACCCCGCTATGAAGACCATACCCCTACCCCACTCGCGCTCCCACCCAGGACAGGGAGCTCTTAAACCAAAGCAATGCTCTTAAACCAAGTCACAATTTTGAAAAACTGTGAGCTCTTAAACCAAAACGCTCTTAAACCAAGGTACCACTGTATATACACACGCCAACGTACATACAGCACACATATATAGACTGAACAATATAACGCATACATAGATATAATACTACATGCACATACCTCACACATACAGGACTGAAGAACATAAGGTATACATAGATATAATACGGCATACAGATAGTCATACATATAGAGAATACTGCATATGGATGGACATACAGCATACATAGCTATAATAATGCATATAAACCTATATACTGCATACATATAGACGCAGATACACACTGCATACAAATACACATACATGTCACATAATACTGCTTATAGACAAAAGGAAATACTGTGTGTGTGTGTGTGTGTGTGTGTATGTGTATATATATATATATATATATATATATATATATACACACACACACACACAGATATACATAAATACTGGTATATATTGTAAACACATAAATAGATGTACATACAGCATACAGACAAATGTTACAAATGTGGATACTGCACAGAGATAGTGTTGCATATTTTACACACATACATATATATATTTATTTATTTATATATACACATACATACACACACAGTACATTCATACATACAGCTATAGACGCGTTAGCAGATACAGTATATATAATATATATATACACACAGACACAGTAGATACATACAGCTATAGACATGTCAGTGGATACAGTATATATATAATATATATATACACACACACAGACACAGTAGATACATACAGCTATAGACATGTCAGTGGATACAGTATATATAATATATATATACACACAGACACAGTAGATACATACAGCTATAGACATGTCAGTGGATAGAATGTCACATCCTGCTCCCTGGGATCTCCCTCTCTCACCTCGCACAGCCCTGCAGGACGCTCATGTTACACCTCCCTGTATACAGCAGAGGGAGCGGTGATATATAGGGAGCTGTGGGTGCCACCAGGGGTCACATGACCGGGGTCACCACTGTAGGACTTAACCCTTTAGGAGACTGCCCCCATGGCAGCTGACAGCCTGCTCCAGTGACAGCTGGATGGAGCGGTGATGCCACATTGTGCACAGGGCGCCCCCTACAGCATACACCAGGCGCTGGGGATGGAGCGGTGATGCCACATTGTGCACAGGGCGCCCCCTACAGCATACACCAGGCGCTGGGGATGGAGCGGTGATGCCACATTGTGCACAGGGCGCCCCCTACAGAAGCTATGGGTGAAGTGGTGATGCCACATTGTGCCCCCTACAGCACATACTAGGAGCTGAGGACTGCTGCCCATGGGGAGGGAGCGGGCACTCCTCTACAACCTGTAGTTCTCCAGCTGCTGCAGGCTATGTTGGGAGTTGTAGTTCTCCAGCAGCTGCTGCAGGCTATGCTGGGAGTTGTAGTTCTCCAGCTACTGCTGCTGCAGGCTATGCTGAGTTGTAGTTCTCCAGCTATTGCTGCTGCAGGCTATGCTGGGAGTTGTAGTTCTCCAGCTACTGCAGGCTATGCTGGCAGTTATAGTTCTCCAGCTGCTGCTGCAGGCTATGCTGGGAGTTGTAGTTCACCAGCTGCTGCAGACTATGCTGGGAGTTGTAGTTCTCCAGCTGCTGCAGGCTATGCTGGGAGTTGTAGTTCTCCAGCAGCTGCTGCAGGCTATGCTGGCAGTTGTAGTTCTCCAGCTGCTGCAGGCTATGCTGGCAGTTGTAGTTCTCCAGCTACTGCAGGCTATGCTGGGAGTTGTAGTTCTCCAGCAGCTGCTGCAGGCTATGCTGGCAGTTGTAGTTCTCCAGCTGCTGCAGGCTATGCTGGCAGTTGTAGTTGTCCAGCTGCTGCAGGCTATGCTGGCAGTTGTAGTTCTCCAGCTACTGCTGCTGCAGGCTATGCTGGGGGTTGTAGTTCTCCCGCTGCTGCAGCCTATGCTGGCAGTTGTAGTTCTCCAGCTGCTGCAGGCTATGCTGGGGGTTGTAGTTCTCCCGCTGCTGCAGGCTATGCTGGGGGTTGTAGTTCTCCCGCTGCTGCAGGCTATGCTGGGGGTTGTAGTTCTCCCGCTGCTGCAGGCTATGCTGGCAGTTGTAGTTCTCCCGCTGCTGCAGGCTATGCTGGCAGTTGTAGTTCTCCCGCTGCTGGACAGCCACAGGTTGGGGGTCCCTCTGATTTATACTATGAGGGAAATGTCGCACAGATCACAAGGCTGCCCATATTGTCGCTGAGCCGTCGCTCACACTGCCCACTCCCTCCTCTATATAGCAGCACATACCAGGCCGCCCCCAGCTGCCAGGAGGTGACCCCGCACCCCGCACCCGCTCCACTCACAGGCGGACCACAAGTCGCAGCAAGCCCTGCCATAACTCCCTTCAGGAAGAAGTAGTGGCACTTGCGGCTGTCACCGGCAGCCCGCCTGCTCACCAGCTCTGCTGTCACTCACCTCGGGCCTAGCTTCGCTCCGCCGGCCTCCTCCCCGGACACTCCGGGCTCAGTATCGGTACCGGGAGTCAGGGCAGTGACGCGGGAGGCTCCCAGACTTCACACACACTCACCGCGCATGCGCCAAGAGTTAGAGGAAAGCCGGGGCAAGGGGACGTGGCGCATGCGCGGTGCTCGGAGCTGGCATCTAGTGCATGCGTAGCAACAGGTGTCTGGCGCGCGCGCAGTGAACAGGAGCCGTCAATCGCTCCAGCACTGCGTATACAATGTATAATATAATGTCGTTCTCCTGACCGTAATTATTTATAGCGGGGTTGTGACTATATACTATCAGGGATGGGAACCTGCTCCTGACCAGTAGCTGGATATAGCCGTCTCCGCAGCAACAGCCGCTATTTACTATGACTAAGTGGGATCACTCTGCCCCCTAGTGGTCGAGTCCAGAACACGTAATATTTAGCCTGCTCTAAATGAATTGCCTATGTACTACTCCACATAATAATCCGATGCTAATCAGTGATGGCGGGTAGCTAACTATACAGCAGCTATTTACTATCACTGGGAAGGACCACACTGCCCCCTAGTGGTCCAGTGCTAAACACTCCATAATGTGATATCCTATACAGTGATGAGAGTGAAGACCATAGGAGGGATGGGATGTGGCCGATCACATAGTAATAACTATTTAGTGTGACTTTTCCCTTGTGTTATACCCCTTAGGGATGATGGGATCTAGACGACTGACATAGCTAGTTACCATGCTTCTTAAAGGGAATCTGTCACTAGGTTTATTCCGCCTTAAATGAGTGCAGCATAAACTAGTGACAGAAATGCTAAACAGATCGGTGTATTACTTACATCATTCTGTACAGCCGTTCTCCTAATATGCAGGAGAATAGTATTCTTGCCACACCCCTCCCCCACCCTCCAGCTGCTGACAAAATATTGCAGCAAATTAGGGCTCGTTCACACTGCGGAAAACAGATGGAAATTCCGAGAGGAATCCCTGCCTGCCTCAGTGTCTCAATGTAAAGTATAGGGCGCCTCCGCTGAAAGAATTGACATGCCAAGTCTTTGAGCAGAGACCCACAAAGAGCGGAGGCGCCCTATACATAACAATAAGACACTGAGGCAGGTGGCATTCCGAGCAGAGCCTGCTGCGGTGATTCCGCTCTGAATTTCCGCCTGTTTTCCGTATTTCCGTAGTGTGAACAGGCCCATATAGTAACAAACCTAAACCCCTTACGGAGTCCAGACCCCTTATGCTTGCTAGTACAAGTCAGGAGAAGCACTTGGCTAGGCACTTCACTCTGCCTCTTAGTTAAAGGAGAAGTCCAGCAACATTTTTTTGTGCGGGCTGTGGCAGATGGAGAGGATGATGGCAGGGGGACACTGGAGGGACACTGAGCATTCCTCCGCCATCATCCTCTCCAGCAGCCACAGTCTGCACAGCTCTGGGAGTCGGGTCGTGACATCACCATGTTATCCAGGAAGTGACATCCCCATGTTATCCAGGAAGTGACATCACCATGTTATCCAGGAAGTGAAGCCTTGATGCAGTAGTAAGTGCAGGGAGAAAAGCACTTTATAAGCATTTCCCGTAATAAGTGTATATTGGGGATTTGTATAAATTTTTGGGGGAAATACAATACTTAAATAAAAATTTTCACTGGACTTCTCCTTTAATCCGGCAGAGTGCATGGGGACGGGGCTATAAGTAAAAGCGGCATACTTGTACGACAGTCTTGATAAATTTCTCCCTACAATTACATACTCATCAGTCCAACCACTTCTGCTTCCATGATTTCTCTCAAGCTTCCCCCATACTCTGGAACCTACTACCCCCAGCACACCAGTCTGTCACCCATCACAACCTTCAATATCCTTGCTGCCACCTTCCTGCACTGTGACCAGCTGCCCCTTACCACGATCCTTGTAAGTCCTCGCGGGCAGGGTCCTCTCTCCATATGCACAGGTCTGTCATTTACTTCCTCAATGTATTTTTTAAAAATTTTATGGAACCTTGTGTACGTTAACCGCTTATCCTATGTTACATCCTTTATTGAGGGTATGTGCACACTGTGGAATCCAAGGGGAGACCTCAAGTAGATTCCGCAAGGCGGCCTCCGCTTGAAGTCCTGCTTGTTTAATAGACTCAATGATATTTGCTGGTGGATTCTGCCGTCTGCAAAAAGAATTGACAAGTCAATTCATTGGGTGGATGGTGGAATCCGTCTGCAAATATCATTGAGTCTAAGGGCCCTATTCCACCGGACGATTATCGTTCAGATTATCGTTAAATCGTTCGAATCTAAACAATAATCGTTCGGTTGAAATGCAGTTAACGATTAACGACCGAACAAAAAATCGTTGATCGCTTTATAAGACCTGGACCTATTTTTATCTTTGCTTGTTCGCAAAACGTTCGCATTGAATAAGACATCGTTCGGACGTTCGCAATAGATACGAAGGCAATAGCGAAGAAATAGCGAAGAGAAAACGATCACAATTATGATCATAAGTAACGATTATCATTCCATGGAAATGAGTGAATGTTTTCAGGTCTTTCGCAATAGCGGTCGTTTGAGATCGTTAACTGTTAACGATTATGCAAACGATAATCGTCCAGTGGAATAGGGCCCTAAGGAATGGGTGGAACTTCAAGAGGAGACCACTCGGCGGAATCCACTTGAAGTCTCTGTGGAAATTCTGTAGTGTGCACGTACCCTAAGGCTGCGTTCACACTACGTATATTTCAGTCAGTATATGTATATTTCAGTCAGTATTGCAACCAAAACCAGGAGTGGATTAAAAACACAGAAAGGCTCTGTTCACACAATGGTGTAATTGAGTGGATGGCCGCCATTTAATGGCAAATATTTGCTGTTATTTTAGAACAACGGCTGTTATATTGAAATAATGGCCGTTATTTACTGTTATATGGCGGCCATCCACTCAATTTCAACATTTCAACATTGTGTGAACAGAGCCTTTCTGTGTTTTCAATCCACTCCTGGTTTTGGTTGCAATACTGACTGAAATATACTGACTGAAATATACGTAGTGTGAACCCAGCCTAATAGTGTTATGGTCCTGTGTCACTATATCACATCAAAGCAAATGAGAAAAGAGAATATACACAATAAAACCACATAAGGTTAAACATATTTTATTTTTATTTATATAATAAATCCATTACAATTACATGAAATACCCACACAGGAGCGAGAAGAAACGTGAAGGAGGAGAGGGGAAACAAGTACTAGTAGCGGAGGAGGAGAGGGGGAACAAGTACTAGTAGCGGAGGAGGAGGAGAGGGGGAACAAGTACTAGTAGCGGAGGAGGAGAGGGGGAACAAGTACTAGTAGCGGAGGAGGAGAGGGGGAACAAGTACTAGTAGCGGAGGAGGAGGAGAGGGGGAACAAGTACTAGTAGCGGAGGAGGAGAGGGGGACAAGTACTAGTAGCGGAGGAGGAGAGGGGGAAACAAGTACTAGTAGCGGAGGAGGAGAGGGGGAACAAGTACTAGTAGCGGAGGAGGAGAGGGGGAAACAAGTACTAGTAGCGGAGGAGGAGAGGGGGAACAAGTACTAGTAGCGGAGGAGGAGAGGGGGAACAAGTACTAGTAGCGGAGGAGGAGAGGGGGAACAAGTACTAGTAGCGGAGGAGGAGAGGGGGAACAAGTACTAGTAGCGGAGGAGGAGAGGGGGAACAAGTACTAGTAGCGGAAGAGGAGGAGAGGGGGAAACAAGTACTAGTAGCGGAAGAGGAGGAGAGGGGGAAACAAGTACTAGTAGCGGAAGAGGAGGAGAGGGGGAAACACGTACTAGTAGCAGAGGAGGAGAGAGGGAAACAAGTACTAGTAGCAGAGGAGGAGGAAAGAGGGAAACACGTACTAGTAGGGGAGGAGGAGGAGAGGGGGAACAAGTACTAGTAGCAGAGGAGGAGAGGGGGAAACACGTACTAGTAGGGGAGGAGGAGGAGAGGGGGAAACAAGTACTAGTAGCAGAGGAGGAGAGGGGGAACAAGTACTAGTAGCGGAGGAGGAGAGGGGGAACAAGTACTAGTAGCGGAGGAGGAGAGGGGGACAATTACTAGTAGCGGAGGAGGAGAGGGGGACAAGTACTAGTAGCGGAGGAGGAGAGGGGGAACAAGTACTAGTAGCGGAGGAGGAGAGGGGGAACAAGTACTAGTAGCGGAGGAGGAGAGGGGGAATAAGTACTAGTAGCGGAGGAGGAAGAGAGGGGGAAACAAGTACTAGTAGCAGAAGAGGAGGAGAGGGGGAAACACGTACTAGTAGCAGAGGAGGAGGAGAGAGGGAAACAAGTACTAGTAGCAGAGGAGGAGGAGAGGGGGAACCATGTACTAGTAGGGGAGGAGGAGGAGAGGGGGAACAAGTACTAGTAGCAGAGAAGGAGGAGAGGGGGAACAAGTACTAGTAGCAGAGGAGGAGGAGAGGGGGAAACACGTACTAGTAGGGGAGGAGGAGGAGAGGGGGAAACACGTACTAGTAAGGGAGAAGAAGGAGAGGGGGAACAAGTACTAGTAGCAGAGGAGGAGGCAAGGGGGAAACAAGTACTAGTAGCGGAGGAGGAGAAGAGGGAGAACAAGTACTAGTAGCAGAGGAGGAGGAGAGGGGGAAACAAGTACTAGTAGCAGAGGAGGAGAGGGGGAAACAAGAACTAGTACAGGAGGAGGAGAGGGGAAACAAGTACTAGTAGCAAAGGAGGAGGAGAGGGGGAACACGTATTAGTAGTGGAGAATGAGGAGGAGGAGAGGGGAAACAAGTACTAGTAGCAGAGGAGGAGGAGAGGGGGAAACAAGTACTAGTAGCAGAGGAGGAGGAGAGAGGGAAACAAGTACTAGTAGAGGAGGAGGAGAGAGGAAACAAGTACTAGTAGAGGAGGAGGAGAGGGAAAACAAGTACTAGTAGAGGAGGAGGAGAGAGGAAACAAGTACTAGTAGCAGAGGAGGAGGAGAGAGGGAAACAAGTACTAGTAGAGGAGGAGGAGAGGGAAAACAAGTACTAGTAGAGGAGGAGGAGAGAGGAAACAAGTACTAGTAGTGGAGGAGGAGAGGGAAAACAAGTACTAGTAGAGAAGGAGGAGAGAGGAAACAAGTACTAGTAGCGAAGGAGGAGGAGAGGGGGAACAAGTACTAGTAGCAGAGGAGGAGGAGAGGGGGAAACAAGTACTAGTAGCGGAAGAGGAGGAGAGGGGGAACAAGTACTAGTAGGGGAGGAGGAGGAGAGAAGGGAACAAGTACTAGTAGCGGAGGAGGAGAGGGGAAACAAGTACTAGTAGCAGAGGAGGAAGAGAGAGGGAAACAAGTACTAGTAGAGGAGGAGGAGAGGGGGAAACAAGTACTAGTAGCGAAGGAGGAGGAGAGGGAAAACAAGTACTAGTAGTAGAGGAGGAGGAGAGGGGGGACAAGTACTAGTAGCGGAGGATGAGGAGAGGGGGAAACAAGTACTAGTAGCGGAGGAGGAGAGAGAGAACAAGTACTACTAGTGAAGAATGAGGAAAGGGAAAACAAGTACTAGTAGTGGAGAAGAAGGAGATTAGTGGATGAGGGGTACAAGTACTAGTAGTGGACAGTGAGGAGAGGGAGGACAAGTACTAGTAGTGGATGAGAGATACAAGTACTAGTAGTGGATGAGAGATACAAGTACTAGTAGTGGATGAGGAGTACAAGTACTAGTAGTGGATGAGGAGCACTGATCCCCCATAGAGCAATAATCCATCAGATTGGTGCTCTATTATAATGGTCTGCTGCAGACCACATACATAGAATGCCGAGCCGGGATTAGCGTCATTCCGACACTGAGCCCCGCCAGGCTCAGTACAAGGGATCACCCCTCCACGATCGCATCATGGGGGGGGGGGGATCCTCCACTAGACACCAGGGACAGGGGGCACCACCACTATTCAAATGCAGCTGTCAGCTTTGACAGCTGCATTTGAATAGTTAATTAGCCGGCAGCGGCGATCGGCCCGTGCCGGCTAATACCCGCGGTCCCAGGCTGCACATAGCAAACGGGGACCGCAGGCTGCAGAGAGGACTCACGCCGGGAGGCCTCTCTGATCACCCTTAAAACCGCATGACGGGTATAGCCCCCCAATATTCCTCAGACTGCCTCTATGCCCCCCAATTCTCCTCAGACTGCCTCTATGTCCCCTATTTCTCCTCAGACTGCCTCTATGCCCCCTATTTTCTCCTCAGACTGCCTCTCTGCCCCCCTTTCTCCTCAGACTGCCTCTTTGCCCCCTATTTTTCCTCAGACTCCCTCTATGCCCATTTTCTCCTCAGACTGCCTCTTTGCCCCTACTTCTCCTTAGACTGCCTCTATGCCCCCCATTTTCTCCTCAGACTGCCTCTATGCCTCCCTTTCACCTCTGACTGCCACTATGCCCCCCAAGTCTCCTCAGGCAGCCTCTATGCCACCCCAATTCTCCTCAGACTGCCTCTATGCCCCCTATTTTCTCCTCAGACTGCCTCTATGCCCCCCATTTTCTCTTCAGACTGCCTCTTTGCCCCCCATTTTCTCTTCAGACTGCCTCTTTGCCCCCCCATTTTCTCTTCAGACTGCCTCTTTGCCCCCCATTTTCTCCTCAGACTGCCTCTTTGCCCCCCATTTTCTCCTCAGACTGCCTCTTTGCCCCCTATTTCTCCTCAGATTGCCTCTCTGCCCGCCATTTCTCCTCAGACTGCCTCTATGCCCCCTATTTCTCCTTAGACTGCCTCTCTGCCCCCCCTTTCTCCTCAGACTGCCTCTATGCCCCCCATTTCTCCTCAGACTGCCTCTATGCCCCCCATTTCTCCTCAGACTGCCTCTATGCCCCAATTTCTCCTCAGACTGCCTCTACACCCCCCAAGTCTCCTCAGACTGCCTCTATGCCCCCCATTTCTCCTCAGACTGCCTCTATGCCCCCCATTTCTCCTCAGACTGCCTCTATGCCCCCATTTCTCCTCAGACTGCCTCTATGCCCCCCATTTCTCCTCAGACTGCCTCTATGCCCCCCATTTCTCCTGACTGCCTCTATGCCCCCCCATTTTCTCCTCAGACTGCCTCTTTGCCCCCCATTTTCTCCTCAGACTACTTCTTTGCCCCCTTTTTCTCCTCAGACTGCCTCTATGCCCCCCATTTCTCCTCAGACTGCCTCTATGCCCCCCATTTCTCCTCAGACTGCCTCTATGCCCCCATTTCTCCTCAGACTGCCTCTATGCCCCCCATTTCTCCTCAGACTGCCTCTATGCCCCCCATTTCTCCTGACTGCCTCTATGCCCCCCATTTTCTCCTCAGACTGCCTCTTTGCCCCCCATTTTCTCCTCAGACTACTTCTTTGCCCCCTTTTTCTCCTCAGATTGCCTCTCTGCCCACCATTTCTCCTCAGACTGCCTCTATGCCCCCTATTTCTCCTCAGACTGCCTCTCTGCCCCCCATTTCTCTTCAGACTGCCTCTATGCCTCCCATTTCTCCTCAGACTGCCTCTATGCCCCCCCATTTTCTCCTCAGGCTGCCTCTCTGCCCCCCATTTTCTCCTCAGGCTGCCTCTCTGCCCCCCATTTTTCTTCAGGCTGCCTCTATGCCCCCTCCCTTTCTCCTCAGGCTGCCTCTATGCCCCCCATTTCTCCTCAGACTGCCTCTATGCCCCCCCATTTTCTCCTCAGGCTGCCTCTATGCCCCCTATTTTCTCCTCAGACTGCCTCTATGCCCCCTACCTTTCCCCTCAGACTGCCTCTATGCCCCCTATTTTCTCCTCAGGCTGTGACTATGCCCCCCATTTTCTCCTCAGACTGCCTCTATGCCTCCCTTTCTCCTCAGACAGCCTCTTTGCCCCCCATTTCTCCTCAGACTGCCTCTAGGTCCCCCATTTTCTCCCCAGGCTGCCTCTATGCCCCCCCCCCATTTTCTCCTCAGACTGCCTTTATGCCCCCCATTTTCTCCTCAGGCTGCCTCTATGCCCCCCATTTTTCCTCAGGCTGCCTCTAGGTCCCCCATTTCTCCTCAGACAGCCTCTTTGCCCCCCATTTCTCCTCAGACTGCCTCTATGCCTCCCTTTCTCCTCAGACAGCCTCTTTGCCCCCCATTTCTCCTCAGACTGCCTCTAGGTCCCCCATTTTCTCCCCAGGCTGCCTCTATGCCCCCCCCCCCCATTTTCTCCTCAGACTGCCTTTATGCCCCCCATTTTCTCCTCAGGCTGCCTCTATGCCCCCCATTTTTCCTCAGGCTGCCTCTAGGTCCCCCATTTCTCCTCAGACAGCCTCTTTGCCCCCCATTTCTCCTCAGACTGCCTCTATGCCTCCCTTTCTCCTCAGACAGCCTCTTTGCCACCCATTTCTCCTCAGGCTGCCTCTAGGTCCCCCAATTCTCCTCAGACTGCCTCTATGCAACCTCCCTTTCTCCTCAGACTGCCTCTATGCCCCCCATTTCTCCTCAGACTGCCTCTATGCCCCCCATTTCTCCTCAGACTGCCTCTATGCCCCCCATTTCTCCTCAGACTGCCACTATGCCCCCCATTTCTCCTCAGACTGCCTCTATGCCCCCCATTTCTCCTCAGACTGCCTCTATGCCCCCCATTTCTCCTCAGACTGCCTCTATGCCCCCAATTCTCCTCAGACTGCCTCTCTGCCCACGAGGCTGAAGTTGGTTTCTTATTCGGCCAGTTTCTTATTCGGGGCTGAAGTTGGTTTCTTATTCGGCAGTTTCTTATTCAGAGGATTTTTCTTTTTCCTGTTTTAGCTATTATTCTTACAGAAAATGTATAATATTCATACCCTACCGTAAGTGAGGGGCCCTGAGAGGACTGGTGATAAAAATGGCAAAAAAGACCCCACGGTTGGCATAAAAATGGGCATGAAAGTAAAACCACAAAATTATTATTTAAAAATAAAATTGACTTTGGGCCACTGATCTCACACTGATATTACACAGATAGGCATGCCCCGCATCACAACCAAGAGAGTCCAGCCTGGCCCAAAGTGGTTCTGGGTATAAAAACTGGCATCAAAGTGGGCACATAGCCATTTTTCATGATTTGAATAAGTAACAGCTATTTTCAAAGGGTTAAATGAGTTTGGGCCACTGATCTCACACGGATAATACACAGAGAGGGATGCCCCGCATCACATCCAACAGAGTCCAGCCTGGCCCAAAGTGGTTCTGGGTATAAAAACTGGCATCAAAGTGGGCAGATTGGCATTTTTTCCTAATTTGAATAAGTAACAGCTGTTTTCAAAGGGTTAAATGAGTTTGGGCCACGGATCTCACACTGATAATACACAGAGAGGGATCCCCCGCATCACAACCAAGAGAGTCCAGCCTGGCCCAAAGTGGTTCTGGGTATAAAAACTGGCATCAAAGTGGGCAGATTGGCATTTTTCATGATTTGAATAAGTAACAGGTATTTTCAAAGGGTTAAATGAGTTTGGGCCACTGATCTCACACTGATAATACACAGAGAGGGATGCCCAGCATCACATCCAAGAGAGTCCAGCCTGGCCCAAAGTGGTTCTGGGTATAAAAACTGGCATCAAAGTGGGCAGATTGGCATTTTTTCCTAATTTGAATAAGTAACAGCTGTTTTCAAAGGGTTAAATGAGTTTGGGCCACGGATCTCACACTGATAATACACAGAGAGGGATCCCCCGCATCATACCCAAGAGAGTCCAGCCTGGCCCAAAGTGGTTCTGGGTATAAAAACTGGCATCAAAGTGGGCACAGAGCCATATTTCATGATTTGAATAAGTAACAGCTATTTTCAAAGGGTTAAATGAGTTTGGGCCACTGATCTCACACTACGTTCACACAGATAGGCATGCCCCGCATTACATCCAAGAGAGTCCAGCCTGGCCCAAAGTGGTTCTGGGTATAAAAACTGGCATCAAAGTTGGCAGATTGGCATTTTTCCCAATTTGAATAAGTAACAGGTATTTTCAAAGGGTTAAATGAGTTTGGGCCACTGATCTTACACTGATAATACACAGAGAGGGATGCCCCGCATCACAACCAAGAGAGTGCAGCCTGGCCCAAAGTGGTTCTGGGTATAAAAACTGGCATCAAAGTGGGCAGATTGGCATTTTTTCCTAATTTGAATAAGTAACAGCTGTTTTCAAAGGGTTAAATGAGTTTGGGCCACGGATCTCACACTGATAATACACAAAGAGGGATCCCCCGCATCATACCCAAGAGAGTCCAGCCTGGCCCAAAGTGGTTCTGGGTATAAAAACTGGCATCAAAGTGGGCACAGAGCCATTTTTCATGATTTGAATAAGTAACAGCTATTTTCAAAGGGTTAAATGAGTTTGGGCCACTGATCTCACACTACATACACACAGATAGGCATGCCCCGCATCACAACCAAGAGAGTCCAGCCTGGCCCAAAGTGGTTCTGGGTATAAAAACTGGCATCAAAGTGGGCACATAGCCATTTTTCATGATTTGAATAAGTAACAGCTATTTTCAAAGGGTTAAATGAGTTTGGGCCACTGATCTCACACTGATAATACACAGAGAGGGATGCCCGGCATCACATCCAATAGAGTCCAGCCTGGCCCAAAGTGGTTCTGGGTATAAAAACTGGCATCAAAGTGGGCAGATTGGCATTTTTTCCTAATTTGAATAAGTAACAGCTGTTTTCAAAGGGTTAAATGAGTTTGGGCCACGGATCTCACATTGATATTGCACAGAGAGGGATGCCCCGCATCAGATCCAAGAGAGTCCAGCCTGGCCCAAAGTGGTTCTGGGTATAAAAACTGGCATCAAAGTTGGCAGATTGGCATTTTTCCCAATTTGAATAAGTAACAGGTATTTTCAAAGGGTTAAATGAGTTTGGGCCACTGATCTCACACTGATAATACACAGAGAGGGATGCCCCGCATCATACCCAAGAGAGTCCAGCCTGGCCCAAAGTGGTTCTGGGTATAAAAACTGGCATCAAAGTGGGCACAGAGCCATATTTCATGATTTGAATAAGTAACAGCTATTTTCAAAGGGTTAAATGAGTTTGGGCCACTGATCTCACACTACGTTCACACAGATAGGCATGCCCCGCATTACATCCAAGAGAGTCCAGCCTGGCCCAAAGTGGTTCTGGGTATAAAAACTGGCATCAAAGTTGGCAGATTGGCATTTTTCCCAATTTGAATAAGTAACAGGTATTTTCAAAGGGTTAAATGAGTTTGGGCCACTGATCTTACACTGATAATACACAGAGAGGGATGCCCCGCATCACAACCAAGAGAGTGCAGCCTGGCCCAAAGTGGTTCTGGGTATAAAAACTGGCATCAAAGTGGGCAGATTGGCATTTTTTCCTAATTTGAATAAGTAACAGCTGTTTTCAAAGGGTTAAATGAGTTTGGGCCACGGATCTCACACTGATAATACACAAAGAGGGATCCCCCGCATCATACCCAAGAGAGTCCAGCCTGGCCCAAAGTGGTTCTGGGTATAAAAACTGGCATCAAAGTGGGCACAGAGCCATTTTTCATGATTTGAATAAGTAACAGCTATTTTCAAAGGGTTAAATGAGTTTGGGCCACTGATCTCACACTACATACACACAGATAGGCATGCCCCGCATCACAACCAAGAGAGTCCAGCCTGGCCCAAAGTGGTTCTGGGTATAAAAACTGGCATCAAAGTGGGCACATAGCCATTTTTCATGATTTGAATAAGTAACAGCTATTTTCAAAGGGTTAAATGAGTTTGGGCCACTGATCTCACACTGATAATACACAGAGAGGGATGCCCGGCATCACATCCAATAGAGTCCAGCCTGGCCCAAAGTGGTTCTGGGTATAAAAACTGGCATCAAAGTGGGCAGATTGGCATTTTTTCCTAATTTGAATAAGTAACAGCTGTTTTCAAAGGGTTAAATGAGTTTGGGCCACGGATCTCACATTGATATTGCACAGAGAGGGATGCCCCGCATCAGATCCAAGAGAGTCCAGCCTGGCCCAAAGTGGTTCTGGGTATAAAAACTGGCATCAAAGTTGGCAGATTGGCATTTTTCCCAATTTGAATAAGTAACAGGTATTTTCAAAGGGTTAAATGAGTTTGGGCCACTGATCTCACACTGATAATACACAGAGAGGGATGCCCCGCATCATACCCAAGAGAGTCCAGCCTGGCCCAAAGTGGTTCTGGGTATAAAAACTGGCATCAAAGTGGGCACATAGCCATTTTTCATGATTTGAATAAGTAACAGCTATTTTCAAAGGGTTAAATGAGTTTGGGCCACTGATCTCACATTGATATTACACAGAGAGGGATGCCCCGCATCACAACCAAGAGAGTCCAGCCTGGCCCAAAGTTGTTCTGGGTATAAAAACTGGCATCAAAGTGGGCACGGAGCAATTTTTCATGATTTGAATAAGTAACAGCTATTTTCAAAGGGTTAAATGAGTTTGGGCCACTGATCTCACACTGATAATACACAGAGAGGGATGCCCGGCATCACATCCAAGAGACTCCAGCCTGGCCCAAAGTGGTTCTGGGTATAAAAACTGGCATCAAAGTGGGCAGATTGGCATTTTTTCCTAATTTGAATAAGTAACAGCTGTTTTCAAAGGGTTAAAGGAGTTTGGGCCACGGATCTCACATTGATATTGCACAGAGAGGGATGACCCGCATCATACCCAAGAGAGTCCAGCCTGGCCCAAAGTGGTTCTGGGTATAAAAACTGGCATCAAAGTGGGCAGATTGGCATTTTTTCCTAATTTGAATAAGTAACAGCTGTTTTCAAAGGGTTAAATGAGTTTGGGCCACTGATCTCACACTGATAATACACAGAGAGGGATGCCCCGCATCACATCCAAGAGAGTCCAGCCTGGCTTAAAGTGGTTCTGGGTATAAAAACTGGCATCAAAGTGGGCAGATTGGCATTTTTTCCTAATTTGAATAAGTAACAGCTGTTTTCAAAGGGTTAAATGAGTTTGGGCCACTGATCTCACACTGATAATACACAGAGAGGGATGCCCCGCATCATACCCAAGAGAGTCCAGCCTGGCCCAAAGTGGTTCTGGGTATAAAAACTGGCATCAAAGTGGGCACAGAGCCATTTTTCATGATTTGAATAAGTAACAGCTATTTTCAAAGGGTTAAATGAGTTTGGGCCACTGATCTCACACTGATTATACACAGAGAGGGATGCCCGGCATCACATCCAATAGAGTACAGCCTGGCCCAAAGTGGTTCTGGGTATAAAAATTGGCATCAAAGTGGGCAGATTGGCATTTTTGTCCTATTTTGAATAAGTAACAGGTGTTTTCAAAGGGTTAAATGAGTTTGGGCCACTGATCTCACACTGATAATACACAGAGAGGGATGCCCCGCATCACACTGATAATACACAGAGAGGGATGCCCTGTGGGTCCTTACCAGACTTTGGAGCAAATGCCAAACTTTACTGAAACGGTAATGAGGATTAAGGTAAAACACACCTTTATCCATGGTGTTTTTGGTGCAATAAGGAGCTATCAGCAGTTTAGATTAATCTAACTGGCCGACAGTTCCCCTGTAATAATGGTCATTATTTGCCCTTATTTTTACTTTGTTTAAACATAGCCTAAAGGGGTATTCCTGGAAAAATTGAAAAAAAAAAAGAACGAAAATTAACCCTTAACTAAAGAACTTATATATTCCTTGTTGGCTTTACTCGGAGATTGCTGGTCCAGTCACATGATGCAACCTTTCTTACAGTGATGTCCTACTTCCTTTCATCTCCTTGGGTATGGTGACGTCAGCACTTGGGGGCAAAGCCATCTCTCGTACCCAGAACGGCCTTCCTACACGTGCGCAGTGCGATCATTAGTATTGCAGCATGCATCTGCTAATCCCACTGGGTACAGGGACATCAATGCTCCCGTAATCAGGTTCTGCTGGCTACAAGGGCGGTCTTACTGGCTACAAAGGGGTCCTATATGGCTACAAGGGGACCCTGACATTGCAGGCAACACATAGGACAAATATATTTCAATGGCCCTGTTCACACATCTGTACAAGTGTTCAGGTCCACGTCCCGCGCTACAAAAAAATAAAGGATAGATTATAGTGCGGACTTGCATTTGCGGCACGAATCATTGTCTTCTACATAGTGCTCCGTAAACTGCGTAGCACTGTTACTGCACATCCCTAGTGCGGTCCACCATTACAGGTCCGTATTCACTGGCTGAACTATGGATGTGTGAATGAGGCCTAACATAGCCTAAAGCAGACCTGTCAGCAGAAAACATTGCTGCAGGTATTGTTATTATAGAAATGTATTCAGGGTTAGCCGAGAAATGTTTAATAAGACGAGATGGGACAGCTAATTCTGGGATCCTGTTATGCTGACAAATGCCTCCTGAGTACTTTAGCCCTGTTTGCTTAAAGGGGTAGTGCGGCGCTAAACATTTATTCACAAAATACCCAGAACCACTTTGGGCCAGGCTGGACTCTCTTGGATGTGATGCGGGGCATCCCTCTCTGTGTATTATCAGTGTGAGATCCGTGGCCCAAACTCATTTAACTCTTTGAAAACAGCTGTTACTTATTCAAATTAGGAAAAAATTCCAATCTGCCCACTTTGATGCCAGTTTTTATACCCAGAACCACTTTGGGCCAGGCTGGACTCTCTTGGATGTGATGCAGGGCATCCCTCTCTGTGTATTATCAGTGTGAGATCAGTGGCCCAAACTCATTTAACCCTTTGAAAACACCTGTTACTTATTCAAATCATGAAAAATGGCTATTTGCCCACTTTGATGCCAGTTTTTATACCCAGAACCACTTTGGGCCAGGCTGGACTCTCTTGGATGTAATGCGGGGCATGCCTATCTGTGTGTACGTAGTGTGAGATCAGTGGCCCAAACTCATTTAACCCTTTGAAAATAGCTGTTACTTATTCAAATCATGAAAAATGGCTCTGTGCCCACTTTGATGCCAGTTTTTATACCCAGAACCACTTTGGGCCAGGCTGGACTCTCTTGGGTATGATGCGGGGCATCCCTCTCTGTGTATTATCAGTGTGAGATCAGTGGCCCAAACTCATTTAACCCTTTGAAAACAGCTGTTACTTATTCAAATCATGAAAAATGGCTATGTGCCCACTTTGATGCCAGTTTTTATACCCAGAACCACTTTGGGCCAGGCTGGACTCTCTTGGGTATGATGCGGGGGATCCCTCTCTGTGTATTATCAGTGTGAGATCAGTGGCCCAAACTCATTTAACCCTTTGAAAACACCTGTTACTTATTCAAATTAGGAAAAAATGCCAATCTGCCCACTTTGATGCCAGTTTTTATACCCAGAACCACTTTGGGCCAGGCTGGACTCTCTTGGATCTGATGCGGGGCATCCCTCTCTGTATATTATCAGTGTGAGATCAGTGGCCCAAACTCATTTAACCCTTTGAAAACAGCTGTTACTTATTCAAATCATGAAAAATGGCTATGTGCCCACTTTGATGCCAGTTTTTATACCCAGAACCACTTTGGGCCAGGCTGGACTCTCTTGGATGTGATGCGGGGCATCCCTCTCTGTGTATTATCAGTGTGAGATCAGTGGCCCAAACTCATTTAACCCTTTGAAAACAGCTGTTACTTATTCAAATCAGGAAAAAATTCCAATCTGCCCACTTTGATGCCAGTTTTTATACCCAGAACCACTTTGGGCCAGGCTGGACTCTCTTGGATGTGATGCGGGGCATCCCTCTCTGTGTATGATCAGTGTGAGATCAGTGGCCCAAACTCATTTAACCCTTTGAAAATAGCTGTTACTTATTCAAATTAGGAAAAAATGCCAATCTGCCCACTTTGATGCCAGTTTTTATACCCAGAACCACTTTGGGCCAGGCTGGACTCTCTTGGATCTGATGCGGGGCATGCCTATCTGTGTGTACGTAGTGTGAGATCAGTGGCCCAAACTCATTTAACCCTTTGAAAATAGCTGTTACTTATTCAAATCATGAAAAATGGCTATGTGCCCACTTTGATGCCAGTTTTTATACCCAGAACCACTTTGGGCCAGGCTGGACTCTCTTGGGTATGATGCGGGGCATCCCTCTCTGTGTATTATCAGTGTGAGATCAGTGGCCCAAACTCATTTAACCCTTTGAAAACAGCTGTTACTTATTCAAATCATGAAAAATGGCTCTGTGCCCACTTTGATGCCAGTTTTTATACCCAGAACCACTTTGGGCCAGGCTGGACTCTCTTGGGTATGATGCGGGGGATCCCTCTCTGTGTATTATCAGTGTGAGATCAGTGGCCCAAACTCATTTAACCCTTTGAAAACAGCTGTTACTTATTCAAATTAGGAAAAAATGCCAATCTGCCCACTTTGATGCCAGTTTTTATACCCAGAACCACTTTGGGCCAGGCTGGACTCTCTTGGATGTGATGCGGGGCATCCCTCTCTGTGTATTATCAGTGTGAGATCAGTGGCCCAAACTCATTTAACCCTTTGAAAACAGCTGTTACTTATTCAAATCAGGAAAAAATTCCAATCTGCCAACTTTGATGCCAGTTTTTATACCCAGAACCACTTTGGGCCAGGCTGGACTCTCTTGGATGTGATGCGGGGAATCCCTCTCTGTGTATTATCAGTGTGAGATCAGTGGCCCAAACTCATTTAACCCTTTGAAAACACCTGTTACTTATTCAAAATAGGACAAAAATGCCCATCTGCCCACTTTGATGCCAGTTTTTATACCCAGAACCACTTTGGGCCAGGCTGGACTCTCTTGGATCTGATGCGGGGCATGCCTATCTGTGTGTACGTAGTGTGAGATCAGTGGCCCAAACTCATTTAACCCTTTGAAAATAGCTGTTACTTATTTAAATCATGAAAAATGGCTATGTGCCCACTTTGATGCCAGTTTTTATACCCAGAACCACTTTGGGCCAGGCTGGACTCTCTTGGATGTAATGCGGGGCATGCCTATCTGTGTGTACCTAGTGTGAGATCAGTGGCCCAAACTCATTTAACCCTTTGAAAATAGCTGTTACTTATTCAAATCATGAAAAATGGCTCTGTGCCCACTTTGATGCCAGTTTTTATACCCAGAACCACTTTGGGCCAGGCTGGACTCTCTTGGGTATGATGCGGGGCATCCCTCTCTGTGTATTATCAGTGTGAGATCAGTGGCCCAAACTCATTTAACCCTTTGAAAATAGCTGTTACTTATTCAAATCATGAAAAATGGCTATGTGCCCACTTTGATGCCAGTTTTTATACCCAGAACCACTTTGGGCCAGGCTGGACTCTCTTGGTTGTGATGCGGGGCATCCCTCTCTGTGTATTATCTGTGTGAGATCAGTGGCCCAAACTCATTTAACCCTTTGAAAACAGCTGTTACTTATTCAAATTAGGAAAAAATGCCAATCTGCCCACTTTGATGCCAGTTTTTATACCCAGAACCACTTTGAGCCAGGCTGGACTCTGTTGGATGTGATGCGGGGGATCCCTCTCTGTGTATTATCAGTGTGAGATCCGTGGCCCAAACTCATTTAACCCTTTGAAAACAGCTGTTACTTATTCAAATTAGGAAAAATGCCAATCTGCCCACTTTGATGCCAGTTTTTATACCCAGAACCACTTTGGGCCAGGCTGGACTCTCTTGGGTATGATGCGGGGGATCCCTCTCTGTGTATTATCAGTGTGAGATCAGTGGCCCAAACTCATTTAACCCTTTGAAAATACCTGTTACTTATTCAAATCATGAAAAATGGCTATGTGCCCACTTTGACGCCAGTTTTTATACCCAGAACCACTTTGGGCCAGGCTGGACTCTCTTGGGTATGATGCGGGGCATCCCTCTCTGTGTATTATCAGTGTGAGATCAGTGGCCCAAAGTCAATTTTATTTTTAAATAATAATTTTGTGGTTTTACTTTCATGCCCATTTTTATGCCAACCGTGGGATCTTTTTTGCCATTTTTATCACCAGTCCTCTCAGGGCCCCTCACTTACGGTAGGGTATGAATATTATTCATTTTCTGTAAGAATAATAGCTAAAACAGGAAAAAGAAAAATCCTCTGAATAAGAAACTGCTGAATAAGAAACCAACTTCAGCCCCGAATAAGAAACTGTCCGAATAAGAAACCAACTTCAGCCTCGTTCTCTGCCCCCCATTTCTCCTCAGACTGCCTGTATTCCCCTTCTCTCTCACACACTGCTCCCCCTGTTGGTCCACCCCAGTCTCCGCTCTCCTCACAGCCCCATCCCACATGTATTCCCCACCCAACCAATCAGGATAGCGCTCGGCTCCGCCCATCACGGTGGCTCAACCTACGCAGAAGTCTTGTCACATGATCGTGACGTCACCGCAGCTCTTTCCGCTGACGAGGAGACAACATCCGGTTTCTCATCCCCGTCATGGCGGCTCCGGTGACTCTGCCTTCTGTCTCCAGATGGAGTCTCCTTCTTTTGCCGCTGCTGACGCTGTGCGGGGCGGACACGGAGGTGCTGAGCTCCGGCTCTGAGAAGTTTCGGGTGGAGGGACGGGCGGTGGTCCCCGGGGTCCGGCCTCAGGACTGGGTGAGCGGGGCCCGGGTGCTGGTGGACGGAGAGGAGCACGTCGGCTTCCTGAGGTAAAGGCCGGGAGTGTGACGGGACAGCGTGAGACTGCCACCGTGACCCGCCAGTGCATGATGGGAGGTGGAGGCTCCCCACAGACTTAGAGGGAATCCACCCATAGGGATATTATATATGTATAGTGACTGGAGGAGGATAGGAGAGGTATAGTGACTGGAGGAGGATAGGACAGGTATAGTGACTGGAGGAGGATAGGACAGGTATAGTGACTGGAGGAGGGTAGGACAGGTATAGTGACTGGAGGAGGATAGGACAGGTATAGTGACTGGAGGAGGATAGGACAGGTATAGTGACTGGAGGAGGATATGACAGGTATAGTGACTGGAGGAGGATATGACAGGTATAGTGACTGGAGGAGGATAGGACAGGTATAGTGACTGGAGGAGGATAGGACAGGTATAGTGACTGGAGGAGGATAGGACAGGTATAGTGACTGGAGGAGGGTAGGACAGGTATAGTGACTGGAGGAGGATAGGACAGGTATAGTGACTGGAGGAGGATATGACAGGACAGGTATAGTGACTGGAGGAGGATATGACAGGTATAGTGACTGGAGGAGGATAGGACAGGTATAGTGACTGGAGGAGGATATGACCGGTATAGTGACTGGAGGAGGATAGGAGAGGTATAGTGACTGGAGGAGGATAGGACAGGTATAGTGACTGGAGGAGGATAGGAGAGGTATAGTGACTGGAGGAGGATAGGACAGGACAGGTATAGTGACTGGAGGAGGATATGACCGGTATAGTGACTGGAGGAGGATAGGACAGGTATAGTGACTGGAGGAGGATATGACCGGTATAGTGACTGGAGGAGGATAGGAGAGGTATAGTGACTGGAGGAGGATATGACAGGTATAGTGACTGGAGGAGGATAGGACAGGTATAGTGACTGGAGGAGGATATGACAGGTATAGTGACTGGAGGAGGATAGGACAGGTATAGTGACTGGAGGAGGATAGGACAGGTATAGTGACTGGAGGAGGATAGGACAGGTATAGTGACTGGAGGAGGATAGGACAGGTATAGTGACTGGAGGAGGGTAGGACAGGTATAGTGACTGGAGGAGGGTAGGACAGGTATAGTGACTGGAGGAGGATAGGACAGGTATAGTGACTGGAGGAGGATATGACAGGACAGGTATAGTGACTGGAGGAGGATATGACAGGTATAGTGACTGGAGGAGGATAGGACAGGTATAGTGACTGGAGGAGGATATGACCGGTATAGTGACTGGAGGAGGATAGGAGAGGTATAGTGACTGGAGGAGGATAGGACAGGTATAGTGACTGGAGGAGGATAGGACAGGTATAGTGACTGGAGGAGGATAGGAGAGGTATAGTGACTGGAGGAGGATAGGACAGGACAGGTATAGTGACTGGAGGAGGATATGACCGGTATAGTGACTGGAGGAGGATAGGACAGGTATAGTGACTGGAGGAGGATATGACCGGTATAGTGACTGGAGGAGGATAGGACAGGTATAGTGACTGGAGGAGGATATGACCGGTATAGTGACTGGAGGAGGATAGGAGAGGTATAGTGACTGGAGGAGGATATGACCGGTATAGTGACTGGAGGAGGATAGGACAGGTGTAGTGACTGGAGGAGGATAGGACAGGTATAGTGACTGGGGGAGGATATGACAGGACAGGTATAGTGACTGGAGGAGGATATGACAGGACAGGTAGAGTGACTGGAGGAGGTTATGACAGGACAGGTATAGTGACTGGAGGAGGATATGACAGGACAGGTATAGTGACTGGAGGAGGATATGACAGGACAGGTAGAGTGACTGGAGGAGGATAGGACAGGACAGGTATAGTGACTGGAGGAGGATAGGATAGGACAGGACAGGTATAGTGACTGGAGGAGGATAGGACAGGACAGGTATAGTGACTGGAGGAGGATAGGACAGGACAGGTATAGTGACTGGAGGAGGATAGGACAGGACAGGTATAGTGACTGGAGGAGGATAGGACAGGTATAGTGACTGGGGGAGGATAGGACAGGACAGGTATAGTGACTGGAGGAGGATAGGACAGGACAGGTATAGTGACTGGAGGAGGATATGACAGGTATAGTGACTGGAGGAGGACAGGTATCACTAAGGAGAGCAGCACTCTCCTTTAAATCTACAGATGAAAGAGCTAATCCCATTTTATCTTGGCATCTTTTATCCATAGATGTTTATCTTTGGGGGTCCGACCACCAGGACCTCCAGTGATCCAGGGAATGGAGGGGCAATCATCCTCACAATGAATGGAGTGCTCCCTACTCCCTACAGTCTCTATGAGGCCACCATTCAGAAATGTTTTCAGACCCATAGGGTATGAATGGAGGGCAGGCTGCAGTGGTCACACAGGTGCGGTGAGCACTCCATCCATTGTAGGGGCGATTGCATTCCTGTTTTCTGGATAAGTGGGGGTCACGGCAATAGACCCGCAGAGATCAGCATCCTATTCTTTATCCCTTATAGATAGGAGATAACAAGCTGAGATGGGAATACCCCTTTAAGACTGTGTGCATATTTATTGGTGACCTCATTGAGAGACATACGAGGTCACAGTTTAAAACATAAAATGCGCAGTGTGAACACAGCCCTGTTGAAAATATAAAGCATTGGACGCTAAGAGTGAATGCGTCCTAGGTGGGGCAGCTGCAAAATATTCACACAGAAAATCCACAGCAAATACCAGCAAAAAACACATCCTTAGACCAAAAACAATCACTAAAATGATTCCCCATCTCTCTGCAGGATATGGACTCTCTAGACCATGAGCTGTTGCAATACTGCAAATCCCATCATGCCTGGACAGCCAAATCCAAAGCTTTAGCTGTCCGTGCATGATGGGAATTGTAGTTTTGCAACAGCTGGAGGGCCGCAGTTTGGAGACCCATGATCTAGACCAGGGGTGGGGAACCTTTTCCATGTCGAGGGCCGGTCGGGCATAATAAAATCATTTGAGGGCTGCATACTGTGCGCGGCAGTTAGTAGCGGGGGTTTGCAGCACCCGGGGCACGGCAAAGTATTGTTCCCCTAGTGCCCCTGCTATTGTAGTTAACACTCTGTGATGCCCCTTGTACTTGATGTGAATCCTTAGTGATGCCTCCAGCTTTAGTTAACCCGATACTGATGTCCCTGGTAGGCCTAGTTAACCCCCGCCCCCAGTCATGTCCCTGGTAACCTCGTCAAACCCCCCCCCCCCAGGTCATGTCACTGGTGGCCTAGTTAACTCCCCCCCCCCCCCCCAGTCATGTCACTGGTAGCCTAGTTAACCCTTCCAGTCATGTCACTGGTAGCCTAGTTAACCCCCCCAGTCATGTTCCTGGTAGCCTAGTTAACCCCCCAGTCATGTCCCTGGTATTCTAGTTACACCCTCCCCCCCCCCCCCCCAGTCATGTCCCTGGTATTCTAATTAACCCGCCCCAGTCATGTCCCTGGTAGCCTAATTACCCCCCCCCCCCCAGTCATGTCACTGGTAGCCTAATTACCCCCCCCCCCAGTCGTGTCCCTGGTAGCCTAATTACCCCCCCCCCCCCCCCCCAGTCATGTCACTGGTAGCCTAATTACCCCCCCCCCCCCCCCCCCCAGTCGTGTCCCTGGTAGCCTAATTAACCCCCCAGTCATGTCCCTGGTAGCCTAATTAACCCCCCCCCCCCAGTCATGTCCCTGGTAGCCTAATTAACCCCCCCCAGTCATGTCCCTGGTAGCTTAATTAACCCCCGCCAGTCATGTCCCATGTAGCCTAATTAACACCCCCCCCCCCCCCCCCCGGTCATGTCCCTGGTAGCCTTTGTTAACACCCCCAGTCATGTCCCTGGTAGCTTAATTAACCCCCCCAGTCATGTCCCTGGTAGCCTAATTAACCCCCCCAGTCATGTCCCTGGTAGCCTAATTAACCCCCCCCCCAGTCATGTCCCTGGTAGCCTAATTAACCCCCCCCCTCCCAGTCATGTCCCTGGTAGCCTAATTAACCCCCCCCCCCCCAGTCATGTCCCTGGTAGCTTTATTAACCCCCCCCAGTCATGTCCCATGTAGCCTAATTAACCCCCCCCCCCCCCCTCCCGGGTCATGTCTCTGGTAGCCTTTGTTAACACCCCCAGTCATGTCCCTGGTAGCCTAGTTAACCCCCAGTGCCTGTCCCAAATAAAAAAAAAAATAAACATCCCACTCACCTTTCCTCCGCTCCCACACTGCTCAGGTCCTCTTCTCTCCTCTCTATCCTGTGCCCGTCTTTTCCTGCAGGCAGAGCGCGATGAAATGACGTCATTGCGCGCAGCCCGCAGGAGACGGAAGACGTGCTATGTATACTGGCTCCTGCCCCACCAGAGCAGCGCACATCACAGGGGAGCCGCGAGCCGCATCAGGAGGTCTCGGGCCGGAGGTTCCCCACCCCTGATCTAGACTTATCCTGTAGGAGAAGCAGAGCGGGCACCACACTAATAAACCTGTGCAGCTTATGCACATAAACACTAAAGTCTAAAGAAAGAAAAGCATAAAAAACAGACTGTATATCTAAAAATTATCTTTATGAAAGTGAATGTTTTTTTATTTTACAGTAACAGAATGGCGGTGGCGTGTTCAATTTTTTTGGAACGCCGCCCGGCTCCTGTACTCATCAACATTCTTTGGCCATGCATCAGCCCAGCTCTATGCCCGCCATAGAAACAATGGAGGGGAGGGGATATTGTTACACCTGGAACACCGGACCCCCTTCCAGGGCATAGAGCCAGGCTGGTGCACGGCCAAAGAATGGCGTCGAGCGCAGGAACCCAATAAAAACGTCCACGTTGGCGCTGGTCCGTTACTATAAAAAAAGTACCTAATAGTACTTTTGCTTTAAACCACAAAATAAACAAGATATGATAAAAAGGAGCAGAGTATGGGAAACAAGCCTCCTCACATGACCGTATACACTTAAAATAATACAACCTGTATTCTGTTGGCATCCAGGTCAGGATACCCCACATAATACTGACCCCTTACACAACATTGACCACTCAAAACATAAATCTATACAGAAAATGATCAATAATGCGGTAGGTACACCAAACAAAAAGAATAGAGGCAATAAGTCACCATGTAAGGATAATAATGTAGAGTCAGATGGGGAAAGCAAAAGATTTATTTTTGAGTGGTCCATGTTGTGTAGGGGGTCAGTATTATGTGGGGTATCCTGACTTGGACGCAAGCAGAATACAGGTTGTAATATTTTAAGTGTCTTTACTTGGATATGGTCATATGAAGAGGCTTGTCTCCCCTATTCTCCTCCATTTCACCATATATTGTCTAATAAAGCAAATGTTTGGATGTGCAGCCCTTCTGTGTATATAATGTATAGCAATACCCTATACATTATAGAATAATATCCCACCATTACCATTTCTCTGTAGGACCGATGGCAGCTTTATGGTCCATGATATTCCTTCCGGCTCCTATGTGGTAGAAGTTATATCTCCAGCTTATCGCTTTGAACCTGTCCGAGTTGACATCACATCCAAGGGGAAAATGAGGTAAGTACCACAGGCTGAGGCTAATATTATACAGTTGATGAAAAAGAAATTGGTTTAAGATGTGACCATATTTATAATATAATGATGTGAATTTTTTTTTCAAGTGTGTGCACGGACAGCTGTTTTTCCATAGACCTCATTAGATTATAAATACGGCCACATTTTGTACCTATTTTACAGTCATATTTTGGAAGGGAGACCCCTAGTGTTCGAAACTTTATATTATAAAATTATAATTTTCCTGCACGCAGGGGGAAATAATAGACAAGCGCTACTTACCTCCCCTCATGCCTCCACAACACTGCATCACAGGCTCTGGGAGCCCCGCTGCAACTCATTTTTCCCCGAGTTGCAATGTTGTCACGACTGCAGTGGCGGGGGGGGGGGGGGGAGAATATTACCCAACTCGACTGCGCCACTGACTGGCTGAGCAGGCAATACATCCTCCGAGTCTTCTCGATGAAGAAGACAGTCCAGGACTGGCGGGTGTCCCGGAACGGTAACGCAGCGCTGCAGAGGCACAGGGAGAGGTAAGTAGAGCTTGTTTATTATGTTCCTGCCTTTTAGAAAACTATAATTTTCTCGGGACTTCTCCTTTAATAGAAGTAAATTGCAATTTGGATACTGCCCACAAATACTGTTGGATGAAAAATAAGTGACCAAATAAAGGCCCTTTTACTCAGGCCAGTCACAGGGCAAATAAGTGCTTCTAGGAACGATCATTGCTGACAGTAGTCCAGTGTAAAAAAAAACGCTCATTCTTTGGCTGATTGGACACATAAGCGATCATGTGTACAGCCCAGATGCTTGATTAATCGTGCAGCAAACAAGCACCAATCACAGAGTTTGTGCTCCATTGCTACAGCCTGTTGGCCCATGTAATAGGGTCTTACGCTTCCTTCAAGTATATTGACCCTTAATTCTTTCCAAAGGGCAAGGTATGTGAATCACATCAAAACCTCAGAAGTCGTCCGCCTGCCATATCCTATTCAGATGAAGTCATCGGGCCCTCCTTCCTACTTCATTAAACGGGAGACCTGGGGATGGACGGATTTTCTTATGAACCCAATGGTAGGTGTTCTGTGTGTATGTCTATTCATAAAAGTAAGTGATTTCCTAACATACACTAAATGTTGCTGGTCTTTCACAATTGGAGCTTCCCTCTGTAGACATTAGACCCATGACCCCGGAGATCAACTGAACAAGTTCTTTGTAGATCAGGTTCAGTGTGGCTTCACATTAGATGAGAAAATCCAGTTACATGAGCGACTTGGAAAGAGGTTTAGTCATCAGAGCTAGACTAGCCAGGGTCAGGATTTGGCAAATTTACAGCTTTGTGGGGCTTTCTCATGTAATGGTGTAGAGAGAATGGTGCGATCAAGGAAAACTTCCACTGAAAGAGCATCCTGGGGACTTAAACATCTCATGAACAAAAAAGGTCAGAGAAGGTATTGTAACAGACAGAACAGTCAGAGATGCAGCAGGTGAAAACAACACTGGCCTCCCGCTCTGTTATTTCTCAGCATGGATGGACTAAGGCTATGTCCACACTATAGAATCCCGGAGGATCACCCAGCTCACCCACGCTTGCGGCCGTGCGCATCTCCGCTGCTCCTATAGGCTTCTTTCTATGGTTTGGCAGATTCTGCCGTCTGCCCGAAGAATGAGCGGGTTAATTCTTTAGGTGGACGATGGAATCTGCGCACTAACGGGGGCAAGCTGTGGAATCCGTGGAGGGTGATCTGCCAGGATTCCGTAGTGTGCACATATCCTAAAAGAGCAAACAACCAATTCTGTTGCCATTAACATCAAGGTAATGTCAAACCTCAGTGGCCCTTATGTCAGAAGAAGACTGTCTGCAGGAAAATGTACAATCCACAAGTATCTTATAGTCATGTGTTAGTTCTAGGGACAAGACGGTGAGTTTTTTTTTCTTGCTTCCCTGGTCTGTACAGTCCCCAGCTCTTAATCATATAAAGAATATCTGGGATGAGGTAGAATGGGCTGTTCAGAGCAACCTATCCTGCAGGGACTTTCCTCGATCAATAAATGTGGTGGGGGTCCATCCACTGTGCTCTCCATTAGCCGGATGGTCTTCTTTCCCCCCCCCCCCCCCCCCCCCCCCCTTTATAATTAGGCACAGTCTCTTTATATTGAAGTAAACAGAACTGTATTGAACCTAGGTGATAGAGATGCTGTACTGGGTAAAAGCTTGAGGAGATGCTACATTCTACCATACACTGTGGATCCACCATTCTGGTTATTAGTATGGGTCTAATCAATATGCGATCAGTTCTGTTCACACCTTTTAATCTCTCAGCTTGTAATGATGTTCTTTTCATATATTTAACTTATCCTTTATAACCCTCGATAGTAAAATCTGACTTTGATCCATACAGGTGATGATGATGGTCCTGCCGCTGCTGATCTTTGTTCTGCTCCCTAAGGTTGTGAACACAAGTGACCCGGAAATGAGGCGGGTGAGTAAGAGCAAGCTGTTTGAGTCAGTGGAGATAACAGCTCAAGGACCACCACAATACTGTCACATTCCTTCCTTAATATTCTGTTCTTTTGTACAGGAAATGGAGCAGTCCATGAACATGTTAAACTCCAACCCTGAGCTGCCAGATGTCTCTGAATTCATGACCAGGCTTTTTACATCCAAATCTTCCAGCAAGTCCAGTAGCGGCAGCAAGTCAGGGAAGAGCGGCGTTGGGAAGAGGAGGTAGTGATACGTGAGCCCATAGAATCAAGAATCGCCCCCATGGAAATCTTCTCCTCACCGATCTCATCCACTCACTCTGACATGTTGTTGATCATACAGACTTTGCCTTTGTTTCTTCTTAAGAAGCTGAACTATGTTTTGTGCTTTATTTTGTTTGGGGCTCAGCGGGGATAATACATTAAATACTGCAACTGTTCAAAAGCTGAATGTACATGGATCTAGATGTGTGTAGATACCTATCAGTATGTACTGTAACTAAGCATTGAAAGGGCCTCTATTTACATTGATAGGGTCAGAACCATTCACGTAAACAATTGTTTTGGCAATTTAATTTGTTTTTTGTTTTTTTTCTCCACAGAATGGAATCTTTTTTATGTGGCTTGAAAGACAGCATATTAGCTCTTGATATTCCTTTATTCATGACTGTATTTATGCCTGTAGTAGATGTTTTAAAGGGTTGCATAGAATTAGAAAAACATGGCTGCTGCCTTAAAAAAAAAAAAAAAAAAAAAAAAAAGAGCACCCTTTTCTCCAGAGGCTGCACCTTTCACCACCTTTAAAGGGGTCCTCCGGGCGGGAGGGCTTTTTTAGCTATGACCGGGTAGGGGGTGGATGAAGGCAACGATCGCCACTTACCTCCCCTTTTCCAGAGCTTGGGCCTGCATCACGCTGCTCCAGTCTATGGTGCTTGACCGCTTCCTGGTCTGTGACGCGGCTTTCCAACCCTTTTAGCCATTCGTGGCAGGGGCCGGGATCCCACCTCTACTGCTAAATGGCTAAGCGGTCCGGAAACGTTGTCTTCATCCACCCCCTCCTCGGCCATAGCTAAAAAGCCCTCCCGCCCGGAGTGCCCCTTTAAAGCAGCACCACTGTTTTCCTTAGGCTGCCTCTGGGCATCATTCACTTTAAGAGTATGTTCACTTGTCGCATAATAATTAGACATATACTTGTGTTATATTCTGAGGAAGCCCTTGGATTTCTGCCTTGGATGTGCATTTTGTACTGCTGCAGATCACTCCATTGTCTTCAGTGAGGCTGATCCTTGGGTTTTCTGTATGTATTCTGGAGCCAACAGGTAAGGTCACTTGTCATGGATTAAAATCTGCTCAGATTTCTGGTGTGTGTGAACACGGTTGGGGAAGTCCTTTTCGTTTGTATTAGAAGCGGGCTTACATTGATGGCCCTGTCCCATCTAACACATGTGAACATAACCTTATGGCACTGAGCTGTATGATCGAGTACAGTGCATTAGCACTACCTGTAGAATAGAACGGCCATGTTTATTTAAATCTAATACAGCCCTTTTAAGATGACTATGGCAGTTCTGTCCTTCTGTCTATCGCAGTGATCTTCAATCTGTGGCTCTCCAGCTGCCGAAAAACTACAACTCCCAGCATTCCTGACAGCCTTAAGCTACTGGGGCATGCTGGGTCTTGTACTTTTAAAAATGCCATATGTTGGTAATCACCTGTTTTGTCATGCCTGAGTTTTTTTCCTGCCTGCTATGGCTCCTCCATCATAGTGGCCACAACCACTTCTACTCCCATTCTGTTATACGTGTGTTTTTCCTACACATGGGCTGCAGGGGGCAGAATTGCTCTGGTTTTCTTCACCCAGTTATTTAATCTATGGAACAAATCACGCTTTAATGGTAGAAGAATTTAGCAGCAATTTAGCCATGTACCATAATTTATATATTTATAATGTATGTCTGTAGAACAAGACTTTGCTCATGGGTACAGCTGATCAGCTATTAAACTGTGAACAGATTTTTAAACCCAATATGGCTGGAGTTATTTTGCTGGCTCTGTGACTACATCTGCGAGCCCTGTGAACTGTTTCCTGTAAAGTCTGATCTGATGTCATCTAGGAGCCAAATCTATAACTTGTGCACTCAACTTTACAGATCTTCTGGGTAAGTACTGTAAATATCCTCTATAGTTAGGATGTGTCTCATAATATACTTGTGCAGACAGTTTTTGTAGAGTGTACAGTGTAGCCCTACCTAAAGCCTCATTCACACACTCTCAAGCACATAGATGTATTCCCTTAATGTCCTTACTCAAATGGGCTCAGTAACAATGACCGTGTGATCATCATGTAATAGTAAGTCTTCTTGTCTGCTGTGTGCACAGGAATAACGCAACCCTTCTATTTCGTGAATAAAAAGTCCCATGTGCTCTACTTTCTTTCTAAGGCCATGTTCACACAACATAAGTTATGAATTAATCAAGGCTGTGATTAATTCAAAACTTACCTGCACTGCAGGCTGAGGCTCCGGCCGGGATCCCTAGCGGCTGCACGAAAAAACTGACATGTCAGTTTTGTGCAACCGCTATTCATTAAAGTGACACTCCTTTTTGCATTATGACTTCTCTACACAGGTGTAAAGGGTAAATTTTGCATTTTTCATACCTTATTTTATATCATACGTCATGGTGCTTGTTCCACTAAAAAAAGTGATCTTTTATCATCTGCGGATTGGGATACCTGGGTGGGGCTTCACGGGTGAAGCACCACTTAGCCCTGCCCCCTCTGTGACATCATCAGCACATAGACCCTGCCCCTCAGCTGCCATTGAAAGGGTCTAGGCCCCACCCCACGCTAGATTGGCCCACACCAATGGCCGCTGAGGCGACGGGGCCTATGTGCCGATGATGTTACTAGGGGTGGGGCGCTTCAGCCGTGAAGCCCTGCCCAGATATCCCAATCCGCAGATAATAAAAGATCTGCTAAATGATAAAACTGCTAAATTTACCCTTTATACCTGTGTAGAGAAGTCAGACAAGGGGGCGACAGTGTCACTTTAAAAAGCGGCTGCACAAGCCTGACAAGTCACACAATGGAGCGTGCGGCTCCGGCCACACGCTTCATTGTTGGCTATGGTGAATTGGCGCCTGCATCCCAATTCAGTACAAAGGAAGATCATCCAGCCAGTACTGCAGTACCGGCCGGTATGATCTTCACAAACACAGGCCATTCTGTGACCCGGCCAAATCACAGAACAGCTGGGGTTTTACGCCATGTGAACATGGCCTAAAGCTAAAAAAAAAAAAATATCATGACAAAAGAAGCATATCAACGGCACTCACTATTAGGGTGCGTTCACACCTACAGGATCTGCAGCAGATTTGATGCTGTGTTCAGTTAATTAAATGAAATCTGCTGCGGGTCCGGTAAGTGTGAACGTACCCTTATAAGGGATAGCCCCCTTTTGCGCAGGAGACGCAGAGGATGAAAGTATGTCCCTTACCTTCCTCCTCAGCACCCTTCCAGTTCAGTAAGTTGTTTGCTCTGCGGTCTGGTAAGACCATTAGCAGCACTGCCCTGGCCCATATAGTGCCAATCCACCCCTTCTTATGATAATCAATGGAGCGGGCCGGCCTGGGGGAACTGGATCTTTGATATGGGTGTGGAACAGTGCTTCTAATGGTCTTACCAGACTGTGCAGCAAACAACTGCGCTATGGATGAAGGTAAGAGACCTGTATCCTCAGCGTATCCTGCACAGTAGGAGGCTATTGGCAGGTTAGATTTGTCCTCTTAAAAGCTCATATATAATAGCTCATTCTTTATTTCCATGGCTGGGAAGCACTGGTCATCCTCCCAACAATGCTCTCATATTAAAAGTCTGGAAATAAAGAAGAGTCTTAAAGAGGTTATTGAGGATTAGAAAAATATGGTTGCTTTTCCAGAAAAACACCACACCTGGCCTGTGCTTATGTGCGATATTACAATGCAGCCTCATTCAATAGAACTGAGATTCAATACTAGACAGAAACTGAGGACACGTGTGGCACTGTTTGTGCAAGAAAGCAACTAGGTTTTTGTAAACCTGGATGACCTGTTTAATCGGCGAGTTCCTTTTTGTAATGGATAGTCTAGTGGGCCCTGACGATGATTTACAGTGACTGGAAAAATGTTGCTGTATGATGGAGATGCAAGCACAGATATAGCTTTCTTAAAGGGAATCTGTTATCTTTATGTCTATATCACATTTAGATCTGCAGACATGGGCAGATAGCTTACTGGAAGATGAAATGATGTGTGTCTCTTAGCTAAAGTTATGAAGCTCAAGTATCATAGAGGCCAGGCTGAGCTGCAGCATGCATGCCTCCTCCTTCCCCCACCCCTCTTTGTACTGCATGATTGATGTACAAGGAGGGGCTTCCAGCACTGAACATTGAAGGGCGGGGGAGGGAGGAGGTGTGCATGCTGCAGCTCAGCTAAACTTCTATGGGGCTTGGATGGAAAAGAGGATTTTATATAGTTGCAAACAGCTGTCAGATAAGAGACAAGTATCATTTGTTTTATCTTCATGAAAGCTATCTGACCATGTCTGCAACTCTGGGCATAGTATGGAGTTGACCCATTCCCTGTAAGTTACCCTTCCCCAGTGTCAGCTATCAACAGAATCCATGTGCTATCTATGGCAGCCTGTATTCTTCCCTGTGTGCTTACACTGGTGGTAAATTGCTGGGAGTTGTAGTTGCCCAGAAAATACTCAAATGTTTAGAAATTTGTGGTTTATTAATTTTGAAAATTTTCAAAGATCTTTGACCATATGAATTCTGTACAAATGTTTTTTTTTTTTACAATTTTTAACCCAAAAATACTCATGGGAAATTAAAACCACCTTCTCCTGCTCCAGGAAAGAACGGGAGATGGTTCTCATCCGGGAAGTAGTTTGCTGGGTCCATTGGAGGAAACGCCACTGGAGGTAAAGGCCTATCTGGAATAGGGTCCGGTTGAGGAGGGTATATAGGAAATGGGTCATCTGGGTTAACAGGAGGCCAATCTGGAATAGGGTCTGGGAAAGGAGGGTATATAGGAAATGGATCGTCCGGGTTAACTGGAGGAAAATTAGGCCAGAAAGGCTTAGGCTTAGGTTTAGGTTTTAAACGGGGAGGAATGTCTGGTTTAATAGGATATGGAAGATGTCCAAAGAGAGGAGGATAGGCGGGGGCAGGAGCGCCTGCAAAAGAACATAACAGGTTAATGGACAGGGATAGTCAGAACACGTATGTATGTGTCCCTGTGTGTTATGCAGACATGGTGTGGTGGTGTCAGACATGGAGCATGGTGTTATATACTGTCTGTAGGCTGGAGATGAAAGTCTATTGCAGTCTATGTGCTCTTACCTCCTGAGACCTTCATGCACATCTTAAAGCATCCATTGAAACAGCACATCTCATTCCAATTACAGTCACTTCTGGATGAACACTGGTCATGGCCATTAATGCAACGAACATTGGGTATAACGGGAGGACACGTCCCTACAGGAAAATATTGCATTTAGACAAAAAAAATCCCCTTGACTGATAGGGCATCTCAGGACATCCCATTTCATGTCCATATACATTTATATGGATCTGCTTCGTTCTTTACCGGCAATACGCAAATTGATAACTTAACTATTTTCGGCTGTTACCCTTATAGTCGTCTCCATATAGTGTATGTGACCCAACCCATTGTTTGCTACGTGTAATTAGGGACAATGCCCAAGTTATTGCTTGTGTTCCAGATGAGTCACAGCGACATATAATGCAAGATCAGGTGTAACCAGACATGATTCACTCATTTGCACATGAGGATAATATTGTTCTATATGCAATATGGTGATATATGTATATATATATATATATATGTATATATATATACACATATATGTGTGTGTATATATATATATATATATATATATATATATGTATGTGTGTATATATATATATGTGTGTGTGTTTGTGTATATATATATGTGTGTGTGTTTGTGTGTGTATATATATATATATATATATATATATATAACACTATGGGGGATTTTCTGATATGTGGACAATTTTCACCCAAACCTACACAAAAAACATCAGGCTATGCTATGTGCACCAGGCCTATAAAGCTGCATGGAGCCGCAACATGTATGTGATACCGCCATATAATCCCATTCTGGCGTCATCTTTTTGATCCATGCCTTCTGCTTTTAATATAATCCTGAAATCTTGTTGTTACCAATCTAGCCACTAGGCTTAAAACTAAGCTGGGACTTCCTGTGCATTTCCCAGCTGTGCCCTCCTTATCTATATAGGCGTTTACAGTGACCCCCCCCCCCCAGGGTAGTAAAGCCATTATGGGGGGGAAGTTACATTCACTTTCTTGGCCCCACATTACATTTAGAATTGAACATTGGGCAGTCCCATCAGATATGTAACATGGTGCTTGCATGGATTTAAAATTTCAGAATAACATTTGTGTAAAACATGAGGACACCTTTACCCCCTAGTCAGGATTTTAACCTTTTCTTCTTTTAAAGGGGTACTCCAGCAAGAAAATGTTACTTTTAGATCAACTGGTGCCAGAAAGCTATACAGATTTGTAAGTTACTTGAAAAATCTCAAGTTGTCCAGTACTTATCAGCTGCTTTATGTCCTGCAGAAAGTGGTGTATTCTTTTCAATCTGTCACAGTGTTCTCTGCTGCCACCTCTGTCCATGTCAGGAACTGTCCAGAGCAGAAATTTTTTTTTATGGGGATTTGCTACTGATCTGGCCAGTTCCTGTCATGGACAGAGGTGGCAGCAGAGAGCACTGTGTCAGACTGGAAAGAATACACCACTTCCTGCAGGACATACAGCATCTGATAAGTACTGGACGACTGGAGAGTTTTTTTTATAGAAGTACATTACAAATCTTTGCCACTTCCTGACACCAGTTGATTTGATAGATTCTTTTTTGTTGTTGTTGGCGTACCCCTTTAAATGCTTTATGTAGATTAGCCGGTCACTGTCATTTCAAATAACTGGCCTTTATTCGATAACCTTTGTGATTTCTAACATACAGGATTTTATAAATAATTTTCTTTAGCAAATTTGATTTCTTGTACCTAAAAAAAAAAAAGGCTTGGCCACTAGGTGTCTCACTTTCCTGCAACCGACTGTCCACTGCTTGTTGTTAGGAGAACTCTGGACTATGTACATCCAAACTGGGCCTGTCTGCCTCCTCCTCCTTGTGCTGTGATCCTTTCTGCTCCCAAACCCAATGTATTAGTAACCCCTTCTTCCCCAGCATACAATCTATAGTGCTATATACTGTAAATCATCTCTCAGCAACCAACCTGTTCAGGCATTGCAGAGAGGAGGAGGTGCTGTCCTGTGATTGGCCAGAGAAGTAAGGGAAAGGAAATCTAGGTGTCAGTACTGCTAGTAAACAACCTAACACACCCCATGAAATACGGAGTTTTAAAAATATCTGTGCACCATGAAGGGGGCTCTGTAACAGCACCAGCACTAAATCACCTTGTCGTTGGGGTTACTGTAACAAAGCCATGCAGGTTTTAAAACAAATTAGAGATATTTGAAGGGGTTATCCAGGCTTAAAAAAACATGGCCACTTTCACCCAGGAACAGCACCCCCCTTGTCCTCTGTTTGGATGTGGGCATTTACAGCTCCTTTGAAGTGAAGAGAGCTAAATTGTAATCCCATACACAACCTAATGACAGGGGTGGTGCTGTTTTTGCAAGAAAGTAGCTATGCTTTTAAAATCCTGAATAAGCCCTTTAAGCAGCATAATCCATCCCAATAAGTAGCAGGCTTTTAGGTTAGAATTACATGGGATGATAACAGCTTTAATTGCCAGCTATGGGTGGAACAAGATCCTTTGTAACTTTCTAACCTTGGCACGGATTGTTGTGCACTTGTTTCCTGTCTAGGTTGTTGAGATGCTGCAATTGTACAGTAACTCAGATGACTGTAAATCACCATGTGTTATTCTCTACAGTAACTTCATGTGGTACCCGGTCAGTGCCATCACACGTTACGGGTTTATTCTATGCCCTTTGAGTGCATGCAGATATCCTGCTATGAATGGACTATGGGTTATAGTTTGTATAATAAGCCACAACATATACCTTAACATGTCATAGCTGAAGGTCAAGGTTCCTTCATAGCTTTAAAGGGGTACTCCAGCAAAAAAAAAAAAAAATCTTTCAAATCAACTGGTGTCTGAAAGTGCCAGAGATTTGTAATTTACTTCTATTAAAATATCTCCAGTCCTTCAGTATTTATCAGCTGCTGTATGTCCCGCAGGAAGTGGTATATTCTGACACAGTGTTCTCTGCTGCCACCACTGTCCATGTCAGGAACTGTCCAGAGCAGTAGCAAATCCCCATGGAAAACCTCTCCTGCTCTTCAGACTGGAGATTATACACCACCTCCTGGTGTAGAGGCAGCGTGCTTGCCCCCATCACTGCTACATTCACAGGAGATAAGAGACCCCCTATTCTCATGATTGGTGGGAGTCCCAGCAGTCGGACCTCCACTGACCTCATACTTTTCCTATGAACAGCTAATATGTTGTGATCTTGGGGACACAAGAGAAGTATTACAATTTTATATATATTTCATTTGAATTCTTCACTAGTTTGCTGTCAATGAATAGGAACTCTATTCACAATCTCCTCCATAGCCGGCCCTGCTCTCAGGATACAATTGTACCCAGTCTGATCAATGCTCTATGAGCCAAATACATCAGCAGCTGCTGGATACAACGTATCGGCCTGACATCCAGTCTGTTTGCTAGGAAGTAGGAAATGCCAAAAAAAAAGATTAAAAAAAACAGCACAAACAACATAAAACATGAATTATTCCCATAATCCTACTGCATAGAAGTAGCAGAGTCACGTCGCAGCCTGTCACCCTGCCGGCCACCCTACACCTATGTGCTCTTTAGTAACCTGAGTCTTGTGTCTTTGCTGACTGTAACATTTGATGCTCACCCTCTGGTTTTCTTAAAGCGTATCCGCAGGTCAGGTCTATCCCTGTTACCAGTGCACATAGCCCCAGCAGGACCATCCGACCGGGAGGTGTCATCTTGCTGCCAATGTCTAATCATTACATCGCCTTATATATGCCCATAAAAAATAGGGAGGGTGTTGTCTTACTACTACAGACATGTTATATCCTAACCAAGCTCTTCCCCATATGTATTATGCAACACACAAGAACCTGATTATCTGGAGTCTTAAAACAGACAACTTCTCCATTGTAGGCAAATGTACATGAAATTGCTGATAGCGGCGTTTAGCTCAGTCAAATTATATGCTTTCCCTCTAATACTCCCTGCTTTCCTGTAACACTTTATAATAAAATGTGACATGTCAGTGACAACTATTACTTATAAGACCTGTTTGCTCTCATGAATACACCCTCTAGTTATTAAGGAGCTTAGTTGATTTGATTGACATTTGGATACATAGAGAAAATATTTACATTATCTGCGGAGATGAATGATGGAGTCACATGGTCAGGTAAGCTGTGTACATAATGCATGGTACACCACATATACAGATCTTTCCCTATAGAACTTGCCTCGTATTGTCATCTATTGGGGCTATATCATGGACGTCACTTTGGCAGCAATAAGAGGCAACATGGTCTGGAACTGCAGGGCTGCTCAAGCACCAGTGATATTAAGTTTCCCCAATGTCTGTTCTAAAGCATGTTAGCATTAGAACAGACATTACACTTAGGGAAGCTGTCTGTGTCACAGTGTAGCAGTGCGAGTGGTATTAGTCATTAACCTCTTTAGGACCAGGAACGGGACTGTAAATCCATTTTTGTGCTTATAAAGTGCTTTTTCCCTGAACTTAGTACTGCATCAAGGCTTCACTTCCAGATAACATGGTGATGTCACTTCCTGGATAACATGGTGATGTCACTTTCTGGATAACATGGTGATGTCACTTCCTGGATAACATGGTGATGTCACTTCCTGGATAACATGGGGATGTCACTTCCAGGATAACATGGTGATGTCACTTCCTGGATAAAATGGTGATGTCACTTCCTGGATAACATGGTGATGTCACGACCCGACTCCCAGAGCTGTGCGGGCTGTGGCTACTGGAGAGGATGATGGCAGGGGGACACTGAGGGACACAGGGCACTGGAGGGACACTGAGCATCCCTCTGCCATCATCCTCCCCAGCAGCCACAGCCTGCACAGCTCTGGGAGTCGGGTCGTGACATCACCATGTTATCCAGGAAGTGACATCACCATGTTATTCAGGAAGCATCACCATTTTATCCAGGAAGTGACATCACCATGTTATCCAGGAAGTGACATCACCATTTTATCCAGGAAGAGACATCACCATGTTATCCAGGAAGGGGCATCCCCATGTTATCCAGGAAGTGACATCACCATGTTATCCAGAAAGTGACATCACCATGTTATCCAGGAAGTGACATCATCATGTTATCCAGGAAGGGGCATCACCATGTTATCCAGGAAGTGAAGCCTTGATGCAGTAGTAAGTGCAGGGAAAAAAGCACTTTATAAGCATTTCCCGTAATAAGTGTATATTGGGGATTTGTATAACTTTTTGGGGGGCAATACAATACTTTAATAAAAATTTTCGCTGGACTTCTACTTTAACCCTATACATGCTGCAGTCAGTGTGAACACAGCATCTATAGGCAAGAACCGGAGTCCTCCAGTGTCACAGCTTCAGAAGCTGCCCTAAGGTGAGTCTGATCTGCTATGCCTGACTCGCATTATACCCTCCTGTACAGATCGGGACTGTAATGTATTATGTCTGTCATCAGGCAGTCAGACAACAAGGGACAGGAAAATAAAGTGAAAATATAAGTGATAGATACCCCACCCCACACCCAGGGATTCCTGTCGCCAAAATGATATAAAAACTGCCCTGCCAATGATGTATTAAAAGTTCTCATCTAAAGCAATGTTCTGTCTGTAGAACGAATTGACATGCTGCATCCTCTAGGCCAGTGCTTCTCAAACTTTTTCTACTGGAGCCTCACCCAACAGACCAAGGCAATGCCTGGGCCTCACCAGACTGACCAAGAGAGTGCCTGGGCCTCACCATCTGTGGTGAAAGTCCATTTAAAAGCTGACAATAATGCTAGGACTACCTTTCACCCATCTCCCAAGCTCTATATAATAATAAAGCAACTACAAAATAAATTAATAATGTTGCTAAAATGGAGATTTTAGAGGACTGTGCAGATCATAGTTTGTAAAAAACTGGTTTCTTAGCTGGTCCTCACCAACAACTAGGGGGCGCCTCACTGGTGAGGCCTGCCTCACAGTTTGAGAAGCACTGCTCTAGAACATGGATGGAGAACCCCACAGCCTAAGCAAAACTAAAATTTCCATCCTGCCTGGGCAACCGAGGGGGGGAGGGGTGATGTGAAGGTTCCCCATCCTGCTCTAGAGCACTGCTCCCCAACCTTTGTCTCTCCAGCAGTTATAAAACTACAACTCCCAGGATGCTCGGAGTGCTCCTCAACCTGTGTCTCCAGAGCTGCTGCAAAACTACAAATCATAGTTTCCTTCCTTTTATGTATTTTTTTTCATCAAAGTATCCCATCAAATCCCCATAGAAAACCTCTCCTGCGCTGGACAGTTCCTGATATGGACAGAGGTGGCAGCAGAGAGCATTGTGTCAGACTGGAGAGTATACACCACTTCCTGCAGGACATACAGCAGCTAATAAGTACTGGAAGACATAGGGAAAACCAATCACCTAAAAAAAGTTATAACCCTATTAATCCACTGTAATACATCACATAACACGCTTTGCTAATGTATCTGTATAGCGTGGCTGCCTGCCAGGTATACAGATAAAATATACTTATATTGATTCCCACGATATTTGCTATGTGCTTCCGTGTAGTCATCTGGGCGTTTCTTTTGGTCCAACTAGTCACGGCCCTGGGGCCGGGTTTTGCCGTTATCACGCCTCTATGGGTGAGATTCCAAACTCCGTCATGTCTATAACCTCAGACTGGGCAGAATGAGTCTGAGGTTATTTCGGACATATGCAGTAGAGCGGAGATAGGATGCACCTGTACTGCGCATGTCTGCAGTGTGTTATGTGATGGAGGGGATTAGACAGGACACACTTGTACTGCGCATGTCTGCAGTGTGTTATGTGATGGAGGGGATTAGATAGGACGCACCTGTACTGCGCATGTCTGCCGTGTATTATGTGATGGAGGGGATTAGATAGGACGCACCTGTACTGAGCATGTCTGCAGTGTGTTATGTGATGGAGGGGATTAGATAGGACGCACCTGTACTGCGCATGTCTGCCGTGTATTATGTGATGGAGGGGATTAGATAGGACGCACCTGTACTGAGCATGTCTGCAGTGTGTTATGTGATGGAGGGGATTAGACAGGACACACCTGTACTGCGCATGTCTGCCGTGTATTATGTGATGGAGGGGATTAGATAGGACGCACCTGTACTGAGCATGTCTGCAGTGTGTTATGTGATGGAGGGGATTAGATAGGACGCACCTGTACTGCGCATGTCTGACGTGTATTATGTGATGGAGGGGATTAGATAGGACGCACCTGTACTGAGCATGTCTGCAGTGTGTTATGTGATGGAGGGGATTAGATAGGACGCACCTGTACTGCACATGTCTGCAGTGTGTTATGTGATGGAGGGGATTAGATAGGACGCACCTGTACTGAGCATGTCTGCAGTGTGTTATGTGATGGAGGGGATTAGATAGGACGCACCTGTACTGAGCATGTCTGCAGTGTGTTATGTGATGGAGGGGATTAGATAGGACGCACCTGTACTGCGCATGTCTGCCGTGTGTTATGTGATGGAGGGGATTAGATAGGACGCACCTGTACTGAGCATGTCTGCAGTGTGTTATGTGATGGAGGGGATTAGATAGGACGCACCTGTACTGCGCATGTCTGCCGTGTGTTATGTGATGGAGGGGATTAGATAGGACGCACCTGTACTGAGCATGTCTGCAGTGTGTTATGTGATGGAGGGGATTAGATAGGACGCACCTGTACTGCGCATGTCTGCAGTGTGTTACGTGATGGAGGGGATTAGATAGGACGCACCTGTACTGCACATGTCTGCAGTGTGGTATGTGATGGAGGGGATTAGATAGGACGCACCTGTACTGCGCATGTCTGCCGTGTGTTATGGGATGGAGGGGATTAGATAGGACGCACCTGTACTGCGCATGTCTGCCGTGTGTTATGTGATGGAGGGGATTAGATAGGACGCACCTGTACTGCGCATGTCTGCCGTGTGTTATGGGATGGAGGGGATTAGATAGCACGCACCTGTACTGCGCATGTCTGCAGTGTGTTACGTGATGGAGGGGATTAGATAGGACGCACCTGTACTGCACATGTCTGCAGTGTGGTATGTGATGGAGGGGATTAGATAGGATGCACCTGTACTGCGCATGTCTGCAGTGTGTTATGTGATAGAGGGGATTAGATAGGACGCACCTGTACTGAGCATGTCTGCCATGTGTTATGTGATGGAGGGGATTAGATAGGACGCACCTGTACTGCGCATGTCTGACGTGTATTATGTGATGGAGGGGATTAGATAGGACGCACCTGTACTGAGCATGTCTGCAGTGTGTTATGTGATGGAGGGGATTAGATAGGACGCACCTGTACTGCACATGTCTGCAGTGTGTTATGTGATGGAGGGGATTAGATAGGACGCACCTGTACTGAGCATGTCTGCAGTGTGTTATGTGATGGAGGGGATTAGATAGGACGCACCTGTACTGCGCATGTCTGCCGTGTGTTATGTGATGGAGGGGATTAGATAGGACGCACCTGTACTGAGCATGTCTGCAGTGTGTTATGTGATGGAGGGGATTAGATAGGACGCACCTGTACTGCGCATGTCTGCCGTGTGTTATGGGATGGAGGGGATTAGATAGGACGCACCTGTACTGCGCATGTCTGCCGTGTGTTATGTGATGGAGGGGATTAGATAGGACGCACCTGTACTGCGCATGTCTGCCGTGTGTTATGGGATGGAGGGGATTAGATAGCACGCACCTGTACTGCGCATGTCTGCAGTGTGTTACGTGATGGAGGGGATTAGATAGGACGCACCTGTACTGCACATGTCTGCAGTGTGGTATGTGATGGAGGGGATTAGATAGGATGCACCTGTACTGAGCATGTCTGCCGTGTGTTATGTGATGGAGGAAATTAGATAGGACGCAGCTGTACTGCGCATGTCTGCCGTGTGTTATGTGATGGAGGGGATTAGATAGGACGCACCTGTACTGCGCATGTCTGCAGTGTGTTATGTGATGGAGGTGATTAGATAGGATGCACCTGTACTGCGCATGTCTGCCGTGTGTTATGTGATGGAGGTGATTAGATAGGACACACCTGTACTGCGCATGTCTGCCGTGTGTTATGTGATGGAGGGGATTAGATAGGACGCACCTGTACTGCGCATGTCTGCCGTGTGTTATGTGATGGAGGGGATTAGATAGGACGCAGCTGTACTGCGCATGTCTGCCGTGTGTTATGTGATGGAGGGGATTAGATAGGACGCACCTGTACTGCGCATGTCTGCAGTGTGTTATGTGATGGAGGGGATTAGATAGGACGCACCTGTACTGCGCATGTCTGCCGTGTGTTATGTGATGGAGGGGATTAGATAGGACGCACCTGTACTGAGCATGTCTGCAGTGTGTTATGTGATGGAGGGGATTAGATAGGACGCACCTGTACTGCGCATGTCTGCCGTGTGTTATGTGATGGAGGGGATTAGATAGGACGCACCTGTACTGCGCATGTCTGCCGTGTGTTATGTGATGGAGGGGATTAGATAGGACGCACCTGTACTGCGCATGTCTGCCGTGTGTTATGTGATGGAGGGGATTAGATAGGACGCACCTGTACTGCGCATGTCTGCAGTGTGTTATGTGATGGAGGGGATTAGATAGGACGCACCTGTACTGCGCATGTCTGCCGTGTGTTATGTGATGGAGGGGATTAGATAGGACGCACCTGAACTGCGCATGTCTGCCGTGTGTTATGTGATGGAGGGGATTTTAGGTGATTGGTTCCCTTTAAGAACAATGTGTAGACACAAGCCATAGAAAAGGCATATAAAATTTGAAATGTGAAATGTGACACATACATTGAAGTAAATGGAGCTCAATTGCAAACCACACCTGAAGTGGAGACAAGAGTAGGGGGAAAAGTGGCCATGTTTTTGTAGCGCTGGATAACCCCTTTAAGAACAATGTGTAGACACAAGCAATATAGAAGCATATAAAATGTGACACATATGATGGCTTCAAGGACAGATACAGAGAATGTAACACAAGAAGCAGTGTTCCTCCTTATCACTTCCTAGAACAACCAGCCTAAGAAATATCTGGGAACAATTTGCACTTGGAATATCACAGTACATATAAGAATTGTGTATTTTATTTGGGCTCATGATAGGAAGGAAATAATAATAATTATTATTCATTGTATAGATTCAAGGCACCACATTGGAAACCTGATGGACCCCATTACAGTCACTGGGATATGTTGGGTTTCTAGGGCAGAAGAACAAGAAAAACAATGGGGATGGTCAAACAGGAATATACAGGATATATTATTTGTACAGTTCCATGATTAGGGCCCTATTACTATTAGGCCTATATAGCCATGTATGATAGTACCAGGGATCACCTGACGAATACTTCTTAATCAGCTGATCACGCACATCTCCCTGTGTATGATCGCTGGCTTGGGCCATCTAATAGGACCCTTTATGGGAGAATTATTTAGCCAATAATCTGCTCCAGCTGTAAGGATGTACGAGATAGTTGTATGTACTGAAGAATACATTGGACCCCCACCAATCCAATATTGGTCGTCTATCCAGGATAAGCCCTGTAATCATTCTCCCTCATCTGTTTATATAAATATTATTATTATATTATTATTTATTATTACTATTTTTTTTTTTTAAGCGCTGCAGAATCTGTTGGCGCTATACAAATAAATATTATTATTATCCGTTTTAAAGGAAACATAATTGATTTGCCCAGCAGGTGGCGCCATGATACAGTGATGCTGCTTATGTAACCTACAGACAGATGGAGAGGGGAGACAGCAGCTTAGGTGCTTCTACATAGGAAAAAGGGGTACAACATGGGGCATTAGGCTGCACTGTGTATTAGGGGCATATGTCTGCATGCTATGTGAGGGGGTATTGTTATGGGGGTGCATGTGTAGCTGGAACAATAAATGAGCAGCAAGTAGATGGGAGATCAGGTAGGAATCACTATATGTAGGACATACATTACACTGGATTTAATATGTGTCCCACATAATGTGACAACCACTGGTCTAAAGTGTCGCTATGAATTCAACTCTTTGATTGGTCAGTAACAGGGTGTTTAGACCCACCCCAAATGCTAAAAGGACCGGTGAGAGGCACTTGGCTGAGCACTACTCTCACTGACTTGCTGTTCTCTTGTCTCCTTCCAAGAGATGCTATAGTAAGTCTATGGAGCCCATCTCCTGCAGCGAGACAGGGATCGGTGGCGGTCTGATCACCCATATCCCAAGAGATCAATGCTTTTCACATGTCTCTGTGATATATAGGATCAATGAGGACCAACAGCATCCAAAATAGTGCAAATATTGTCAAAGCTTTATTGCATATCCAAAGTACAAGAGTGCGACGTTTCGACCCTAACAGGACTTTATCAAGCATATATAACGTGGCAGATCAACTTCAAACCCAATCATCATACTTTGTATATCAGAAGAAAGGCGCTGATGGTCAACAGACCCCTGAAATCTTTAGCGGGTAGCAAACACAGGGATATCCCAAAATGAGAGCTCCAGAGGACAGTGAGGGTCCTAGGTGTCAGCTAATCCCCTCCCCAGTCAGATACTTGTCACCTACCTCATGGACAGGTGACGAGTTGTTAAAGGGGTTATCCAGGATTAGAACAGGCACATCTACTTTCTTGCAAAAACAGCGCCACCTCCGTCCTTAGGTGGTGTGCAGTATTGCAATTCAACTCTTGACTTTAATAAGGAGCTGTCCAGCATCTCTGAAAGCTCGGCGAGCAACGCTGCTACCTGAAATGGGGAGTCTCTGGACCAAATCCTGACAGTGCTCCCTCCTCCCAGGAAGTCCTGGCTTTTACGGAGAAAAGAGCAAGATTCATAGAAATTTCTAATGGATTAATTTACTATTACTGTACTATAAACTATATTAATACCATGCATATTTGTGATATTCATTAGTATCCCCAGATGACACTTTATGTATTGGGAGAAACATGTCGGGACTCTGTTTGAATTTGTTATTTTTTTAAGGGGGGGGGGGCAATTTTTGGATAGTGCGAATTTAGTTTTTGGCACAGATGCTAACACAGTATAACACAAAGGAGTATTTCAAGGTTTATTTTTTTTTTACTATGCTCAGCCTGGAGGAAAACATAAAAGAACATATACTTGCTCCCATCTTCCACCACCGTTATCCCAGAGCTGGTCCCTTTGCACAGCACTTTTTGTGCTTGGGGTCAGTGCATGCAGCGCCTGCATTTAGTAAAGTGCTACAAAATTAGCTTATATGACTTTGTACCACTAATTTTTGCACCCCAGAAAATGGGTTGTGTTGAAAGGGGCATGGCCAAAATGAGCCAAAAAAGTCACCAATTCTGGTCTAAAGTAAGCCTACTCTTTCCTTTATCTATACTTACACTAAACAATGTCAGCTTAGACTAGACAATATATAGATGCGTCAGAATGATAAAACAGCCCAAAACTGTTTGATAAATGTGGTGCATTTCAAGACTGCCTCCTTAAAGGGGTATTCTGGCTACAAAGAAATTCTTTCAAATCAACTGGTATCAGAAAGTTACATAGACCTGTAATTTACTTTAAAAAAAATCTCAAGTCTTCCAGTACTTATTAGCTGCTTGATGTCCTGCTGGAAGTGGCGTATTCTTTCCAGTCTGACACAGTGCTCTCTGCTGCCACCTCTGTCCATGTCAGGAACTGTCCAGAGCAGTAGAGGTTTTCTATGAGGATTTTCTTCTGCTCTAGTTCCTGGCATGGACAGATCTACATACCTGTCCACGCTCCCCGGGGTACTTCTAGCTTCTGCCCTCTTCCCACCGCCCGCAGCCGCCACTGGAACGTCAGAGCTGGTCTCTGAAGTGACAGGCCACTCATCCAATCACTGGCTGTGGCGCTGTCCTGTCCCGGCCATTGATTGGCTAAGTGTACAGAGAAGCCTTTCTTCAGCTGATCATTGACTTTATCACGTGGAGCAATAATCTGCTGAATTGGCTTGATTGGGCAAATTATAACTCTCCGTAATAGGGGTTATCCAGCTTCCAGCTCTACCAAAAATGGCCACTTTCTTCAAGAGACAGCACCACTCTTGTCTCCAGTTCAGGTGCGGTTTGCAATTAAGCTCCATTTACTTCAATGGAACTGATTTACAAAACCTACACCCGAACTGGAGACAAGAGTGGTGCTGTCTCTGGAAGAAAGTAGCCGTGTTTTTGTAGAGCTGGATAACCCCTTTAAGGCACATGTATACTCCTGTCAGGGTCCAGAATCCGCTGCTCATCTTCTTTCCCTACACTGAGCCTCTTATCCATATGGATGGGGAGTTTTATAAAATATTCCAGGTCTCTACCCTGGCAGGCTCATCTTTCGCTTGTTCAGAGAGGCTCCTCTGTAGTTGAATTTTGGAGCAGAAGGATTCCATGTTGTAGATGTAACCCAATGCCAGAGCCTGATGTTTTCCTTGGCGTAGGTTGTATGAATGCCCTCAGCGGTATCTCATCCAACCCTTGATCCATAGCAACCTCAAAGTCCGAGAATGTTTCCAAAAGGCTGATTTCTTTTTATACATAAAGAATAAGCCAAAGCTTCCTGACTAAACCTTTCTCTGCCAAACTAAAGCTTCTTCTGCTAGAAGATTCATGGTGAAGAAGACTTTCATGTAGAAAATAAATGTGATGGTACTACAACAAAAAAAAAATGTTTTCTTTCAAATCAACTGGTTTCAGAAAGTTATATAGATTTGTAATTGACTTCTATTTAAAAATCTCAAGTCTTCTAGTACTTATCAGCTGCTGTATGTGCTGCAGGAAGTGTTGTTTTCTTTCCAGTCTCACACAGTGTTCTCTGCTGCCTCCACTTTCCATAGCAGGAACTGTCCAGAGCAGTAGGAGATCCTAATAGAAAAACTCTCCTGCTCTGGACAGTTCCTGACATGGACAAAGGTGGCAGCAGAGAGCACTGTGTCAGACTGGACAGAATACACCACTTTCTGAAGAACATACAGCAGCTGATAAGTATGGGAAGACTGGAGATTTTTAAATAGAAGTAAATTACAAATCTATATAACTTTCTGAAACCAGTTGACTTGAAAGAAAAAGATTTTCGCTGGAGTACCCCTTTAAGGAACCCTCTATATTGAGTCATACGTAGTTATCCGGCACTGTTATGCTGCGTTTACACAAAACCATAATTGGCCCGATCGTACGATTAATGATGTCGGAGTAACGGTCAGCGTTTAGACGGTACAATATATCGTACGGAAATTCGTTTCACGATCGTTTCGCAATCGCTTAAGCCTATCTCACACATTGGTTAAATCGGCGAACGACTGTTTACACGGAACAATCTGCGAATTTTTTGCGAACAACGATTTTGGAACATGTTGTAAGATCAAAGTTCGTTGTTTGATCGTTCGCAGCGTTTACACGTACGATTATGGTTCGAATTCGATCGTTATCGTGCAAATTCGCACGATAATCGTTCCGTGTAAACGCAGCATTACAAGCTATGTGCACTTGCTCCATTTGTCTTAGTAACCCAGCAATTACTTCATCTTGGTCTTCAACTTGATGGCGTGACAAGTCAGGAAGTGCAGGGCAAGGTTTATAGAGAAGGTCATAGAGAAGGTCAAGGAGTGAGACTAGACTGGCCTGGAAGCAGATTGGTTATAAGCAGAACCTGGTGAAACTGGACACTGACACTGGAAGAGATATGTCCAGCATTCCACTAAGCGCAGGGAGCATTGCCGCAGTCTGTGGGACTAAACCTTTCATGTCCCCTGTGATGGTCTGACACGAGCTGCAGGATTCCCTATGGATTACAGATAATGGCTACAGCAGGAAACCTAGCGATCAGCTGATCATTTACTTACAATGATCAAAAACCAGCCAGCTCCTTTTAGGGTATGTTCACACTGAATAAATACGGCGGAATTCTGCAGCGGAGCTCTCCGACGCGGAATCCCGCCGTGCTCAGTGTCTTACTGTCAGTGAATGAGAGTGACATGTCACTTCTTTGAGCAGAGAGTGGCGGCTGCGGAGGAGCGCACGCCCTCTCATTCAAAGACACCGGGACACTGAGCACAGAGGGATTCCCGCCGTACTTACTCAGTGTGAACATACCCTTAGGGTGCTAACACACACGACCGATGCGCAGCAGATCTGCAGCAGATTTGATGCTGTATTCAGTTATTTACATCAAATCTGCTGCGTATCTGCTGCGTATACGGTGTGTGTTAAGTTACCCTTAGGGCCAGTTCACACTGAGGAAACACGGCGTAATTCCTACTCAGTGTCCTACTTTGAGCGAATGGGAAAGCGCGCGCTCGTCCACTTCCTCTCCTCTCTGCTTAAAGAATGAACATGTTAGTTCTTTGAGCGGAGAGCGGTGGCAGCGGACGAGCGCGCACCCTCTCCATTCACTTACAGCAGCACACTGAGCACGGCGGGATTCCGCAGTGGAAATCTCCGCCGTGGAATTCCGACGATCTTGCTCAGTGTGAACTGGCCCAGGGTGGAATCCGGCTCATCACAGAACTGATAAAGTGATCAGACCCTGACCAATCAAGCTGCGAGAAATAGACTCTAAGCGCGGCAGAAGGCCGAAGGTCTATAGGACTCTGTCATACGAGTGCGCGGAAAATAGGGCTCAGTGGTGTCCGTGGTCATTTTACCAATCGTACAGTGTTGTCTCTAAAACAGGTGAAAAGTTCTTTTTAAAGTGACAGGTACATTTTAAAATTATATTGTAGACCCTCTACCCCCGAGGATTGAGTGGCTGGTAATAAAATACAGGGTGGTCCCTTCATGGGGCAGATTTATCAAACATGGTGTAAAGTGAAACTGGCCCAGTTGCCCCTAGCAACCAATCAGATTCCACCTTTCATTCCTCACAGACTCTTTGGAAAATGAAAGGTGGAATCTGATTGGTTGCTATTACACATACTGTCCACCTACTTTTGGACCACCCTGTATACGTGAAAACACCTTTCATGGTGCGTTCACACCTACAGGATCTGCAGCTGATTTTCTGCAGCAGATTTCATTTAAATAACTGAACACAGCATCAAATCTGCACCATCAAATCTGCTGCAGATCCTGTAGGTGTGAACGCACCCCCCAAGTGGCTCTGTGTGTTCATTTATGTAAAATCCATCAGTTTAAAGGGAATCTGTCAGCTCCTGGGCCCTACCTAAGGTGCTGACAGTGTGCTGTAGCTGGCAGCCCCCAGTGAGCCTTTTTGGTAATTTTCCGTGCAGCGGATTATGTACAATCTTATGTCTCCTACTGTACTGAAGAGTCAAAGATCAGTTGTCCGTGCCACACTCTGGTATGCATCCTCCTCCCTCTTCATGAATAACACTGGTCAACAGCCAAAAAGATTTAGACATGAAAACAGTTGGGGGCTGAGATCGAAAATGATGTTCAAATTTTGAAATTGGCTCTAATTTTTAAGATATAGACGTACTTTCTATATTTCTCACAGCCTGTGATACAATACTGGGAAAAGTTTGCATCATCAGTATTGCATCATCGACTGGTATATTGCATCATCTTATGCTGCGTTTACACGGAACGATTATTGTGTGAATTCGAACGATAATCGTACGTGTAAACGCAGAGAACGAAGCGAGAAATCGTTCATTTTGATTTTTGAACATGTTCTCAAATCTTCGATGATTGTTCGCAAAAAATTCGCAGATCGTTCCGTGTAAACAGTCGTTTACCGATTTAACCTATGTGCGAGATAGAGATCACAAAACGATTGCAAAACGATTTTTCCGCACGATCTATCGTTTCGTCTAAACGCTGATCGTTACAAAAAAAAAATAATTACTTCGAAATCGTTAATCGCATGATCGGGCGATTTATCGCTACATGTAAACCCAGCATAAGAATGACCAATAGAAGGATATAAAAGACCATGGGGTAGATAATCGAAATCTGCACTGTAAAATCCGCTGTGGATTTAACAGTGCGGATTTAATGCTGTGTTAATTTATTTAGGCAAATCTGCTGCGGATCTGCTGCGGATCCGCAGCACATGGTACGTGTGAAGCTACCCTTAGGGTGCCTTCACACCTACCGGATCCACTTCTGCGGATTCAAAGTGAGAACCGCTGCGGATCCGGTATCAATTAACCCCTATGATAGCACATATTTGCAGCGAGATTAACATCCCGCTGTGAATATGTGCTTTAAATCCCTGGTGCCTGCAGCCCCGCCGTCGCATCCCCCCATCAGCCCACCCCCAGCCCGCCGCCGCCCACATTCCGCTGCCGAGAGCATACAGTACCTGCTCGGCAGCGTGCCTGCAGTGAGGCTGCCGGCTCCTGTCCCGCTCAGTTCAGCTGAGCGGGAACAGAGTCGGGAGCCTCACTGCAGCTGCGCCGCCGAGCAGGTAATGTATGCTCGCGGCGGCGGGCCGGAGATGGGCTGATGGGGGGATGTGGCCGGGATGGGGGGGATGTGCCGCCGCCGGGGATGGGGGGGATGCGACGGCAGGGCTGTGGGCACCAGGGAGTTAAAGCACATATTCACAGCGGGATGTTAATCCCGCTGCGAATATGTGCTATCATAGGGGTGAATTGATACCGGATCCGCAGCGGTTCTCGCTTCGAATCCGCAGAAGTGAGCTCCGCTGTGGATCCGGTAGGTGTGAAGGCACCCTTATGCTAAGTTTACACGGAGCGATTATCGGGCGAATGTTCGCGATAACGATCTAATTCGAACGATAATCGTACGTGTAAACGCAGCGAACAATCGAAAAATCGTTCATTTTGGTCTTTTAACATGTTCATAAATCGTCGTTCGTAGTTCGCAAAAATTTCCTGATCGTTCCGTGTAAACAGTCGTCGAGCGATAGTCCGGACGCCTGCCGCCCGGCCCCCTGCTCGCATCCTGGCCCCCGCTCATCCGCAGCCCCCTGTGCTGGCGCGATCGCCACCCCCGCCGCGCCGATCCGCACCCCCGCCGCCGTTCCGATCGCCAACCCTGCCGCCGCTTCGATCGCCACCCCTGCCGCACCGATCGCCGCCGCTCCGATCGCCCCCGCAGGCCCGGCCACAAGCATACGTTACATGCTCCGCGTAGCAGGTCTTCCGACATCTCCGGCTCCACTCTTCAGTGCACTAATTGGCTGAAGAGGGGAGCCGGGAATTTCAAACGGCTCCTCTTCAGCCAATCAGTGCTCTTCTTTAGCACTGATTGGCTGAAGAGGAGCCGTTTGAAATTCCCGGCTCCCCTCTTCAGCCAATCAGTGCACTGAAGAGCGGAGCCGGGGATGTCGGAAGACCTGCTGCGCGGAGCAGGTAACGTATGGTCGCGGCCGGGCCGGTGATGGGAGCGGCGGCGGGGGGGGGGTGGCGATCGCGGCAGCGGGGATGGCGATCGGAGCGACGGCGGGTGGGGTGGCGATTGGGGCGGCTGCGGGGGTGGCTATCGGAGCGGCAGCGGGGGGGGGGAGCGATCGGAGCGGCAGCGGGGGTGGCAATCGAGACGGCGCAAGGGGGCTGCGGTTGACCATGGGGCCGGGCTGCGAGCGGGGGGGCGGGCTGCGGGCGGGCCGGGCTGCGGGCACGCGATCGCAAAACGATCGCAAAACGATTTTTTTGTACAATATATCGTACCGTCTAAACGCTGATCGTTATGAAAAAAAATTGTTACTTCGAAATCATTAATCGTGCGATCGGGCCAATTATCACTCCATGTAAACTTAGCATAAGGGTGCGTTCACACGTACAGGATCCGCAGCAGATCAGCAGCAGATCCGCAGCAGATTTTATGGTGCAGATTTGATGCTGTGTTCAGTTATTTAGATGAAATCTGCTTTGGATCCGGTACGTGTGAAACTCTAACTCTTTACCCTAACAGTAAAACTTAGTCTTAGTGTCCCATGGCAACCATGGGATGTAACCATGGGATGTAACCATGTAACCCATGTTTTTAAAGATTCGTTTCCTGCACTCATCTAGACTTCTTTGCACCAAACTGTGGAGCGGTGAGCGATTAACATGGTGAACAATTTTACCAGAAAATTGCGACTATGGAAAAAAGTTATCAGGGTAAATGGAACCCATGAATGCTTGCAGATTACTGTTGGACAGTAATCAGAGACAATCCCATGTATGAATACAAAAGACGTGTAAATGCACCGAGTAGCCATTGAATAAGGACCTATATTCCAGACGGCCGGGGCTGCGGGCGGGCACTGGAGCGAGCGTATACTGTACCTGATCCTGGCTCAGGCTTGCTGAAGACTCCGGGAACCGCCGAAGCAAGCCGGAGCCGGGATCAGGTAAAGTATATGCTCCGGCGGCCGGGGGGTTAACGGGGCGGGCTGGGGACAAACTCGCAGCAGGGATGTACATCCCTGCTGCGATTTTGTCTAACATTAAAACAATAGGGCCGGGATCCGCAGCAAGTCTCGCTGCAAATACGCAGCGAGAGGTCTCGCTGCGGATCCGGCAAGTGTGTTTGTCCCCTTAAGGCTATGTTCACACACAGTATTTTGCTCCTAGACCACAGCTCCAACACATTAGGGAGAAGAGGTTCTTTCAGACATAAACTGCCTACAGAGGAATGATCTGCAATCTGACAGCTGAGCGAGCAGGAGGCCGGGCAGCATTGATTATTTATGAAGAGGGAGGAGGATGCATGCCAGAGTGTGGCACGAACAACTGCCCTGTAACTCCTCTGTACAGTAGGAGACATATGATTGTACATAATCCGCTGCACGGAAAGTTACCAAAAAAGCCCCATGCTCACTGGGGGTTGTCAGCTACAGCACACTGTCAGCACCTCAGGTAGGGCCCGGGAGCTGACAGATTCCCTTTAACTTCTGTGGAGAGTATCATGGAGGTGGGGCTTTTTGGGCTTTGTGACTACAGGGGGTGTTTATCCCCGATGTAGGCATCCCCCCAGGTAGTTAGCCCCCCAGTAAAATATATCTCCCATGCTGGTAATCCCCCTGTAAGTATCCCCTCCTCCACCATGTAAGCCTCTTCCCTACAGGTATTCCCCCTGCCCCCCAGTATCCCCCTTTAGATATTGCAGTAAATTCTACCCCCTATGTAGTCAGTGCCCATGTAGGCAGCCCTACCTCTCCGCATGATGTAGGCGTCCCCCAGTAGGTAGTCCCTCTCCCAGTAAATAATATCCCCCTGTAGATAGTCCCCATGGTTCTTGGCCCCCCAGTAAATACTACTCCCGATGTAGTCAGCCCTACCCCTCCCTGTATAGGCAACCACCAGTAGGGAGTTCCTCCCCCAGTAGTAATAATATTTCCCATGTAGGTAATCACCCAGCAGTGAAAGAAAAACACACATACTCACTCTGGCACAGTCCCCCGGTGTCTCTTCTTCCTCCAAGCTCTGTAAGCATGTGGCCTTAAGAGTGATTGACAGAACGAGGAGCCAATGCCGGCTCTGTGTTGGAGTATCCCTTTAAGAATACATTGATATGTTCAGGATCTGTTGCAGATTTGATGCTGTGTTCAATCATTTATTTACATTGATATCTGCAGTGGATGCTGTAGGTGTGAATAAAGCCTTACAATGACTTCCATTAGCACATTAGTGTTAGAGCTGTAAACATACTGAGGTTGTGTACAGGGGATCAAATAAGCCCAAACTTTTTTAATTCACTAAGAAGAACCATTAAATGGGAACTCAAATTCTCAAGACTTCCAGTACTTATTAGCTGCTGTATGCCCAGCAGGAAGTGGCGTATTCTTTCCAGTCTGACTCAGTGCTCTCTGCTGCCATCTCTGTCCCTGTCAGGGACTGTCCAGAGCAGCAGCAAATCCCCATAGAAAACCCTATTCTGCTCAGGACAGTTCCTGACACGGACAGAGGTGGCAGCAGAGAGCACTGTGTCAGACTGGAAAGAATATACCACTTCCTGCAGGGCATACAGCAGACGATAAGAACTGGAAGAGATGAGATTTTTAAATAGAAGTAAACTACAAATATGTATACCTTTCTGACATCAGTTGATTTGAAAAAAATATATATATTTCTTTCGACAGAGCTCCCTTTTAACCCCTAACTTCCATAACTACTCTCCTGGGGGGGATTGGAGGTCAGTTCAATCAGAAAAACAAACTGAAGTGTCCCTTTTCTATACCGTGTCCTCACTTGTGAGATGTAACCCGCCTCCTTATTTACCACTTCAAAACGCACAGTCATGGTTATACAAATAGACTTTAAATAGGATTACTAATTTTGGCTGCTGATCTGTGGGCTGGAACCATGTTGTTTACCTGCACCGCCGTCTCTTCTGGGGGGAGTCAGAGTAAAAGAAACAGCTGCAGACCAAGAACAATCTGTCCTCCTTTCCCCGCAGACACAAATATTATATGCTTGCTGCACATGGTTGTTTATCGCAAAATCCCTATCACTTGCAGATCAGCAGTTTCCCGTACATTCCCCTGGACCCCCGGGCAGTCAGCTCCAAGGGCAGCATGGCATAGCAGCAGGGTAACAAGCGGGCAAGGTGATCGCCTACACGGACTCTCTCAGCTGCCCCGCACTACCCACTAATAAGATTAGACAGGTATTTTCGGAGATGCTTAAAGGGGTTGGCCCTTTTGTGCTGATTTAAAGGGAGCCTGCATCCATTTTATAGAGCAAGTGGAGCTGAGCGGACTGATATATAGTTTGGTGGGAAAAGTTCCAGGATAACTTGTCACTTATTCATGTAAATCTATGCTCAATCTGTGCTAGGTAGTCATGTAGGCGGTCCTACTTAGTGATTGACAGCTATCTGTGTATGATCGTGCATATAAAGAGAGCTGTTAATCAGTGAGAAGGACCGCCCACTTGACTCCTATAGGTTTATACATCAATCTGTTTGGCTCCTCCTGGTCTATAACATGAAACATGCTGATTGGATGCATTTTCAATGTGACAGGTTCCCTTTAAGACCAAGTATACTTTTGTGTATACTTTGTTAAGGTTGTGTCCAATTAAAGGGGAAAGCACCTCATGTTTTCTCCCCCCAGCGCTTACTTTCGCTCTTCTCATGTCATAAAACTATACCGTACAAGACAAGAAGGGACAGGTGTAAATTTCTGCCTTTTCTACCAGGATCGGGACTTACACTTGCCCCCTCTCATTACGGAGGGTATACTTCCAAGACATGGCAAGAGTGGAGGTAACTTTACATGTATGTTTTGAACATTTTACTTTTGTATGTTGTTGAATGAATTCTGTATTTGTTCTGATTCTGGGCGCAGCATCCGATGCAGATGTGAGCCTAGCCTGTGGTTTCTACTATTCTTTTAGCCTTCTTTATGGTGTATATTATTCTTCTACACTTTTATGTGGTGTATGTTATTCTTTTATATGGTGTATTTTATTCTTTTACACTTTTATATGGTGTATTTTATTCTTTTACACCTTTATATGGTGTATGTTATTCCTTTAGAATAATGTATAGTATATAGACTATTATATGGTGTATGTTATTCCTTTAGAATAATGTATAGTAAATAGACTATTATATGGTGTATGTTATTCCTTTAGAATAATGTATAGTATATAGACTATTATATGGTGTATGTTATTCCTTTAGAATAATGTATAGTATATAGACTATTATATGGTGTATGTTACTCTTGTATATGGTGTGTTATTCCTTTACTAGTATATGACGCATGTTATTCCTGAAGACTGTATATAATGTATGTTATTCTTTTAGACCAGTATATTGTGTAGGTTATTCTTTTAGACTAGTATGTGATCTAACATGCATTGTATTAAAGGGGTCTTGTACTTTCAATTATTATAGTTGTACTTTTAGGTCTCGTCAAGTTTAATATTTTTGCAAATACAATAATTTAGCAAACTTGTCTCCTTCTCCTGATATGCTGCTTTTCCCCCCTCATTGTTGACAGCTCATTGTCTAGGTTAGCGACCACCACTCTGCTATAAAAGCAGTGGTCTGGCTGGTAGATATATAGCTATAATGACTCAACAAAACTGCTGGTCCATGCTCTCATTATTTCCCGCTTGGACTACTGTAACATCCTCCTCTCTGGCCTTCCATCTAACTCCCTTGATCCCCTCCAGTCTATCCTTAACTCTGCTGCCCGACTAATCAACCTTTCACCTCGCTTTGCCTCTCTCCTCTGCCAATCCCTCCACTGGCTCCCCATTGCCCAATGAATTTATTTTAAATTGTTGTCCGTGACATACAAGGCCGTTCACAACCTGTCCCCTCCTCAGGGCCGTCTTAACAGCATTATGGGCCCCTGGGCAGAGGTGCGAATTGGGCCCCCCCCAACCGCCGCCATCAAATCCCCCCCATCTTTGCATATAGTGCCCCCCATAGTAGCCAATTCCCCCATATAGTGCCCCCCATAGTAGCCAGTGCCCCCCATAGTAGCCAGTACCCCCCATAGTAGCCAGTGCCCCCCATAGTAGCCAGTACCCCCCATAGTAGCCAGTACCCCCATAGTAGCCAGTGCCCCCCATAGTAGCCAGTACCCCCTATAGTACCCAGTGCCCCCCATAGTAGCCAGTGCCCCCCATAGTAGCCAGTACCCCTATAGTAGCCAGTGCCCCCCATAGTAGCCAGTACCCCTATAGTACCCAGTGCCCCCCATAGTAGCCAGTGCCCCCCATAGTAGCCAGTGCCCCCCATAGTAGCCAGTACCCCTATAGTAGCCAGTGCCCCCCATAGTAGCCAGTACCCCTATAGTACCCAGTGCCCCCCATAGTAGCCAGTGCCCCCCATAGTAGCCAGTACTCTATAGTAGCCAGTGCCCCCCATAGTAGCCAGTGCCCCCCATAGTAGCCAGTACCCCTATAGTAGCCAGTGCCCCCCATAGTAGCCAGCACCCCTATAGTAGCCAGTGCCCCCCATAGTAGCCAGTGCCCCCCATAGTAGCCAGCACCCCTATAGTAGCCAGTGCCCCCCATAGTAGCCAGTGCCCCCCATAGTAGCCAGTGCCCCCCATAGTAGCCAGCACCCCTATAGTAGCCAGTGCCCCCCCATAGTAGCCAGTGCCCCCCATAGTAGCCAGTGCCCCCATAGTAGCCAGTGTCCCCCATAGTAGCCAGTGCCCCCCATAGTAGCCAGTGCCCCCATAGTAGTCAGTGCCCCCATAGTAGTCAGTGCCCCCATAGTAGCCAGTGCCCCCCATAGTAGCCAGTGCCCCCATAGTAGCCAGTGTCCCCCATAGTAGCCAGTGCCCCCATAGTAGCCAGTGCCCCCATAGTAGCCAGTGCCCACATAGTAGCCAGTGCCCCCATAGTAGCCAGTGCCCCCCATAGTAGCCAGTGCCCCCATAGTAGCCAGTGCCCCCATAGTAGCCAGTGCCCCCATAGTAGTCAGTGCCCACACAGTAGCCAGTGCCCCCCATAGTAGCCAGTGCCCCCCACAGTAGCCAGTGCCCCCATAGTAGCCAGTGCCCCCATAGTAGCCAGTGCCCCCATAGTAGCCAGTGCCCCCCATAGTAGCCAGTGCCCCCATAGTAGCCAGTCCCCCCCATAGTAGCCAGTGCCCCCATAGTAGCCAGTGCCCCCCATAGTAGCCAGTGCCCCCATAGTAGCCAGTGTCCCCCATAGTAGCCAGTGCCCCCCATAGTAGCCAGTGCCCCCATAGTAGCCAGTGTCCCCATAGTAGCCAGTGCCCCCATAGTAGCCAGTGCCCCCCATAGTAGCCAGTGTCCCCCATAGTAGCCAGTGCCCCCCATAGTAGCCAGTGTCCCCCATAGTAGCCAGTGCCCCCATAGTAGCCAGTGCCCCCCATAGTAGCCAGTGACCCCCAAAACAACAAACCAGTTACTCACCCGTCCGCCGGCCCCAGCAGCTCCTCTCCCGGAAGCGCGCACTCCCGACATCCTCCGGGCACAGGCAGCGGGGTACAGAGAGACTGCCTGTGCCGGAAGTGTCCGGCTGCATGACACATCCGGGACACAGGCAGCGTCTCTGTACCCCGCTGCCTGTGCCCGGAGGATGTCGGGAGTGCGCGCTGCCGGGAGAGGAGCTGCTGGGGCCGCCGGACGGGTGAGTTCCTGGACCGCCCGCCCCTTCTATCGCCACTTAGCTGAGCCGATCAGAAGCCCAGGAAAGTGCTGCTCATTGCACTTTCCTGGGCTTCTGATCGGCTGTCAGCTGAGAAGCGATAGAAGGGGCGGGCGGAGGGGGTGGCTCAGGGCCGCTCACTATGCATATGTATAGTGAGCGGCAATAGAGGGGGCGGGTGGGACGGCTTCCTTGCGGTGCTCAGCACTGCTTGGGAGCCGTCTTCGCTTTATAAGACGCACTTAGTTTTATAAGTGCGTCTTATAAAGCAAAAAATACAGGTGTGTCCCAGAGGGCAGGGGCCCCCTAGGACGCAAGGGCCCCCGGGCAGCCGCCTACCCTGCCCAATGGGTAAGACGGCCCTGCCCCTCCTTACATGTCTGACCTGATATCCCGCTACCGTCCCTCACACAACCTCCGATCCTCTAATGACCTCCAGTTGCACTCCCCCCTTGTTCGACCTCACACAACCGCCTCCAAGACTCCCCCATACTCTGGAACTCGCTACCCCGACACATCCGGGTCTCATCCACCATAGAGACCTTGAAAAGCGCTCACATATACCAGCCAGACACCTGCTTTTAGAGCAGAGTTGTGGTTGGTAACCTAGACAACGAGCTGTCCACAATGGGAGGGAAAGAGCAGCATATCAGGGGAAGGAGACAAGTTTGCTAAATTAATATATTTGCTAAAATATTTCGCTTGTCGAGCCCAACAGGTTTGAATATGTTGAGATGGGAATACCCCTTTAAGGGAAATAACATTAAAAGCAGGTTATGACATGACAACTTTGCTTTCCCTTTAAGCGTATTATTTGCATTATTACACACCCAGATGTACAGACCTATGGGTAGAGTTTGCCTTTAGGTCATCTTTAAACTCTATAAACAGCTTAGTCCACTAGAGAGAATGATCTTAGGAAACCTTTCCCGGTGGATGATGGTATCAAACATGTGCTTGTATTTTCCTCACTGGATACTTGGCATGGCCTGGACCAGAGCTGGCATAGAGTTCAGTATGAAGACACATGAGCAGACAGAGATGTGCCTCTCAAAACACTTGGTGTCTCCCTCTCTAGTGTTGTTAGACTAAGGACCAGTGTATGAATCACTGGCCTTAAAGGGGTTATCCAGGCTTAGAAAAAACATGGCCGCTTCCTTCCAGAACAGCACCTCTCCTGTCCCCAGTTTGGATGTGGGTTTTGTAGCTCAGTTCCATTGGAGAGAATAGAGCTGAGCTGTAATACCACACACAACCTGAGGGCAGGAGTGGTGCTGTTTTTGCAAGAAAGTAGCTGAGCCTTTTTTTTAACCCCTTTAATCATTTCACCCTTTAGTCTTTGAAGAGACCCTGTAGTGCCAGATCACAAAAATGCACCTATATTACATAGTAGAGAAGTATACCCTCCGTATATATCCAGATAGGACTGTTACTGTATGGATTAAAGAAGTTTAGATGCCTTTCTCGAAATGCTTAAAGGGGTATTCCGCTCAAATACAACTTTTGATTGTTGCTGCCCATGGTGAGACTAGAGGGCTCATGCACACTGAACAAAAGGCGAGGAATTGAAGAGGAATCCGCTCTTAAATTCTGCTTGAAATTCTTTCCGTAAAAGAATGAACAGAGCAATGTCTTATTGTGGTCAATGTGATTTCTGCTCTGTTGTTCACACTGCAGAATTTCCAAGCAGAATCTTCTGCCGCAGATCTGCTTTCCGCCCAAGGCTATTTGCACACTGAGCAATTCTAGAGGAATTGAAGCAGAAAGTTTTGAGGCAGAATTCAAGCAGAATTTAAGCCCCCCATTGACTTCTATAGGATTCCTCTAGCAGATCTACAGCAGAAAATTCTGCTCTGAAATTCTGCAGTGTGAACAACAGAGCAGAAAACCCATTGAACACAATGGGACTTTGCTCTGTACATATTTTACGGGAGGAATTTCAAGCTGAATTCCTCGCCTTTTCCTCAGTGTGCACATATGTGCACACTGAGCAATTCTCGAGGAATTGTAGTTGAAAGATTTCTGCTTGAAATTCCTCGCCTATTCTGCTCTGGCAGAATTTGAGCGGAATTTGAGCGGAATCCGCGCGGAAATCAAGCGGAATGCAAGCGGAATTACCAGCAGAATTCAAACCCCATTGACTTCTATAGGATTCCTCTAGCGGAATCTGCCCAAAGAATTGACATGTACATTCTTTGGGCGGAATGCGGATTCTGCGCGGAATCCGCGCGGAATTCCAGACGGAAATTTACTCTCTGTGCACGGGCAGTCGGAAATCCCATTGTTCTCTATGGAAAGAGCAATGTTGCATTTACACGGGCGGAATTCCACGCGGATTCCGCCCGCTTTTTATGGTGGAATTCGGGCAGAATTCCGCTAGAATTGCTCAGTGTGCACATACCCTCATGCTGGAAGGATTAATCTGAGGCCAAATTGCTGATGAACTCAATGGGGGAGATTTATCAAACATGGTGTAAAGTGAGACTGTCTCAGTTGCCCCTAGCAACCAATCAGATTCTACCTTTCATTTTCCAAAGCGTCTGTGAGGAATGAAAGGTGGAATCTGATTGGTTGCTAGGGGCAACTGAGACAGTCTCACTTTACACCATGTTTGATAAATCTCCCCCCACTGTGTTTTTCCTTCCCAGCATTACCTCCTTTTCTCAATCCATGCCTGGTCCGGGGCTTCCCTTGTCTCCTGATGCTTGGTATTCGGGTAAAAAAAAAGGTCTTATATCCTGGCGGCGTGATGTCAAGGGGATGGGGCCTAGAGAATCAGTGCCCCAGACCCCAGCATAATCATCATAGGTATGTTCCTAGGGAAGCCCCAGACCACACATGGATTGAGAAGAACCTCTGACTGGTACCGGAGGTTTGGGGCGGTGTTGGGCGACACAGATTTGCTTTAATGTGTTGCCCAATTTGTATAGTTTTTGAGTTGTTTTTTTTTTAAAGTAAAACCTTTTAAGAAATAAAAAAAATTGCATCGCACTGTTCAGACTCTATAACTTTCACAGCAGGAGCTGTGTGGGGGCTCGCTTTTTGCAGGGTGATCTGCAGCTTTTATTGGTACCATTATGGGATAGATGGGGCTTTATGATCGCTTTATACAGTTGTACTCAAAAGTTTACATACCCCGTCAGAATCTTTGCTTTCTTGTCTGTTTTTAAAAGAATATGAACAATAACACAAAACCTTTTTTTTTCCACTCATGGTTAGTGGTCGGTTGAAGCCATTTACTGTCAAACTACTGTGTAACAGGCAAAAACATCCAAATGACCCTGATCAAAAGTTGAGGTCAGGAGACTGAGATGGCCATTCCAGAACCTTCTTTTTGTTCTGATATCCAAGCAATTGATAATGCCAGTCAGCAGTGTTCAAACTTTGATTAAAATCCGGGGCTCTGTACAAACCACAGTCAGGTAGACCAACAAAAATTTGGGCCACAACTGCCAGGAAAATGGTCGGGATGCAAAGAAAAACCAACAAATAACATCAAATGAAAAATAGCAGTGTGGCTGTTTCAAGATGCACAATAAGGAGGCACTTTAAAAAGGCCACACATAGAGATGAGCGAACCTGGAGCATGCTGGAGTCCATCCGAACCCGAACTTTCGGCATTTGATTAGCGGTGGCTGCTGAAGTTGGATAAAGCCCTAAGGCTATGTGGAAATCATGGATATAGTCATTGGCTGTATCCATGTTTTCCAGACAACCTTAGAGCTTTATCCAACTTCAGCAGCCCCAGCTAATCAAATACCAAACGTTCGGGTTCGGATTGACTTGAGCATGCTCCAGGTTCGCTCATCTCTAGCCACCAAGTATCTCACCTACAATACGCCAAACAGCACAGAGGCTAGCCTCAAAACTACCGGAACAAGGTCATTTGAAGTGATCAAACTTTTTGGCCACAACCATAAACGTTACAGATGTCAGCAAGGCCTATGATGAGAGGAAAACCATTTCTACTGTAAAGCACGGGGGTGGATCGCTGAT